>NC_045786.1:7378004-8001238 GCF_009873245.2 Balaenoptera musculus | reverse complement strand
CAAGGGGGACTGAAACAGTCCATGAACTGGATGTTTGTATTACAAATTCAAAGCGAACCAAGAAGCAAATCCTTTGATATATACAAAATTAGGCCTGTTTTAGGATAAGCTTATTAATGTAGTGAGTTACCTAAACTACCACTGAAGAATTTAATACTGTACGTTCTCATTAAGATCTCTTATGGATAAAAATATTTATTTGGAGTGCTGCTTTTCGGAACCATTTAAATTAGCCTGATTATGGGTAGCGTGGTCTGTTCTGCATCCATGGCTGACCAAGGATAATAGAGATAGCTTAGGATTTAGCAACAGAGGTGGAAAACCAAGAACTATATTGGGGTTGGAGATCTAGGCAAATTATGGCCAGGAAATCACGTCAGTGGTCACAGATATCCAGAGTCACCCAGAGTTTAAAGGTCAAGGTAAATCAGTGAGTTCAAAGCGGGCAGTCAAAATAGCTGTGAACAATGAATTTAGAGTTCAGGTCAACCAGAAGGCCGGAAACTAGGTGGGCTGAGAGCAAACAGACCAAAAGATATAAGGAAAGACAAGCCAGGGGTTCACTGCTGGATGCAAGGTTGGAGGGAAAGCATGGCTGGCTGGACCCTCCTCCATCTGCCTGTGCCAGGGAATTTCACATCCTTCCCTTTACAGCAGTGGTCAAGCTCCTAGAGGGGCGTAACGAACCGCAGGTAGAAGCAGCTGAGTTGGGACCTGCCAGAATCCAAGTGCACAGGCAGGAGGAAGTAAGGCTCCAGCAGGTACCCGTATCAGCCATCTAAAAGTCCTTTTATTTAGATCTCTCCTATGTCTTCCCAATTTCTGACAGAGGCCAAGCGGCCCATATAAGTGAAACATTTACTTAACCCAAGGCTCACTGTGTCTCCTAATTTGCAAGAGGTCCTTTCCCTCAATTGGCAACCCTAAAATTGCACAGGAAGGAGGGCCAGGGAAACAGGAGATGGAAAGAAATGTAATGCCCTTTAATGATGCAAGTGAAAAAATGTAATTATACCCACCCAGGCCATGAAAGCATCTGAAAACCTATAAGGAAAACTAGCTGAGACTTTATTGTTTGATTTGTTAGGAAAGATAAAATGAATTCTTCCCTTTTTTCAAATGAAGTCTCTATGTGGCATAATTTGAGGTAAATTTCTGCGAGAGAGAAAGGAAATTGGATCAGGGGATTGTTTATTTCCCCCTTGATGCCGAAACAAAGGTGATGATTTAAGATTTGGCTGTAAGGAGACACTTAGGAGCTAAGTGCCTTCTGTTTGTGTCTCTTAATAAACCCAGGACGACGCCCTCATTGTACCACAGCTGGGAGCAGGCTTCTTGTTAATTAAGCACGGGTAATGGGCAGGTCTGAGATCTCCTTCCTGAGTTTGGCCACGATTAAGTGGCCTGAGGCACTCTCTCGAGGGAACACTCTACCTTCTCCACCAAAACTCGGGCTGCATTTCAAAATGTGAAAAACAGAGCAGCCTATGTGGCAGGGATTTCATGAAACTGAATGTGTGTTCAGAGCCCAAGCCAGGATGACAGCCCCTCCTCATTTCCTTTGTGAGGCGTGGAAGTATTTACCTGTTGGGTTTCCTACCCTCCACCCCTGTGGGTTTCAGATATTGATCTTTTTAAAAAAAAAAATTGTGGTAAAATATACATAAACATAAAATTTACCATTTTGACCATTTTTAAGTGTACATACAGTTCAATGGTATTAAGTACATTCACACTGTTGTGCAATCATCACCACCATCCATCTTTAGAATGCAAAACTGAAATTCCGTGCCTATCGTACTATTCCCCCCAGCACCTGGCAGCCACGATTCTACTTTCTGTCTCTCTGAATTTGCCTATTCGAGGTACCTCATGCAAGTGGAATCACACAGTATTTGTTCTTTCGTGACTGGGCTTATTTCATTTAGCATAATATTTTCAAGGTTCATCCATGTTGTAGCCTGTGTTAGAATTTGCTTCCTTTTTAAGGGTGAATAATATTCCACGGTATGTGTATACCACATTTTCTTTATCTTTTCATCTGTTGATGGACACTTGGGTTGCTTCTACCTTGTGGCTTTTGTGAATAATGCTGCTACGACGTGGAAGCAACCTAAATGTCCATTGACAGATGAATGGATAGAGAAGACGTGGTGTGTGTGTGTGTGTGTGTGTGTGTGTGTGTGTGTGTATATGTATGTATATATATACATATACATATACAATGGAATATTACTCAGCAATAAAAGAGAATGAAATAATGCCATTTGCAGCAACATGGATAGATCTAGAGATTCTCATATTAAGTGAAGTAAGTCAAAGACAAATACCGTATGATATCACTTATATGTGGAACCTAAAAAAATGATACAAATGAACTTATTTACAAAAGAGAAATTGACATAGAAAACAAATTTATAGTTACCAAAGGGGATAACAGGGGGCCGGGTGAGAGATAAATTAGGACTTTGGGATGAACATATACACACTACTATACATAAAATAGGCAAATAACAAGGACCTACTGTATAGCACAGGGAACTATACTCAATATCTTATAATAATCTATAATGGAAAAGAATCTGAAAAAGAATACATACACGTACATACATATATATACACACATATATATAGAGAGAGATATGTGTATATATATATATATATATATATATATATGAAACCGAATCACTTTGCGGTACACTTGAAACTATTACAACGTTGTAAATTAGCTATACCTCTATAAAAAAATAATGATGCTGCTATGAACATGGGTGTACAAATAGCTGCGTCTCTGTTTTCATTTCTTTTGGGTCTGCAGCCAGAAATGGAATGCTGGATCATCTGATGAGTCTATGTTGAAGTTTGGAAGGAACGGACATACCCTTAGATAGTCATCTTTTTCACCTACTACTTCTGCTCTGTCCTGTTCCTGGGCAGCTGCTGAGACAGCCTGGGACCTTCCCTGCGGGCAGACACACAACTGCTGACCTCTAGGACTTGTTTATGTAAATGGGCTCTGCTCAGGTGGCCCTCAGGTGAACCTGTGCTACTTGGCATGCACCTGCCTCAGCAGCCCTGACCTTTACTACATCTGCTTGATTTGCATTCTCATTCCCAGGCTGGAACCAGAGTCCAGCTCTGAAGCCCAGTGCCAGTGGCAGCCGGCGTGGCCCTCACAGTTGCCTCCTCCTGGACCCTCCGCGCGGACCACTCTGCTCTCATCGTGACCCAAGGGGCCTTAGCCATGAGGTGGGCTAGTTCCTCCATTGAAGGCCAAGGGCAAGAAAAGGAAGTTGGGAATGGGTGGTGCCCTCTGAGCAGATCGCACTGGCCTAGGGTATTTTGGGGGTCAGTGGCTTCAGGCTGATTGAGGCTGTGACCCCATTTAAATTACCCTGAACATAGGTTGGCTTCTGGTGGTGGGTTTGAGCTAGACTCAGCATCAGGATGTGGAAAGATGCAGGAGACGGATTGGGGTCCTTTCTGATCTGAAGTAGGGCCCCCAGCTAGAGCAGGGTGAGCAAGACTGCAGCCCCTCAGGCTCCAGCTTCCGTGGGAAAGCAGATGCAGATCAGGGTCAAGGGCACAAGCCCACTGGTTTGGCTTGGGTTTAGGGAGTAACAGCTCCAACCCGGGGAGTTGAGGGTCCTGGGCACCACCTAAGCCACTGGGTACCAGGCTTCAGAGCCGGTAGATGCTTCCTGCTAGCACTGCTCAGCCTCCTGGAACTTGGCCAGACTTGACCTTGACCTTGTCCATTGTGCTGATTTAGGAAGGGCGTGTTGGCAGCTTTCACATCTGTACCTGGAAGGTCTAGCAAGGTGGGCTCTGACAACCACCAAGTGACTCCAAATGAAACTCCCCCAGCCCCACTGTGGCCACCGATCACAGGGACGCCACCACTGGCTTTGGGCATCTCCCTTGCCTGGAATGTCAAGTCTGCAGGGCCTGCCTGGATCCTGCCCTGTGGACTGCAGCCCCCCCTCTCCCCAGGCATCAGCATTTCAGCCAACTTAGCAACCCTCCCTTACCTGGTCCCTCCATGGACCACTGGTTGTCAGCCCTGGCTGGCCCATTAGAATCAGCCAGGAAGCTTTTATGAAATGCATTTACCTGGGCCCCATCCCTAGAGATTCTGACTTTATGAGTCTGGGGGAGGGAGTTGGTATTACTACTCTTAACAAAATATCCCAGTCATTCTAACATACAGCCATGGAAAAGAACCACGGCCACAGACCAACACTGAGTTCCCTGCGTCTTGAAGATGAGTTCCTTTCACTCATAATGTTACCTAAGAGCGCAGGTCAGTGTTCTCACGCTTTAGCTTGCATTAAAATATCTGGAGGATGTGTTCAAACACAGACCTCCAGGCTTCACCCCAGAGTTTTTTGACTCAGTAGATCAGGTGTAGGGCCCGGGGATTTGAATTGCTAACGTGTTCCCAGGTGAGACTGAAACTCTGGCTCTGGGATTACACTTTCCGAGAGCCACTGATCGAGGCCCACGACACCCCTTGATTCTTGGATTTAGGGCGATGGGGAGAAATGGAAGTGAGTCAGTCACGGTTTTTACTGTTTACAATTTCATTCTTGGACATTCTTTTCAGAAGAACTGCTATTTACCTCTGAGTATCATGGTAGGGGCTAGTAAACGAACTTTTCCCCATTTGGGGAATGGAAAATCAACACTTAGGGACCTTCCACCCAATGATTCCTTGCCTACCACTGTCCCCCCCAACCCCCCGAAAAATAATTCAGTAGTTAAAAGAAATATTTTGTTAAAAGGCATCCAAGTTTTCTTCCCACCACAAGGACCTGCTCGTTGACTTGAAAAGCCTGACTCTTAGTAATGCACATTTATTTCTCAATTAAAACGGTTTCTTAATGATGTGATATTTCAGGACTTGAGTTCCCTAAAGGCAGGCATGAAGCAGCCAAACCGAGAGCCTGAATCACTTACTCCTTTGTCTCTGTGGCCGGGAGGGCAGAACATTTTAGAGGTTACAATCTGCCCTCAACAAAGGGCGTTTAGACTCTTGCTTTAGAAATAAGTGACTCATCTCTGGGTCATTTTCATGTCTCTATCTCCCCTCTCCCCTCTCCCTTAACCACGAGGAAATTGCAGACGAAACACTCTTCTTTATCTCAATGCACAAAGGACACAAATGGTGCTGATCTCGAGACCTGACTTCCTGTTATTAAGGAGGACATCCTACAATTTCACGGAGCGAGATTTCCAAACAAAGCAGAAAGTCGAACGATTTCAGAGTTTGCCCCCCACCTACAATTAACTAGGTCACAGCTGTAAAGGAAGAGGGAAAAAACATTAAATCACTCCAAGGCAGGAGCACTTGATATCATCTGTGGCCGAAAAATAAACACTTCATTTTATTTTTTAAAAGGAAGAGCAATACATCTAACAGAAACATGTACATTTGAGATGTGATAGAAAGTGGAAAAAAAAAAAAATCTGATCGGACAATAGGCCAGGGCTGGTGTCTTAGGCCTAATTATTTTATTTAATATTTGTACAAAACTGAGAGGGAAATGGAAATGATCTCCTTCATATATATGAACCATGATCTGCCTTTAATCTGTGCAGAGGACTTCTTAGGATTACGCATAACCCATAAAGATTCCCATTTGGTCATGCAAGGGTTAAAGACTTTTTAAGACCCAGAATTGTTTCAGGTCTGTTGGACTTCCAAATTTGGCAAATGTAAAATTCTCATAGTGGACTTTCTGACCTTGATTGGACATCAAGGCGGGATGGACCATTTCAGAGTGGATTAGATATTTAAGAACCCACAGTATCCAAGGAAGGAATACTTTTCAGAAAGGAACACCTCAATGTGCTGTGTCCCTTTCTTTCTCTCTTACGACCCCCTGGCACCATGCGGATTTCATTGCTCATTGAGTGGGCAAGATCGGTGTGAATGTCACTAACCCACTGACCAAAAATAACTCCTTTCTTTCCTGCATCTCAATATGAGCAAATCTATTCCAAGAAGCCCGGCTAAAATATGGTTCCTCATTCACAGATACAGGTAATACACACACTCACACACAAACACACACACCAATTCATGGATGTGCTATGGAGTAAAAGCTGTGAGACACCCAGCTGAGGTGTCTACACAAAACCAAGGGCTTCCCTGATGACATAGTTGAGTCTCTTACATGTTACGTTTCAAAGCAACGTTTCACTTAGAAAATGACTCTATTCAGGATGGTTCTTTTGTTGGGATTGATTTCCAGTGTAATCCCATCACCAATAAATGGTATAAGAGAAAAAAAAATGGGTTAGTGACATTCACAGTGATCTTGACCAAACATTTGTATAAAATAGTCATGGTAAAGATGATAGATTGATAGATGGATAGGCAGACATAGAGACAGACACAGACTGATAGAGGACAGATAGATGACATGTGAAACAAAGATAGGGAAAATAATCTATGTCCATGTACATCAGTTAGGACACGAGGTACTGAAAATGTCCTCTGCGGACATGTTAGTGCATCAGCACTATTTGGGAGCCTGTTAGAAATGCAGGTTCCCAGACCCTACCCAAGAGCTGCTGAATCAGAATCTGCATTGGACAAGATCCCCAGATGATCCCTTTGTCCACTGATGTTGGAGCAGTGCTGCTTTAGAGCAGAATAGTCTAGAAGAGTGATCTTCTATAACTGGAAATATTTGCTCAAATGAAACTGTGGGTGGAAACACAAATATCTTAGAAGTGGAACTCCTCTGGCTGAGTCAGGGGTGAGTTATCTAAGGCTTCTCGGCCCCCTAGTGGCACCTCCCACCGGCACCAGCAGTTACTTCTACTTCTATGGGGGAAGCAAGGATGCCTAATGTTTGTACCCTAACACCTACCGTCCCAGAAGGCACAGGCCACCACTTCCTGAACAACATCTAAGCCCCGGCACATTATGGATGCTCAGGTAGTATTAGATCACTGCTAACAAGTGATCCTGAAGCAAGATTATGTGCAGAAGCACAAAAGGACATAGGAAAAATCAAAGAGAGCAGGCAGATAGCATACTTAATATGGGAGAAAGACAAGACAAAGAGAGAAACAAAAGTGGCCCTATAGACAGAGCTGCCAGACAAAATATAGGGCACCCAGCTGAATTCGAATTTCAGATAAACAACATGAGACAGACCTACACTAAAGCACTATTTGTTTGCTGTTTATCTGAAATTCAAATGTAACTAGGCATCTGTATTCTCATTTGCCGAATCTAGCAACCCTCATTCCTTCCTCGAGGACCCTCTTCTCTGAAGCTCGGGCCCTCCTTCCAGATTAGACCCCAATCAGATTCCCTCCGGAGATGTCTCTGCCTGGATTCAAACCCCGGACTTGCCAGTGCTGGCGGCTGTGGGACCCTGGGCGAATGATTTCATCTCTCTCTGTTCTGCCTCCCTCTTCTGTAAAGTGGGGATGCACACGAAAGCCTGCCTCATGCGACTGTTTGGGGGTTAAAGGAGAAAATATCTGTAAAGCACAAAGTAGGAGCTCATTGAATAAATGTACATTGTTGTCTATCAGGTCAAGATCTCGTGGGTTTCAGCAACTTCCTTTCTGTCTGAATTGGCTCCTGGTCATTTTCTTGAAGACCTGAGATCAATCTGCAGAGGGAGGAGAGGGGAGAAAAGGACATGGTGCCTGAAGAACCGCAGAAGGGGATGCTTTCCTCTCCTTTCTGAGGGGCCTGGCCTGGTGCGACCATCTAGCCCCTGCATGTCTGCCCTCTCTCTCCCTGGGGGCCGAGTCGGGGGATGTACTAGGGAAGGAGGGAGGAAAATGTGTCACTTGATATTTGCTCCTTGACCCCGGCTGACCCAGTTAATTCACTGCAGGATGGAAGGAAGTGCACTCAGGAGACCTTCCTCTGCCAGAGCTTCTTGGCCGGATGTCTTAGCCATCAGGGAGCGATATCTTGCTTCCTTGACAGTTAGCTGAGCAATGGGCATTCTGATAGCCTGGCAAGGTGGACAAGCCCCAGGACAGTCACACCTTACATTTCAAGGTCAGAAATTCTCAAAAAGCTGCTGAGTACCGGAGCCAGCATTTGGGATGTGTTACTTCTTCCTCTTGGAGTAAACCTGACCACTGAAGCCTCATTGCCTCCCAGCTTTTGTTTTTTTCATCTTTGTTCCCATGAACGCCAAGATCAGAGACTAGGTAATGAACTGTTCTTCAACATTAAACAAATAAAACAAGAAAGCCAAGGTATCGGGGGTGGGGTGGGGCTCAAGTCCCCCACCCCCCAAAGAGGAGATATTGGAGCCAAGTTTCACGGTGGATACGGAGCCAGCATCCCTCATGGAAATCAAACAATTCTCCCGAAACTGCGATCTACACTTGATCTTAGCCAAAAGGCCGAGAAGCGATCGAAACTGCGATCTGAATGCTGCGGTTTCCCTGAAACTGTGTTCTGGGCTTTCCTCCTCTGCTTGGCACTGACCCAGCACCTGCAGCAGCAAAGCTTTCCCAGGAAGCTATTGTTATTTGTGCATCTGATCGTTTACAGCGGAGCACGCTGACAGCAAAATTTAGAAAGGAAAAGAAAAAAGAAGTGGAGGGTGAAAAGGACAAGACAGAGGCTTCCAGCATCCCGGTGGGAACTTAAAAGCAAAAACACCTCTCTTTCGGCCCTCAGCACAAGTTAGGACTCTACAGAAGAACCATCCTCAGGCAGAGTTGCAGCCTGTATGGAAGGTGGGCGTCAGACACGGAGATTCAGAATGAGGAGGTGCACCTCTGCTGCGCCCCTGGGGATACTGTCTAGAGTGTATTCTCTGATCTTCCCCAGAGCATCCCTCCAGCCGCCACCAAGGAGCTGCACTAAGTTGCTGAGTCCACACAGCACACAATGGACGGGCTCTGTTTTTCAGGACCAAACATTCCAAATGAATTCATTTCCTTCTGGGAAAAAGCACTGCCTTGTTCAGAGCACGAAGTTCCCAGGGCTCGGCTTACCTGGCAGCATTTCGGATACACCTGTTGGGATCATTAGCCCTGCCAAGAGAAGGGAAGCAGTGCGCTTCGTTCTATTTTTACTCCCAGTTGACTCTCTTCCCACTGTGTTGGTTTCCCTTACAGAATCTAACCCAAACAGAAGAGAAAGTTACAGGGCTCCACGCTGCTGGGCAGGGAGCAAAATAGATGCACATAAATATACAGCAGACCCTTTAACAACACGGTTTGAACTGTGTGGGCCCCCTTATATGTGGATTTTTTTCAGTAGTCATACTACAGTACTACACAACCTGTGGATGATGGAATCCACAGATGTGGAATCTTAGATGCGGAGGAATTATGAATAGAAAGGAACTGCAGATCTGGATGACTAACTATAAATTACACGTGGATTTTCCACTGTGCCAAGAATTGGCTCCCCTAACCCCTGGATTGTTCAAGAGTCAACTGTATACATGGAATATAAGGGTAAACTAGGAAATTAAGGACAGTGTAAAATAGAAAAAAAGAAAAGGACAAAAATGAGTTAAAAGGATGAGATAATGTGAAAAGGCAGCTAGAACAAGCAAGCTAGGCCCCAACTTTAGCTCTGAGTTTCCTGGCGGCAAAGGTAAAAAGGTAATAGAGAAGAATCATCTACGTCTTATTAGCTCCAAAAGGAATGAACAGGATGGACTTTATAGAAGGAATACTGAAAAACACGAGGAACATTATTTCTGTCATTTTGAAAAAGCTACAGAAGCATTTTTACTGATGTTTCTTCTGTTGGCTTTCTGAGCAAGGTGGTACCTTACCTACTCTCTGCCTGTCCACAGCCCAGGCTGTGCCCAGACATTGCCCTCGGCTCTGTAAGCGGATCAAGAGATTCCTCCAGACTCTTCCTCCTACCTTTGCTCTGAACCTACTTCTTCTCCTCTAATTTCTCTGGTCTCCATCGACCATGTCATTCCAGATTTCTCCAGCTCCATCCAACTCTTTCTCACTCAGGACCCATTAACCTGTCCATGGGGCTTATTTTAGGGACTCCTGCCACCAGCAAACTCTCATTCCTTGCCTTGGTTTTACATTCTATAAATCCTGCCCACCACACTCCATGCCCTGCCCAAGTCCTAGCTCTCTTGGCCCGAGTTCAGGCCCAGAATGGGGTGCGGCGTGATTAAAGAAAAGGATATCAGCCTTCAATAAGGATGAGTTAAATCTTCACTCAATAAAAGAATCTCAGCAGGCAGCTGAGAACATATGGTCCAGGTATATTGATATTTGATTATTTAACTTCGTAAGGATAAAGTAAAAAGGACTGAGGTAATGAATAGCTACCATATCCCTTGATCTGCTTCTCTTGGGTGTCAGATGTCCCTAGGAAGGCTTTGGTTAAGTGCTGGAGGGCAGGCATTTCACAGTGGCCTCCTCCAGCAAGAGGTAGAAATGAAGATATTCTGAGATTAAAACTAAAGAGATACATCTCTGCTGTGGGTCCAAGTGAGAGCTGCCACTCAGACGGGACAGTTGAGAAGCATGCCTTGTATTGTCCCCCCACTGGAGCACCATTCTACCTTGACATCCTGGTAAGATCAAGAATTCCTGTGGGTAGAGCCAATGCTTTCATCAGAAAAGGAACTGTGAATCCATTCAAGTTCTTGCTCAAGGACTTGGCTGAGACCCCAGAATTCTCCTCCATCGAGCATGAAAGAGATGATTGAAAATGAAAAAAATTTTAGTTCCGTTGTTACCGGCCAACCACCTGGATCATAAAAGAACCTCATTTTGGCTCTTGTGCTATGTCTGGTTTGGGGTAAGACCACACACTGCTGGTCTGTAAATATGAGTTAGTAGCAAAGTAAACCTCGAGGTGATGGAGCAATTGCTTCACTGGATGAAATTGTTCGATATGGTCCACTTTGATACCGGAGAACATCTGCCAAAAGCAAAAGAATGGGCTGACACTTAGATGCCCTATCAGGTCATAATTAGATCGTAGGTTCAGGAGCTTCTTGAGTGCTATTCCTCTTACTAGGTAATAAAACCACGCACTCAGCAAACAGGATGCTGTCTTCCTATTTCCTATAGCTGGAGGACATGCATTCAATGTATTTTAAAATTTTCATTTGATCTATCAGAAGAGTTTTTTTTTTAAATTCTGATTTAGCAGTAGGATTAGGATGCCAGCTGGAGGGCCTGAGGATCTACTCCAAGATTCATTTTTTGTATCATGATGTCTCCTTTTTATGATATTCAAGACTGGTAAGAGAGAATACATAGATATTTGGGGTGGGATGGTGCTCATTTTATTGTAGAAGTTGAAAACTGGCATCTTGTGGGCCAAATGTAGCCTGTAAACATGCTTTATTTGGCATGCAGTGTTTTTCTTTAAGCTTGGATTTGTTGCCAGCATATAAAAATTGAGATATTTCATCTCTTTCTCACACACACATATATATATTTTCTTACTTATAAGAAAATTGCACAAAGATTTTCCTTTGAAAAATCAGAAGATCCAGGAACACCAGCCCCAGTTTCCCCGTGGCAAAGCTGAGTAGTAGGTGGTCATTTGCTAAGATACGAGATCTCCAGTTTGCAAGGTACAACTTCCCTTCTTGACCTTCGTGTATTTGACCTGCTTGACTCCTGTGGTCATCTGAGTTATAATGCCTGTGTAGGGCCCTATTTTATAGGATGACGAGCATGAATAGAGGCAGCCCAGGATGAAGATGAAGGATGAGGTCCTAAGGGTACCACAGTAGATAGATATTAACTCTTGAAAACAGCCAATTTCTGATGGGTGAGTCTCCGAAGGAGCAAGAAGAGTCTTGCCCTGCACAGGCCCTCTTCTAAGACACGTGACACATGTTTCTCTCATGCCACCTTAAGGCCATTTGACTGAAGGAAAAAGGAAGTCACAGAGTCCTGAAGAGACTTTATTTGTTGTTGGGCTCTTCAGAGGGAACCTCAGAACACATATCCAGGGATTGTGCTAGAAATAAGGACTATTAAGATGATTAAGAATGGACTCTGGGGCTTCCCTGGTGGCGCAGTGGTTGAGAATCCGCCTGCCAATGCAGGGGACACGGGTTCGAGCCCTGGTCTGGGAAGATCCCACATGCCACGGAGCAACTAAGCCCGTGTGCCACAACTACTGAGCCTGCGCTCTAGAGCAAGCGAGCCACAACTACTGAGCCCGCATGCCACAACTACTGAAGCCTGTGTGCCTAGAGCCCGTGCTCCGCAACAAGAGAAGCCACCGCAATGAGAAACCTGCGCACCACAACGAAGAGTAGCCCCTGCTCACCGCAATTAGAGAAAGCCCGTGTGCAGCAATGAAGACCCAACGCAGCCAAAAATAAATAAATAAAATAAATAAACATAAAAAAAAAAAAGAATGGACTCTGGCCAAGCCAAATGCTGCAGGATATTGGTATTCACCACGCCCCGCCCCCCTGCCCCCAGGTGCTGGAATGGGATGGTGTGTGGCCTGGGGACCCTGGCTTCTGCTCCCTGGGAGAGGCCCTCAGGAGGATGGCAGAGCTGCCATCCGGGGGCCCTGGTGTGAGCATAGCATTCTGTGCTGCTGATTTCGAAGCAACGAGTACCCCTTGTGTGTTTCCAGAGGATTTTTTTCTTTCTTTAGTAGCTCCTCTCCCTAAATGCTCTGATGCTTGAAAACCCAAAGCTGGGACCCAGCAGGATGGGGGGGTTCCCTTTCCTCATTCTTCCCTTAGGTGGACATTTTAACGAGAAGGATTGTAAAACCCGGAGCCCGCATTGCTGCCTACATGGATGGACCTGGCTGTGCAACACGGCAGCGCAAGGCAAGGAGGAGAAGAGATTTCTCGGGGCACTGGGCTCTGAGCTCGTCCACACCCAGACACACCTGATTCTGCTTGGAAAATGAAATAGCCTAATTCCCCAACATCAGCCTGGAATCGCGGGAGGGACTCACAACACGTCTGCCTTTAAAGCTTCCCTTTCACTAGTCCGAATTTGATGTTCCTAAAAGGAAGATGAAAGGGGGTGGGGAGGGGACTTATGCATGTGCTGACTGGGTGGATATTCTCAGTTGTCCCAGGTAGAAACTCTTTGATTGATAGGATCCACATAAAGGGCTATGTTCCCATTACTAAAGGCCGTTACCGTCCTTTAGCCCAACTGGCAGATAAGACCAAGATTTTCTTCTGTAAGAAACACCACGAAAACCCAATGACACAGAACCTGATGTCAAAGACGTGATTTCTTCCAGTTCGATCCAAATCCATTTGCTTTTACAGAATAGGTCTAAACCCCAACATTCAGGGTTCAAATCAGGACCTGCTCATTTCAGGCATTTGGTAGCTGGCTCAGCCCTAAATTATACTTTCTAAATCTATTCTGGGACTCGGCTGGGTTATGAAGCTCTGACACATGAGAGCAGCAACCCATTTTTAAAATATTTTCAGAAGCGAAACAGAACAAAACAAAGCAAAAGAAAGGAGGTTTTCTTGAGAGAGATCTCAGGAAAGCTAAGGCTGAGTGGTGGGGTACTGGCTTTTGACGCAGGTGATCAACGTAAGATGTTGAAATCTGTCTTTCATCTTCTCTCTTGCCTTTTTTTTTTTTTGGCTGGACTAGCTCTAAGGGACTGATTGCAGTTTTATTTTTCGGACACAGTGGTTTAAGTTGAGGGGGGTTGTTTAAAACAAGAGCACTGAGTTTCTAGGATACTGTAGGGAAGAAGATTTACTACTGGCTTTGGTTGCCATAACTTTCACCCATTATTCCTTATCCTGGTCTCTACTTGCTCGTTCCAGGACTGACCTCAGGTTGAGCAAGAATTGTCCTGAGAGTTTCTTCCTTTTCCTGTCTCCGTTATTTCCCCCTCCCTATGCTGTGCTCTTTTCTCTACCTCACTGGTGCCTTTTTTTTTTTCCTTTTCTGGAAAGCTATACTTCCGGTACCATTCTCAAACTTTAGTCCATGTTATAACCCTCAGAGGTTCAGATTCAGTGTGTCTGGGGAGAGACCATGCATCTATGGGTTTAGAGAACACACGGGTGATTCTTTTTTTTTTTAACGTCTGTATTGGAGTATAATTGCTTTACAATGGTGTGTTAGTTTCTGCTTTATGACAAAGTGATCCCGGGTGATTCTGATGCACGCAGCTTGCACACAAGCTCTTTCACAACACAGCAATCAGATGATTTCCTAGTCCTTATTGCACTTGATTATCAGCAGCATTGGACAGTCCAACATTCCCTTCTGAGAAATTCTCTTCAATTCTCTTTGCACCTCACTGGATGCACTTATTTGTCTTTCTTTGCTGGTTCCTCCTCCTGGAAGTGATCTCTAAACTTGGGTCCAGTCCCGTGATATTTCTTTGTGCCACCATCCAGGTAACATCACCTAGTCTTGTGGCTATTTACACTGTCCTCCAAGGGTATACCAGAAAATGTTCAACCATTGACTCCCCAGAAGAAAAAGCCCCGATTTGTAATGTTTGCCAGTTTCCACGGTGTAAATTCTCCCATCACTGACCATTTCAACCTGCCCACATGTGGTCACTGCATGTGGCGCTAGGAAGAGATGTACACAGTCAGCACAGAGCCTGGGATAAGTCAGCTCTATCATCCCCCTGATTACCGTCCACATTTATATCTCCAGTCCAGACTCTCGCCTAAACACCAAACGTGTTTTTAACACCCTCCGTTTGCGTTTTAAACTATCATCTCAAGTTTAACACATCCAAGTAGAACCCCTCATCTCCCCGCCCCTGCTGTCATCACCCCAAGCTGGTCCTGCAGTGTTCCCCATCTCAGCAGCAACTCCACTCTCCAGCTGCTCAGGGTGGGGATTCCTCTTCTTGATTCCGCTTTCTCTAGCACCCAATCCATCAGCCAATCCTGTCAATTCTACGCTGTAGACAAATCCAGGATCCATTCGTTTCTCACCACCTCCAGAGTTAGCATTTCTCATCAGGATTCTTACACTCATGACCTAATGAGTCACCTGCTTCCACGCCTGGTTCCCTACCAGCCTAGTAGCTGCAGGGACTCCTTTAAAACATGTCAGCTGAGGTCATCCTTCTTTCCCCAAACCACTCATCTCCTTTTGTCCTGCTCAGCGTAAAACCCCGAAGTCCTCATCCTGGCCTGAGCAGCCCTCGGTCACACGGGCTCCTAACACCTCACTGTCTGCTGCTCCTGACCGCTTACCCCCGGCCCTCCCCCCTTTACTCCTCAGGTCCATCAGGTGTGCTCTGGCATCACACCTGTGTACGTGGAGTGTCCTCTGCCCGGCGTGTTCTCTCCCCAGACGGCTGCATGTCCTGCTCCCTCACTTCGTCACGCCTCTCCTCCAATTCCACTTTAACAGAGAGCCACATCGTAGAAAACGCAGCACACCCTTCTCTCCTCCCTCCTTATCCTGCTGTGTATTTCCTTAGAGGCCTCAGCACCAATTACAGTCATCCCTGGGTATCTGTGGGGGATTAGTTTCAAGACCCCTCGCAGACACCCAGATCCATGGATACTCAAGTCTCCTCTATAAAATGGCACAGTACATAGTACTTCAGCCTTCTGTATCTGCAGGTGCCACATCAGCGTAAAACGGAGGCCCACCGCAACATGAAAGCAGAGATTTTTGTTACAGCCCCTGGGCCTACAACACTGCCTGGCATGTAGTAGGTATTAAATAAAAATCTGTAGAATTAAAAAATAGAGTGCTGGGTCCTAGATATTAGATGCCCTGTGGTATTTATATTCTGAGACTGATTTTTTTTTAATTGAAGTTGAACCATGTTTTCCAGAAGTGATTAATATACTTTTAAAAGCCTCATTGGTTTTCCTGATTAATGTTCCAATAGAGAGACGGGAAGAACCATTTGGAAGCAACCTATCCACGTGGAAATGTGACCTTGGCATGTTTGAGAAAACTCAGCAGGCAGTGGAGGAAAAAGATCAGGGGCGTGTTTATGGACTATCTTGAAATATACACACAGATTCTGATTGGGAAGGAAAACGGCCGCCCACATACTCAGAAGGGTTAATTGTGTAGTAAGGTTTCAAGCAGTTTTTCTTCTTTTTTCCCACCCTTTTTTAGATTCTTTTCTCATATAGGTCATTACAGAGTATTGAGTAGAACAAGAAGTTTTTCATGAGCAAGTTCTCTACCAAGAAGACCTAGCATCCTAATTTGAGTCACTTTGTTAAGAACTGATAATGACACAAATATTTATCGGCATAAGAAATGCAGGCACTTTGCAACCCTATTCTTTGAGTGACAATTCTGTTTGAGTTTATAACCATAAAAACATTCTTTTCATTCATCTATTCACATTCATTCAATAAATGTATAATCACGCTATATATGTGCCAGGCATGGCTCTAGGCTCTGGGACTTAGTAGAAAAACTGATCAAGTCCTTTGAAGCAGTTAGTAATTGAGTGACCAGGAAGGGAAGAGAAAAAAGAATGAAAAATCCACAGATGTGATTCATCCACTCCCAGATTAGAAAACATAGATCCATGGCAGAGTTTCTTCTATACTGCTTCCTACGCATAAGATGCTATTGTTCTCAGAGGCACATTGATAAATCAGTACAAATTTACTGATTGTTTTCAACTATGTGTTCAAAGAAACTCTTATATCACACAGGTGGATAGCATTCACTCTGCTAGAGCAATTTATAAGAGATCTGCTTTCAAAATACCTACAGAGAGTGTCCTGCGAATACAGGATTGATTTTATGAACATGGCTGCAAGATGGTGGGTTGAAATACACCCGGAAGGGACTTTGTCCCTGCTCCAGTGGAGAAGAACTTTGCTGGAGTAGCTGGATTGGGTGTTTCTGATCTCAAATTATCTAAAAGGAAGTCCTGTATGGTACTAGCCACTATGACTTCAGAAGGCTGTGTTCAATTATCCAGAAAGTGACCTCAAAGTGCTGGACACTTCATAAGATGTCCCAGGTATACGAACACACTTTTAAAAGATGAAGTGTTTTTTTTTTTTCCTGTTGAGAACGACACTCTTGACTAAAAATCCAACACAACTGACTCATTTATTCCCTTTTTATGTGAAGACACCGGAAAGCACAGGAACTAGCTAATTTCTTTAAGCTAGGATCTTGCCCAGACAATCCATCTTGGCAATAATCTCCCCTTGGGGCAGTGGTTGTCAATGTGGCCACACAGTAGAATCACGTGGGCGCTTAACTACGGATGATGCCTGGGTCCCTTCTCCAGAGATGCTGATATTCACTGGTTTGGGGGTACAGCTTGGGTGTTGGGATTTTTAAAGCTTCTCAGGTGCTTCCAGAGTGAAGCCAAGGTTGAGAAGCACTGCTGTAGGATGAGTGATGTCATCTGACCCAAGACATTAAAGAGAGTCCTAAGAAGGATTCAGGACCTGGGGATGAGTAGTCGAAAGAGGGAAACCATCACCTGGTTTCATGCTGAGCTTGAGAGCTGTAGCTCGGGGCAGGATGGTGAGGTTCCTGGGAGTCTCGACCATTTGAAGAAGAGATTTCCACTCCTGCTTTCCCCACCAGCCTGAGGAATGAGAACCCTGGAGTGGTACCCAGTAGAGGGACAGCCTTTGCATTATGCCACCTCATTCTGGCCAAGATGAGAAGTCACTGGTTTAACTTGACATGAGCTGCTGTGAGAAATAAAATAAATGTTGGTGCACCAATCTGGGGTCACTTAAAATCACACGGGACTAACCAACGTGGGGAACACGGCCTTCAGTGCAGCCCGTGAACCCGAGAATTGGAGCCCCTGATATAGTGCATGTTCTTTCTCCTCCAGAGAGGTGTGTATTTATAGAAAGAACAGAACCTATGCAGGATGAGGGGGGCTGGATAATAATATGTGTGAATAAATACACTGATCTGTCTGAACCGTTTCTGGGCTGTCTGCTTTCCATGGTAATAAATATCCACTAAAAGCCGTCTGCTGTATGTGTTTTTGGTAAAGTCTCACACTTCCCTGCATGAATACGTTCAGAATGTAAGCACCACACACTCCGCGACAGAGACTCTGTTGTATTCTGAATTCCTAAGTTATGCAGCTTAGCAGCTGTGATAATGTAACGGTTTGCAAAATAATAGACAGGCCACACGTCAACCTGGAATAACACGTCAAATAATGAATAATGTGGGTGCAAAAAGGTTTAATTTACACTGTGTTAAAAATACTGCTCCAGAAATACCACACCAATTCAGTCTTTCCAGGACAAAAAAAAAAAAAAAAAAACAAACGAAAACAAAACAAAAAACCCTTTTACTTAGATATTTCAGTAACTGTGGTAAAAGAGAATGCTTTCTTATTTTTTTCAAGAAAAGTGTCCAATTCCTATTACTCTGTGAAGAGACATATAATGAGTCTGATTCGTTGTTCACATACACACATTGTTCCCCTTCAAGATACGTCTCAGATTTCAGAATAAATAGGAGAAAAGCATTTGTCTCCTCAGTTTGTATCAGCATATAAGTGTGGACACATTTTCCACCAGCAAAAATGGGGCTGGTGGTCATTTAACATAAGATGTGAGGCTGTTCCGGTTTATGTTTTCATTCTGATCCTCTTCCCAGATTTTCTCCCTGAGGGAAGTTTCTAGCAACTTCCAGATTTCATTCATTCTCTCATCTAACGAATGTTTCGCCCTCCTACTAGGAACCAGGGGCCGAAGTGTGTTCCCTGTCCTCAAGGAGCTTGTTGTCATGGGTGTGGAGGAAACAGGCAGCAGGCAGATTCAATGCAATGTCATTTGTGTTACTGTAAGGGAGATACAGAGAGCTTTGAGAGCCTGAAGGAAGGAAGAGCCGTTATTCATACTTGGGGAGGGGGTGGGTACCTGGAAAGCCTTCTGACAGGATGTTATCTTTAGGCTGAAGTGTGTGAATAGGAAGTTAAGGAGGCGGAGGGAGGATGCAGTGTGTGTCAAGCCTACAAAAGCACGTGCAAAGGCCCTGTGGCAAGGGAGAGCATGGTAGTTTGGAGGAACTGCAGACGTGTTCAGTGTGGTTGGAGTGTACAGTACCCGGGGTAAGGGATGGGGAGAGACCAGGCTGGAGAAGGTAGCAGCGTCCCGATTACGGAGGGCCTTATAATTATGTTTAGACATTTGTACTTATCTTGAGGCAGGGATTTTAAGTAGACAAGTGGAAGATGATGGAGGCCTGAACCAAGAAATGGGGAGGAGGAGTTAGATGTGAGAGAGGTTCTGGAGCTGGAATTGGCAGCACTTGGTGACTGATTAGATGGCAGACCCCAGGGAAAGGGAAGAGGCAGGGAAGATGCCTGGGTTCTCATTTGGGTGTTTAGATGGCTGGTGGTGTTGAAGGAATCAGAGCAGGACTGTGGGTGAGAGGATGAATTCCACTTTGAACATGTTGAACGTGAGGGATTGAGAGCCTCAAGAGAAGAGAGACGTCCACTCCACCCTGGGTCATCCAGACCCAGGAAACGTCGGTCTGGATGACAGAGAGGATAAATCAGTGGGGAGATGGGCATCCTTAATAAACACACACACTAAAACAATGCATGCTGGGCCACACACAGCTTGGCCCGCTTATTCCTAGGTTTTGGACCTATAACGGTAATCTCCAATGTGGAACAATTTCCTCATATTGTAGGGTCATAGAAACTTAATACAACATTCACCCCGTCTCCACAGCAAACTCCCCCCCTAAAAGGTCCACATTTGCTCTCTCCTTAACTCATTTATATGTTATGTTCTTACATTCTTAGAATTTTCCATGAAGTTCATTTTTACCTTCCCAGCTCGAGAAGGAAAAGACCCTACTGAAGTACCTGGGCTTGAGTAAGTTTACTTACTTGGCACTGGTGTGCAATGAATTTGAAACACTCTATTTTTTATGTCTTACATAAAATTGGGAGTTCAAGGGAAGTTATCACCAGGAAATACTTCTGTCTTGGCTTTCTTGGGTGAATATCCCTTAAAGGACATCTTTGGGTGACAGTAAGTGTGACTAAGAATGTATGTAAAAGGCTACTGGTTATTAAAAATACAAGCCAAGTGTTCCTCTACTCAAAGTCAAACTTCAAAAATATGCCTATCAAATGGAAATTGGTGCAGCCACTATGGAAAACAGTATGGAGGTTCCTCAAAAAATTAAAAATAGAACTACCATAGGATCCAGCTATTCCACTCCTGGGCATTTATCTGGACAAAACTATAATTTGAAAAGATACATGCACCCCTATGTTCACAGCACTATTTACAATAGTCAAGACATGGAAACAACTTAAATGTCCATCGACAGATGAATGGGTAAAGAAGATGTGGTACATATATACAATGGAATACTACTCAGCCATAAAAAAGAATGAAATAATGCCATTTGCAGGAACATGGATGGACCTAGAGATTATCACACTAAGTGAAGTAAGTCAGAAAAAGAAAGACAAATACCATATGATATCACTTATACGTGGAATCTAAAATATGACACAAATGAACCTATCTACGAAACAGAAACAGATACACAGACATAGAGGACAGACTTGTGGTTGCCAAGGGGTGGGGTGGGAGAGGGATGGATTGGGAGTTTGGGATTAGCAGACGCAAACTCTTATATAGAAAATGGATAAACAACAAGGTCCTACTGTATAGCACAGGGAACTATATTCAATACCCTGTGATAAACCATAATGGAAAAGAATATGGAAAAAATATATATTTTTTATATAAAAGGTTATATATATAAAAATATATAACTGAGTCACTTTGCTGTACAGTAGAAATAAACACAACACTGTAAATCAACTATACTTCAATAAAATAAATTTTAAAAATATGCCCATCATGGGCTTCCCTGGTGGCGCAGTGGTTGAGAATCTGCCTGCCAATGCAAGGGACACGGGTTCGAGCCCTGGTCTGGGAAGATCCCACATGCCGCGGAGCGATTAGGCCCGTGAGCCACAATTACTGAGCCTGCGCATCTGGAGCCTGTGCTCCGCAACAAGAGAGGCCGCGATAGTGAGAGGCCCGCGCACCGCGATGAAGAGTGGCCCCCGCCTGCCACAACTAGAGAAAGCCCTCGCACAGAAACGAAGACCCAACACAGCCATAAATAATTAAAAAAATATATGCCCATCATTAATGATTACCTTCTTTCTGCACGCCATGTACCATGGTAGGGCCTTACGTACATCACCTCTAATCCTTAATAACCGTCCTCAAGGATAGATAGTGCAGATGAATAAACCAGGCTGAGAAAGACCGAGTCACTGCCAAAGTCACACAATTAGTAGGTAGTGAGGCTCTTGTTTCTTGGGACAGTGTGGCTGCAAGCCCCACCCTTTCCACCCCACTTGGCTGCTTCCTGTTGCACCTGAATCACCTTCATTACTTATTTTGGAGCTGGATTAGAGCCCTATTGTATTGACTTATAACAGTTTCATTTATATAAACCTCAGATCTCCTATCTCCAAACATGGCATCTTAGATTTCTTTTTCTGCCCTGCCTAGGATGGTGATGGGTTGGTTGATGGTTGTCTGTGAACACATATGAACAAGAACCAGGCCTGGTCTCCCAGCCTGAGTATTTTGTAATCAGGATTTGACGGCTGTCTAAGTAGCAGAGTTAGAAAGGTGCATTTCTGTGTTTTCAACTCATCTTCCAGGCAGTTGGAAAACAGAAGCCATCTTTTAATTCTGGACACGTAAGGGCCCATGACTGTCAGTGCGCTAGGTCATGAGTTCTTCTCTTTGGTTGTCAGCATCTCTGCCTTTGGTAAGTTTCCTTTCCTGTGAAGTGCTCGTGGCAGGTTGGCTATAACCCATTTCTCAGGGCCAGGCTGCAATGTCGAAGCTCCCTCAAGGAGCAAAGGTGATGAAACACTGTCTCAATGGCAGGGATGTAAGATACCAGGTCCCTAGACTGAGGTCCTGCTCTGTCCTTGACTGTATGTCCCTGGACAGAAGATTAAACCTCCACATGCCTTGGTTTCCCTGTTCATACAGGACAAGGGTAATAATCCCCATTCTCTGTGCCTCATTAGCAGCTCACGATCGTAAAGGGAGGTAACAGATAAGAAAGTGCATTGGGGCAAAGGTGTTATAGAAATGCGAGGTCTTACCATCATTAAATATCATGAGACCATAGAAATCACTCGGATGTCTGGCACACTCTAGACTGCAGATGTAACCGAGAAAGCTGTTGCTGCTTTTAATTCAGGGAGTCCCGAGAAAAGAATGCTGTTTGTCAGTGTCTGCCCTGAAAGCAGATGCCATTTCTCACCTTTCCTGCCCCCCCTTTTATATAAATAGATGACTCTGATTGTGAAAGTTGTCATAAAACCAGCGATGGCATAAAATATCCAATTGAAATCGACATGACGTCATATGTTCCAATTAGTCTCACTCTTCCCCATGGTGGAGGGTGAGAGGGTAGCCTTGTAGGAACGCAAGGGGGCTCTTCTTGTGAGTGATGGTGTCTCAGCCCCACCACTTCACAGCTGGCAATGAAGATTAACAGGACATCTGATGCTCCAGTGATGGACATGCTTCTCTTAAGGGCCTAGAAGTTTTCAGATCAGACTCCTAAGACACTGGTGTGTGCCCAAGGACAGGACATAGGTCTGTATCTTGAATGTCGGTATACACCAGCACATACAACAATAGACAGGTTTTGTATCTGACCCTGTGTTCATATATTGCCAGTTTTTCTTAAACGAATAACAGAAATGGTACGTGAATATATCTGGATTTATGAAACATACATGATTTATTAAACATCCATCTGGAGATTCTAATGGTTAAATAGGTTACTCTGGATCATTTGTGCAAATGTGCAGGATAATTCTCTCCTTAGTTTTGTCATGTGGTACAACTCGAGTACGGGCAACTCACACTTCCAAGGGAGTTTTTGTGAACAGAACATATTATATAAACTTAGTTACCATACAGGAAAAAAAATTTCACCGGAACCTAAAATCACATTCAAGATAAGCTACATTTGTCAATATAATGATCAATTTGCAAATTTTGCTCTAACAGTTGGTCCTATACTGTAAAACTCTTGGTATAAAAGGGAGCACGCATTAGGCCCTGAATACATTTAAGTTGATGACCCGGATATGGAGCCCAAGAAATATGTCTCAAAAGAAAGACCTACACACAGCCAGAATAGGAAGAGAAGTTTTTTCCATTACTACTCAAATGGCAGAATAAAATGTAACTCATCAAAAGTCAGGAAATCAACCCCACCTGGAAATCTCGATAGCCCCTCGTAGTTTTAAAGCTTGACTCATGTTTTCCTTAAATTTAAAAATCACCGAGTAGTCAGTATACAAACCAGAAAAAGTCACTTGAATTAAATGCTGTTCCCCTTTATAAGACGCGGCAGGTCGCTTATCTATCACGACAGCGGTTTGTGATCCTCTTTGCCTTATTGATTTTAGATTACACCTTCACCTAAAATGTCTAAGTAGACATCCGCAGCCCGCAGAGGGATCTGCCATTATGCAAACAGGGGCTTTGGGGGTTTCTGAGACCCGCAAACCATTCCACCCCTGCGTGGGTACAGGCGCTGTCCCCACATGAATGAGCCCAACGTCCTGAGGACGACCAGATTTGCATTAACTACCGTCATCCCCCAAACTACATCAGTCACTCCAGAGAAGGACAAATCCCTGTTATTGTTTTACAGCATCTTCTCTGCCAGGTGCTACCGTAAAGTAAGCATGTTTTCAGAAAACTAACAGAGAGCCACAATCCATAATGGTAAAAAACCCCAAATGATAGCAAGGTATTTGAAACAGTACAACCACAACTAAACAACAGAGGGGATTTTAATCAACCAGGTGCATCATTTAAACCCTCAAAGCGTCACAGCTCCTTATCATTGCCTCCTTTGAAGACACTGTCACCCAGCAGAGGAAAGGAAATTTGCAGCCCTGCTGCACCAATGAATCTGTTTCACTGAACAGAGAGGAAAACAGGTTTTGCAGCCCGAAGCTCTTCTCCACGGGCACTCTCATCGTCCATGCTCTTTCCAGAGGGCAGTCTCTACCCCAATCTTTTCTCTTATGTTTCATCTCTAACAGTCCCAACCCCCTTGCACAGCCGACCAACATTTGTTTCAAATTTCTCATCATTATCTACAAAGAAAAAAAATTACATATGCCATAGTATTCCCCAGTCGCAGGAATTTGAATTTTTCAGGAAAACATGACTACCAGAAGGGATGCTACGTACAACGAAAAGAAACCTCTCCCTTTCTCTGGAGCAATTGCTCGGGTGAAGAACAAACAGCCCGCCACGTCGCTTACCCTCTCCACGCTGCGTCTTCTCAGAGATCCATACGGAATTTTCAGTAAAAGTCTCTGGGATCTATTCGGAGCCACTGCAGCCTGAACCACCATGGTGTAGAGCCGTGTGTGTGTGTGTCTCTGTGTGTGTGTGTGTCTGTGTGTGTGTGTGTGTCTGTGTGTGTGTGTGTGTGTGTTCTCAGCCAAGGGAGAGACGGAGGCGTCCTCAAAACTGGGAAACTCCTGGAGGTTTCCCAAATATCAAATAACTGAAAGAGTTTTTTTCTTCCGACCTATGAGCCAAGATGTGGTGTGTCAGGAGGTGGGGGGATGGGGAAGAAGAAAAAGAGCCCAAGTTCTGCAACTTCAGCGCGTCTCCCGCAGCTCAGCCCAGCCCCCTCCTGTCTGCCCCTGCCTGTCAGTCAGTCCCTCGGTGAGTCTGCATGTCCTAGGGGTGGGCAAATGACGCTTCTGGGGAGAGTGATCCAGAAATGTCAACTTTGCTTCTCGTGGCTGCAGACGGTAACCAGGTCAGTTGTCTAATCGAAGCCCTATCAGACGTAGTATTCATCCCATCACGTGACTCCAAAGCCCCTTGGCCATACAGTAGGTCACATGCTCACCTTAAAAAGACTATTTGGAATATCACCATCTGGTGTGGAGATTAATGTGCAATCCTGCATTCTGATTTCACTCTCTTCTGGACACAGGAAAAATATTTGAAGGGCAGTGACATAACACAGTGGGGACTTGGTGGGGAAACGCTCTTCACAGTCATAAATTATAAGTATGACCCTGAGCATCAGACAGGCATATTTTTTCCTTCCTGCTTTCCAACGGGTAGAAAATAAATGTAGGCATACAGTTAATTATATATGTGAATGGCGTCGACAAAGAGGAAGTGTGAAGGAAGAAAGGAGAAAATGTTTGTATCCCATGGTTCAGATGAATCACATCAAATATACCAGACAGACTCGCATTTGGCATCTCCTCATTTAAATGTTTGTGTTACAGAGCATTGATTTTTATGTGTGCCAATAAACATGAAGAAATTATGTTTGATTTTACAAGGCTCTGAAAAGGACTGTCTATGCTCAGATTTACCCATCACATTTGTCTATTCTTCTCTAATCAGATGGTATAATTCCACATCGGACAAGCTTCTCAGACTGCTGGTACACATGCTCTAAAAATTTAAGTGTCCTGTAATATTTTGTTTCTGATATATCGTTCATTTGTGCAACTGCCTCCATCTCTACTCCTTCCTAAATCTGCTTATTTCTATAGCAGAGAAAATTACTCAAAAGAATAAACAAGTAAGGGGCTTCCAGAGTTGGAGGTATTTTAGTTTCTTTCTTTTTAACGTGTTTCTGCCTCCGCTGCTTCACTCTGTTCTGGGGTTTTATGAAAGGGATGCCATTTCCTTTGTAAAAAAATCCCATGCTTTTGGGTGTTTGCCTAATATCACTCTTATGCTTTGGGAACCAGCTTTTATTTATTCTCTACAGACCCGTTTATTGAAAACGACGGAAAAGAAAGTTCTGTTTATTCTAAGAGTCTGATGGGAAGTGGGCGTTGGGGGGGGGACAGAGGGAAAAAAGTGGAATTCTATGCTGCTCGAAAATGAATCAGGAAAAAGACTCTTAGAAGCGGGGTGCTCCTTGCGGTGGGGTGGGAGGGATGGAGACGTGGGTCTGGGCACCCAACTCAGACACACATTAAGAGGCAGTTAAAGAAAGCATCAAGTTGATGTGGGAAATTCCAAATATACAACAATCGGGCTTTGTTCGTAATGGGTTCCATATGTGCCGTTGAGAGTTGTGAAAGGGTGAGAGGGAAGGGGGGAGACAGGGGAAGATGGAAATTTCTCCAGCATGACCTGCAGAGAGTCTTTGGCGAGGTGGCTTAGGCTTACAGACCCTTCTTCCTCTTTCTCACTTCCTTTCTGCACTGCCCCGTGGAAATACATCTGGAATGCTACCCAATAGCTTGGCTAGATCGATAGACTCTCTTTCCTTTATAAAACCCTGTTCGATTCCATAACAGTTTTGAACAAAGGATAGGCACATTTTCTAAACCCTTATCTGTCCAAAGCTCTGGGATTCTGTTTGCAAGTGCAGTTCGAGAGGGGGCCATGGGTCAGATCAACTGAGAAGTCACCGTCTCTTTCCTGACCCAGGCCAGGGCAAAGCCCCTGGGAGCTGGATTTATTTACATTTGACTAAATGCAACTTCCTGTTTCCCAGGGGTATTAATGAGTGTTTCGCTGAAGAGCTCAAGGCTTCATGGCATAGTTCAGATCAGAAGGGACACTTTGATGAACTAAGTGCAAATAAAACAAAAACATATGCCTTTGATTAAAGTTAAAATACATATAGAAGAGAATGTTAATGGAAACGAAAATAACCGTTGGCCAGACTCCCACACATTTGAGCCCCACTCATTCTACCCCCATTCCCTACCCTGGGGGTGTGGAGAGCAGGGTCATTTCTCATGTCAGCACTGGCGCCTCCTCCCAGCTAATAGAGAGCCCTCGCCAGTCCCCATGGAGTAGGTGGACACCTCCTCAGAGAGGTGTGAAGGCTCTCAAAGTTCAGCTTGTGCAAAACGATCTTTCTGACGGTCTTGCTGTGGGTGTTTGAGATTTACACATTTTAAATTGATTATTGAGTCTAAACTATTTATTTCCAGGAGACCATTGTTACACTGTTACAATACAAATATGTTTCTTGGGAGGGGATATGCACTCATACCTTAGCGGATATGACCACTTTAGGAGAGGCAAGGGTAACTTAGGCTTACTGAGTACCCAGCAGTTGCCAGGCAACATGCTGGAAGGTCACCAAGGGCTAACTCCATGGCGGAATTAAGTTCCATTACCCATGTTTTACAGGTGATGAAACTGGGGCCCAGAGACGGTTAGTAAGTTGACCAAGGTAGCACAGTTAGAACTGCCAGAGCTAAGATGGAAACCAAAGTCAATCTGGGTGACTTCAGGGCGTGACTTGGTCCCTTATACTCTCACCTGCCACTGAGGACTTTATCACATTACAGCACTTTGGAAATGTAGAAAGGAGATGTATCCATGGGGCCCATCAGGGAAATGGAAAGACCACTGTCTTTGAAAAAGAGAGAATTTCAATCCAGGAAATGGCGATATATTGAGCAGTGCTAGAGTCTCTGGAACCGCTGCCTTGGCGTCCCTTGGAGCTAAGCCTTTGGAGCCGAGTGCAGCCAGCCCTCCCCATCCGTGGGTTCCGCATCCATAGATTCAACCAACCATGGATATAGGTTTTGATCCGTTGCTGGGTGAACCTGCAGATGTGGAACCTGCAGATACGGAGGGGGCCAACTCTCAGGGACTTGAGCTTCCCCAGGTGTTGGCATCCGCATGGGTCCTGGAACCAAGCCCCTGCGGATAGCAGCGAGGGACTGTATTACTTAGAGAGAGCATGGTTTTACCAGGGTGGCAGATGACACGGTTCCCTGTGCATCAAGGGAACAGCCCAGTGGGCACGGGACAGGCGGGGAGGATGCTGCCGGGCCGGGGTATCAGTGAAGGCTGCTGGGAGATGGCGTGGGGAAGACGCCCCTCTGTTCTAGAGTCCCTGAAGCTGCCGCTTCTGACGCCTCTGGCAGGCCAGCACCCACTCAAGGCTGGTGGAGCTTTTTCTTTAAAGATTTTTTTTTAAAATGTGGACCATTTTTAAAGTCTTTATTGAACTTGTTACAATATTGCTTCCGTTTTATGTTTCGGTTTTTTGGCCACAAGACACGCGGCATCTTAGCTCCCCAACCGGGGATCGAACCCACACCCCCTGCATTGGAAGGCGAAGTCTTTAACCACTGGGCCGCCAGGGAAGTCCCTGGTGAAGCTCTGTATTTGTTCGTTTTGAATATGTCCTTCCAGCCTCAGTGAAAGTGTTCACATTCAAACCCTGGAATGAAAATGCATAGGAATCGATGGAGCCAAAACTTCAGGAAAATCAATGGTCTTGACACACCAAAGCAAGATGTATCCAACCAAATGGTCAGGGATAGCAGGAGGGGAAAGAGGGGGCTGGGGAAGATGGCCTGTCAGGGGGAAAGCCTTTGCTGACGCCAGTGCTGGTGGGAAGCAGGAGAGGGAAGGTTCCACGGGGTGACGTGTGCACGGGTGCGAGCGCTGACCCCCATGTCGGACGGCTGACCGTGCTGGCGCCTGCTAGGCAGCCCTGGGGAAGGGGGGTGACCTCCTGGGAGGACACTGGCAACAGAAATGGGGACCGGTCATCGCACCCTCCTGCCCAGAGTGAGCCTGACATACCAGAACCGAGGGCTCATTCCAGCTGCTGGCCCAGGGCCTGCAGCGACCATCTGGGAGGCTAATCTTTCCGGCCCTTGGCAGGTCCACGTGGCTGCCTGACTCAGCGCAGACTGTAACTCACCAGCACTGGTCAGCTCACTGGCACTGCCTGATTTTGTTCATTCGGCAGAACGTGAGAAGGGGTCATAGGACACAGAGGTGTCGGCTGGGGGAGGGGACTGAGGGCACGCTGTAGGGGAGGGGGAGGGGTGCCATAATGAAGCTCCAGGGTCAGAGGGCAGCCTGAGGTCCCTGTGAGCCTGGGGTCAGGGTCAAAGGGCAGCGAGCTGAGACGTGTTGGAGGGTGAGCTGAAGCGCCCTTCGGGAAAGAAGGACAGAATCAATCTGAAGAAGGTCATCTCTGGCCTTTCTGTTCATTTTCATTCTTTCTCTGGTGAAAGGTGGAATATGGCTTATAGTAGGGAAATGAAGACAACAGAAAGCGGACAGATGAGATGCTTCTCCTAACGTCCATCTCAAGCCACTATTTCTTGTCCGTTAAGCAGGACGTGAAAGGGCTCTTTCTCGGTTTTATTGGCGGTTGCAAGGCAGCAGGGGCCAGCTTCGCCTACACCTACTCCAGGGCTTGCGAGGGAGGGTCTGAAGCCCTCAGGCGACCTCGCCCTGCAGGCTGTCCGGGCAGGGGGAAGAGGCAGAAGGGGGAGCCGCAGGCCCGGGGAGAGGGGCTGTGAGGTGCCCGCGGGGAGGGTCACAGGGAAAGGGACCAAGCGCAGCAGCCGCTGGCAGCAAAGGGAGGGGACATAAGTCCCATCCCATCCCATCGCCTCGGTTCATCCTAGGTGCTCAGTGTGTTGTGTGAAGGGTGGCTGACAGAGGCTGGGGGCGAAGATTTTACATGACCAACTGGGAGAGAGTAGAATATTGTGATCTATAACCAAAAATATACATTTGGTCTTAGTCCCCTTTCCTGGCACAGAGCTCTTAAAACCCCTGGAATTTCCTAACAGGTGCCTTTTGTTATGTTCACGGGTGACTTTTAGAAAGTCCCTAGGACACCTAAGGATGGGGCTTGGTTCAGAGGAACCAAGCCTGTGATTGGAGGGCTGGAGCTTTCAGTCCTACCCCCCTGACCCCCGGGGAGGGGGGAGGGGCTGGAGGTTGCGTCAGTCTCCAAGGGCCGATGATGTAATCAATCATGCCTATGTAAGGAGGCCTCCCTAAAGATCCCAATGGTCTGGGGTTTGGAGAGCTTCTGGGATGGAGATTTGGGGGAGACTGGTGCAACTCACACCTTGCTCTATGCTTCTCTTCCATCTGGCTGTTCCTGAGTTACATCCATTAATAATCAACTGGTAATTTAGTAACTAAAATGTTTCTGAGTCCTGGGAGTTACTCTAGCAAAGGAATCAAACCCCCGAAGGGGGTCTGATTTGTAGCCATCTGGTCAGAAGCTCAGGTGATAACCTGGGCTTGCAGCTGGCATCTGAAGTGGGGCAGGGCAGCCTTGTAGGACTGAGCCCTCAACCTGTGGGATCCAGTGCCGTCTTTGGGTAGACGGTGTCAGAACTGAGCTGAACTGTAAGACAGCGGCTGGCGCTGGAGAATCGTCGGTGTGGGGACCACTTGCCCCCGACACACTGGTACTGGGTTCGAGGATATTAAGAGGTATCACACGTGTGCCTGGGAACCGCAGTGAGAAATCCCCAGCAGTGAGAAAGGGGTTGGGGCAGGGTCTTCAAAGAACCCACGGGAACCCTGCAAGGACAAGACTGGGTTTAAATACTTGCCAGTCCCAGAGACAGACTTTCCTGCCCCGACCTCTCCTACCTTCCCCACACCCGGCATCACCCCACACCAACCCTGAGCTGGGGGACGGGGGCGCTGGAGCCTTGAATGACATTTGGAGTTTTTAACGACTGTCATGTAAAACGGATGAGAGAGTAAATAGGCAGAGATTGACCCAAACACACACGTGAAGACAACACATTCCTAACCAATTTGGAAAATTCCTCCAGCAGGAGGGAGGGAAGCTCTGTCTTTCTTCAACATTCCAGCACCATTTCCATTAGCTCCTAACTCGGCTAACCTGCGTGATTCATGTCACGTCTTATTAGAGTAAGCTGTGACTGAGGCTATGCAAACAGAAATACTGCTGACAGCCATAATTTTCTGTTTGAAAATGGCTGGAATTCAGGCCAAACACGAAACCCAATATCCCTAAGAAGAGAACGTGGGGCAACTCTGGTGTCACCAGACCTCACGTGCCCAGGGCCTGCGGGATTACTGACGGGTCCCCGTGCAGGACAGTGTAGGTTTCTCTTGGTTGGAGCTAAGGTTTGCACTGATGCTATGCATGGTTGGCATTACCCATCTTTGGACAGACTTTCCCTCCTGCTACGGCATTTGGAAGAAACAGTGGGTAGAACTGTAGGGAGCTTGGGTAGGCAGATGAATTTTTCCTTCCCTATTTCTCTCTCTCTTTCTGTCTCAAGCTCCCTTTGCCTAGCTGGGCTCTGTCCTGGGCTTCACTGAACAGTTCCCCTCCATGACCAGCCTGGCAAAGAAAATAAATGAAGCTTCATCTGAATCCTTCAGTTTGACTCCCAATTATCCTTGCTGGGAAAAGGTTTGGTGGATGAGGATGAGTTTACTATTCGCTTCTGAGTTGACACTGCCTGTGGTCTTCTTGTATTCCATACCAAGCTCCACACTGGCCTTGCCCTTGTCTAAACCAATGTTGTCATTTCTTTTCATTGCTTGGGCTGCACATCCTTCATTCAACAATTATTTGACTGAGTGTCTAATAACGTAATGGCAACCCCCTTACCCAGCACATTCTATTACAGGCACTCTTCTGAAGGTTTTTAGAAGTACAGTCATTCGTTTAATTCTCACAATACCTTATCAAATAGATAATCTTGTTCTCCCTGGATGAAGAAACCGAGGCAGGGAGCCTTGAAGTCACCTGTCCGAGGTCCCCTGTAAGCAGCCTCACAGTACATGAACTGTTACACTCTCCTAGATGGCTACTGTGTATCAGGTGCTGGGCCAAGAATTGAGTACACAAGAGAACTTTTGCTTATTGGAAGACTTTTTTGTTCCTGAAACTCAGCTCCCCTCTGTGACGGGGAAGTGAAAGGACACTGGCCTTATACCTGAGTTGGCACCTGGAAGGTTACTGCACACCTACCTACCCCACAGGAGGAAATGAAATCATGTTTGTGAAAGTTCTTTGTAAATCACACACACACACCCACACACACACACCCACACACACACACACACACACACACACACACACACACACACACACAGTTTTCCTGTTAACTCTGTCACCACAACAGCCTTCCTGGACCTCACCATCTACCTCTCCCCCTCTTCATACATAGCCTGCTATGATGGCCATGTTTCATCCATCTGAATTCCCTAAAGGTCATGCAGCAAGCCCCTTTTTTTGGGGGGGGAGGGGTAAAGAGGCTTCTTCTCGGACCTTTGAAAACTCCCTCTTGAGGATGTTTCATTTGAGCAGAGAATTTAGCCCAGAATAAGACCCTCTATCCCCATCAACTCAAAAACACACATCCCATCACAAAGGAAACCAGATCTCACCCTCTTCCAGGATAGGGAAGAAGATGTAGCCTGTGCTGATGGAAACCTTGTGTACTAACCAGGCATCCAAGAATCTCCTTCAATCTTTATGGCAATGATCAAGCCAAAGAGAATGTCAAGTGGAAAATATTAATGGCCTGTGAGGAAGATCCGTCCACATTCTGTCTTAGCAACTCGTGCTCCGTGGACATCCAGTAACAGGTCCATCAGCATGGTGGCAGGATCATTCAACTATCCACCCATGGAAAGAGGGAGCAGGCAGAGCTCCTGATGGCTAGCAGCTGATGGATCTTATTCCTCCTTAGGAAGCTTCTTCACATGCGACCCGGGTGTGATTTGCCCCCATCAGAGCTTCACTCGCCCTTCCCAGCATGAGGCTAAGTCAGGCAATCCATGGCCGCAGCCTGGGATGATGGCTCTTCTGCATGGTGGTAATGGCTTATTGCACGTGCTATTAGGAGTGACGTCGTGGCCAGGTCCTGAGGAATCAATAAGATTGCTGGGGTGCCTGTGTGATTAAGCAGTAAATAGCCTGACCTGTGTGGGGCTGCCAGTGTAGACTGGCTTTCGAGGCCATTTGCAAAGCCCTTTTTCATGTGCTATCAGTTGTGGATGGATTTTGATAACTAGCATTGATTTGCTATATTTATGAAGTGCTTGCACTGGTTAAACTGTGTAATTGCACCTAGAATGGACAAGTAAATAATGTCCTTATCTGTGGTATTGACTACCCAGGATTAGCTTAATATACATATGTAGCATACTTCCAAACAGTCAATGGATGTTGACTTTTGATTTTTTTTTTTTTTTAAGCTCTCAAATTTCAGTTAAGCATTGGGTGGTAAATGACCAACTCTTAAATCTGCTTCTAATTTCCATGCTTCCTTTTTCCGGGAGGAGAAATTTAACATGTAATTTTCTTCAATAGGAGAATGGTTCATCTTGGTTTAATTGATCCCTCTGATGCTGCAAAAAAGGGTGGTTTCCATTTTGGCCAGCAGATTGCTTTCTTTCCTGTGCCCAGGAACATGTCATTTACAAGGGTAACTGCCCATTTGCCCAGGGGTCTCTGGAATGAGCCACATGGCCTGTATTTTCCCAAGGAGAGGAAAGAAAGCATTTGAATCTGCTAGGAAGATGGGTGTCCAGAAGTCTCATATTGTAGGAATATGCCTTACCTTAAGTGTGCCCTAGAGGGGTCCCATAAGTCAAAATGCCAAAGGGTTTCCCAATATCAGATCATGGCCAAAATGGGCAAAATACCTTCAATGGGCAAATCCTTAGATGTAAATGAGGATGGGTGAGGGATTCTGTTACTGTTTGCTTGGGGTACTCCATTCTATTTGAACTTTAAACCTCGGTAGCATGGATACAGATAATAAGACTATTGTGAAACTTGAATGAGACAGTGGAATCACATGTGTAACAACAAGGATGGTCAGAAATGACAATGAGACCAGATTCTGACTTTCATACTATAGAAGAATATATTTTAGATCTTATTCTATTTGCAAGAGGGAATCATTAAAAGTTACTTTTTGAAAGGAAGTGATACTATCTTCCTGAATATTTTGAACTTGAGTGATAAAGGATGAAGTGTAGAATGGAGAGCTAAGGTGTATAGAGACAAGAAGAGCAGTTACAATGTCACTGAAATTGTCCAAACGAGTGATGATTAAGTCCAGAACTAGGATGGTGGTGAGAGGTTGAATACAAGATGTTGGCGAGTTATAAATGCTGGAAGGAAGAACAGTGTTCCGCTTTACTGAGGGATTAGAGGAAGGATGGTCTTATTTAGTTAAGATAAGTACACAGGAGAAGGGGGAGGTTTGGAGAGATGATAATGTGTAGCTCTGGATGGACAGAATTTCTGGTGCCTGAACATTTTGACCTGGTACTGAAGAGGGGAGTCAAGCCTGGACACGTAGGTCTGGATTTCAAGAGCAGACAAATAACCACTAGACAAGTTATTAGTCAAGTGTGAGGGCAGACATTCAAGAATACAAAAATTTACTTCTCAGGCACCTTTTCTTAGGAGCTTACTGGAAGACAATCTCCAGCAAAAGAAAGCTAAACCTACAAAGAGGGGAACGTGAGTTCCAAGAAAAGGAGAACAGATCACAGGACTGGTGCAAAGGGAGTTCCCAGAGTATTGGAAAAAAAGGAGCCTCAAGAAGACAGTGGTACAAGAGACTTACAGAGCTAGTCCAATTGGTGCAGGAGGATGGAGGGATCCAGGAAGGACGCCTCAAAAAAAGAAAGAAAAAAGGAACAGGTTGAGGGTCTAATGAGTTTCCCAAATTGAGAGGAGAGACACAGCTCTACTGAAGATCGTAGAGAAAAATGCTTGATGGGTACAATAGAATATTAAGTAAGTGAACAATGAAACAAGGCAACTGTTAATTCCTGGAAAAACATGAAGTTGGAAAATCCAGGATATACAATGATACTATACAACTGTCCTCAGCTGTAAACAATATCTTGGTAGTCACAATAAAACTGAATTTTGATTTAAACTGTGATACAGATATATTGAAAAGATAGTAGAGAAGAGATATGTGTGTGCCGGTAGGGATGTGGAGTACAATGGAAGTAAATTTTAAGCCTCATCTTTCAGGGTGGCAGCATAAAATACCAAAAATTGAGTAATTAAGAAATCACTGTATAGGGACTTCCCTGGTGGTGCAGTGGTTAAGAATCCACCTGCCAATGCAGGGGACACGGGTTCGAGCCCTGGTTTGGGGAGATCCCACATGCCTCGGAACAACTAAGCCTGTGCACCACAAGTACTGAGCCTGCACTCTAGAGCCCGTGCGCCACAACTACTGAGCCCACGTGCCACAACTACTGAAGCCCGTGCGCCTAGAGCCCGCGCTCCACAACAAGAGAAGCCACCACAATGAGAAGGCTGTGCGCAGAAACGAAGACCCAATGCAGCCAGAAATAAATAAATAAATAAATTAAAAAAAAAAAAAAAAAGAAAGAAACCACAGTATAAACAGATGACTGAGAAATCTGAAGCAACAGTTGAAAGTCCATGAGTGCCCCTGGGGAGGGACTCAGAGATGGAAAGAAGGGAAATGGAGCCTGGTGTTTTTCTTTATAAGTTTTCTAGTACTCTTCAACTTTAACATGTTATGAAAATTGCCACATACACGTATGATTTTGATAAAAACGAGAAACTGTAAAGAGAAGGAACAATGTTCAAGGCGGTTTGAGCCAGAGGGGGCCTGGGAGCAGTGGGTGGTAATTAGAAGGGCACCCATGGCCTTGAGAATGTGTGCATGGAATGCAGATAGCAGACGCCGGGCTGTGGAAGGAGACCTGGGTCGCCTGGCCTCTTTCTGAATGGACAGATCTGAGTCCAGATACTGGGTTACTTAATCCAACAAGTAAATGTTTCAGGAGACCTGCTTCATTTCGTCTGGTTTCTTTCCCTTCAGTGTATGTTACAGGGTTCTCCGTCCACAGATCTGCTACTGAAATAGCTGTTGAACACCTAGCCTTTAAACTATACCTCGGAAAGGAGCACCTTAAATCCTCTGAAACAAGATGAGGATAGACAGACAAAAGGAGAAAGACACATACATCAGCAAGGGCACTGCCATCAATTCTGGAACCAGTCCTGAAGGGTCATTCATGCTTTTGACTCATCACACCTTTTTTTTTTGTCTATGCCACGTGGCATGTGGAATCTTAGTTCCCCGACCAGGGATCTAAACGGTGCCCCCTGCAGTGGAAGCGCCGAGCCTTAACTACTGGACCACCAGGGAAGTCCTGACGTCAGCTTATGAGCTCTTTACTTCGGTGTGGTGTTGTGTGTGTGTGTGTGTGTGTGTGTGTGCACACGCTCATGTACACACACGTGTGTGTTATTTTCTCTTGTGAACCCGGCAGCATCGCAGCTACAAGGGCCGCAGACTGATGACGACTAATTACAAAACACCAGGCCTGACGTGTTCCTTTTATCTCATCTTGCAGAAGCCTTGCATTCCCACGAAACCCCCAGTGGCCCTTCATAATCCTGGAAAGGAAGTGTCAATATGGAAACAGCTGTTCTTGAGATAGTGAGATGACAGTCTAATGAGCTATGGAGGAAACCCAAGGCTAATGGCACTCGAAAGCAAATATTCTTTCTAGACAATTAGACGCACGTGAGAATGCCTGTAGTCCCTAGGAAGGCGGAGTAGGGGGGCACTGGGCTGTAGATGTCACATCCCCTCATTCTTACATGGGTTTTTATCCTCCTAAGCCCTGTGGGATGTCGAACACTCCCTGGCTCTCTTCTGGGAGGTGGAGACCCAGGTCCCCTTGCTACCATTTTGGAAGCAGGCAGGAGAAACGGCCAGAGGCAGATCTGGTTGAGGCAGGGAGCCAGTGTTGTGCCTTGACAGAACCCAAATCCCTGATCATTCAAAGGGGAAGGTTAGGTGGTGAGAGTGAGAGAGAGCTTTAAGGGAGAAGAAATGGGAAATTACTTTTTATGGTTAGGGACTTAAAACCAATGCCTTTTCCAGGGGAAGGCAAAGGGAAGAAGAAGACTAACTTGCCCAGTGCCTCCTCTGCATCAGGCATGGCCCTGGGCACTTGCTCTAAATGACCTCTTTAAACCTTCACTGTGATCCTGTAACCTGGGTAGTATTACCTACACTTTATTGACAAGGAAATCAGAGCTCAGAAAGATTAAACACTTGCCAACCTGGGGTTGAGACCCCAAGTCCGTGTGATGTTGAAACTCATTCTCAGTATTCTTTAGGGATGTGTATGTGGAGATACATCAGAGCATTCTGTTCTTAACAAGAAGAAACTATTTCACCAGAGCCTAAACAGTTGAGGTTGTATCAGAGTATAATAACCTACTTGGGGGAAGGGAAATGCCAACTCCAGTTTCCTCCTCCACCCCTCCTGCCCCACCTAAAGGAGGGAAAATCCCTGAGAAGTACTGTGAAGTTCACAGTCCAAGGGCACAGGCTCCTAAAAGACTGAGACCTCACGTAGGAGTGTAGAATGCCCCATTGCTGGCCTCACCACCACGTTACTAAAAGCCTGTTCCCCACAGGTCTCTTTACACAGTACGTCATGTCCACCATGAAGTTACAAGGCATCCTCAGAGGCGAGTAACAGTTTGAAGAGACTGAACAAGCATCAGAGCCAGAGTCAGCTAGGGCAGGAATGTTGGAATTAAATCAGACCAGGAACTAACAAACAGACAAACAATAACAACCACAACAAAAACAGTGATTTTTATCCTAAGGGCCTTAATGGAAAAAGTTGACTATATGAAAGAACAGACAGATAACAAAAACAGAGAGATGGAAATTCTAAGAAAGAATCAAAAAGAAATTCTAGGGATCAAAAACACTGTGACAGCAATGAAGAATTGCCTTTGATGGTTTCATCAGTAGACTGGACACTGCTGAGGAAAGAATCTTTGAGCTTGAGGATATGACAACAGAAACTCCTAAAACTGAAAAACAAAGAGAAAAAAGACTGGAAAAAAAACCCAAAACAGAATAGAATACCCAAGAACTGTGGGACAACTACAAAATGTGTAACATATGCATAATGGAAATAGGAGAAGAAAGAGAGGAAAAAAACCAGAAGCAATGTGTGAGGAAATAATGACTGAGAATTTCCCCAAATTCAGGGTCAGGCACAAAACCACAGATCTAGAAAGCTCAGAGAATACCAAACCAGATAAATTCCCCTCCCTGACCTAAAAAACCCCCAAACCAACCCCCCACCACAAAACCACACACATAATCCCCCACCCAACAAGAAACCAAACTACACCTTGGCATATCATAGTCAAACTTCAGAAGATCAAAGATAAAGAAAAATATCTTTTCTTAAAAAAAAATTCTTTTTCATATTCTTTTCCATTATGGTTTATTACAGGATATTGAATATAGTTCCCTGTGCTCTACAGTAGGACCTTGTTGTTTATCCGTCCTATATATAATAGTTTGCATCTGATAATCCCAAATTCCCAGTCCTTCCCTCTCCCACCCTCCCTCCCCCTTGGCAACCACACATCTGTTCTCTATGTCTCCTGAGTCTGTTTCTGTTTCATAGATAAGTTCATTTGTATCATATTTTAGGTTCCACATATAAGTGATAGCATATGATATTTGTTTTTCTCTTTCTGGTTTACTTCACTTATGATAATCTCTAGGTCCATCCATGTTGCTACAAATGGCATTATTTCATTCTTTTTTATGGCTGAGTAGTATTCCACTGTATATATGTACCACATCTTCTTTATCCATTCATCTGTTAATGGACATTTAGGTTGCTTCCATGTCTTGGCTATTGTAAATAGTGCTGGTATGAACATAGGGGTGCATATATGATAAAGAAAAAAACTTGAGAGAAGCCAGAGGGTAGATGGATTCACTGGTGAATTCTACCAAACATTTATGGAAGAAAGTACACCAATTCTCTACAATCTTTTCCAGAAGATGGAAGCAGAGAGAAGACTTCCTAAATCATTCTATGAAACCAGCATTGCTCTAATAGCAAAACCACACAAAGATATTACTAGAAGAGAAAACTACAGACTGATATCTCTCATGAACATAAATGCAAAAATACTCTGAACAAAGTATTAGCAAATTGAATACAACAGGTATAAAAAGAATTATATACCATACCCAAGTGGCATTTATCCCAGGTATACAAGGCTGTTTCAACATTCAAAAATTAACTAATGTATTTCATCATATCAAAAAGCTAGAGAAGAAAAATCACATGATCATATCAGTATATGCAGAGAAGGATTTTGACAAAATCCAACACCCATTCATGATAAAAAGTCTCAGTAAAGTAGGACTAGAGGTAAACTTCTTTAACTTGATAAAGAATACCCTCAAAAACCTACAACTAACATCATACTTAGTGGTAAGAAACTTGAAGTTTTCCCACTAAGACCAGGAACAAGCCAAGGTTGTCCTTCTCATCATTCCTTTCAACATCTTACTGAACAAAGTCCTGGCTAATACAGTAAGACAAGAAAAAGAAATAAAAGTTATATAGATTTGAGAAGAAATAAATCTATCTTTGTTCACAAATGACATGATTGTCCACATAGAACATCTGAAAGAATTGACAAAAATACTCCTGGAACTAATAAGTGATTATAGGAAGGTTACAAGATACAAAGTTAATATACAAAAGTCAATTGCTTTCCTATATACCAGCAATGGAAAAGTGGAATTTAAAATTAAAAATATATTACCATTTATATTAGCACCCGCCAAGATGAAAAATTTAGGTATAATTCTAACAAAATACGTACAAGATCTATATGAGTGAAATGAGAAAACTCTCATGAGAGATAGCAAAGAAGAAATAAATAAATGGAGAAATATTCCATGTTCATGGATAGGAAGGCTCAATATTGTCAAAATGTCAGTTCTTCCCAACTTGATCTATATGTTTAATATAATCTCAATCAAAATCCCAGCAAGTTATTTTATGGATATCAACAAACTGATTGTGAAATTTATATGGAGAGGCAAAAGACCCAGATTAGTTGGTGGAAAAAAACAGAGTCAGAGAGCTGACACTACCTAACTTCAAGACTTACTAGAAAATTACACTAATTAGGACAGTATGGCATTGGTACAAGAATAGATAAACAGAATAATGTAACAGAATAGACAGCCCAGAAATAGACTTACATAAATAAAGCCAACTGTTCTTTGGCAAAGGAGCAAAGGTAGTAGAATGGAGCAAAGGCAATCTTTCCAACAAGTGGCATTGGAACAACTGGACATCCACATGCAAGAAAATGAATCTAGGCACAGATCTTATACTCTTCACAAAAATTAACTCAAAATGGATTACGGACTTAGATGTAAAACATGAAACTATAAAACTCCAAGAAGATAATATAGGAGAAAACCTAGATGACCTTGGATATGGTAATACCTTTTTAGATATAACACCAAGGTAAGATCCATGAAAGAAATAGTTGATAAGTTGGACTTCATTAAAGTGAAAAACTTCTGCTTTGCAAAACATAATATTAAGAGAATGAGAAGAAACTTCATAGACTGGGAAAAAATATTTGTAAAAGACATATCTGACAAATGACTGGTAACGAAATATACAAAGAACTCTTAAAACTCAACAATAAGAAAGCAAACAGCCAGGTTTAAGATGGACAAAAGGGACTTCCCTGGTGGCACAGTGGTTAAGAACCCATCTGCCAGTGCAGGGAACATGGGTTTGAGCCCTGGTCCGAGAGGATCCAACATGTCTTGAAGCAGCTAAGCCCATGCACCACAACTACTGAGTCTGTACTCTAGAGTCTGCGAGCCACAACTACTGAGCCCGCGTGCCACAACTACTCAAGCCCGTGCACCTAGAGCCCATGCTCTGCAACAAGAGAAGCCACTGCAATGAGAAGCCCTTGCACTGCAACGAAGAGCAGACCCTGCTCACCACAACTAGAGAAAGCCCGTGGGCAGCAACGAAGACCCAACACAGCCAAAAATAAATACATGAATAAATAAATAAATAAATTTATTTAAAAAAAAAAAAAAGATGGACAAAGGACCTGAGCAGACACCACACCAAAGAAGATATACAGAAGTGTCAGCGCAGCCATTTCTCACTAGGCACTCTGATCTGAAGTGCCAGGTGTGAGGCCTCTGCATGAAGCACCCTGTGAACAAGTGAAACTAGACGAAGCACAAAGGAAAAGAAAAAAAAAAAAAAAACAAGCTGCAAACCCCCTGAAAAAAATGCCTCTGCACCTCTAGCTCTTGCAGAGGGAGGGTGGTGTCTTCAGTGGAGTCTCCTATTGCAGGGGGACCTTCAAGATGGTGGAGGAGTAAGACGTGGAGATCACCTTCCTCCCCACAAATACATCAAAAATATATCTACATGTAGAACTACTCCTACAGAACACCTACTGAACGCTGGCAGAAGACCTCAGACTTCCCAAAAGGCAAGAAAATCCCCACGTACCTGGCTGTGTGGCTGACAGGGGCTTGGTGCTCCGGCCAGGTGTCAGGCCTGAGCCTCTGAGGTGGGAGAGCTGAATTCAGGACATTGGACTACCACAGACCTCCTGACCCCACATAATATCAATCGGCGAGAGCACTCCCAGAGATCTCCATCTCAATGCTGAGACCCAGCTCCACCCAACAGCCAGCAAGCTCCAGTGCTGGATGCCCCATGCCAAACAACTAGCAAGACAGGAACACAACCCCCCCCCATTAGCAGACAGGCTGCCTAATATCATAATAAGGTCACAGACACCCCAAAACACACCACCAGATATGGCCCTGCCCACCAGAAAGACAAGATCCAGCCTTATCCACCAGAACACAGACACCAGTCCCTTCCACCAGGAAGCCTACACAACCCACTGAACCAACCTTACCCACTGGGGGCAGACACCAAAAACAATGGGAATTACGAACATGCAGCCTGTGAAAAGGAGACCCCAAATGCGGTAAGTTAAGCAAAATTAGAAGACAGAGAAACACACAGCAGATGAAGGAGCAAGGTAAAAACCCACCAGACCAAACAAATGAAGAGGAAATAGGCAGTCTACCTGAAAAGGAATTCAGAGTAATGATAGTACAGATGATCCAAAATCTTGGAAATAGAATGGAGAAAATACAAGACACGATTAACAAGGACCTAGAAGAACTAAAGAGCAAACAAACAATGATGAACAACACAATACATGAAATTAAAAACTCTCTAGAAGGAATCAATAGCAGAATAACTGAGGCAGAAGAACGGATAAGTGAGTGGAAATAACTACCGCAGAGCAGAATAAAGAAAAAAGAAGGAAAAGAATTGAGGACAGTCTCAGAGACCTCGGGGACAAGATTAAATGCACCAACATTCGAATTACAGGGGTCTCAGAAGAAGAAGAGAAAAAGAAAGGGTCTGAGAAAATATTTGAAGAGATTATAGTTGAAAACTTCCCTAATATGGGAAAGGAAATAATCAAGTCCAGAAAGCGCAGAGAGTCCAATACAGGATAAATCCAAGGAGAAACATGCCAAGACACATATTAATCAAACTATCAAAAATTAAATACAAAGAAAAATTTTTAAAGCAGCAAGGGAAAAACAACAAATAACGCACAAGGGAATCCCCATAAGGTTAACAGCTGATCTTTCAGCAGAAAATCTGCAAGCCAGAATGGAGTGGCAGGACATATTTAAAGTGATGAAAGGGAAAAACCTACAACCAAGATTACCAAGTAAGGATCTCATTCAGATTCGATGGAGAAATTAAAACCTTTACAGACAAGCAAAAGTTAAGAGAATTCAGCACCACCAAACCAGCTCTACAACAAATGCTAAAGGAACTTCTCTAGGCAGGAAACACAAGAGAAGGAAAAGACCTACAAAAACAAACCCAAAACAATTAAGAAAATGGTAATAGGAACATACATATCGATAATAACTTTAAATGTAAATGGATTAAATGCTCCAACCAAAAGACAAAGACTGAAAGAATGGATACAAAAACAAGACCCGTATATATGCTGTCTACAAGAGACCCACTTCAGACCTAGGGACACATACAGACTGAAAGTGAGGGGATGGAAAAAGATATTCCATGCTAATGGAAATCAAAAGAAAGCTGGAGTAGCAATACTCATATCAGATACAATAGAGTTTGTTTTTTTTTAACATTTTTATTGGAGTATAATTGCTTTACAATGGTGTGTTAGTTTCTGCTTTATAACAAAGTGAATTAGTTATACATATACATATATCCCCATATCTCTTCCCTCTTCCATCTCCCTCCCTCCCACCCTCCCTATCCCACCCTTCTACCTGGTCACAAAGCACCAAGCTGATCTCCCTGTGCAAAACAGAGTTTAAAATAAAGACTATTATAAGAGACAAAGAAGGACACTACATAATGATCAAGGGATCAATCCAAGAAGAAGATATAATAATTGTAAATATTTATGCACCCAACATAGGAGCACCTCAATACATAAGGCACTAACAGCCATAAAAGAGGAAATCAACAATAACAAAATAATAGTGGGGGATTTTAACACCCCAATTTCACCAATGGAAAGATCATCCAAAATGAAAATAAGTAAGGAAACACAAGCTTTAAATGACACATTAAACAAGATGTACTTAATTGATAATTATAGGACATTCTATCCAAAAACAACAGAATACACTTTCTTCTCAAGTGCTCAAGGAACATTCTCCAGGATAGATCATATCTTAGGTCACTAATCAAGCCCTGTTAAATTTAAGAAAACTGAAATCATATCAAGTATTTTTTCCAACCACAACGCTATCACACTAGATATCAATTACAGGAAAAAAACTGTAAAAAATACAAACACATGGAGGCTAAATAATACACTACTAAATAACCAAGAGATCACTGAAGAAATCAAAGAGGAACTTTAAAAATACCTAGAAACAAATAACAATGAAAACAGGACAACACAAAACCTACGGGATGCAGCAAAAGCAGTTGTAAGAGGGAAGTTTATAGCAATACAATCCTACCTCAAGAAACAAGAAAAACCTCAAATAAACAACCTAACCTTACACCTAAAGCAATTAGAGAAAGAAGAACAAAAAAACCCAAAGTTAGCAGAAGGAAAGAAATCATAAAGATCAGATCAGAAATAAATGAAAAAGAAATGAAGGAAACAATAGCAAAGATCAATAAAACTAAAAGCTGGTTCTTCGAGAAGATAAACAAAATTGATAAACCATTAGCCAGACTCATCAAGAAAAAAAGGGAGAAGACTCAAATCCACAGAATTAGAAATGAAAAAGGAGAAGTAACAACTGGCACTGCAGAAATACAAAGGATCATGAGAGATTACTACAAGCAACTATATGCGAATAAAATGGACAACCTGGAAGAAATGGACAAATTCTTAGGAAGCTATAACCTTCCAAGACTGAACCAGGAAGAAATAGAAAATATAAACAGACCAATCACAAGCACTGAAATTGAAACTGTGATTAAAAATCTTCCAACAAACAAAAGCCCCGGACCAGATGGCGAATTCTATCAAACATTTAGAGAAGAGCTAACATCTATCCTTCTCAAACTCTTCCAAAATATAGCAGAGGGAGGAACACTCCCAAACACATTCTATGAGGCCTCCATCACCCTGATACCAAAACCAGACAAAGATGTCACAAAAAAAGAAATCTACAGGCCAATATCACTGATGAACATAGATTAAAAAATCCTCAACAAAATGCTAGCAAACAGAATCCAACAGCACATTAAAAGGATCATACACCATGATCAAGTGGGATTTATCCCAGGAATGCAAGCGTTCTTCAACATACGCAAATCAATCAATGTGATACACCATATTAACAAACTGAAGGCGAAAAACCATATGACAATCTCAATAGATGCAGAAAAAGCTTCTGACAAACTTTAGCACCCATTTATGATAAAAACTCTCCAGAAACTAGGCATAGAGGGAACCTACCTCAACATAATAAAGGCCATATATGACAAACCCACAGCCAACATTGTTCTCAATGGTGAAAAACTGAAACCATTTTCTCTAAGATCAGGAACAAGATAAGGTTGCCCATTCTCACCGCTATTATTCAACATAGTTTTGGAAGTTTTAGCCATGCCAATCAGAGAAGAAAAAGAAATAAAAGGAATCCAATTTGGAACAGAAGAAGTAAAACTGTCACTGTTTGCAGATGACATGATACTATACATAGAGAATCCTAAAGATGCCACCAGAAAACTACTAGAGCTAATCAATGAATTTGGTAAAGTAGCAGGATACAAAATTCACGCACAGAAATCTCTTGCATTCCCATACACTAACGACGAAAAATCTGAAAGAGAAATTAAGGAAACACTCCCATTTACCACTGCAACAAAAAGAATAAAATACCTAGGAATAAACCTACCTAAGGAGACAACAGTCCTGTATGCAGAAAACTAGAAGACACTGATGAAAGAAATTAAATACGATACGAACAGATGGAGAGATATACCATGTTCTTGGATTGGAAGAATCAACACTGTGAAAATGACTATACTACCCAAAGCAATCTACAGATTCAATGCAATCCTTATCAAACTACCAATGGTATTTTTCACAGAACTAGAACAAAAAATTTCACAATTTGTATGGAAACACAAAAGACCCCAAATAGCCAAAGCAATCTTGAGGAAAAAAAACAGAGCTGGAGGAATCAGGCTCCCTGACTTCGGACTATACTACGAAGCTACAGTAACCAAGACAGTATGGTACTGGCACAAAAACAGAAATATAGATCAATGGAACAGGATAGAAAGCTCAGAGATAAACCCATGCACACATGGTCACCTTATCTTTGATAAAGGAGGCAAGATTATACAATGGAGAAAAGACAGCATCTTCAATAAGTGGTGATGGGAAAACTGGACAGCTACATGTAAAAGAATGAAATTAGAACACTTCCTAACACCATACACAAAAATAAACTGAAAATAGATTAAAGACCTATATGTAAGGCCAGACACTATAAAACTCTTAGAGGAAAAGATAGGCAGAACACTCTATGACATAAATCAGAGCAAAATCCTTTTTGACCCACCTCCTAGAGAAATGGAAATAAAACCAAAAATAAACAAATGGGACCTAATGAAACTTAAAAGCTTTTGCACAGCAAAGGAAACCATAAACAAGATGAAAAGACAACCCTCAGAATGGGAGAAAATATTTGCAAATGAAGCAACTGACAAAGGATTAATCTCCAAATTATACAAGCAGCTCATGCAGCTCAATATCAAAAAAACAAACAACCCAATCCAAAAATGGGCAGAAGACCTAAATAGACATTTCTCCAAAGAAGATATATAGATTGCCAACAAACCCAAGAAAGGATGCTCAACATCACTAATCATTAGAGAAATGCAAATCAAAACTACAATGAGGTATCACCTCACACCAGTCAGAATGGCCATCATCAAAAAAATCTACAAACAATAATGCTGGAGAAGGTGTGGAGAAAAGGGAACCCTCTTGCACTGTTGGTGGGAATGTAAATTGATACAGCCACTATGGAGAACAGTATGGAGGTTCCCTAAAAAACTAAAAATGGAACTACCATATGACCCAGCAATCCCACTACTGGGCATATACCCTGAGAAAACCATAATTCAAAAACAGTCATGTACCACAATGTTCACTGCAGCACTATTTACAATAGCCAGGACATGGAAGCAACCTAAGTGTCCATCGACAGATGAATGGATAAAGAAGATGTGGCACATATATACAATGGAATATTACTCGGTCATAAAAAGAAATGAAATTGAGTTATTTGTAGTGAGGTGGATGGACCTAGAGTCTGTCATACAGAGTGAAGTAAGTCAGACAGAGAAAAACAAATACCGTATGCTAACACATATATATGGAATCTAAAAAAAAAAAATGTGTTCTGATGAACCTATGGGCAGGACAGAATAAAGATGCAGACATAGAGAATGGACTTGAGGACACGGGGGGCAGGGAAGGGTAAGCTGGGACAGTGAGAGAGTAGCATTGACATATATACACTACCAAATGTAAAATAGATAGCTAGTGGGAAGCAGCCGCATAGCACAGGGAGATCAGCTAAGTGATTTGTGACCACCTAGAAGGGTGGGATAGGGAGGGTTAGAGAGAGACGGAAGAGGGAGGGGATATGGGGATAGATGTATACATAGAGCTGATTCACTTTGTTAGACAGCAGAAACTAACACAACATTGTAAAGCAATTATACGCCAAAAAAGATGTTAAAAAAAAAAAGATATACAGATGGCAAGTGAGCACATGAAAAGATGTTCAAAATCATATATCATTAAAGAAATTAAGACAATGATGATATACCACTACATACCTATTAGAATGGCCAAAATCCAAAACATTGATAACACCAAATGTTGTTGAGGATGTGAAGTAACAGGAGCTCTCATTCAGGGGGAATGCAAAATGGCACAATCATTTTGGAAGGTAATTTGGCCGTTTCTTGCAAAACTAAATATACTCTTACCATACAATCCAGCAGTCAAGCTCCTTGGTATTTCCTCAAATGTATTGAAACTTATGTCCACACAAAAACCTGCACATGGATTTTTACAGAAGTTTATTCATACATGCCAAAACTTGGAAACAAACAAGTTGTTTTTCAGTAGATGAATGAATAAATAAACTGTGGTACATCCATACAATGGAATATTATGCAGCACTGAAAAGAAATGAGCTATCAAGCCATGAAAAGAAATGGAGGAACCCTAAACACATATTGCTAAATGAAAGAGGCCAAACTGAAATGGATACATACTGTATGATTTCAGCTATATGACATCCTGGAAAAGGCAAAACTATGGAGTCAGTAAAAAGATTAGTGGTTGCCAGGCATTAGGGGAGAGTGATGGATGAAGAGATGGAGCACAGAGGATTTTTAGGGCCGTGAAACTATCTTGTGTGATACAGCGGTGGTGGACACATGTAATTATACATTTGTCCAAACAACACCAAGAATGAACCCTAATGTAAAATACTGACTTTTTGTGATAATGATGTGTCAATGTAGGTCCATCAGTTGTAACAAATGTACCACTCTTGTAGGGGATATCCACAGTGAGTGTGTGGGGATGGGGGGATATGGGAAATCTTTGTACTTTCTGCTCCATTTTGCTGTGAATCTAAAAACTAGTCTAAAAGTATTTTTTATTTATTTATTTATTTATTTATTTATTTTGGCTGTGTTGGTACTTCGTTTCTATGCGAGGGCTTTCTCTAGTTGTGGCAAGCGGGAGCCACTCTTCATCGCGGTGCGTGGGCCTCTCACTATCGCGGCCTCTCTTGTTGCGGAGCACAGGCTCCAGACGCGCAGGCTCAGTAATTGTGGCCCACGGGCCCAGTTGCTCTGCGGCATGTGGGATCTTCCCAGACCAGGGCTCGAACCCGTGTCCCCTGCATTGGCAGGCAGACTCTCAACCACTGCGCCACCAGGGAAGCCCTAAAAGTATTTTTTATAAATTAAAAAAATAGTGTGGGGAGGTTGATCTAGAGATGATAATGGTAGGATGAAATGGAGGAGAAACGCTGGACGCAGGGGAATAATTAGTTAGGGTTAATAATTAATTAGGGTTAGTCCAAGTGAGAGGTAGTAAGGACCTAAACCGGTGCCATGAAATTATGGGTTGTGTTTACCGAGAAGGATGGAGTGTATGACTGCAGTCCCTTCCAGCAGCTTCCAAACAAGATTATGGAGGTGGAAGTATTGGGGAAAGAACACAGGGATGGGGGCAGTCAAGGAGAGAAGGGTGACGCATTAATGACTTTGTGGTATTTAAATAAAACAGCTTCTGGATTAATTCCTCTCCCCCCAAACCAAACTCACCCCGACCCTCTGGTATGCCACAGACACCCCCCACCACGAGACCCCAGAGCCACTGCCACCCCCCACCACGAGACCCCAGAGCCACTGCCACCCACCACCAGCCCCTACCACGGCAGGCTGAGGCTCTCAGCTATCAAAGAAACTCCCTGCTGTTCTGTCTCTGCTGTTCAGTCTCTATTTATACTTCAGATAAAGTAAGGATGCTGGCCGTGGATCTCCCATCACTGGAAACCCAGAAGGACCCTCTCCATTCTTGACAGCTTTCTTTCTTAAGGCATAACTTCCCGACCCTACAGTCAGAATGACCGCGAGTCACTGAGATCCTGGTACCCAGCCCTGGAAAGGCTGATTCCCTCTGGGAATCCTGCCAGCATCATGTTGCCTCAATTTGAAGACAAATTATAAATTAATAAAGAAAAAAAACCCCAGACTTTCACGTCTGCCAAAACACACCATTCCCTGAAAGGTTCCTGAAAGGGCCTCGGTGACGCATAGTATAGAAAGAGCCAACCCTCTAAAAGCCTTTTCCAGATTCAAGAGGCACACTGGCCTGTCCTTGAAATGTTACCCCAGCTGCCTTTCCCAGGGCAGAGCCGGTGTTGTTCTTGGAAGGAGAACACCTCCCAGCTGGGTTACCACCTGCATGTTTCACACAGTCTGGAGTTCCCTAAGCCCCCGCCAAGAACACAAAACAGACAGACCTATCATGGACAGAAAACCTCCAGAAAAGACTGAGAAAGACTGTAGTTGGCGTGGAGGTAGCAATGCTGTTTAGGTTGCTATGAACGCCGGGGGTTTTCAAAGATTGTGTTTCTGAGCTCATCACAGGCACAGAAGTGTCCTTGTCAGCTGCTTTTTCTTTAAAAGAGAGTCACTCGAAAAGCCTCACCCCATAAAATCAACTCCTGAGGAAGTCTTGGTAACCTAACACCTACGAAAGAGGCAGGGATCCAGGCCCTGGAGAGGGGAGTTCTCACTCTACCCTGTCTTCCGCCTTCTCCATTGGAAGAGCACAGACTTTTCAGTATACCCTCTCCCTTTTTTCAGGAGCAATGACTTCACTTTACAAATGAATCTGATTCTCCTAGGCAATGCCTTCTGAAACTGCTTTGGTCTCTTCTGGCAAATGTTTTCTATTTCTTCACCCCATTCATTCAACCTCTGCATGTTACTTGGTTTAAAAAGCTGCTTCCCTGCTATGTAATCTGTATAGACCAATCCGCACAGCTCAGGCACTTAGTGACTTTACGGTTTTCTCCCCGCAGAGGCCCACGAGGAAGAAATTAACAGCACGGTGAGGATTGGATGATTGTGGAAGAGAATCAGACTCAGTGATGGGGACAGGGAGACTCTGGGGGTGGCAGAAGAGGGTCTGCCTTTACTTACAAACACATCCATGAGCAGGTGTTCCAGCGTCACCTCAAAGTCCTCCAGTCTGGCAGCTAAAGTCATAACGAATGATCCGATGGGTGATCAGGCCCCACTGACGACCCAAACTTGCAAACTCTTCCGCTCAGAACACGCGGAGACAAATTTAGTCACAAGGCAGAATCGCTGCTAATGGGAGGCGGAAACCCTCAAAAGAGAACAGAGCATTGCAGACTGTCTGGCTGGAGCTTCGTAGCCAGAAATCTTAAAGGATTGAAAAAAAAAAAAAAAGCTGTATTAAGGATGCTGTGGGACCAGACTGGGCACAAAGTGATGTCACCAGGTGAAGAATCCAGCTACTGCCTGGCTCTTGATAACTTCACGGTCCGAGGTGCGGTAGGAAACACAGGGAAACCCTGGCAGTGGGTGAAAGAGAGAGAGAAAGCAAGATGGGGTGAGTAGGGAGAGTGGGAAAAAATGGAATAAACCGTCTGACTCTGATATTTATAGGGCCACATGTTTTTGACTCCAGCCCATTTCTCAGTTCGTTTGTGACCTTTCATAAACGGCCAAACACACTGGAGCGTATTGTAGAATGGGGGCAGTGGGTCCTACAGAAGTTGGCTGTGACCAATGCTAGGGCAATTCACACAGACACGCCATCAATGGTTCTTTGTGAAACACCCATCAGACCTTGTTCTGTACACGATGACAGAAAAGCACATAGTCTTGTGAAAAACAAGGAAACGAAATTTCTCCTCAGAATATTATTAGATCCTTAGACTCTCCCCCGTCCTGCGTCCTCCCCACCCCCTCCTCTTCAAGAGTAGATAAACATCAAGGAAAAAAATTGAATCTCTTGTGTCAACTCCTCAAGCTTCTGCCAGTGAAAGACAATCCAATCTTGCAAAGGCCATTTCTCCTTTTCTGCTTCTGAAGTTTGCTGCAGCGTCTTCTTCTTCTTCTTCTTCTTCTTTTTTTAACTTGAAAGATTTTCATTGTGGTAAAATACACATAGCCTGAAACTGACCATCTTCACTGTGTTGAAGTGTGTGGTTTGGAAGTGTTAAGTACATTCACGTTGTTGTGTAACCAACCTCCAGAACTCTCTTCATCTTGTAGAACTCCATCTCTACACCCATTAAACAACTCCCCACCCCCTCACCCCAGCCCCTGGCAACCACCATGCTACTTTCTGTCTCTCTAGGTTTGACGATTCTCGATAGCTCATATAAGTGGAATCATGCGATATTTGTCCTTTTGTGTCTGGCTTCTTTCACTTAGCATCATGTTTTCAAGGTCCATCTAGGCTGCAGCCTTTGTCAGAACATCTTTCCCTTTTAAGGCTGAAATCTTACATCTTAAGAAAGACCACTACTTTGGACAAGTTTTCAGGCCTGAGTAAATCTCTCAGGAACACTTGGTTGTCAAGCCTACGGCGGCCATCCTTCCTGTGAGTGTTCTAACAGAAACAGTCTTGGTCTACTAAGTGAATTCTGTCCTGTTCCCTAAATAATTGCTGAACTGAATAATCCACGCAAATTCTAGCCTCTGACTCCAAACAGGCTATGACCACTTAACAGTCAATACTTATGCCAAAGAAGAAGGTGGCCCACATGGTACGGAGAAGGAAACAAAAATATGAAACCCTCTGGACTATAATAAAACTCCCCCCACCCCTTTTTGTCAGAGCTCTTTAAAGTGGGAACAGCTGAAACTCTCCAATTTAGTATCTTTCCATGAATTTTCATTTTCCCAAAGGAGATGCAGACCCACTTCACTCAGCATATAACATTTAAACAAAGCAAGCATAAAATAAAGGACCAAGAAAAAAACCGATACGAAGCATCATATTATTTATAAAGCAGATTTGGAGTCTCTCAGAGTAGACAAGTCGGTCATAAATTGTACATAAATGTTCCTTGAATTATGGCTTCGATTCCATTTTCGAGCCTCTAATAGGGGAATTAGAGTGGGTTTCATGACAAGCATCTCTTGTTAGGCGGAGGCACCAGGGAGGTGGGGGCACTGTGGTGATGAATGGCTCCTATAGCCAAGAGTGTACAGAAAATATATTTCCCTGATGGGCAAACTCATATTCACAGCCCTCCCTATTAGCTAATGTGTTTCCCGTGTCTGCAGTGGAGGCGAGGACCAGAGCAAACGATGTCAGCCACCAAGACTCAGCACTAGCTGACATCTTGCCATGTAGTTGCCGTCTTTTGTTAAAACTATAGCTGCCCTGAAGGAACTCAAAATTCCAGGTACCTTCTCTTACCAGGTAAGAGAGCGATGGGTAAACAATCGGCCATAACCAGGAGACTGCTGGAGAGGAGAGATGTATACACAGATGCAATACTGTTCTGGTCTCCTGAGAATCTCAGGAGAGCTTTCAAAATCAGGTTTTCTTGAGCCCCTTGCCTTAAGAATTCATTTTGGACATAGTATTTCAAAAATCTAGAATTTCAAAGAAGATATACTGGTGTATTTCATTAATTCTTTTCCTGGGATGGACAAGGGATCAGCCAATGCAGAACAGTTAATATTTTTCATTTAAGGCAACCAGTCTCCCAGTCCCAGCAATGACTTTACATGGTTTTACAGTCAGTCCAAGGCATGGCTTCTCTTAGAATATAAACAGCAAAGTTCAGGACAAGAGACTGTGCATAATTTGGGCAGTGTGAGTAGTTAATATTCTTGAGCTAGAGCTCTAAGGAGGATGTATCAAGAACATCCTACTTTTCAGAAACAAAGTCACCTTAACAGTTTCCAAAGGGGAAACACTGACCAGAAGAGAGTTAGTATGAAGAGAGAATGAGGAAATAGGTAGTGGACTGTGGATGTCACCCACAAGAGGCATTTGGTATGAGTCCCGGTGTTAGTGGGTGATATGAACCATGGGGAGGAAGCTGGGTACCCTGGAGGCAGCAGGACCACACTAGTCTTAAGGCAGGGAAATTGCTGAAGATGCATCATGATAAGGCAAGCTCGCCGGCATCAGTGCTTATCAATATATGAGCGTACGGTAAAGGACGGCTTGGGCAGATTGAACGCGGAAGTTTCTTTTAGTAAATAGATTCTAATTGATAAACATTTTTGGTAACTATGGAGACATTTTATTGATGCTTATATAAAATCTGAACATTCATTTGTTCATTCATTCACACATCCTTTTGACAAATGTTTACTTAGCAACTGGCCCAGATATTGGGATGAGTCCTATTGCTGCTAAGAAGGTCAAGACACAGCTCTTTCTTCAAGACTTACAGTCTAGGGAAGACTTGGCAAGAGGCGCTGGTGGAATTTTATATTTTTTATTGAGAATATGAAAGAAGAGCGTACTTCCTTACTGGGGAGCACTCACTCTGGGACTTAGGGGATGAGAGGGCTCATTGATAAAAAAGAAAGGACATTACTCCCACCCCATGGGAAATGAATGAGAGTGAGTCAGGTATAGAGCATAGCTCCTGAGGATGGGATTTGCAGCAATAAGTGGCAAGGGCAAGGCTGGGGGCACTGATGGATCCTAGGGGTCTGAGCCCAGAGACCACTGGGTTTGAGAAGGTAGCAGCCAACGTCTCAATATCGGCAGCACAGGATCCTGACACCATCCCATAGACATCATTTTAATGGTACACATCTCATTTAGAAAAAAAAATACACTTCCAACTATTGATCAAAACTTAGTGGCCACCTGAGAAGGATCTGACACTTGCCACTGTGCTGGAACTAAGGACAATTAATCAGCAACACACCTGATGTGGTAGGCAATGGCTAGAATTTGCTCTGCACATTCAAATAACCTTTGTGGGTATGTTTTTAAATTTCCAGTTTCATTCTGTTTCAATCTCATTGACCATTTCCTTCTCCCAAGCCCATGAAAAACCTCCTCCAGCAGCCTCAATATTTTGCTGATAGGACGCAGATGGAAGGGAAATCTTTGGAAGGCAGGGATTGGCTGGATTCCCTGTACAGACATGAAGCCAGTCTCCCTTCCATCCTCCCTAGGTAAGCTGTGGGCAAACCAGTCTTCTAGAGAGAACTATGTTATTCCGCAGCCCTGAAAACAAATCATCCACTTCTAGAGTGTGAACACTCTGCAGAGGTGAGGTCCTCAGTTCAAAGAGATCATGGTTCAAGTCATATCAAACAATCTCTATTAAGTACAATGGTGTGCGAGCCCAATGCAGTAAGCAATTGAATATGCAAAGATGTTTTTCTGGAGGGTTCTCTCTGTTCACGCTACTGCAGTGAATTTCTACTCAACAAAACCCTTTGAAGGTCAACTACAAAGCAGTGGATCAGACCACCGTGCAGTTGATCAGAATTGGTCACTAAGATAATCTAGTTAACCCTTTTAGTGCCTCGATTGGTGAATGTGAACAGTGATTTGAAAGTGATGAAATATTTACTGAGATTTTTTTAAAAAAGCAAAACCACTGGCTTTTATTTTGATCACTCAATTACGTCCCATAAGCCCAGTTTATAGTGCAAAAAATTCCCAATGATACATATAAAAGCAACTGATATCACTATCCTATTGATATACTTGTCTGTCAAGCTTCTGCCTTACCTTAAAACTAGAAAGAGAGGGTTTTTAAGGATATGCATGTTTAAGTAAAACAGGCTCTTTTGATGGCCCTACAGACAGTTGCCTGTCTGGGTCTAGTAATAAAGGCTTGCCTGTCTGCTTGAGCTGTCTCTCCGAGGACAAACACTCCAATAAAGGTCTATTAAAAAAAAAAAAAAAAAAGGTTTGCCTGTATAGAGCCCTCGGCAGACTGGCACTGCCGTGGCTTCAGGCGGGGGTATCTATCAGCAGACCATGCTCGCAGTGTCTGCCTCGTTCCTCCCATGTTTGTGTCACAGGGCTTACACAAGCAACCTTGTCTTCCCTACTCACCATGCCTTTTCGATTTTGACAGCCTCTCTGACAAGTACAAAGGCTCTATTCCTCCACATCTGTCCCCCCTACCCCACTCTGGCCTTGCCTCTCCCACCTGCATCCCCTGCCCATTCACAAGGATGAATTTCAAGACTTTCAAAACTAACAGGCTGTGAAACTCGTGTCAGGCACATGCAGTGGTGCTCTGGGCTGATGATGGAGAGAACACATAAATACTCGTCTGATTTCTTTCAGTCTCGACACCTGTCACTTGCTCTGCCATTTGGAGTAAAAGAGGCTTGTGGAGCTTCTGAGCTCACCCCCAGCAGGGCACCTTGGGAATGCACCAAGGATAATCGCCCCAGCTCCACCACATGCACCTTCCAGGGCACCTTGATTTCTGGAGTTCAAATGCAGGCTGTGGAAGCACAGATCCTTACCATATCCTCCCAAATCTTTTACAGACACTTTTGATAACTCTTTCTCATCTGTTCAAGTGGAGTTAAAGATTTCCATGCCTTCCAGGGTTGTTTTGAACATGAACCCGATAAAGCACTATGAGCTAGTCTAAGATGAGATGCTGTGGGCATGTGAACTATGGGATGGTTACTACTTGCTATGAACTGAATGTTTGTGTCCCCACCAAATTCATGAGTAGAAGACCTAATCCCCAATGTGATGGTATTTGGATCTGGGGGCTCTGGGAAGTGACTAGGTCATGGGGGCGGAGCCCTTGTGAATGGGATTAGTGCCCTTAGAAAAGAAACCCAGAGAGCTCCCTTGTCCCTTCCTTCTGCCACGTGAGGTTATAGCTAGAAGATAGGCATCTACAAACCGGGAAGTGATAGGACTATGAACCAGGAAACAGGTTCTCATCAGACCCTGAATCTGCTGGCACGGTGACCTTGGACTTTCCAGCTTCCAAAACTGTGAGAAATAAATTTCTCTTGCTTAAAAGCCACCTGGTCCTATGGTATTTTGTTATAGCAGCCCAAACAGCTGTTAACAGCTGTGGCAGGCTGGCCTCCTGTGAGTGTAGCTCTCTTAAGAGTTCACAATGAAGTATCACATCACACTGGTCAGAATGGCCATTATCAAAAAGTCTACAAACAATAAATGCTGGAGAGGGTGTGGAGAAAAAGGAACCCTCCTACACTGTTGGTGGGAATATAAATTGATACGACCACTATGGAGAATAGTATGGAGGTTCCTTAAAAAACTAAAAATAGAGTCACCAGGTGATCCTGGGCATATATCCAGAGAAAACTCTAATTTGAAAAGATACATGCACTCCAATGTTCATTGCAGCACTATTTACAATAGCCAAGACATGGAAGCAACCTAAATGTCCACTAACAAATGAATGGATAAAGAAGAAGTTGTGTATATATACAGTGGAATACTACTCAGCCATGAAAAAGGAGGAAATGATGCCACTTGCAGCAACAAGGATGGACCTAGAGATTATGATACTAAGTAAGCCAGACAGAGAAAGACAAATACCATACGATATCACTTATATGTGGGATCTAAAAAGAATACAAATGAACTTATACACAAAATAGAAACAGGCCCACAGACATAGAAAACAAACTTATGGTTACCAAATGGGAAGGGGGGGAGGATAAATTAGGAGTTTGGGATTAACATATATAAACTACTATATGTAAAATAGATAACCAACAAGGACCTACTGTATAGCACAGGGAACTCTACTCAGTATTTTTAAATAACCTATAGGGAAAGGAATCTGAAAAAGAATAGATATATCTATATGTATAACTGATTCACTTTGCTGTACACCTGAAACTAACACAACATTGTAAATCAACTACACTTCAACTAAAAAAAAAAAAAAGAGTTCACAGGTGGTGAGGTCAGCATCCAGAGACTGACTCTTGACTTTCTCCATCGTTCAGCCGGCAGAGCCCTGCGTTTTCCACACCTGCTGCCCAGAACTTGGAAGAGCACTCTGGGTACAGCTGGCTGAAAAATGGCAATGCGAGGATGATTCTTGGCTTTTAAGGCTTATGAGATTGATATAATCCCATCACTGAGAAAAACGAAGCTTCCACAAGACAACAAGACAAATATTTTCATAAGAAGTACTCGGGGGTTGGGGGGGAAGGATGATCAGATCTTGGGCTTTGGGTGGGTCTCTACCCATAACTCACAGCCCTAATCAATAAATAACCTGAGCTCCTCATGCAGTTGACAAATCCCTGTTCAAGTTTAGCTCAAGTGTTAACCCCAAAGAGAGAAGGACGTGAAATGACCTGAATTTATCTCACAATGGCAGCCTTGCTCCAGAGACCAGGCCCTTACATTTTCACTGAGGCCTGCCCTAGAAGGGCTAATATCGCTTTCCCCCCTTTTTACAGAAGGACCTTTGGCTGAAGATGGAGCGTGAGTGATCTGAGAGCTTTGTCCCATGGATGGCGTCACAACGGCCAGGATTTGCCATAACTGGGTTTTCGTGTGGCTACCGGTGAGGCCTGTGCTCCCTCTCACCCCGCAGGGAGGCTGTTCTAGTGCAGCTGAGGCCGGACTCACACTGGGGTCCCCTCATCTGTGGCCTGAGGCTCGCAGCCTCTGTGGGCTCAGCTTCTGCATGTGTCTAAATCCGGGCCGAGCCTAGACAAGGGATTCCAGACAGTGGGTATCACGGAACACTACAATTTGCACATCGAATTAACTATTGGGAGGACCAAGCAAGGGTTGCCAATATCTTATACGCTAAGTTGGGGCGTTAACAAGAATAAATAACAAAACAAGGCCATTACCATCTGCCATCGCTGGAATTTTATTAAAGGAAAGACATTTTAACACACACCAAAAATAGGAGAGGGGGCTTCCCTGGTGGCGCAGTGGTTAAGAATCCACCTGCCAATGCGGGGGACACAGGTTTGAGCCCTGGTCCGGGAAGATCCCACATGCCACGGAGCAACTAAGCCCGTGCTACTACTGAGCCTGCGCGCTAGAGCCCACGAGCCACAACTACTGAGCCCGTGTGCCACAACTACTGAAGCCCGCGCACCTAGAGCCCGTGCTCCACAACAAGAGACGCCACCGCAATGAGAAGCCCGCTCACTGCAACAAAGAGTAGCTCCGGCTTGCCGCACCTAGAGAAAGCCCGCGAGCAGCAACGAAGACCCAACACAGCCAAAAAATAAATAAATAAATAAATAAATAAAATAAAAAAATAGGAGATCATCTCAGAATTTAAAGTGGATGGCATTCAGCCGGATGGAGAACTCCCTCTGTTGTCTGTATTTTCTGTGCTGCTGGATGGTGAGGAGTTTATTACAGGCAGGCATTGGTGCCTGGAACCAGAGGATCGTCAGCTACAATTCAGCTCTAACATCTGGGATTATATCCCTGGTTTTCAATGCGTCGTCACACTGCTACTAAAACACAGACTAGAGATATGCAGAAACAGCTCATCGGTGAATCGCTGCAAACAGACCCTCCACCTTCCTCTCCATGTGTTCCTTCTCTCCCACAAGTTCAGTGTCAACCCACGGAAGAGCACATCGGCCAGGCAGAGAAGGGAAGCTGAAACAAACACTCTGCCTTCAGTTTTAGAAGCGTGGAGAAAGGACAAAGCCAGACCAAGGGAGAGTGTAGTGATCTTATTTTGCTTCTTGGTCGACCCAAGTCCTTCCAGGTGTGTTCTGGAAACATCAGGGCTCCCTGGGCGCTACCGCTCCTCACCACGATGAAATCTCTTCCCTACGCATGTGCTTGCGGATGAACAACTGATTCTTAGGCACAAGACTGAGTCCCCCTTTTCTGAAACTCTTTTTGTTAATGGTTTTTGAATGGTAACATATGCAGATGATACAAAATTAAAAATGAACAAGAGAACAGGTGAAAAAGTTTCTCTGTTTTATATCTCTGACCTACAGCCACTCAGTTCGTACTAGAGGCAAGCACCTTTACTGTTTCTGGAGGTGTTCTAATCAGACTCAGGCATAAAATATTACCACTTGTTATGTTATATGTATCAATATATAGAAGGTATATCACAAGTATTTGCAACTGCAAATAGTACTTTACTGTCTGGAATATTTCATTAATCTGCACCCTACTGATGGGAATTCGAATGTGTCACTAACACAACATGAAAATGCATTTTTGGGTGCAGACTTCTAGAGGTGGAATTGCTGACTCAAAGGTCACGTACGTTAAAAAAAATTTTACCCTCCATAGAGTTTGTGCCAGTTTATACCCCCCAGAAAATAGAGCGTGCCTGATTCCTGACACTGTCAGCCACACGGTGTGACAGCTAACTTTTTGAATCTTGGCAATATGATGAGTGAAAAATGGCATCTCATTTTTACTTCAATTTATAATCTCCTTTATTAATTGAAAATAGTGGTTCACAAAAATTCCCTAACATGAATTCCCTTTTTTTAAACCAAGTCTTCATTGATCCAGATGGGTCCAGCTGTGTCTCATGAACATTCTGGTAACGGGCATAAACTAATGATTAGCAGCAAGATGTTAGACCCATGTACCCACTGAAGTCCACGCTTAAAGGCAATTTAAGAGAATCTTTATTAATGGCTCCCTCGTGCATCTCTGTATTACCTACTCCAAAATGCACCTGTTAGGATGACTGGAAATTACAACGACACTAAGCAAGAGCAAAGGGTAATTCATTCGTTCCTAAAGTTTCCCTTTGCCCTTGAGAAGAGATATCAAAGCGATGAAAAGGTTGACTCTTGAAAGACTTCGGACCATGACACTTGATCAGATGCGGACTGTATAAAATTGATAACATTTGTCAGCTACTCCATTTCAAATCTAACAAACTCAGAAGCTAATCTCATAAAGGATCAGCAGGGTAGACAATAAAGGTCCTCAGAATTTCCCCTATGTGCCAAGATATACGAGAATGTCAACTCCTCTAGGTACAGCTATAGATTCCCCGGTGACTTTGTTGATCAAAGAGTCGTGACCACTGACTTCCATCAGTAAAGTTGATCCTAGTGCCTCACTGAATTTACGATGGGCCTCTATTTTCTGCTGTTGCTCACCTCTGTTTAGGTTTCCACTTACTTTCAAGGTCACTAGCTGTGTTTGGACAAAATGATAATAATATTGATCTTCAGGACACCATTTCTTGAGCATTTTTGGAAAGGACAGTGTAGATATCAGTTATTTCATGGACATGTAAAAAAATCATTATAGAAAGGCAGCCAACAAACTAAATAATTAATTTAATTAATTTAACTTAATTAAACATATTAAATATTTACTGAGCTTGTTGTTTTCTATTGGATTTGCATTGAGGTTGTAGTGATTTTTTCATGTGCCGCAAGCACCAAGCTATTAATCCTGTGGCTGGAAATGCTTAGACTCATGAATTGTTAGAAGACTATTTTATAGAACATGACCTGTACTTAGACAATTTACTTGTATTGCTATTTAATAATATCCCTTTTTGCTCACAAAGGGGTAGATGTTATACATACTATGGGTGAGGCAGGTCTTTCACATCTAATAATTTGTATTTCTAGTTTCTGAGTAAGATCTTATTGCTTGTTTACTTGCTTATCTATCTATCTATCTAATTATCGATCAAGCTATCCTCTCTTTCTTTCTTTCTTCCATCCATCCATCCATCCATCCGTACATATATACATACATACATCTATCCATCATTTATCCATCATCGATCCATTTATTATCTATCTACCGATTGATCTTTCCTTCTTTCTCCCATCCATCCATCCATCATTTATCTATTATCTATCCATCCATTTTCTATCTTTCTTTCCTTCTCTCTCTCCCTTCCTTCCTCCTCCTTCCCTCCCTCTCTTCCTTCCTTCCTTCATTCCTCTTTCTCCCATCCATCCATCATTTATCTAACATCTATCTAGCCATCCATTTATCTATCTATCTATCTTTCTATCTTTCTATCTATCTACCTATCTATCTCCCATCTAATCTTAACCCTGTGCCAGGCATTGTTCTAACTGCCTTACAAATATGAACTTATCTAATCCTCACTATAGCCCTATGAGGTGGTTATCATTTTTCCACCCCCATTTTACAGGTGGGAAAACTCAGGAACAGAGAGACACTTGCTAACAGTCACACAGCCAGTCCAATGGTGGAGTCAGAATGTGAGCCCAAGCCTTCTGGCTCCAGATTCAGTGATGTAACCACTACACTGGGCTTGTGTGTGTTCAACATTCTAGTTTTGTGAACCATCACTTGTTCCCTGTCACGGAGGGAAAATCATTCTTCTGTTGGACGAAACAGAGAGTTCTTATGAGGAAGCAAAGCTGGTTAAAAAGTGTGTGGTGGTGGTGATGGTGGGGTTCATTGGAAAATGTCTGGTATTCATTTACAAGATAATCTTAATAGCATCTCCATTGTGTAATGGAGAGATTCAATAATGGTACTAAAGAAATTCAGTTGACATTAATGTTGGAGCAAAAAACACAGAGTGATGCAATTCTTAAAATTGGGAGGAGTGTAAGATTCATCTGAGACTGACTGTGTTCTGGAGATGAGAGAACATGCCCCGGGGACTATGGCCTCATTTGGCCTGTCTGCTGGCAGCCATCTTGGACCCAGGGACCCGGATCCAGACGTAACATCTCCAGGTGCAGTGCTCTCGTTTCCATCCTTTCTTAACAGAACTACGGACTCCTCAGAGGCCTTAGATCAGCTCAGGCATCTCCCTGACCCGCTCTGAAACGCATTCTTCACAGGCACTTGAGGGCATAAGGAGAGAGCTCCGGCCTGCAGTGGTCACAGTGGTTCAGTGCTCACTCACACAGGTCTTCCTTTAACGGAGACATTGATGGGAAGGTGGCTGGACCAGAAGAGGCGGGGGGTGAAGAGATGGAACGGCCAGGTGTCTGACCCACAAGCCTGCAGAAATATATTTCTTGGGGCTGTGAAGTAACATGTGCCAGGCCTTCAGAGTGGTATAACTATTTTACTTCCTCTTAATTAAAGGAATTATAGGACTCCCTTGTGAGACAGCAAAATGACTTATCTGACCATAATGCAGTTTTGGAAACAGCAACTAGGAGGGCTTTGAAAAAGTCATAAAGTATGTGGAGTTCCAGTCGCTTCTTTTCGCTTTGTCTTTTAGTTTTCATGCTGAAATGGGGCAATTGGAACACTTCTGCTTTCTCCAAATAAAACAGAGCTCTTTCTGTCCTTTGAATTCTTCAGAGCTGCTTTTCAAGGAAGCTAACTTGGCATCCTGGTGACGTTTTTCAAAAAAGCCTTTCTGATGATGTTCTCTGAAAAGCCTTGCTTTGCGGCGGTACTTCCAATAGTTCGACATTGTAGTTACAGATTAACTTTCTGTCATTGAAATTCTGACTAACTGAAATTGTTTTCGTCTGTTTATAAATGAATTTGTTTTCTGCACCAAAAGGGAAACACATTATAATCTTCATACCTGAGTTATTTGATTAAACAAGATTTAAAGTTAGGAAACATTTGCAAATAAGTTTTACATCTAGGCATGTACCGTCCCACAAAATAAGTTTCCCATAAAAATAAGTTCCCCCCAAATAAGTGTCCATATAAGCACCAGAGGACATGCCCAGGGATTTTCATAGCAGCATTATTCATGGTAGCTCCAAAATAAAAACAATCCAAATGCCCATCAGAGGTATAACAGATAAATATGTAGTATGTTCCTACTGTGTAATCACATAAGGGAATAAAACACAGCAATGAAAATTAAGACACAATAGAACTTTACAATCCCCGCTGCACTAAAGTGACTACAGTGATTAGCAACTGTGACACTTTTTTCTGCATAAAACCTGGAGGTGAAAGCTTCCTGATGTCACAAGAGAGGCCAGAATTTTCCTTTTCTATATTATCTCGTAGGAATCTTCAAAAATAGTATATAAAGACACATGGCAACATGCAAAACTGTTCTATAACTTTTTCAGAAAAACTCTTTTTCCAGATCAGCTGAGTCCAGGGGGCCTAATTTGACCACATTTTAAGAAAACAAAAGGCAGAATTAGGACTTCCCTGGCTGTCCAGTGGTTAGGACTCCGTGCTTTCACTGCCGTGGGCCTGGGTTCAATCTCTGGTCGGGGAACTAAGATCCCGCAAGCCACGCGGTGTGGCCAAAAAACAAACAGACAAAGGCAGAATTATTTTACTATTTGTTAATGCTAAGGTGGAGGTCATTTTCAACTTTGCTGTTTCTTTCATGAGATTCCTGACTCCAGACTTTCTGGTTCGTGACTCAATAAAGGAAATCATTTGCTTACTCAGGGTGACGATCAGGCCTTTGGTGCTCACAGCTATCATGCTTTGATGGTCAGGCATTCAGTATCCTGCCTGGATTTGCCATGCAGCAGCCCAAAGACTGGATAAGGGAGTGATTTTCTGCCTGCTCTAATGAGGATAATCCAAATTGATCCAAATGTGGGGATGTAAAATTCCCACCGAGTGGTAGCTGCTTCTATTATTAAGCATGGTCATCAGGGCTGGTCACTGGAGATTATCTGGAGAAGAGAAAGACTCATAAACTGTACAGTTCTGTCCTGGGGCCCCTGCAATCCAAATTCCTTCTGATTTGTCAGGAGATGCAGTGGTGGGCTTCCAACTCCAATGTCACTCTCAGAATATTGTGGAATGACCCTCTGTGAGGCAGAGTGATGTCCTCGTCTGAACAGAATTTTGATGGCTCTTGTGTTAAAATATTAATTCCATTAAACAGGTTTGTTGAGGAAAGAAGAGATTCTTCATGGTGGAAATATACCGATGCATATTGTTTTGTTTGAACTTCTTTATCCTTTGGAGTTTCGCTTTTATTGTTGTCCTTGCCTGGTGGAAAAGATGTGAAGAACATCTCCTTGGTTACTTGGGAGCAAAGGTTGCCCACTGATTCCAATGTGCTTTGGCTGTAGTAGACCAGCACCTCGCAGTGAAGCCCCCGAACAATACCACAGTCTTGAAGGGCTGGGCTCCAGGCTGTGGCAAGAAAGTTCTTCAAATGCCCGTCTCCCAGTGTGTAGTCCACGGCCACTCTCTGCTCTCTCCTCTCGTCCCCTGATGGGAACGTCTTCCCTTATGGAACTCTGTAGGAATTGGCCTTCGTGGAAATTTCTGGAGTGCCAGCTAAATGTGCCTGTGAGAGGCAAAAGGTCCAGGCCTAGCACACTGTAGACCACACTGGAAAGTGGCCCAGAGCTTGATACCCCAATCATCCAGGACAAAGTGACAGGTTGTTCTCTGCAACCCAGGTCTGAGGTGGTGCTGCTTTTGCAAAAGGCTGGGAGAGAAAGAAGAGGGCCTTAAAGCTAGAGTCACCCCGTACCCACTGCCAGGCCTGAGCTTGACCATCTGATGGCTTTGCAGCATCTCCTTTTACAAACTGTTGATTCAATGTCGATTGTGTTTATAGGGATTCTTACCTTGTGACACTTGTCTTCAAGAGGACTGAGAAACTTCAAAGACCATAGACAAAATTTGTGTAAATAAATACAGGTGCCTGATTCTAGGTAGAGGAGCCAAGGTTTTATCAGCTTATCAACCAGGCTCTCAAGATCCCAAACAGAAGAACGTCATCAACAACAAAACAAGACAAAAACAAACAAGGGAAAGAAAGAAGAAGGAAGGAAGAAAGGAAAGAAGAAAAAGAAGCCACTGGGTTCATTTCAGTTTTTCAAACCAGAGCACAGTCAGTTTTATTCATTTCAGAGGCCGAAGGGTCAAGGAGGTTGATATAAACTCTATCCAATCTTTCATTGATACAATCTCAAATGCTCAACAGCTGCTTCCTATCTCAGTTGATAGGAAGATAATTTAAATATTTCTGTTGGTTTCTCTCCTATCTGTGTTCTGAAAACCCAAATGAGAACCCCCTTGTACTAGTGCTGAATAATCCAGAAAGCAAAACTGACTGTAACATGAAAAGGGAAACTTTAGGATGAGAAGTACTTTCCATCCTAGAGATATTCCCCTTTGAGGGATTTCCAAGTCCAAGAAGTGTGGGAGAATGTGACTCCTTGGGGTTTGAATACCAACGAGTAGCGAGGTATTGGCATGGAATAGAAAGAAGCCTTGCATTTAGACAGGACAGAGAAGCATGGCTTTGCTGCTTCCCCACTGTGGGGCCCGAGATAGACTATTGAGGTCAAGTCTTGGCTTCTTTCCCCACCAAGGGGGAGTGACAGTGCCCACCTCAGAGAGAGGTTCTGACCACTCAGTGAACAATGTATAAGGGGTTGAGCACACAGCCTAGCACACGGTCACTCAGTAAACATTAGACATTATTTCTGCTTTGTTAGTCAGTAAAATCCCAAGATAATGGGGAAGTGGGGTAGAGTTCTTACGGGGAAGGAGGAAGAGGAGGAACGTGGGAGTGGGGATGGGCCAGTAACCAAAAACCCTGAATAAGGCTGAAGCGTGAACCAGCCAACCAAGATATTACTAGGATGGACGCCAGTGCTCTGAAGTCCCATCCAGCTACAGAACCCAGAATGGTCCCCACGGATACTCACGCCAGAGCACACAACTTCTGGGCCTGGAACGGATCTGGATGGAGAAGCAGGAACTTTGGAAATTCTGGTCAGTGAGCTTTGAGAATGCCTGATTCACTTTGTTTTCCCCTTACGAGTATAATCCCTCATTTTGTATGACGGATTTTTGTAAGCTTCCCCACTTATTACATAGGGCAGCGTTTTACAGTAATAAAAACAATAGTGATTTTTGGAAACAGAACGGGCTCTCCCTGGTTGTTATTAAGACAAATCTATTTCTTTCCTTCTGGCCCTGGAGACTGCCACTCACTAACTGACCTCCAATTCCTAAAGTTTGCTCTTTAACGACAAACTAAAAGTTGGTCTTTAACGACAACATCTCTTATTGGCAGAACGTGGAGAAACCCCCTTGTAGTTCAAAAAGGATGCATGAAATGACCACGGCCACTAGGATTTTGGGTTCAGGACCAACCGAGGGCTCATAGAGTCATGTGGAAAAAAGCTGAGAAGCCAGTCACTCTGGGAGATAAGTGTTGGCTTTGTCCACTGCTGTATTCCTCACCTACGGATGTGCTGGTTTAATTTGTACCTGAGACCTTTCTCCTACCTTTTTTCAAATAAACAAGTTTACAAAGATTGTAAACAGAGCAATTAAGATCATTAGAATTACGAATGTGCATTGGGGACTTGGGGGGTGAGGAGATAATCGTCAATATAAATAAGGAATTCATGGTGAAGCAGACAGTTTCACACTAGACGGAGCCTTCAAAACAGGCTGAGAACAGGAAGTTGAAGAAAGATGCTGGCAAGCATTCCAGAACTTTAAGAACCAAAGGTAAACCATGGCCTTTTAAAACTGGAATCCAGGGACTTCCCTGGTAGTCCAGTGGTAAAGAATCCGCCTTCCAGTGCAGGGGATGTGGGTTCGATCCCTGGTCAGGGAACGAAGATCCCACATGCTGTGGAGCAACTAAGCCCACATGCCACAACTACTGAGCTTGCACACCTCAACTAGAGATAGCCTGCATGCTGCCAACTACAGAGCACACGTGCTCCGGAGCCTGAGCACCACAACTAGAGAGAAGCCAGAGCACCACAACGAAGAGCCCGTGCACTGCAATGAAAGATCCCACGTGTCACAACTAAGATCCAACGCAGCCAAAAGTAAATAAAATAAATACATAAATAATAAACAAAATCTTAAAAAAACCCCAAACCCCCCCTGGAATCCACCCCCATCTCCTTACCCCCTCCTACCCCCAGTTTGGTTGTTGGCATATCAGGAAAGGGGTCAGCCAAACTGTGTCCTTCCCCTCCTCATAATTCACAGTGGTCTACAGTAAATCTTTTCTCTTAAATGTCCTTAGGGGCTATTGGATTTTATCTTTTTTTAAAAGTTGGGCCTTTGGGGCTTCCCTGGTGGCACAGTGGTTAAGAACCCGCCTGCCAATGCAGGGGACATGGGTTTGAGCCCTGGTCCAGGAAGATCCCACATGCCGCGGAGCAACTAAGCCCATGCGCCACAACTACTGAGCCTGCGCTCTAAAGCCCGTGAGCCACAACTACTGAGCCCATGAGCCACAGCTGCTGAGCCTGCGCTCTAGAGCCCGTGAGCCATAACTACTGAAGCCCACACACCCTAGAGCCCGTGCTCCACAACGAAAGAAGCCACCGCAATGAGAAGCTGGCACACTGCAACAAAGAGTAGCCCCCACTCGCCGCAACTAGAGAAAGCCTGTGCACAGCAACGAAGACCCAACACAGCCAAAAATAAATAAATAAAATTAATTTATTAAAAAAAAAAAGTTGGGCCTTACTCTGTAAAGATTTTTTTAAGCATGAGGGAAAAATCTTGCTTTTATGAATTGACCATGCTTTCACAGTTGCCCTCCCCAGCATGCTTACCACACCTCCCTCCAGCCCATCTTTTCATACCAAGAAGTATTTATTGAGCACCTATATGTGGAGGCAAAAAAGTCATTGTGTGAGTGTAGGCTTGGCTCCATCACTTACAACACACACACTGGTGTTAGGCAATTCTTTTAACGTCTCTCGGCCTCAGTTTTCCCACCTGTAAAATGGGGTTAATGGTATTTATCTCCCAGAGTTGTGAAGATTGAGTTCATCCATGTAAAGCAGTCAGAACAGAGAGCAAAGTCACATTAGGCAGAAACAGCTCTCACTTACTGGCCTCTCCCTGGTGCCAGGAGCAGCTGTCCTGAGAGGTTTGTGTGAATCAACTCATTTAGTTCCCACAAGATCCCTGTGAGGTGGTTACTGTTATTATCCTCCGTTGTGTGGCTGATGAACCGAAGGCTTAGAGAAGTTAAGTGATGGCAGAGCATGGCTGATCGGCTGTGCCAAAGGAGGATCACATCTCCATGAGTAATTCTGCTCCTGCACAAGTTAACACCTTTCAAAATGTGTGGATCTAGGGAATTCCCTTGCGGTTCAGTGGTTAGGACTCTGCACTCTCACTGCTGAAGGTGCGGGTTCAATCCCTGGTTGGGGAACTAAGATCCCGCAAGCTGCACAGCATGGCCAAACAAAACAAAGGATGTGAGGCTCTTGGGGACAGCGTATGCAGGAAGCACCGTGTGCAGCCTGAAAATCTCGTCAATCGTAGGGCTTTGATATCGGCAGAGCCCAGCCTGCAGTTTTCCCCAGCTGTAAGTTGGGATGCTTTCCTTTCCATGTCCCCATTTCCCTAGAACTTCACTTCAAATACACCTTTCCTGTGACTCTTAACTCTCTATTCTCACCCAACTCAGCCAACCCCTTTCTTCTAGGTTCCCTGAGTGTCTTAGTCTCTTTGGGCTGCTGTAACAAAAATACCATAGACTGGGTGGCTTATAAACAACAAAGATTTATTTCTCACAGTTTTGGAGGGTGGAAGTCTGAGATCAGGATGCCAGCCTGACTGGGTTCTAATGAGGACCCTCTTCCAAGTTACAGAGGCTGCCTTCTCCTTATATCTGCCCACAGCACAGAGCAGAGAGGGGAAGCAAGCTCTTGACTCCTATTAGGGCACTAATCTCATCATGAGGGCCCCATCCTCATGACCTCATTTAATCCCAATCACCTCCCAAGGCCACACCTTCTAATACCATCATATTGGGGGTGGGGTTTCAACACATGAATTTTGGGGACACAAGCATTCAGTCTGTAACTCTGAGTACTTGGTTTCAGTTGTTGATTTTTCACCCCTATAGCCTAGGAGTCACCGACCTTTGCCTTCTAGACAAGGTTACACTTACTTTTTATACCCAGATTATTATGGTACCAGCCCACCTCCATCAAAAAGACCCCTGCTATTTCTGAGCATTTTCTGAGGCCCTGTCTTCAGTATGTTCTAGGAACAAACAGCTCTGGGTGCTTGGTTCTAGCCCTTCATCTATAGTTATGTCCCTGCCACCTCCTCCATTGCTGGTGACCCTGGAGAGATTGCCTCTCCTAGAACAGACCCTGAGACTCCAATTCTGGTTTTGGGACTGGGGACACTGCTCTTTCTTTCTTCCCTGCCCAACTCTGTCCTAAGCCTAATTTCCCAAACCACGACTGAGACCAGGCTGCAACTTTTATAGGCCTTATTGAACATTCAACAAGAGTGCAAAGAAAATGGAAATTGCCCTACAGGTACAGTCCCATCCTACCATCTGGTACACAGCCAGCATCCCACATAGAGCCTGGACAGTGTCCAAGGAGCGAGCCCAGGCTACCCAGCATTACCCCATGCCCAGGTCTCTCCAGGCCTCAGTTTCAGAAAAAAACTGTCTTCTCGGATCCTAAGAGAGGGAGTATTTATTCCCAAACCCCATCTCAAGTCCACTTCGCTGGGGCTTCGATTTTAGCCTCCTCCCAGGATGATGGCTGGAGAGAGCACTGATTCACCCCAGAGAAAACCCCACCTCTAACCACCCAAGTGTTATCTGGTCCTTGTCCCCAGAAACTGAAACATAGTCACTTGGTTAATAAAGTAATTAATACTCTGTGTTCTTCCAAGGAAGATTCAAGGAGGTTAGGTTAGCGGGTTCCTTTACAGGAGCGTGCATTAGTGGATCCGTTCCTCCCAGACGCCACGTTCGTCTTCATGCCTGTAATGATCTGTGTTCCCATGCAGGCAGTAAGATCCTCAGGAACAGAAAGTAAGGCTTGCATCTCCTTTTCTGACTTCCCTGTACCCTCCACCCCTACACTGTTCCAGCTACACACACACACACACGCACACACACACACATGCATGTATACTCAAAACCTAAAATCAGTGAACTGCGCACACAGCAGGCACTGAAGGATCCCCAGATTTGTTTGTTTTCTCGCAGAACTTCTGAAACAACTGAAGGATTAAAAAGACTAAATTATGCCTGCCTTCATTTTAAAGATATTTGCGCTTTTCAGTTTTAACGTACCAACCTCCTGACCTTTTTTCAATTGAAAATAATTTTTTTTAAAAGATTTTTTCCCCCCAGTATTTCTTCAGGACCAGTCTCGGCCCCAGTTGCCCCTTCTCTGTACCCGCCGTGGTGTGTGTGGCGTCACTGCTTTGCTATTGGCCACCTAACCTGCCACTCACGCATCCTCCACCCTATCCGAACCCACAGCCCGGGGAAGGCCTCCCCCCACCATCTGCTCCAGTTCATTCACGTGCAAATACTAAGGCGTTTCAAATGCAGAGCTCAGCTCTGTGTTGCGTCTTTGTCTCCCCTAGTGAGAGAAAAGCACTCCTGCGAGAGTTTTTGCTTTCTGCCCCTCATGTCAATATATTCAAAAGAAAAAGAAAAGGTATTGCTTATGGGATATTTTGAAAAAAATCATTGTTGCCGACGTCTACCTTAGTGAATTTTTCTATGGTTATATTTAGCCCTGCCAGGCCTGGCAGACTTTCTGCCACAAAACCTTGAAGCCTTAGTAAGTGGACTGACATATTCTGGACTTCTTTGGGCTTGTCATATATAAAAAGCAGCCGACAATAAGAATGCAAGAATTTTCAGCCAGGCATGGGGAACGAGGCCTCAAAGAGCTTTACAATTACAGTAGTTTGCTTTTAGGTCAGTGGAAGTTTCGTCATGTAACATTGTCAATACAGACCCTAGACTCCGTTATTTATTTGCCTCTCCGTTGAGGCAACACAGGCAGAGAACACACTGGTACCTTACTTTTCAAATCCCAGTAAATACAGCAACATTCTTAATTAGATGAAAGCAATAAGAGAGAGAACATGTCTTATTCAGCACAATCTGAATATAGCATCTTCCTCACACGTTATCTTCACTCTAGAGCTGGATTTATGAGAATATGTTATGTTGACAAATACAAGAAAATAATAAACATCAGGCTCTGTGGCTATTTTGCATTACTGCTTCAACTCAAGACATTTCAAAGAGAGGGAAACACAAATCCAGCAAGACAGAAGTCAATGTGGGCTCAGCCAATTTTGAAACCAAAAGACCCCTTTCCCATCTAGTGTGTTTGTTTATACTCTTGACACTCATTTGATGCATCCCAGTCTCTAGAAACCAAACTTAGTTTGTCTGTGTTGGTGAACATGATTAAAGAATAATAGTCAAACTCATACAGAAATAACAGTTTTGATCAGAGAAGTAATATCTAGTTCCCTACAAAGGAATCAATTAATTCACATTCACTAAGGTCTTAAATTGAACCCACCACAGATGTGTGTCTATTTCTGGTTCCTTGAAGAGGTGAAACTGGAGAGAAATGATTAGAAAAACTCAGGCTTGGTTGAAGGAGGTGGTGGTGGGCGGAGATTCCTCTTACCAAATATACCACATTCCCAAATGCCAGCTTCCTTTCCTTCTTTTTGCCCTCAGAGATGAGAAAGCAGAGGAGATTTTGGCTATTTTCATAATGAAGTTATCCATCATGTTGAATTCATTGGTTTAGGGCCAATCTGAAGTTTAAACTTACATATCTTTTGCTTTTTTCAAGGACAAAATGTAGTTGGATATGTGCAATTTGAAATGCATACTTTCAAAATCTTCATTTCTCCTTCTAGAATCTTTCCTCCATTTATCTTTTAGGTACATTGTCTAGTCTGGATCAATAAGGCTGGCAGAGGGTGGAAGAGTCTGAGAGAGACGAAATATGAAAGGTATCTTTTTAACATCATGTTACTATTCAAATCCAGGTCTTTCCATTTACCATAGTGTGGTAGAAACTAGAGAAAAAATTGACTAAGTTTCACAAAAAGGATAAATACAGACATTCGCTGTTGACTGAGAACCCCACCTAGGTGAGCAGGGATTGGATTCTCATGGTCCTTTCTCGGCAGCTTATTCGACCGGAAGGGGGTCGGCTGGTGGGAACACTGTACACGTCCCAGCGTGGCGGTCTTTGAAGTCTCCATGAAGCCCTTTGGTGAAGGAACATGCCACAGAGAACCCTGCAATTGCAGGGTCTCCAGAGAGCAGACTGGCTGTACGTGTCTACACACACACACCAGCTAAACCACAGATCCAAATGGGATATGAAGCACTCAGAGGCCCAAAGTGGCATTTTAGGCTGCCATAATCACATATAATGTCTACCCTTGGTTTGGAAGGCGGGTGGAAGCAGGGAAAAAATGCTGTGGTCAAACTAAAAATGTTTCTTGTAGTCAAGGCAATAATGATGAATTGAGATATAACAGAGAATACAAAAAGCAAAATGCAAAGCATGCCTACTTTATCCAATAATTTTGGTTAAAAACAACTAAAAAAAAAAACAAAAATCAAAGAGCTTTTTGCAAATCTTATCAGGATTGAAAGAGGGAGCAAACCTGGTCCAAATCTAGTTATGTTTTGTGAACGTCACTGTGGAATCTAATGTTTGCGTGTAAATGAAACCAGGTGGCTAGTATTAGCTCCTGTCTCCTCTGGAGTCCCAGTGCTATTACCTTAAAACCAAGAGTAATGTAAAAGCTAGAGGTGGGATTTCTTGGAAGCTCTCTGCTATGACTGAATTACGTGTCACATCCAGCCCAGACACTGTCCAGAGAGAGGAGAGAAGCATCCCTTCCTGCAGCTCTGCCAGTCGCCTCCCAGCAGACCTCCCTTTCATCTTGTTAACCGCATTCCCACTGCCGGACTGGAACTAATTGCTACAGTAAGGACGGTGTTGTCCCAGCCCAACGGGGTTGACCATCAGAACGGGGGGTGGGTTGGCTTTACCTGAGTGGGGGGTATTGAACAAAATCAGGGTAATATTCAGAGGAGGTGTGGGTTACATGGGTGGTGGGTGGGCATACTATAGTGTCCACTCATCCACTCTGCTGGCACTCATTTTATTCCTCCAACTCCCTTGTTTTAATTCCCAGTGGTTTTGTCTCCAGGGACACAATGTGCTGATCCTACAGACGTTGCATATTTCCTGTTTGTTTGTTTCCACATCTTTATTGGAGTAAAGATGCTTTACAATGTTGTGTTAGTTTCTGCTGTACAACAAAGTACAACAAAGTGAATCAGCTATATGTATACATATATCCCCATATCCCCTCCCTCTTGAGCCTCCCTCCCTCCCTCCCTATCCCACCCCTCTAGGTCGTCACAAAGCACCGAGTTGATCTCCTTGTGCTACGCAGCAGCTTCCCACTAGCCATCCATTTTACATTTGGTAGTGTATATATGTCGATGCTACTTTCTCACTTTATCCCAGCTTCCCCCCCACCCCACCCCATACCCTCAAGTCCATTCTCTACATCTGTGTCTATATTCCTGCCCTGCCACTAGGTTCATTAGTACCACTTTTTTAGATTCCATATATATGCGTTAGCATATGGTATTTGTTTTCCTCTTTCTGACTTACTTCACTCTGTATGACAGATTCTAGGTCCATCCACCTCACTACAAATAACTCAGTTTCATTCCTCTTTATGGCTGAGTAATATTCCATTGTATATATGTGCCACATCTTCTTTATCAATTCATCTGTTGATGGACATTTAGGTTGCTTCCATGTCCTGGCTATTTTCCTGTTTTTTTGACAGTGCTTCTCATGTTAACTCTAATCATACAACTTACATCTTAGTGATTATTTATTAAGTACTTAATATGAGCCAGACACTATTTTAAGAGCTTTATACATAAGGAGAGAATGTAGTTATTTTGCAGACATAAATATTTCCAGTCGAAGTAATAAATCTCAAATGATAAAAATAAATCAAAATTTCTAGTATCTTGGTACCCATCTCAGTCTTCTGGATGCCATGGTTACCTTGTGTCCATCTTTCCAGCTTGAATTACTCCTGGACATTAACAAGAGTCAGTCTCCAACTCTTCAAAGCAGAGGCAAGATCCAGATTCTTCTTTTAATTTCAGCCCTGATTTGCCTCATCAAGATGAGCCAAATATTTGCTATGCCATTTACATTTAATATATTATTCTCTCAACTACACTATTAGGTTGGTTTTATTATCTCTGGAGATTTTACATATATGGAAACAGAGGCTCAGAGAGTTCAAGCAACATACCCCAGATTAAAGATAAAGCCAAAATTCTTTCTCCTTTTTTTCCTTTCCTCTTAAAAAAAAATGTCTTACATCATAAGCTTTAATTGCATGTCCTTAATTTAGTGATAAACTTGTTATTGTTCTGTTGAAACCCCACAAGGTTCAAATCACTGCTGGGCATGCAGTTATTTCTTAATAACTATCTGGCCATTATCCAATCAAACTAGGATGGATGGGGCATCACAGCTTTAAACCACACAATAGTGCACGTGGATTTAGCTAATGCCCATCTGATATGCGTTCTCCTGCTGATGCATTCCGAACTCCTTACAGTTTCCTATCTACCTCAGTAAAAAAGACACTGTAGTCAAAACATAAGAATTAAGTCTACTTGCTATATACATCTCATTAAAAAATTGCCCCATGAGTTTTAAGCGCACTAAACTTAAGGATCTGAAAATAGACATTTTACAGCTTCCCTGAGACTTTTGAGGCCAACTGAATGGTTCAAAAGCTTAAAAGCAGCCATACATCTACCAGGGATTTGAAAAATCAAGTCATATTCTTCCTGCTACTTAAGTCAATACCATGAGTAAAGATTTTGCAATCAGGAGCGCACTAGCAATTTCTCTGGAACGCGCTCAACAATGGAATGCCGCTTAATCCTGCCCCCCAGCTGGATGGGAGCTGCAGCCCAACAGTAGCCAAGTGTGTCCTCATAACATATGACTCAGAAGCATTCATGGTGCCGGAGATATTGAGGTCCTAAAAATAGTCTATTTTTATATTTGTGTTTTCCCTAACTACAGCCTCACAGAAAGAATGCATGTGTTCACAGTTTCACTTTTCCTTCCATGTGCTTTTAAATAACATGTCGTTATGACCACATCCAGCAGCCTCAGAAATATTCCTTGTTGTAAAAGGGCGCCATGTGAAAGTGACCATCCAAGTCGCTAATTCCTCCACCCTACATTGCCATGGCCACCAGTGGGGAAGGCTTTCCTTCAGCCTTTGGAAAACAATAAATGCTTATTCTCGGGAAATTATGATTTCTTCTGCATGAAATTTTAAGGGCACTTTGCTGGTGCCCGTTACTGTGGAGCTCCTGGTGAATTTCAGCGATCAGAATACTATGCTTATTTTGAACTTTGAGGAAGTGATCAGTCATTCAAACAGCAGCAGAGGCAATTTTAGCATGCAAAACTGCAGTGATCATAATACACTCTAATAATGTTACCAAGCATTTATCGAATGACTTGTCATTTTTAAGCATTTCCCCAGTGCTTCCCAATTTGAATGGTAGAGTATTGTAAATCCCTGTTGATGGCTTATGGGGTCTTTGTTCACACCCATCTCTGATATTTTATTCTGCCAGTAATAGGAGGAGACAGATGGAGAATGGGAGACTAGCCTCATTCAGTCCAACTCTGTTTTTCTAGTTCTTGTTTGAAGTAGCCTATGAGGGGAGGCCTTAATGCAACCTCTCCAAATTCCCACTGAAGTACCTAAGTCACAGAAAATGCTAAGAACTCACTCCAGTATCCAACATTAAGACATCAAATAACAGAACCCGGGAGAAATTTCCACTATTGGAAAGGCTGTTGGAACTAAAGTTAAATAAACAGTGGCCTAACACTGCTTAACTTGATGAAACAAAGAAGCCCCGCCCCCATGAAAGAAGAGGAACACAGTTGGTCCCTTCTTTTTTGGATGCCTCACAGACCCAGGGACTGAATAAAGCATGAAGAATGTCACAGTACCCTCTTCTCCATGGGATGGTTTAGAGGTGATCAGAGCCCTAGCCCCTAATTCTCCTTGCTAACATAGTCATACTGGGATAAGAATCCTGTGACTTCCGGAAAACAAAAGCAGTGGAAATGTGAAGTGGGGAGGAGTGGGTGGCTTGCACACACACACCCACATGCATATATGCAAACGGAGGCATCTCATTGACAAGAATAGTAGCCGCAGCAGCAGGGCTGATTCTAGGGGTCAAAAATCAGAACGAGCAGAGCAAGACTGGCGCTGGGAAAGTTTCCTTCCACTCCAAATATCTTTTCCATCCCGTGTTCCACTCCATCTGACATCCTACCACTAGAAGTTCATTTCAATAAATGAAGTCATGTGCCTTCTAGGATCATCTTTCGCAGCCTAAGTGTGCCCAAGCGGAGTCAGGTATGAAGTCACTGACGCCTTAGCAGGAATTGTGGGGAATGTTATAAAGTCAGCCTTTTCCAGCCCCAGGCCCCAGGGCTCGGCTGATGTCAATGAAAGAAACAGGATGCCATTTCCCTGATGACTCCGCTAGGAGGTAATTATACCACATGCCTGAAGGAAACATTTGGGAGGCTGAACTGGCTGTGATCAAGAATGGATAATATAGACCAGATCCCCACTACTTATTTGTTTCCCTGTGATTTTGTCATTCAAGTGTGGTATAGAAAAATTCAAGCTCAATAAAGCTTTGATTAATTATAATCTAGTAAATGTCTCTATTACTGTATTTTGTTCATTATGTTTGTATGATATCACTTACGTATGTGTGAGTTTGAAGTTCTCACACATCTATTATCATACACTGCTGGGTAGCAGCTGAACTACCCACATATTAGGATGTTAGCTTTATTAGGGTTAATTGGAATTGCTTCCTGTTTTTTTTTTCCCCCCCTAGGCTAAGTGAGATGAAGGAAGCTGTCTTATCTAGCCAGTTTTCTCTTTCTCTTAAAAATATCCTGAATGATTTGCAGTTATTTTATTCTCGCATGTCCAAGGGCATCACTTGTGTTCTTTCTGTAGTGTTGCTCTGTTTCCAATCACCCCCATCTCCCTCGATTCCCAATCCCCACTCCTGCCTCCAGGGTAGGGAGAAAGTGGATTTGCTGATTTACTTTTCAGTATTGTTGGGGAAATATCATTTGCCCTCTAGGTTATATTCTCGGAGTGTTAAGTAGTTTGGCTAAGTCAATGTTGAACTTAGATCATGTGAATTGTATTCCTCGGTCTGCCACTAATTCACATGGTGATAGACTGTAAGTTATTGAACTGCCATGCCTTGGTATGCACAGCTATAAAATTAAGATAAGATTGCAAAAACGACTGGCCGTGGTATGATGAATTCAAATGACTGATCTCTGCAGCACAAGTGCTTATCTTAGAGATGAACTTCCTGAAGTTCTTTGCAAAAGCTTGTATGTATCTGCATATTTTCTTGGGAGAGGTTTCGTGAGTTTCATCTGAGTTCAGCCTGTTTGCCCTGGAACCTCCAGGACAGCTGTGCATAAACACTGGTCTGGGGACTCATGAAGAATTTTGTATTGGTCCATGAGGAAATGTGAAAAATAAGAAAAATTGTAAGGGAGTTTCCATAAAGCCAAATGGATCCAACTTTAAAGACTGTACTATTGTGACCATCTAGAGGGGTGGGATAGGGAGGGTGGGAGGGAGACGCAAGAGGGAGGAGATATGGGGATACATGTATACATTCAGCTGATTCACTTTGTTATAAAGCAGAAACTAACACACCATTGTAAAGTAATTATACTCCAATAAAGATGTTAAAAAAAATTGAAAAAAAAGTGTATATTTTCCAATGTTTTGCTGTTTCACTTACTATTATGATGGTGTTAATGTAGGGTGGTCCCCCCAGCTCTCTGCCCCAGTGGCTTCCCAAGGCAAAATGTTAAGGTTAGGTTCAAAGAGATTTTTAATATTTTCATGGCTCATGAAACCAAATATTTGGGAACTACAGCTTTTATAGAAGATTCTCCTGGCCCTTAATGTTCCTTTCAAACATTTGCTGTCTGTCTTTGGCTATTTTGAGAGTAATATGAATCAAAAAAAAAGGTCATGAAGAACCTAGTGGCAAGATGGGAATAAAGACATAGACCTACTAGAGAAGGACTTGAGGATATGGGGAGGGGGAGGGGTGAGATGTGACAGGGTGAGAGAGTGGCATGGACATATATACACTACCAAATGTAAAACAGATAGCTAGTGGGAAGCAGCCGCATAGCACAGGGAGATCAGCTCGGTGCTTTGTGACCACCTAGAGGGGTGGGATAGGGAGGGTGGGAGGGAGGGAGAGGCAAGAGGGAAGAGATATGGGAACATATGTAAATGTATAACTGATTCACTTTGTTATAAAGCAGAAACTAACACACCATTGTAAAGCAATTATACTTCAATAAAGATGTTTAAAAAAAAAAAAAAAAAGAAGCATTGGGCTGCCTCTAGGGCTGGTCTATTCAACACAAATCAACAGCCATCAGCCTTGAAGAACAAAAGGTCTTCACTGTGGGTGATCTTGCAGGGATGGTTCACACGGAGCACCACAGTGCATTTACTTTCCTTCCCCTCAAATCTCACAGTGACCAGAACTTAATTAAATTCTTGCTCCGCTTCTTTCCTTCTGTCCTCACACTGCCAACCACCCACCTCCCTGTATCCTTCTGAGCACAGTGCCATACCCCATCCCGTGCTCCTTCCTGGGGAGACCCCTGTGGGGTGCGATCCAGCATCTACTCTACCCTCTTTCCCCCACCTCCTCCCCAAGTAGTCATCCTGGAAATTTGGAAGATAAGATCCTTCATCTTGTAATGGAGTTACAGTTCAAAGAAGTGAGACGCATAAAGGACAACTACTGTATAGTAAATCAACTATACTTTCAAAAAAAAAAAAAAGACAACTATACACTACATTCCTCACCCTTAATCTTTTATTTTACTTGTTTTTTCCCCCAGTATCTTTCTTCTACCAACACTTTATTAGCAGTATAATAGGGCAGCCCACCGGAGAAGAATTGGATGAAAGTAAAATGGTCAAGGAGAGTAAGCACTGAAGAGAGGCAGCGACAGGAAGAGTTAGTCTTCCATCTGAGCAAGAATGGACTTGATAATGCAACGCTGTCCATTTGGGGGCTTCAGAAGCACCAACCACTCATCTATCTCAGGGCTCTGGAGTTCCTTTGGACTGTTATCCATGTTTTAATGCTATATCTTGGTTTATTCATTCATTCGACAACTATCTATTGAATGTCTACTGTGTACTAGACAGTGCTAGGTGCTGGGGATGCAACAGCAAACAGATGCAGACATGGTTTCTGCAAACATGGTGGCTCAGAACACCACTGACCAGCAGGATCCTGGAGAAGGTTATGTTTCAAGATCACTGAGTTGACAGATTCATTGCCAAAGGTAGTTTCCTTAGTTTCTTAAAGGGAGATGCAAGGATTTCAGAACAAGATTGATGAATCGAATCAAAGAGAATCGAAAATTTGCAAGATAAGATCTGTACTGGTGAACCTTTATTCTCTAGGGAAAAGTAATTATTCTCTAGGGAAATAAACATAATTATTCTCTAGGGAAAAGTCATAAACTGAGGTCACTGATGTGCCAAGGCGAACACCCCTTACCAGGGAAAGAGCCCAGATCCCTGACCACTGGTACCCTCCTCATATCCTCGAGTTGCCTTTCTGCTGCTCCTTGTGGCCATTCCACCTGCGAGGGCATTTAGATCACAGTTTCTCAGAAGCTTGTCAAGAGCAAACATAAATCCAAGGCTGACATAATCCCCCCCAAATTCCATGCCACATTCAGAAAGGCAACCAGTTCTCCAAGAGATTCAAAATTAAATCAGGCTGGCATCTTGACCTAGCTGGGGACGAAGTCTACTTAATGCAGATGACTTTTAAACAGAGTTCGTGTCAACAATGGCCACTGCGTAAATCCTGATTTTTCAGCTTAAAGTTAAGCTTACCCTTCATACATCATGCCTCCGTTCCCAAAACACAGGAGAAACCTTTGGTGTGGGATGAATTACGTTTAAAAATGTAAAGAAAAAAAATGTCCTTGGAAATGATCCCGAAATTTCTTAACATCTGAAAATACTTCATGTAAAGAATTAATTTAGGAGAAAAAAAACCTACTTTGGATTGGAAAATATTTTTAAACTAGGAGAGCAAGAGAAGGAGACAGTATAGGAAGAAAACTCAACTTCTGAATTATTATTGTCCCTAAACTCTGTTCTTAGGAGGTGAGTGGATAGGACTTGGGTGCTCTTGGTGGCTTAAGATACGGGTGGTAATGGGGCAGAGAAGATGACCAGACACATGTGCAGAAAGATATGTGCTTACCGGGCATCTTTTCCAAGGCAATCATTGAATGAAGGAGACTGACTTGATGAGAACACTGGGTGATGGTGACAGAGGGGTGGACACTTGGATGAGTGGGAGCTGGCGGCTGGGGTAGGGGGAGAGTGAAAGAGGCGCTGGGAAGTATTTCTTTCCCTGTAGTATCACAAGGCTGCTTCTCTTAATTTTGTGGTTTTGCCATAAAGCCCAAAGAACTGTGACCAATGTCTAATAAGCCTTCAATAAATGTTGACGTTTCTACCTGAAATTCCACCTATTCGACATTGATTCATGCTAACAATGTCCTCTTTAAAATAAACATTCTCTTGGGAAGGTTCAAGTCAATTGACCGCTCATCCTTCACGACGAGGGTTTAACAGGACTGCTTCTGGATCTCTAGCTGAGGTCAGCTGCACAATGAGAGTTCGATGGCCAAGTGGTTAAGAAGAGGCAAGGCAATGTAGTGCCAAGGAGACGCTGGGGCTGAGTTCAGGCACAAGTGGGGTCTTGGGAAGTCAGAAGTTTTTACTTCCCCAGGATAATGTCCTCAAAGTGCCAAGTGAAGGAGACACGAGGAAGAATAAGCCAAAAATAACAACCGTGGCTATGCAACTTTTGGGCCCAATGTAGGGTTCACATAACCCTCACTCTTCAAAGTTGTAAGCGTTCTTTGGCAATTGCAAAATCTAAAATATTTTAAAGATTTTAAATTCTGTGAGTTGGCCTCAGCTGGTCTTCTAAAGCCTAGTGCTTGCCGAACCTCAGTGGTGTTACCCAGTGAGCAAGCATCCACATTTGCTTTCCACAGCTGCGAAGCTCTAATTTTCAGCAAGATACACAGTAGGCGTCTGTCTACATAGAAGCAGCACCACAAACCACCACCACCAAGGATCATTTATCAGTTATTTTGGGAAAGGGGAGGATTTTTTTTTAGAAGAGAGGAAGCTATGCTAATAAGCTTTTTGTCTGCGCACATCCCCCCACCCCCACCCCCGAGATCCCTATCTGTGCATCTCAGTTTGCTACACTGTTAGCCTTAAAGGAAAATGAGGTGAGATGGAGATACCTGAGTCATAAAAGTAATAAAACATGCTTCTGGAAAATAGCTTTCTACTTTCCCTTAACCCCACATGCTTCCCAGTTATGTGGTTTGTTTCTTCAATGCAAGTCTTGGGAAATTATAGTTAGGGATACTGATTGCTAGAAAAATATACACACGCGTTTATAATTTATATGAAGGGAAAGAGAGAGAAAGGGCCAAAAAAAAGGATGAAAGAAAAATAACTTAGTATTAGAAAAAGAGAAAAGAATCAAGAACAAGACTCACTCTGTGAGGATAGAGTAAGTCTTACCTGCACCCATACCAGCTTTCCAGGCAAAACAGGGGGTCCCTGTCTCTTGGCTCAGATGTTAGTGCCAGGCAGTGTCTTCTATTTATATGCTGTCTCTGGGGATCTTGCTGATTGATGTACTTCTTACAATTCCTTTGGTAGGCGGGGAGTGAGGGTGACCTGCATGCTGGGATGTTGGTGGAGCTGAGGGAATGGTTGCGAGGAGATTGATGGGATGGGAAACTTGGAAGCACCTTTGTATGAAAGGAGGTGTTTTAGGTCATGAAGAACTAGATCCATTGGGTTGTCTGCAAGAAATGTTAACATTCCTCAAGTTCCCAGGTGATTCACTTAATTTGCCCATCATCTTTGGATGGTTGGTTTTGTGGTTGTGTGGTTGAAACTAAACACATAGGACCTTGAATATACCCTCCAAAACCAAAACATGAGTGGGATCTGTGGTCAGATACTACATGGCTGGTATCCATGGTGGGGAACATATCGGAGGATGGCTGATGAGGTTGGGGGTGTCTTAGCTTGCCCAAGGACTGCTATAGGGGGAGGGGATGGAGCGAGGGGCAGTTCAGGGGAAAGAGTCTGCCCTTTTCATGGGCAGTCATCTGCCACCCAAATGGTCAGGTTAAAATTCCTGATAACTCAGGTGTTGGAAGATTGGAAGTTGCCCTGCATGAATTGAGTCACCAAAATCTCCTTTTAAATTTTGTGCAGGTAGTACCATGGCACCAACAAAGTACTTAGGTGGCAATTAGAAGGGTAGTCAAGGTGAATTGTAAGGGTGCAGGTTATGGAATGGGGTCTCAGTAGTGGACAGAGCAAAGTTGGAAGCAGTGGAAGGGGGAGGGAGGATGAACATCTCAAGGGTGTGTCAACTGTCCCTCAACCTGGGCTCTGTTCTCCACTCTTCCACTTGTCCAGAAGCTAAGGATGAGAGTCAGCAGTATAAACATTGATTTTAAGACCTGGGTCTTCAACAAGATGAATTATCAGCTGTTTCATGTCTGAAACGGGTACACACAGTTGAGAAAAGCACCAGTAATCAAAGTCAACAGTCGAGAAGACAATCACAGCTACTGTGAATGCTATAAACTGCTGTGCGAAAGCATTTCTGTGTCCAGGTACAACGCCCCTGGGGAGGAATGCGTTCAGAGTTCATGCCTATTGAACACATAGAAGAGGAAATGTCTCATCCAGGAGGGTGTTGGACTGACCTGCGGTCCATCTGCCTGCTTATGGTTATGCACAGCTGGAACGGAGGGGACTCCACTGGAGGAGAGAAAGAGACTCACACAGGGGTAAGACGGGTTTTAAAGATGATAACACAGATAAGCACCTGCTAAGCATGCAGGACTGGGTAATAGGAGGCATAATTCCCATTTGAAAAAAAGCCTTCAGGTCTTGACTTCAGGGGACTTACTCTTAGATGGTTTAATCTATGTCCTTCAGAAGCTTATACCACAGCAAACACTACAGACATGGGGATTACCCAGGACTAGCTGACAGTCTACATATTCCATAGAGTATAGTCAAAGAAAGATGCCCTTAATAATTAAAGAAAAAAGGGGGCTTCCCTGGTGGCACAGTGGTTGAGAATCCGCCTGCCAATGCAGGGGACGTGGGTTCGATCCCTGGTCCAGGAAGGTCCCACATGCCGCAGAGCAACTAAGCCCATGAGCCACAACTACTGAACCCGCGTGCCGCAACTACTGAAGCCCACGCTCCGCAATGAAAAGCCACCACAATGAGAAGCCTGCACACTGCAACGAAGAGTAGCCCCCGCTCGCCGCAACTAGAGAAAGCTCGAGCGCAGCAGCGAAGACCCAACACAGCCAAAAATAAAAAAATAAATAAATTTATTTTAAAAAATAATAAAAATAATTAAAGAAAAAAGCTGCACTAGCTCAAGCCAACTTCTGGCCTGTAGAGCACTGTGAGGGAAAGGTTCTGCAAGATCGTCAGCAATGACTAGATCTGGCTTATTTTAAATTATACTCACATTTGCATACAAATAATCAATGATCTACATCTCTTAAAAAATGTTTTTTTTTTCCTCTCTCCAGTAAGCACTTTATGTCCTGGTGAAATCCTGTTCATCTGATTACTTTACTATAATGGGAAAAGGAGAGGCAGGGCAAGGAGGAAATACTTCCTTGGAACCTAGTCAATCCAGGTACATAGTAAATACTTTCCCTCCCTTATCATATTCAATCATCAGAACAACACTATGCGTTACCTACCATTCATTCTATTTTCCAAATCAAGGAACCAAGGTCTGAAGAGTTGATGTAGCTTTCTCAGGCACTAAGAACAGAGATAGAACCGGAACTCCCATCTACCTGCATCCAGCGCCATTGCTCCTCCTGGTAGACCATGTTGCTTCTCCAAACCAACAGTGGCAAAGTATACTTTAGCTTAAAATGAGCTTGTAATATACCGCCTACCTTTAATCACGGGAAGGTACAAATATTTGCCAGAAGAATTGACTTTAGCTGGATGGCTACCCAGTCTTGGGTCTGTCTGCCACTCCTGAGCCTCTGAAACACCAGCCTCAGTGCTATGAGGCCAGCCCCCCACGCATCCCTTTACCTACTCATCCACCCAGCATGGGTTGCCCCCAGCAGCCCGCAGCTGTGTCACGAGGGCCTGTCTGTGAATTCCTACTGGTGTCTCTCGGGTTATCTGTGTGCTCACGAGGACTGGGGAGTTGGTGAGCATAGCAAAAGAATACGGTGTGCTTGGGTTTACTTTGTCATTTCTAGGCCTGGGCTAAAACCATCACCTTAAGAAGCTAAAATGTGTATAGTTATTAAATCTATTACTATCATTTGGGGGTGGGGAAGGAACAAGATAGATACAATCCACTAATTTGCCTTTTCCTACACTCGTCTGGATTTCTCCCTAGTCATGAATTATTTAATTAATGTCTTCCTATGTTCATTCCACACATATTCCCCGAATGGGACAACGTGCCGTAGCATACGAGGCTGAATGAAGTGTGGGTCTTGTCCTCAATGAGCTAGCAAGTAGGAGAGACAGAGGGGAGAGTAACAGATGAAGAGATACAGGGCCTGAGAGAGGATGTAGACAAGATGGAGTGAGTGAACATGCAGGAGAGGGCAGAGTCCAGAGGCTTGTGGAGAAGACAGCTCTTGGAGTTTTGCACTTTGATCCTCTTAACAGAGGGCCTGAGTCTAGGAGTACTTTCTAGCAGTTTCCCTCAGGGCCAGCTCAGTGTCGCTCAAACACTGAGAGAAGTGAGGAGACTCCAGGGATCCCAGGTTCTGCCACGGTACCTGGGTAGGTATCGCAAGGGACTAAAAATGCTGCTTGGGACTGAGGACCATGTACGAGACAAGCAATAGATGCTATAAGAACTGTCCTCTGGGCCCCAAATTGCTTTTCCACCAAAAGCTGTTCTCACTGGGATGGAAGATTTGGACCCGGTCACCGGGAATGCTGGCCCTTCCTTGCTGCCAGATGCCCGTGGAACCTCAGGGCTTGGGCTTTCTCATCCTCGAGTGAGAATAAGAATAGGAATAACAATGCCTTCTCCATGATCTCTCAGGGCTGTTATGAGGCTCAAAGGGGATAATGTACAGGAGGATACTTCGTAAGTGGGCCCTAAGTATTTGCAGTCACTGTTATTAGTACTGGCAACATGTCGATTTCTGTATCCCTTTCCAACTGAGTGGAAAGCCTTTTTGTTGCCCTTCTCTTAGGAGGTCACTCTTGTCAATTCTGAGATGCCCTTTGCAACACGGAAGCTTGTCGGGAGTGATGCATTTGGAGAAACCGTCTCTTAAGGTTTGATAAATGCATTCATTTTTTTAGAAGCAAACACAGGGTGAAGCAGACCTGTTTGGATTGAGGTTTTATGTCTAACGCTAAGAGGGTTACATAATTAAATCAGAGATTGCGTCCCCTGAGATACTCAGGAGTAGACCCATTTTCATAGGCTCCACATCCATCTCGAATATTCCTGTTGCTTGTGGCTAGGTGGTGTGTGTGTTACGTGGCGTGTGCATGTGCCGGCGCCCTCACCCACACGTGAGTAGGGGATGGGGTAGGGAAAGAAGAAGATGAGAAAGGGTCTTACAAAATGAACCCAGTCGTGCAAAACATTACATGATGGTGAATCATTTCAGCCTCAATCCACCTGACGATCACCCTGGCTTCAAGGATTAATGACCCTTGTCATTAGATTTCTGAGGCAGACAGCATCCCATTGCAAAGGACCACTCCCATGAATGAATAATCATAATAAACACAAATGTAATAAATACAAGCCAGAGGTTCATCTTCTAGAGTCTACGTCGCTGGACGCTAAAGGAACAGCAGCCCTGGTTGTAATAGTCTCAGGTCCGTTCCTTTAGAATCCAAAGGGGAGGAAGGACCCGTAGGGTTTCTCTCGATTGTCTGTATCTCTCGGCAAGATTACCCTGAAACCAAACCTAACAGGGGTAAGAAGGACCTTGATACTCCTGTGAGAATGCACTCCAGGCTTTAAAACCCTGACTTTCAGGAAGTCTTCCTACTGTGTGTCAAATCTTACACGCATCTTTCATTTAGTCGGGGCCAGACTATGTCTGAGGCAACAGATTCATTTTCAGTGGCACATGAGGAAAGCCACCTTTCTCCCCATCCACAAGATACACAGGCACACGGAATAAAGCTGCCTCACTCAGTCATGCACTGAGCACCTACTATGTGCGAGGCAGCCTCTGAGACATGTTGCACTTTATAGTGTCTGACATCTGTTTTCCATGTGACCTTCACAACAACTCTCTGGGTTTGGGCATGGTAGGGGTTATGACCTCTAGATGATGGACAAAGGAACTGATGCTCAGAGAAGTTATGAGAGTTCCCCAAAGACAGTGAAGTTCAAACCCAGGTCTTCTGGCTCCAAACCTACGTTTCCGGTTGCACCACTCAACCTCTTGCTGTCCTGGGCTGTCATCCCTCTCTGTGGGAATGGTGTATCCTATGCAGCCCCTTCCAACTGGCCATTTGCATTAAGGCTCCATGTTCTGGATGAGTCCTAAGAATTCCTCACTAGAAGAGGGAAACAGTAATACCCCCAGGTCTTGAAGGATTTCCCTTAGAGACTGGGACAACCCAGGTTTGGTCATCTCAGAGGGTCCAGGGTCCCTCATTTTCCTTCTCCCTGACCCCAGCAGTCAAGTGCAGCAGCGCAGAGGGAAGCGACCCAGTGTAGCAGAGACGTTAACAGTAGATCCTGCAGGTGGTCAAATCCCAACGTTTCCACTTGCCACCTGCATATGTAAACCCAGCTTCCCTTCCCCTGTCTACATATTGGGGATAATAACATCAAATGCCTTACGAGGTCAAGGTGAAGATTAAACATGTGATGCCACAGAAAGCACTTAAAACAGGGGCCAGCACTGAGTAAGTGGCAATACATGTTAGGTATATTTATATACCTCAAAAATGTAAAGAAAGTAAATGAGATAAAAACAATAAAAGTGTTTTCTAATATTTCCATTAATGAAAATGATGGTTTCTGATTCCATCTTTCTTTGACATCTAGCACTAATTTTGAGATAATCAAGTCTATAGAGCAATGGTGTTTAATGAAATGGGTGAAACCTACAGTGTTTTAGACAACAGATCACTGGCCAGAGAGTAACAGACTGTGTAGATGATTCTATGTGTCCTTTAGTGCCTCAAACACCTTTGGCGCTCAGCAAGATTGTGTGATTCTAGTGTTGGGTCACTTGATGACTCCTCCCCCGCTCCACCTGGAGTGTCCTATAGAGACAGACTTCCAAATATCCACTTCCGTTGCTGCTTTCCCACTTTGTTTCTTACCCACCAACTGAAGGCTGTGATGACATTTTATCCTTTCCTCCATATTTTCCCAGGCGCGGACATGGGAACTGGGTCCTGTGCACGGATTAGTCTAGGAAGGGAGACCCCACCCACGACGTCAAGCCCTCCAGCACCTTGGACTCTCATTCACTGGATTCACGGGGATCAGTGAGTTGACAAGCAGGGCATGTTCTTTGCTGGGGCCTCTCTTTCCTGGTGCCACGTGAGTGTCCAGGCTAAGATGAGACGGCGAGCCCCTCCTGGGCTGGGGATTGTTTCCCAGGACTTTGCTGGGCCAGATGCCTTTGGATCCTGAGCACGGCTTGCAATTAGGAAAGGGACATCGGAAGCTAGTGATGCTAGCCCCTCACTTTGCAGATGAGGAAACTGCAGCCTGAGAGGAGACCCGGCATGCCAGAAAGAGGCTGAGCTGGGAGAAGAATCCTGGGGACCAGCACCCAGTCGGGGTCTCATTAAGGCTCATCTACTGCCTTCCCGATCACCCGCCAGGCTTGTGTCATCGGGCTAAGACATTGCTCTCAACAAGACATATAAATGTGTCAAGTCAAAGAGAAAGGCACTCGGTTTGAAGTGGGGAGAGTGGAGCTGGGCGTCTAACCCAGCTCAGATGTTGGTGGGTTGTCGTCATCTCTGTAAGGGGAGACGGAAAGCACCGTCCTAACCAAATCCCAGCTCTCGAGGCTTTTACAGAGAGATGACTCAGTTTGGAATAATAGCCCATAAATTAATAAATACCATTAAGTTTATGGGCTTCTTCTAGTCAGAGCCCTTTCTAGCTATCAATTTAGTTTTTAATAAACTCCCCCTGACTTGTAAAAGCACAGCAGTCAATTTCTGGTCTGTGCTGAAGTGACATTTCTGGTATCAACTTCCTCCTGCACACGTGCAATGAAGACGAAAGGGCCCCAAACAAAACAAAAAACTAGGTGGAGCGACATCTGTCAGTTCCCGTTAGGTGACCGGATGAAGGCCAGTGTGCCTGGCTGCCTTTCCCAGTGTCTGGGTGCCTGCCCTGGGGGTCTTGTGAGCACCTCGCTGGATCGCTCAGATGGAAGAGGAGACCCGAAAACCACCTTCAGTTGAGACTCTCTGAAGAAGAACTGGGTGGGAATCATGGCTGACCCAGCATGTGACTTGTCATCTAAAATAGTACCAGCTCTGCATACCCTGCAGGGGTGATGGAGGATAAAGTAAGTGAAAGTTCAGTAGCAAGCTTTATGCCCTGGAAAATGTAAAAGTGTGATCATGTTGTAATAATAATATAATGATGACGGTGATGATGATGATGATGATACCATATACCGAGTGTCTTCTACGACGTAAGGATCTATGCCAAGCACTAGACATTCAGTATTGTTTTTGATGCCCACAGCACTCTTAGGAGGCAAGTATCACTCTCCTTGGGCTCAAGAGTGGATGGGTAACTTGCTGGAGGTGACACAGGCAAATTCCTCCTGTGGAAATTCAGCCCTCCAATCTGGTCATCTGGTTCTAGTCATGGTCTTGCACTGCCCTAGACCATTCAACATGTAATTTTTTTTTTTTTTAAATAACTTTTATTTATTTATTTATTTTTGGCTGTGTTGGGTCTTCGTTTCTGTGCGAGGGCTTTCTCTAGTTGCGGCAAGTGGGGGCCACTCTTCATCGCGGTGCGCGGGCCTCTCTCACTATCGTGGCCTCTCCTGTTGCGGAGCACAGGCTCCAGACGCGCAGGCTCAGTAGTTGTGGCTTACGGGCCCAGTTGCTCCACGGCATGTGGGATCTTCCCAGACCAGGGCTCGAACCCGTGTCCCCTGCATTGGCAGGCAGACTCTCAACCACTGCGCCACCAGGGAAGCCCAACATGTAATTTTTACTAAGGTTTACCCGCCTTAATTCAAACCATACTCTTCAAAGATTTTCTACTCATTGTTAAAAACACAGATACAACCTAGGATGTTTTTATTAATATTCCAGGCTTGGATTCTGCAAAAGAGGTGCCATCTTTGTTGCCAACCAATGCAAGAGGCTTCGTACAGAACTCAACCTTTCTTTTCCAAAAGTGACTAGAAGCCCTACAGATGTGGAGGGTGGGAGATAGGGGTAGATATTGGGGGTCCTGAAAACTACGTATTCAAGGAGAGCCTAGAACTCCTAATTGCATTTGGAATAGATCTCCCATGGGCTGATAAAGTTGGAGGAGATGGTAGAGTTCTTTGAGTCCAACATCCTTGTTCTGCAGGAGAGGGCTCTGCAGCTCATGGAGTCTGTAGTACTGTGTCCAAGGTCACCAGCTACTTGGTGACAGAACTGGCTTAGTTACTTTAAGCCCTTGTACTCCTTCCTCCATGTAATGCTATCTCTTGGGCTGAGTGGTACAACCAATGACCCACTGCTCTGGCATTTCCCTGCAACCAAGCTGTGGTGAGGTGGGGGCCAGGTGAGGAGGAGGCATCTGAAACTCAGGTGTGTCTGATTAGTTATTGGTCTTCATGGACACTGTCAAAATGTAAAGGGAATGGCTTTGTAGCCCATAGCTGACTCTACAGATCATCTCTTCCATGGCATTTTCAGACCTACCAATGATCATGATAAATAATCATTAAACTGGGTGGCCTTGATTGGGAATTATCTATAGTGCCCTGCAAAGGTTTGACAATGATCTAAGCAAATATATTTTTCAAGAATGTTCACTAATATCCCCTGCCCCAAGCACGTGTCGTATACATAGCATCACTAATAAATATTTGTTGAACAAAATAGATGTTAATATCTCAATGTACCGAAACAGCAGTTGCCAGAAACTAGAAATCCAGAACCTTGTTCTGCATCACACAGATCCATCTAAGAGGTGAGGCGAAATTTGAAGTTAGATCTGCCTGCCTGAAAAGCCTCTATCCCAATCACTTTCAACCGTAAATTTTAAGGTGTGGTTCTTACACATTAGTGGGCTGTGTATGTCTAAGAACCGGCTGGGGAACAGAATCCTGGAACCTCCCCTAGAGACTTGGATTCTGTAGGACACTTTGCCACAGCAGCATAGTTTATTTTGGTGCAGATGGACCACAGGCCCCACTTGGACAAATGCTGTTCCAAAGATCATTAATAACAGCTGACATTTACGAGCCCTTACTCTGTCCCTGGAAAAGTTATTTCATCCTCTCACCAATGCTATGATACAGGTTCTATTATTATCATTGCATTCTGGAGATTAGGGGGGAAAACCCTGAAGCACAGAGAGGTTGGGTGACCAGCCCCAGTCACTGAGTTGGTCAGGTACGGAGCCAGAAGAGAAAACCCAGTGTCGTGCTGCAGAGCCTCTGCTCTCAGCCATCAGCCTCTGCAAAAGGAAGGGCGAGGAGGGAGGGTGGAGTGTAACGCACTGTTACTGTCTCCACTCAGTTTTGTCTGAGCGTAAAAGGAGCTGGATCCTCAGGTGCTTCCAGGTGGAGGGAAGGCTGGCCAAGGTGACCCTATCAGGCATGGCTTCAGTCTGGGGACACACCTAAGGGCAGAGCTAAGCTGTGAATTGATAGAGGAATTGGACAGTGTCTCTAACCACCCTTCTAGTGCCCACCAATGGATGAGGAGACGTTTAGAGTAGATTTTAGGGTAGATACCTCTCTTAGCCACCATTCCTTCATTTTTGGTAGCAAAGAAGGCAGCTAATGGCAAAAGACATAAATAAAACAGAAAAACTTGGTATGAGCATCATACAAAGCTTATAACGACATCCATACTTTTGTTAGGCATCTCGTCCCCACCTTTGTCCCACTGAAACTCCAGGGAATGAAAACTTTGGTTGTTAAAGAAGCAGATGATCATATTTCTAAAGAAATATTTCCATGAGTCAAGCGCCCGAGCTAATAAAGGCTCATTTATGAGAGGTTACACCCAGAGAAAAATAGCAAACAAGCCCACGTTTCAGTCCTCTTAGACTTGTAAACAGTCCATAGGCAGTGTGCTCTGAAAGCAGCAAAACTGTCCCATAAAATGTTTGTAGCCGTGACTGCTGCTTACGTTGTCACGGGGAAAAGTAAAAAAGGCACATGCACAGAGGGTTTTTTAGGTGCTCTCTTGAACTGATCATAGTTTTTATTTTCTATATTTTATGATGCTTCGAAATCTTGGAGCCTTGTGGCCTGGAGGACGGACTGCTTCTCCCAGGATAAACTGCTGTCCTACCCCCCGCCCCCATCTGCAGGGGATACGTTCCAAGGCCCCCAGTGGATGACTGCAAACTGCAGTTAGTACTGAACCTATATATACTATGTTTTTTCCTACACATGCACACTTACGATAAAGTTTAACTTATAAATCAGGCACAGTAAGAGATGAACAGCAATAACTAATAATAAAACAGAATAATTATAACAAGATACTGTGACAAAATTTATGTGAATGTGGTCTGTTTCTCTCAACCTCTCTCAGAATATCTTATTGTACAAATTTAATGCCTTTTCCATTAAAGGAAACTAAGCACTCACCACCCGCGGTGGCTGTAGCTTTCGTAGTTTGAAGAACAACAGCAAAACTAGCATGAACTTCTTTTTCCTTCTTCACAACTTCACGGATAGGACATTTGTTCTTACCTTAGATCTCAGCAACCTCAGCATACAATTTTCCCCTGTCCTTATTAAGTCGAGAACTTTTACCTTTCCACTTAAAGGAAGCTCTCTACAGCTCCTTTTTGGCATATCTAAATGGCCAGCATCACTCCTCTTGGGCTTTAGGGCTGTTATTAAGTAAAATAAGGGTGACTCAAGCACAAGCATTGTGATAACTGGACAGTCGATCTGATAACTGAGGTGGCTACCAAGTGACTAAAGGGTATGACTGGACAAAACGGTGACTCACATCCTGGGCAGGACGGAGCAGGACAGCACAGGATTTCATCACGCTACTCAGAATGGCTCAAAACTTAAAACTTACAAATTATTTATTTCTGGAATTCTCCATTTAATATTTTTGGACCAAGGTTGACTGTAGGCAACTGAAACCATGGCAAGCAGAACCATGAACGGGGTAAGGGGTGTGGCTCCTGTAATTCCTAGAGGCAGCAAACACTTTGCTGCCAACACACCTTGGTATGCAAACCAACCAATTCCGGGTCCATACCCCGACCTACCTCCTTTTGTCAGGCTTCTGCAGGGGACATTATCCCCCTGCCCTAAATCACCCCAGGGCCAGATGCAGGACAGCTAGAGACCACGTCTATATCCCAGAGTCTGCCAACGTTAATCAAAGTATTCAGTTGTAAGCCTGCCTAGCTGCTCACCTATCCTTGCCCATTCTTTCCCCTGAAAAAGCACAATAAAGGCTTTTACCCATGCCTTTCCCTTGCTCTTTCTGCCTCCCGACCGACCCTGGTGCTTCCCTGTGTGACCCTGCGTGGCATGCCATGCCCCCTCCCCTTGGGAACTCTGAGTAACAATTTCTTTTCCATGGCAATTATCTCCTGCTCTGTTGGCCTTACCATACCCGAATAAAAACAAAATCTTAGGTCCATTTTGAAACACCTCCTTGCTAAATGCCAGAAAAAATTCTCCTAATTTTTACTAAGGGAATCACTCCTCCTTCCGTTTGTAAATCAAGAATTTTTCATCCCATGCTCTGAAAACCTTGCAAGGTAGGCTGCCCTGTGCCATTACAGGACAGCGCCTGGATACTGGAAGCGGCAAGAAGTGGCTGAATCCTAACTCCTATTTGCTGGGCGGGTTATTCCCTCTAAGTCCCAGTTTTCTCATCTGTAAATGTTGATGTGAATCTCCACCCCCCAGGGTTGTGGGTTTACACGAGATGGTGTCTCTAAAGGACACAGCCCCTCATGTGGGTTCCAGTAAGTACTAACCAAAGGGTAGCTTTCAGGCATTCTTATTTTCTCCAATCACCAGTCTTGGTACTGTGGCTTGACAACGCCTGGGTGAGGCTCTGACAGCTTGCAGGGAACATTCCCCCTTATCAGAAATTCTTTCTGCCGCAGAGAGATTAAACAGGGCTCAGAATCTCATATCCAGAGAGCTTGCCTTTCAACTCAGTGCCCTTGGGGATGCCGGGAAAAGAGGCTGCCTACCTCATACATTGGGTACCGTGACACGCCAGTGAGAGCTCAGCCTGTGGAGCTCGGAGAGGAGGCCTGGGGGCTGCTGCGGTCTTCCTATCTATTCGTCTGTGCTCACTATCCTGTTGAAACCTCTTCTCTGTGAAGTTGGTGTAGTCACGATTTGGGGGATGGACCCTCCGCCTGGTCCCAAATGTGGTTCATGAACTTGGAGGGAAGTGCATTGACTGTGCATCTCAGCAGCAGGAATCATGCCTTCATTTCACAGCTTTGAGCATCAGCACCCTTTTTGGACGGCAACAGGCACACAGCGGATCATTTTGATGAGCATTGCAAGCAATTTTTCTCTTCTTTTGCAAAATCCTCTGCCTTCGACTTTAATGGCATTGGCAGTAAGCCTTTTGTGCCTCGGTCTTTCAAGAACCCTCCAGCATATATACGAAGGCATGCACGTCCACCTTAGATATATACTACTGTAGTCAATGTCCACATTTATTATAAGTGTGAAATAAATGGAAATGATATACATTTCTATTTATCACCAAAGAAGTAAAACTAATTAGGTAGGCTGGGGAATGGGATATACTGATTAAATTTGATTACTATTTAACTAAGTCTAAACGAAAATCTCAGTTTGGTTTCCACCATTCTGACAAAAAATCTTTCAAATATACCAGCCTGCTTTTCTGCTTTAGTAGACTGAACATTTGATTAATCTTGGATACTTCAGCTTCTGACAGCGGCTCAAATTCACTAATGTGAACATCAAGTCTGCCAATATAAAAGATGTGAATCCATGTTCATGTATTCTAAACAAAGGTTAGAAAATACTTATGCTAAAAAATTCTTCATAATGTACTTTGTTATGATTTACATCTTACCTTCTGTAAGTGAAATAGGTCTATTTCCCATCGATAGAATTTGGGATAATCAAGTTTGATTAAAAAGTATTGTATCATAAACTCCCTCATCTCAGCTCAAAGGCTGTTTCCAACATTGATTTCATGGATTTCCCATTTTTTTCAGGGTCATTTTTGGTGCAAAGTTTGTGGCCCTCCTTGACCAGAGTATAGTTCAATGTTGCCAAGAAAGCCTATCTTGACAATGTTTCGTGTGTATGTCTCCTGGAGATTTTATTGATATACTATATGTTTTCTTAGAATTATGGGTGATCACCACAGCATAAAGAAACATGGAGTGGACTCATTCTTTTTCTTCTGTCTGACTCTAGGAGATTCCTAGCTTTGCCACCACCATCACCCAGCAACTGCCGGCTTGTCTGGAAAGAGGAGAAGCAAGGGTTGGGGGGCAGCGGTCGGAGGTGTCGGGAAAGGCCTGTAAGATGAGTCCTCATTTATGAGGGAGCCAGTGGGGCTTTTTCAGCCAACCTCTGGTCTCCACCACTTCAAAGCCTCTTTCCTGGAATGTCCCCAGCGCTTGGAGTCCATTTACTTTCCCAGCTGGTTTTACAGCCGCAAAGCCTACTCCTGACTTTATCTATGTTCCCACCAGCCCCTGGCGAGGGGTCCCTGGAAGTTGTTTCCACGGGGAGAGCACAGTGAACGGTATGGGTTCCCTTGGCTCACTTCCCACCCATGACCCATTCTCTCCCCCCCAGGGACCCGGCCAACCAGCCCCTGCGTGCACGTATCAGCCCGGTTCCCAGAGAGGATGGGCTGGTCCAACTCTGAACTGTCACCTGTTACAGGGAAGACAAAGGCCCGTTCCCCCACCTCTCACGCAGTCCACTGGGAACAGGGCCAGCCCGTTCTATGTGTTCAATACGTTTTCAAACATGCTCCTTTCAGTGGCCGCTTTTGCGGTGGTTATCTCTTTAGGGTCTTGGCCTCAAAGCGCCTTATTTGTTGTGAATTGTAAAACAGTATACCCTCTCAAGCTTTAAAAAAAAGAAAGCTCTAGTTTTACTGGAAATTTTTCTTGTGGGAAAAACCTCTCCCCTGCCCCGTTGAGAGATGCCATCACCCACAGTCTGGATTGATTGGAGGGACCTGGCCCAGCACCACGGAGCAGGAGCTCACAGCCCAGATGTCGAGGTAATTTCCAGACCTCGTTTTGTTTCCTCCCTCCCCTTCATGAGCTCATGGATTAAACCACATGAGCTGACCACCTGCTGATTGCTTTGTATAAACTGCACAGATTTTTCAGGCAACAAAAATAAATCTTGCCCTCTCCTAACAGAGCAGGGACGATATTCTCTAGGAGAGAGAGAGAGAGAGGAATAGTTGAAACGGCTCTAGAACGGCTGGCAGTCCTGTGATTGTGTAACCCAAACAGCCAGCATAAAATTGTAAAACTCTGCCGCAGGGGCAGATGGCTGCTGGGAGGATATTTATAGCAGGGACCCAGAAATAACTGTAAAGGAAAAGCTTTCTGAGTAACAGGAGTCGGGACTTCAAGGTAGCATTCGGTTTAGAAGATATTCTTGCTCTTCTCTGAAACCCTGGAGAGCTGTGCATTCCTCACCACACAGGAGAGAATATTTGGTATATTCACAGAGTGCACAAAAGGTAATTCTCTCATAGCTCTGCGCTGCCCAGACCTGACAGGTAGGAACTGGAAACAGGAAGGGAAGCAGGGAGAGTATTAGGAACGTGAATGGGGCATTTTGCACTGCACGCTGGAGAGCCGCAGTGACAGAGCCCAAGGACACTCTAGAATCTGCATGATAGCGGTCATCAGGTCAGGAAGGGGCCCCCTTGCAGGGCCGTGCGCTAGGCAGGGGCAGGATACGCAGAACTGGGGCAAGGAGACCAGCGTCCGGGCTCAAATCGGGATGCACCGCCCCAGCCAGCCCCTCTGTGCTAAAGCCTTTGCCAGTTGGCCAAGGAGGAGGGAACCAGACTGCAACGGGGCCTGGGTACTATTTGTAATTCTTTCTCTATTTCTAACTTTAAAAAAAAATTTTTTTTGGCTACACCACACGGCATATGGGATCTTAGTTCCCTGACCAGGGATCGAACCTGTTCCCCCTGCACTGGAAGCGCAGAGTCTTAACTGGACCACCAGGGAAGTCCCTCTAACTTTATGAACTGCATCAAGGGTACTTTGTTAGCATGGGTTCAGGACTTTGCAATGCATCTTTCTGTCACTGGTATAAATCCTTGAGCTTCAGTTCTCGTGAAAGAGAAGCACACAAATTAAGCACCCAAACCAACACTGAAGTCACCGCCCTTGGATCCGGACAGTATAGACCAGCAAACCACGAAATGACACCAAACCTCTTAGCACTACAAGCCATGCACGAGGCTGCAAGAAAGAGAGGGAAGAATGTTCAGACTCCTAAAAGGGATTTCCTTGTATACTTAACTTCTTAAGTAAGTCATTTGATCTTTGAAAAATGCATTAAAAAGCAATCAGGTGGTTTGTGTGCATGTGTGTGTGTATGTATATATACATGTACACGGTAGACAAGGTAGCTCCATACAGCATTCAAAACAAACCAAAACAAAACACTCCCATAACTGCAAGAGAAAAGAGCTGCATGACAAAACTGCACCATGTATGTAACGATTTCTCTTTTCTAAGAACTGATTGAACTGATGTTTTCCAATCTTAGTGTCCCTATGAGTGTATCTTTCTACCATGCTTGCCTCATTCCAATGGGAGCACCAGAGAGGAGCTTGGCTTTACTCATTTGCTTTCCAGCTAGTACATCACTAAGATTTATTACGTGTATCCAGCAAGTACATCACTAAGATTTATTATGTGTATCTTTAAGTCCCCAACTGGAATTGCCAGTGTTATTAACAACCCACGCTACTCACTTAGAAGATAATTAACAAAGTATCCCAAGCACAGCTTTTCTAGAAGGTACAACTGTCCACTACATATCGAAACTTGACCTCAGTCAATTTTGTCTCCTTAGCAAGGGATGGCTTATTTTCAGCTCAACGCCACCTCAGGATCTCCTGATGACCTATGCGATTAAACCCAAGGCCGTGGTGATTTTACACTCCTGACACATTCATCTCTCTTACAGCAAGTTAATCAGGCAGAATGTGAGTGGTCCAGGGCTTCACACCCCAAGCCAGGAAGGTTCCTCATGTCTGCTCTGTGCTGCACTTGCTGGTGGGGACACCTGACCCAGGAAGACAGTGAGTAAGTGGCTATTCAGCTCTCCGGTTCCCTCCACGTGCTGATTAACCGTAGCCCCAACGTGCTGGAGGACAGTGACCGAAGGAGTTTTACCTGAAGCTGAGCAGGACGCTTTGATGGCCTCAGGCGCAGCCAGCCACACCCCAGTTTGCAGCAGTAGGACCGGGGACACTGGGATCGACCGTGGCCCAGCACAGGAACAGACCCTGCCGCTGGCTTTGGGAAAAGGTGCCGAGGCAGAACGCAGATCTGGAGGTGGGTGTAAGCTCTCTGATGACAGGGACCGTGTCTGATTTCCACTGCATCTCCAGTATCCAGCTCGGAGCCCCACACATAGTAACCCTCCACAGAGTTCATCAAGCGCAGGCATCAGCAAAGCTGGAGTTTTTCGTGGTGATCTCATGGGAGGGGGGGTCAAAGGGGAATCACGTGGCATCCAAACAGCGCAGTGGAGGACACTCTCAGGGACCCAGAACTTAGCAATATCCAGCGACCAGAGACACTGGAGGGGGGACGGTCTGCACCAGAGAGTGGGGTCCTGAGAGCAGGCTCAGATGGAAAAGCCTCGGAAGGTGTCTGGCGAGAGCAAGGCAGGACTAGAGGGAGGGACTGGTTACCAAGACCAGGGCAGAGACCTGGATGGAGAGAAGGATCTAGAAGTTGGGAGAAGCCTAGTCATGAGAGCTGGACTATGGGATGAGGGTTAGAGCAGCAACACGGCTGACTGCAGTGATGCTGTTGGCCCCCGAATGTCTGGCTAGAAACAGAGCCCCCTGCCTCACTTCTGTTAAGTTCCCCGGGCCAGGGCCAGGGGAGGGCCGGGGGTAGACAGCAGGGGGTGCAAAGGCTGTGACATGACAGTGTCTGCACTCCTGATCCCAGTGAGGTCAACCTCTCCGGCCACAGGCAAGACTAGGTAGTTTATGGAAACTGCCTTTCTGGTTGATTTAGAACCGTTTTCTTCCCTTCTAAACACAGTGCATTTAGGTTAAAAACCAGGCAGCGTATCAATAAACTAATTGAGAGCATAGGCACTAAGATTTTAGTGTCCTTTCATAAACTTGAAGTTTTAGAGTCTTCCCAAGGCAGAGGCAATATAAGATTCCCAGCTCTAGCTGCTGCGAAAACTGTGAGCCTACATCTAATAGGGTGCAAGGGAGGTGATGGTTAGCGTAGAGAAATTAATCAAAGGACAGCACCACCTAAATCTTCCAAGGAATCGTGAGGCTCTCCTGCCTTCTAAAGAAAGCACACACACCTTCACACTTGCACACACAATGGAAGTTTTGACTGGATGAGGAGGACCTGCTTGTAATCACTGTTTTCTGGAAAGGTAATACGTTTATAGGTGATGAATAAATGCTGTCAGCTTCAACAATATTATGAATACAACCCGAATAGAAATGAGCAGAGAGCTAAGAGGAGGTCTGACAATGAATCTTGCATTTCATCATTTAGTAAAATACGAGGTGTTCCCTTAAAAGTGCAGGTTGGTCTCTATTTGTAATTGATGTCGGAGCCCAGGGCTCATAGATATCCTAGACCGTTCAGCCGCACTTGCCCTGGAAACCCTTCAAAAGCAACCTTCTTTCCCTCACTGTTCGCTGCCACCTAGTGAATTTACTTGGAAAAGAAACCAGAGCTGGAAAGGAAATGCTTTTTAAAAGGCAAATAGACCACCTAGAGAGGTGGGATAGGGAGGGTGGGAGGGAGGGAGACGCAAGAGGGAAGAGATATGGGGATATATGTATATGTATAACTGATTCACTTTGTTATAAAGCAGAAACTAACATACCATTGTAAAGCAATTATACTCCAATACAGATGTTAAAAAAAAAAAAAAAAACTGCCTTGGGGATCATGTGAACTCAAAATAAAGCTCAACTTATAGACGGGAAAAAAAAAAAAAAAAAAAGGCAAATAGCTTTAACAGGTGCCCGGAGCAGGAAGGTAGAAGCTCTTGCCAGAAGGGCCACGGAGGAGGTAATGAAATTCAAGCCACTGGAGCAGAGCACATAAATGAAGCCGCTGTCCGGTGGAACCTTCTGGAAAGAGCAGGTTGCGGTCAGCAGTTCATGACAACATGGGGCTGCCGATCAGGACAGCCCGGCTGGACAGAATCAGTCTGTTCCTCTGCCCGCCCCCTGGCTGACCCCAAAGGCAGGGCCACATGTCGCATGGCCCAGTAGACAGACGTTAAGCGCTTGGTAGAGAAAAAAGGTGTTTGGAATGAAGCAGCTGGTGCCGAAGCTCCAGAGTTTGTGCGTCGTCGGAGGCATGAAAACTATGGTAACGGGACGATCACAGAAGGGAGGGAAATGTAATCAGAACGGAAATGCAATCATGTGCAGCTTTCCTAACCCCCAGCTGTCTTTGCCAGTCTCCCTGCAGTGTGAACACAAAGGCTGTAACCTCCCAAATCAAGAGCTGGCCAGGGTAACTGCCTCCTGCTCACACCCAGGGTCACCGGGCACTGAAAGGATGTTGTTCCTCCATCACTCCGCACACAGAATTGTCCGAGGGAGGTGGCCGTGGGCACTGACTCTGCGAGCGCTGCCGTGTGGCTCAATCTTGCCCATCTGTTTCGGAATCCACCTTACCTCTCTCTCTGTTGGGATCATGAGAGCCCTCAGCCCTGCCCAGATTCTCAGGCCTGCCCAGGTTCTGTGAACATGCTGGAGAAGTGGATTGCTCAGGTTCAGGTAATGATGCTTGTGCAAATGAGATGTGCAGTGGCTATTGCCATTGGAGCGTGTGTGTGTGTATGCACGCATGCGCACACACGTACATGGTAGTATATGTGTGCGAGTACATGCGCATGCATGTGTGTGTACATGCTATGTGAACACTAAGAAACTGATGACATCCAGTCTCTTATTGTCTTATTGTACATTGTCTCTGAAGGGGTGAGTTTTAATGACTGATCATTAAGGAAATGGGGAGGCCATTTGGCTCAGAAACTAAGGAAAAAGAATCCACTGATTTTAATAATTAAATGAGACCAAAATGAAACTCTAAGATTTGTTCTTTTCACTCAAGAGACCATGGACCATTCAACTCATGACATCTCTCCCCCAGGTATCCTCCAGAGTAACTAGTTCAGTGTTAAAAGACTCTGTAACTGTGTTTCCTGCTAGCCATCACTTTCACCCTCAGAACAGATTTGCCCCGTTGCAAAAATGGTGATATTATTATTGATATTTTGGCATTGGGTCATTCACTGATTTGATGCTATTTGTATTGTAACTTACAGTTGTCAATTGAATTCGAATGCTTGCTCTATCCTTGGGGACCTGAGCTATTAATAGAGCAATGCATAAAGAGTCTAAGCATATCACAGGGGATCACTCGGTTTGAATTACTTTACGGATGTACTTCTAAACGTCATCTCAACTTTAGCACTGTGCAGCCAGTGGGCCAGTGTTGTTCACTGGATCCATTTCTCCAGAATCATTGTTCCTATCTTACATGGTGGATCAAATCCTTATACAATACGAAGGAACGAAACAAAGACCACATGTAAAGGTGTTAGCCCATATACGATGATGTGGCATATAATTAAGCACAGTTAACATGCTTTCCAAACAACGACCAACTCCTCCAGAGTTTAATTACACTGTGCTTCATCCAGAGGTTGGTGTCCCCACCCCAGGGCAAGTCCAAAGGGCACCAGTGTAAGACTGACAGGGGACTCGCTCTCCAAGGATCAATAAAACCAGTAGAACAACAAGATTTGAGGAGTAAAAATGAAAAACTAGAACACTCCAGTATGCTGTGAATTTGGATCGTCTGTGCCCAACTGAGAGAGGTTGTAAAAATAACCCTCAGCATCCTGTTCTTGGGGAAAAAAATAGTGCCAGGCATTCTTAATTAGTACTTTCCCTGGCAGCAATATGGAGATCCTGTGATTCCCAAATCTCCCTAGAGGTAGGGAGTTGACTTCACAGAAATCTAGGCAACTTTGCAAAAAAATGACTCCTTAACCCAACTTTGCAAATAAATATGTTTTTAGTTATTAGATATTTCCCTCCTAATTTACAACAGATAATTCACGGAGACAAAGTAAATTTTAAGCAACTAATTTTGCATGGGGCTCACTCTGCTTGGCCATGAAAAGAGTCAGGCCGACCTGGACTCCGCTGTCCAGGAGTTGGGGACCCAGGGGGGTCTGAGGCAAAAAGGCAATGAAAAAGAAACATGACAGCAGCGCGTAATTCCCCACCCATCCAATGGGGGGCGTTAAGAAGACGGCTTGTTTAGATGGACTGCATTTTACTCATTCACTAAAGAACAACAACAACAAATGTCTATTTGTGGAAGACACCATGCTACACACCACAGATTCTCAACCCTACTGGTCCGAAGGAAACGAGAAATATAATTTTTGAAAAATTTAAATTGTTTAAATGAGATCATAATGAAATTTTAAAAATTCATTAATTCTGTTTCTCCGTAGACTTTTGTTCTCTGGTTGATAGGAAGGACTAAGGCAGGGAATATTAATAATTATTGTAATGATAATAAAGTAGCTATTATTTTTTGAGCACTAACCATGTGCTAGGCAACTGTATTATAATTGTTTTTAAGTGATTCATCTTTTTAAATCCTAATTTTCACAATACCCTTTAAAATAACATCACTGCACTGGATTGAAAGCTTGTGTGTACTCAGAAAATTCATATGTTGAAATCCTAACCCCCAGTGTGATGGTAGTAGGAGGGAGGACATTTGGGAGGAGATTAGGTCATGAGAGTGGAGCCCTCATGAATGGGATTAGGGCCCTTATAAGAGGGACCCCAGAGAGTTCTCATGCCCTCTTTCTGCCATGTGAGGTTACAACGAGAAGCTGGCAGTCTGTAACCAAGAAGAGGGCTCTCACCAGAACCCATTCATAACTGCACCCTGATCTTGAACTTCCAGCCTCCAGAACTGTGAGAAATAAATGTCTGTTGTTTATATGCCCCACCCCAGTCTATGGTATTTTGTTGTAGCAGCTGTAACTAAGTAAGACAAACATTTTCTCTGTCTTACAAAGGAGGAAGCTGATTGTCTAAGGTTAAACAATTAATATGTGACAGAACTGAGATTCAGACTTTGGACTGTTGGGTTCCAGAGTCAGTGTCCTTAATTGTTACACTTATGGTTAGATGATGTCTTAGATCTTTATTTAAATATATATATACAATTTCTTTTCTATTCCCATTTTCCCAGCCTAGGAAGCTCTCAGTGGACTGTTGTCATAGTCTTCAAACTGGCCACCCCGACTCCTGTCTCTTCTCCAACAAATCCATCCCCATAAGTTGCCAATAGAGTTATGTTCTTAAAATGCAAGTCAGATGATTCTCTCCAATATCCAAAGCTCTCAATGACTCCTTTCACTTGACTGATAAAGAAAATACTTCTGAATATGGTGCTTAAGGGCCCCTGATCCAGCCTCATGTCCTTTTCATATGCCTCATAGTCACGTGAACCCCACTGTTCAGTGTTCAAAAGGACCAAGACTTTTGTTCACGCTATGGCCCCAATCTGGCTTGCCTTCTGGCGGGCAGTATGGCACAGTGGGCATGAATATGAGCTTTGGGATTGACTGGACTTCAACTGGAATCCCAGCTCTGCCACCTACCAGCTGTGTGACCTTGGGCTAGTTGTGTGACGTCGCTAACCCTTATTTGTTCATCTGAAAACACGAAGTGCTGAGAGCATCAAAGGGAAGAACAGATACATTCCACTTAGCATAGCGCCCAGCACACAGCATTCAGTAAATGGAAGCTGATTTTATCTGCCTCAGGAAACTCTGTGCCCTCTCTTCCATCTGTGTCTCAGGGGCTGCCCAGGCATACAGGGCTCGCTCTATCTAATTGACCTTCACACTCCATCAATGTCACATTCAGGCCTGACTTTTGGCTTAAGCTCCAAACCCATAGCTATGGTTCATCCTTCTTTTGGTCTTCCAGATGCATCCGGTAAAATAGTCATTCTAGTCTAAATTTCCAGGGCAGAGTTAGAAGAGAGATGGGAGGTCAAAGAGGGTAAAAATCAGAAAGTTGCATAATAATTATAATAAAAATAGCTAATATTCATTGAACATGATATATCAGACTCTGCTTTACATGATGTATGTATATTGGCTTATTAAATCTTAAAAGATTGGTACCACTTTTAGTTCCCCTCTTTATAGATGGGGATGTAAACGGTCAGAGAGATTAAATAAGTTTCAAGTGACAGAGCCTGATTTGAACCAAGGCAACCTGGCATTCGGGTAAGCATGATCCCCCGCTCCCCCCCTTCCAATGACCGGCTCTCCGCTCAATTCCCTGTTCCTGACATTTATGCAAACTCTCAGGTGGAGCGCAGATCTCTGGTTTTTACCCCAAATGTGCCGGATTTTTGTGGCTCATCCCGTCCTTGTTTTACAATCAGCCCAGCAAAGCCAGTTGCTCCACGTGGGATGCCCTATGATTTATGTCATCTTCATTTCCACTCTCATTGTGATTCACCTGAACTTATGAATTTAAAATCACTTAATGCATGTGGTAAAAGAAGCATTTCCTTTTCTATCGCTTTTTTATTTGAAGTAGCATCTGTGCTGGAGCTTCAAAGAATTAATTTGAAACATTCAGCTGCAGCCAGAGCTTGATATACTCAGAGGAGCAATGCCTAGAAATACTGGGGAGCAATGCCTAGAAAAATGCCCTCTTGCAAATATTTTTAAATTAGTCTATCATTCTCAGCAAGGATAGGTTGGATTTGGGTGCTGGGATAACTAGTTAGGGAGGTTTTAGGACAATTTCTTTTCTTTTCTTTTCTTTTTTGATATGGACCATTTTTAAAGTCTTTATTGAATTTGTTACAATATTGCTTCTGTTTTATGTTTTGGTTTTTTGGCCCCAGGCATGTGGGATCTTAGCTCCCCGACCAGGGATCAAACCTGCACCCCCTGCATTAGAAGGAGAAGTCTTAACCACTGGACCGCCAGGGAAGTCCCTAGGAAGAACAATTTCAAAAAGACTATTCCACCATAGATTTCTCCTTCCTAAAAATCTGAATAAATGAAACAGCTCAATCTTTCCATACACAGTTATGATCTAGGGCCTGGGACATTTGATTCTGTATATTCACTGGGTCTCAGAATCAACCACACATTCGAATCAACCTGACAAAAGTCAAATCTGTCTAAGATTGTTGAAGTTAAGATTATACTGGAAACATAGCATGTACATTTTTTTTGATTGATGGGATTTTAGGTGGATTTCATTTTTTCCCTTACACTCCCTACACTTTCTAGGTTTTCAAATAATCGGAAAAAATAAACATCGATGGGAAAATCAGTCATTTGCTCACTGTTATGGGAAACCTCTGAACTAGAAGTTTAGAGTGTTGGGTCTGGTTTAACTCGGCCCCTCCTGGCTGTGTAACTCTGTGAGCAAGTCTTTTAGCATCTCAGAACTCAAGCTTCCGGATCTTTGCGATGTGTGAGTTAGATGGTGCCATGATGTTTAGACTCTAGGCTCCAAACCCCAGAGGTCCCTGCAAGAGCCTCTGGCTCTCTCCCCCTCACCAATCCTTCTTTCCTGATGCCCATCCAGGTTTACCCCAAAACAGCTCTGCTTTATCCATTCAATGTTTTACATGTTAAGAATCCCATACTGTTTCTACTTAAACATATTTCACTTAAGACCAAAAAGTCTGATAAACCTCTGGGCTAGGTGATGGCTCAGTGAAGTTAGATAGCTTCTCACCCGTGATTTTGTAATCCTTTTGTCAATTCTATATCTCATGAAGATTACAGGATCACCTAGAACTTCCTGTACTACACTGGGGGCAATGAAACTAGTGGAACTGACTTGCAATCTATAGAGTTGACTTTGCTAAGACACTTCCCAGGCTTTTTTCTGACAAGAGTTACTTGCTGATATATAAAACAGATAATCAACAAGGACCTACTGTATAGCACAGGGAACTATACTCAATATTTTCTAATAACTTATAAGGGAAAAGAATCTGAAAAAGAATACATATATATGTATAACAGAATCACTTTGTTATATACCGGAAACTAACACAACATTGTAAATTAACTCTACTTCACTTAAAAGTAAATAAAATCAATGAAAAAAGACAAATCTATGAAAAAAAGAAAAGTTACCTGCCACACAGTCTTACGAATAGGCAAAAAAGACCTCTGTGATCTGCTGCTCAAAAGATCCTTTCTCAGATAATCATCATTGGCTGAAATTCCAATGGAATTCATTATACTTTATAACAATTTAGGTGTAAATTAGTTGTAACAGACTCTTTTGAGGCAAGAGAAGAGAGGAAAAAAATGACACTGGGAATCAAAGTAGAAAGGAATGTCAGGTGAAGAACAAAAACAACACAAGGAGACGAAGAGGAAACCAATATCCATTCTACCTGCTTCATGTCCTACTCGTATTTGGATCTGGTCTGTGTAGTCGCCATCTTTGTGCTTGAGAACTTCTACCTTCCAGTGTTGAGCCTGGCCTCTATGCTAACACAACACAACACAACACAACACATCTCTCTTTGTGAATAATGCCCACAAAGCACTCACGGGGCAAATCCCAGAACTACACTCTCTTCCTTCTCTTCCTCCCCAGCTCCCTCTTCATTTCTGCATTTCCTGTCAAGGTCATCGCATCTAATTTTAAGCATATCTCCCACCAGATGTTTGAGGACCATCATCTCTCAACCATTTCTAGAAATCAAATGAGAAAATCAAGCTGCTTTCAGTGGATTTCAGGCCAACCTGTGGACTACCACACTTAGGGAATAGAAGATGCAGATTTCCTCCCAGTTAAGCATATTCTGAAAAAACACAAGATGCAAAAGACTTCAGAAAAAGCTACGGGAAGAGAATGCAGATGGGGTTGTCCAGTGACTGGAAGATTCTTTGATAACTGACAGAACCTACGGTCCCACACCAGCAGTAAGGCTTCAGCAATATACATTCACAGCATGTAGCTTAATCTCTCTCAAGAGACAGACTGAATAATGCCCTGCTTATTTCTTATTCACCAAGCTTGTGATGACACAGGTGTGGCAGGGCAACCTGACCATGGATTATCAAGACTCAATTGAACCTCACATAATGCATAAGACATCAGCCCTCTGTATTACAATCCACAATTTTAAAAGCTTTGAAACGTAAGGGACTTTACATGGGAAAAGATACTTCAGAGAAGATTCCCCTCAGCTATATATCGTCTCCTGTAAGTTTTCTAAATTTTTTTTAAATTTTATTTATTTATTATTTATTTATTTATTTATTTTACTTATGGCTGTGTTGGGTCTTCGTTTCTGTGCGAGGGCTTTCTCTAGTTGCAGCAAGTGGGGGCCACTCTTCATCGCGGTGCGCGGGCCTCTCACTGTCGCGGCCTCTCTTGTTGCGGAGCACAGGCTCCAGACGCGCAGGCTCAGTAGTTGTGGCTCACGGGCCTAGCTGCTCCGCGGCATGTGGGATCTTCCCAGACCAGGGCTCGAACCCGTGTCCCCTGCCTTGGCAGGCAGACTCTCAACCACTGCGCCACCAGGGAAGCCCCTAAATTTTATATACAGCAAATATCTGAACTTCAAAAGCTTCCTCAGTTAGATGGATTTGGCTCCTAGTACAATGTTATTGTTGTCTTGAGGAGAGAAAAATAAGGTCTTGCAGAAATGTATGCTTGAAAAGAGCAGGGCTTGGGTGTTCTCATTTGGCATGTAGCCCTTAAACAGATCTGACAGCTCAATTTTCCAATATGATATCCAGGAAATATGAAATTAGCTCCCAATTATATCTGGTGCAGTGATTATATGCACGGGAGGTTTCACACAGGGCAACTTGTCACAGCTACTTCCTGAAGCTTTCTTTTCTCTGAAATTCTAAACCCAGCCTATAAAAAATCAGGAGTGTTTAAAAAATAGTCGGGGTGAGGAGCATGACATGATTTGCTTTTTGTTCTATTTGGGCATCTTTTGTATCTGGTTTCATGACATGAGTCGCTCCTTGACACAGGTGCCTTGGCCAATGGCAGGCTCCACTGCAAAAGTAACAGAGCCTGAGGTGTCAACCCTGACGTGCTTTTCTATCCTCTGCTCCATGTAACAAAACATGTGTTTTAATCAGATCAGCAATGAACCCATCTAAAAGGGTATACAGGTGCATTCTCAGGCAGATATGTTCTGTGACTAAGCTTTGCCTAGGGGGACGTTAATAGCAGTCTCCTTAACCAGGAGGACATAGCCTCTCCCCCTTCTGCCTCACTGCAGTCTGGAATACAGATGTGATGTTTTGCTCTCAAGCAGCCCTTCGGGGGCATGAGGTGATATATTAAGGACGATGGAGCACAAAAACTCAAGAAGCCTAGGTCCCTGCTGACCACAGAGCCTCCACACCCGTCCCGGATTGACTACCTGTGGATGGTTTTGTTCGTGAGAGAGCAATAAATACCCATCCTGTTTAGGCCACTATTAGTAACCCTGGTAAGCCTTAGTTTTTAAAATTATAAACAGCTGAATGTAAACCTAATTGATATAATTAGCATCTTTCAAATATCAGGTTCCAGTTAGTACATAATTGCTAAATGAAGGCAGAGCTCTGCAAGGGGGGTGCCTTACTTTGTCTGCCCACTGCCAGAATTTTTATTGAAATGGTTAGTCGGAAGGTCACCCAGATCCACCCATCTATCTATCTATCTATCTGTCTATCTATCTATCTTCCTCCCTCCCTTCCCCACCCCCGACACCAAGTCTGTGCTGTAACAACAGCCTGGCCTCTGCAGAAAGGTGAGGGAGACATAAAGCCAGGAGACATTTCCTGACCACTCTTGTCTCCATGGGCCAGTCCCAAGTCTCAGAGTGATGAGGTTGGAGCATGTGAAATTGCCAGTGGTCAACCACTGTTGACCCACAAAGCTGGTAATTTCATGTGGTTCAACTTAATCCTATGGCTCTTACTGTCTGCTCCTCTCCTGTAAGGGGAAAACCAAAAGCACCTCACACAATCCTCTCCAAACAGCAACCTTTGAAAGGTTCCTACTTGCATGTGCTGTGGGGCAGGGCGAGAACTGTGTCCTTAGATGACATCTGAGGAGGGAAGATGCAGGACTCTCAGTGTTTAATGGACCAACTTCAGTTACACCAAACTCTTCCCCATCACAGGCAGGACTTCTGGGCACGGGGTGCTCTCCTGTCACTCTGGTGGACTTCTCCCCACCGCCCCCCACATCCTTACAATCTCAGCTTGAATGTCCCACTTACCTACAACTGGGTCCCTGGCACCTAGCCTGACCTGTAAGCAATGGGTTGTATTAAGAGCTAAATGTGTTTTCATGGTTTCCTCTTTTCTTTGGGCCTTAAAAAGTTTGTTTTTCAGCTTTGTTGAGATATAATTGACCTACAGCACTATGTAAGTTTAAGGTGTACAGTGTGATGATTTGATATGCACTTGCATTGTGAAATGTTTACCCCACTAAGGTTAGTTCATACACCCTGGACCTTGTATAATTACCATTTTGTAGTTGTTATGGAGAGAACATTGAATTCTATTCTCATAGCAACGTTCAAGTATATAATACAGTATTGTTAACTATAGTCACCATGCTGTACATTAGATTCCTAGTACTTATTCATCTTATAACTGGAAGTTTGTACCCTTCGACCAACATCTCCCCATTTCTCCCACCCCTCATACCTGGCAACCACCAATCTACTCTGTTTCTATAAGCTTGACCTTTTTAGATTCCACATAGAAGTGAGATCACACAGTATTTGTCTTTCTCTGACTTATTTTACTTAGCAAAATACCCTGAAGGTCCATTCTTGTTGTTGAAAACAGAAGAATCTCCTTCTTTCTCATGCCTGAATAATATTCCATTATATTTATGTATATATATAATTATCCATCCATCCAACCGTTGATGGACACTCAGGTTGTTTCATGTCGTGGCTACTGTGATTAATGCTGCAATGAAAATGGGAGTGCAGATATCTATTCGAGATAGTGATTTCATCTTCTTAGGATATATACCCAGGAGTGGGATTGCTGGATTGTATGGTAGTTCTATTTTTAACTTTTGGAGGAATCTCCATACTGTTTTCCATAGTGGCTGCACCAATTTACATTCCCACCAAGTGCAAGATACTTCAAGTTTCACAGCCTCCAGAATAGTAGGCATTCATGATCGACACATGTGTTGGGAAAATGCTGGCTCAAAGCATCTCAGAAAAAGCCTTGGAGGCTGTAGCAATGAGTGAGATATTATACCCTGCACAGGCTGAGAAAGACTCATTCATTTATTCTCATCCAGTCAGCTCTCCAGTAGAGCATAAGGTCCAGTTTGGTTCACTGTGTTATGGAAGTTACAGAGAAATGGAAAGAACTACAAAGAGAGAACTTGACCAACAAATGGAAAATTAGTGTTATAAGGAAAAGTAAACAGAATTATATATACTTCTTCTAAAGAAAGTAAAAGGAGGTGTCCCATTACTGTATTCAAGTCCACTTAATTTTGAACATATTCTACTGGTAGAAAACAAAACACATAATCGGATGTGTTTCCCTTTGTGTCTAAGCTGCCGGAAAAACTTGTAGCAAAATTCGTCAACAATGGGCATGAACTGATCCATGTAGGTGCCTAAAAGTCTTCACTATTTCTACATGTTACAAATGGTCTCTCCTCTATTCCTAAATGTTTCACCCCCGAAGTACTGAAAATCTTATCAAAAGTAGATATGGTTAAAAAAAAAAGTTATGCACACACAAACACTGCTTTCAACTATGTAAGTATAAGAGGGAATGCATGAAAAGGCTGCTAAGATCTTTCAGTTTAATTTAGAAGACCAAATAAAAAGACATTGGTTTGTAAAAAGAATGGAAAGAATTCATTCGAAAGAAAGAAAACACCCTCTCGCTCATGATCAAACATGGAAATGGGGTGCTGAAGACATCTGTGCCATTCTCGTCTTTGAAAACAGGAATATGAGCAGTTTTATAAGTTGTAAAGTGATCTGTAAGGCTTTCTTCTTCTTTATGATTCAAGAAGATGATGCAGAAATACACATTCTAGATAACTGAGACGTGTATCTATTTTTTAAAAAAGACAAGATTGGAAGACCTTCCAGGGAAGGGTCCATCTAGCCACCTGAACTACCCTCAGTCAGACTTCTCCCTTATTTTGAGAAACAGCTGTGAATCCTTTTGTTATGCTGAAAATCAATAAGAATTTTTTTGCCATTGTTGAAATGATTTTAATCTGCCAAACACACTTGTGAGAATTCTCTCATGAGCAGTTATCATTTTCTTTTTAATGGTCATTTAAATTTTAAAAAACTGTGATAAAATACACCCAACATAAAATTTGCCATCTTAACCATTTAAAAATGTACAGTTCAGTGGCGGGAAGTCCATTCACATTGCTGTGCAAACCATCTCCAGAACGCTTGTCATCTTGCAAAACGGAAACTCTGTAGCCACTAAACAACTCCCCACGCCCCTCCCTCAGCCCCTGGCAACCACTACTCTGCTTTCTGTCTCTATGCATTTGACTATTCCAGGTACCTCACAGAAGTGGAATATACAGTAATTGTCCTTTTGTGACGGGCTTATTTCACTCAGTGTAACGTCCTTCAAGTGCAGAGGCCATGTTTGAACTCTTATTTACTTCTGCTTTGTAAAACCACAGGGCTCTATGCCTTGGGTTTCCCTGAGGCTTGGATCCATCAAGAATGCTGGGTTAACACCGGAAGCTGCGATCAGGCTCATGGTTTTGTTGGATGGTTGTAAAGTGCACATGTGTCGAGTTCAGGGCCTACTCTCCCCTCCACAGCCCTCCCTTCAAGAAAGGGTTGCTCAGGCAGCACTGCTGTCTCTTGCCTGGAGGGATTTCTAAGCTTGAAATGCTACGGTTGGGAAAAGATCGCTACTGTGGGAAAGATCAGAGTACAGACATCATTAAGACTGAATTTTAATAAAATCAATCCATTCATTAATTGGTTCATCCATAGAAGAAACATGTATCGGGCATACCTAGCCCAGGCAAAGCATTATGTCAGGTACTGAAAAGAATAAGGCATGATCCTTGTACTGAGAAACCTGAAATCTCCTTGAGAGATGAGATAAACACATGTGAAAAATGAACAGTATATGCTATAGTCTGAATGTTTGCTTCCCCCCTAAAATCATACACTAAATCCTCACTCCCAAGTAGGGCTTCTGGGAGGTGATTAGCTTGCAGAGGAGGAGCCCTCTTGAATGGGGTTAGTGCCCTTATAAAAGAGACCCCAGAGAGCTCCCTTGCCCCTCTCACCACGTGAGGACACAGCAAGAAGACGGCTGTCTATGAACCAGGAAGCAGGTCCTCACCAGACACCAAATCTGCCAGCACCTTGATCTTGGACTTCCAGCCTGCAGAACTGTGAGAAATAAATGTCTGTTGTTCACAAGCCTACAGCCTATGGTCTTCCGTTATAGCAGCCAGAACAGACCAATACAGTGGACTGTAATAGCATAAGAGATTGTCACAGGATTCTATGACTAATTGACAAATTAATGACAGAAAATTAAGTGCTGTGTGCTCTGGGGAAGGAGGGTGTTTCACACACAGTTCTTCACACACTGTAGGTGCTCAGTGATGAATGCAGGAAGGAAGGTAGCATTTGAAACGGCAAAGAAACGTACAGCCTGGGGAATAGTGTGAACAAATGCTTCGTGCTGGGAAAGTCCACGCACTATCTGACACGTTAAGCAGAGTGGTTTGCCAGAAGGAAGGGGACCGGCCTGGAGGTACCTGAAGGGGAAGATCAGATATGAGAACGTGAGCCCTGCAGCAGCGGCTTGTGGTTTTGAATGTGGCGCTCTGTGTAGTTAGGAGGCGAGCAGGAGTACCGTGATTAATGTGGCATTTTAGGAGGATTAATCTGGCAGGTATGTGCGATGGATCAGTGCAGAGAAGAGAGAGGAAGACAGAGCTGTGAGGAACGCTTTACCAGGGTCTGGATGTGGCCAGGTCTGCATTTTCTCTCAATTGATTTCAAAAGAATGAGACGGCTCTGAAGAGCTCACAATAGCTCCCCTGGGACCTCCCCATCTGCACGCTTTAGGTCAGGATTATGGGAAGGTAATGATTAAACTTTATTTCTCCCAAATTCAAAAGGACATGCCATTCTATACGTCCATCTCCATCCTCACTCAATGGGTATAATTATTATAATTAAGGAGACATACAAAGGGGCTATTAAATAGTGGCTGTTTAAGTGTGTGCTAATTGGGAAGTACACACAAGAGGCCCGCTTGAATGACTTGGTGCGGGTAGGGGACAGGAGCTGGTGTGTCTAGTACAGATGCATCCTTAAAATCTTTTTTAGTGACTCTATACTCTGCATTCTTTAAGGGAAAACCAGCTCAAAGCATGCTGTGAGGTACTTGGATTTTCATTTCATTTGTCATCACCGTTACTGGATAAAGTGTTCCTCTGAAAAAAAAGGCAACTATAAATAACAAACCCATTTTCAGAAATCATTTGTTGTTCGTCTCTTCAATTATCCGAATCAAAGACTAATTAGTGAAGCTCTAATTAGAAATGTACATATACGTGTGTGTATGTATGCGTATGTTTTTCTTCTTCTTCAGGTTTCTATTATGGAGCAAACACTACGTTTCCTACTTGGATAGTCTGGAAGTCAGACCTCTTGACCTCCAGGGTCAAGGGTCAAGAAGGTCTGTTCTTCTACGCCTCACACTACCCCAACCCCTCCTGTCTCCAAGGACGCTGAGAGCTGATGTGGGCTGGTCAGACTCCAGTGCACGGACTGGGCTACGTCTCAGTGGCTGGCTCTTCCAAAGGCTTAACACGCTTGGGTACGGCTTGCTTTGGAATTTAGTCTTCCCCTCCACCCCCGAGGCTTCTCTGAAAGGTCACCCCTGCCCCTTGCCTTCTCTGTGGCCCAAAAAGATTCAGGGAGGGTGGCTTGGACAAGCTCTCCCAGACTTGGGGAGATCTGTTCCCCATTCTCCCTCACTCTTTTCCTTGGGTTCTCCTCTCTGTGGGCAAGCTCTGGCCTGCCACCCACTGGGTCCTACCTTCTGAGATGCAGGTTGGGCTCTGAGTGCATCATTTAAGACGGCTTTACAACATAAATGTCCATCAACAGATGAATGGATAAAGAAGATGTGGTACCTATGTACAATGGAATACTACTCAGCCATCAAAAAAGAATGAAATAGGGCTTCCCTGGTGGCGCAGTGGTTGAGAATCTGCCTGCCAATGCAGGGGACACGGGTTCGAGCCCTGGTCTGGGAAGATCCCACATGCTGCAGAGCAACTAGGCCCGTGAGCCACAATTACTGAGCCTGCGCGTCTGGAGCCTGTGTTCCGCAACAAGAGAGGCCGCGATAATGAGAGGCCCGCGCACCGCGATGAAGAGTGGCCCCCACTTGCTGCAACTAGAGAAAGCCCTCGCACAGAAACGAAGACCCAACGCAGCCATAAATAAATAAATAAATAAACCCAAAGTTAAAAAAAAAAAGTTAATATAATGCCCCACATCAAAAAAAAAAAAAAAGAATGAAATAATGCCATTTGCAACAAAAAGGATGGACCTAGAGATTATCATACTAAGTGAAGTAAGTCAGACAAAGACAAATATCATATGATATCGCTTATATGTGGAATCTAAACTATGACACAGATGAACTTATTTACGAAACAGAAATAGACTCACAGACATGGAGAAAAAACTTATGGTTACCATAGGTGAAAGTGGGGGGAGGGATAAATTAGGAGCTTGGGATTAACAGATACACACTACTATATATAAAATAGATAAGAAACAAGGACCTACTGCATAGCACAGGGAACTATACTCAATATCTTGTAATAACCTATAATGGAAAAGAAACTGAAAAAGAATACATATATATATATATATACAACTGAATCACTTTGCTGTTCACCTGAAACTAACACAACATTGTAAATTAACTATACTTCAATTGGAAAAAAAAAAAAAAGGCTGCTTTGGTTCTTCTCTGCTCACAGTAGCCTGGCTTGAGTAAGACAGTCCTCTGAGGGCATTTCACGCAGATTATTGGAGCTCCACCGTGGTGCAGGAGACCACAGCCCAGCTAGCAGGGAGATATACCTTCACCGTTCTTGGTTCTCTGTGCATATGTTTTCTTAGAAATACTCATCTGGAAGTGTGGTTGGGTAGATCTGAATGCTTCGGCCAAACACTGTCTTAACCTCACTCCACTGGCTTCTAACTTTCCAAACACAGCATCACCCTAGATACAACCTAACTTCATTTTTCAGAGCTTACTTCCCTAATAACAGCCCTCACCTGAAATGTTGCCCAGGACCAGTGATGAGCAGAAGTCCTCAGAACAGCCAACAGAAATAGCGCAAGTCTGTGTTCCAAAGTCAATGTCATTCACAGGATGGCTCTTCAAGCCCTCATTTGAAACAGATTTATTCTTATTTGTAGACACAATTCTAAAAAGCCCATTCTTGCTTCCTTAGTTCTCAAGCATTTATAGCCTGTAGTTTACGAGGGGCAGACCCACAAAGAGCAGAAAGAAAGGACCAATGGAAACCTGACGATGAAAGAGCAGTCAGAAGAATGGTTCCAGGGAGGGATGGTGGCCATAGAACCATCAGATAACAGAAAGGATGGCCACACACTTCTTTTGGATCAACTAAAATGTTTGGAAAAATGTAAGAGGTAAAAAGCATGAAGGGAAATCTGAGTATGGACAGTTAAGCCCCCTTCAGAGAGCTTCTGAACCCCACAGATCCACTGGTAGTTAACTGAGCTTGCAAAACCCCCATTTAGGCTGCCAGGATTAGCACAAGTAGGTGTGCTTCAGGACCTGTGATGGCCATCTGGATGCCTTAGAGCAAGTTCCAAATGGACCGATCAGAAGGTACGAAAGAACTGGAAGGAAAGCGAATGGGCTGCTAAGAGTGGGTGCCGAGTGAGATAATAAACAATCACCTTCCCACCACCAACAGTGCTGCAGTGCTGAACTCATGCTCTCGCCTACCTGGAAAACATCTTAGACCACTTCGTACATTCCAGGAATTGGGCTGTGTTCTAAGGGTACAGTAGGAGAACTCGTCCCCGAGGAGCTTACACTATAGAGCAGCCCCATTGTGGAAATCCAGTGTGTCGTTTATACTTAGAGCACCTCAGTTCTTACCAGGTACATTGCAGGTGTACAGTAACCACGTGTGTGAGCGGCCACTGCATAGCCCAGTGCATGGAGGTCCAGGCATATCTGGTTATTCCTTGATCATTACATATGCAAAGGTCCCAACCCATCAGTGGTTGGGCTAATTGTAGCTTATCCCATAGTTCTCATGGAATCACAGATTACATAAGAAATATCAGAGATAATTACTCTTTCACCTAGTTAGACAGACGATTCCTAGTCTTACAGTCTTTCTACCACAGACTAAGGTATTGCTTATATGATTATACTCTCCTCTACCTCATGCATAGAAATGGATGGAAAACTCCATTTAACTCCCCTGAACCCCACCTCCTTCTCTATTAGCATCTCTGGCTGTATCTCTAAAAAAAAAAAACTCTTGCCCATAATAGACACTTAATAAATATCTTTGAGTGAAAGACTGAAGAAATATTTTGTAAATGTCATCCATGCTCATCAATTTCAAAGCACCGGGCAAAACAGCACCAATATTCAGAAACACTTCAGATCTCAGTGCGATAGATGTTTTTCTCCCCAGGCTATCTCAGCTTTCCTGCATGTAAATGGAGGGCTTGGTTATGAAAATTTCATGCCCTGCCTCATTGCTCTGTCCTATTAGGAACCAGAGCTGACACAGGAAAACAGGAACATGTTTCACTCTGGAAACGTGTGTAGCATCTGTCGGGAAAACCCAAAAGCTGCCACGACAGCTTGTTTTTTCACCTCGGATTCAGGTGAAGAATGCACACTGGTGGGTGGTTTTTGCATGTTTCTTCCTCTGTTACAATTAAATTGAACCTGTTGGAACTGGTGGGTTGAACAGACTTAAGTGTTAGGCCTCTTGTGTTTTCTAGCTCAGCTGAAAGAGGATATTGAGAATTACTGCAATACTTGCTTATCCTGGGATTTACTGAGCCCTGACATTGCAAATAAAGAAGCCCTGATGTACAAAGTGGCAGAAGGGGTGAAAGAGGGCTTCTGATTGCAGGATCTTGAAGCAGAAAGGAGCCCTGGGGGGCTAATCCTTGAACTCAGCTTCCTTACCATGCAAAACCCCCATTTGCAGCAGTTTTTAAACAAGAAGCAAACAAGGGCCATCTCATAACATTTGCCCAGTCCGCCCTTCCCCCATAAATAAGAGAGTGAACTCAGACCAGCACCTGGCAAAATTTATAGTCACCCCGCCATAAATTACTCCTTGTCTTTAGAAGACAGGAAACGGTTATCATCCAAGCAAGCCTAAGCCATCTCGGGAAGATGGATGTAACTTCCTCTTACCATAGCTCTGACTTCATGCCAAAATTCACTCATGCTTCCTTTCTGGTTTTGGTGAAAAGCATGGCTCTGTGGCCACCAGGGGAATGCGCCTGGCAGACCTCCTAGAGCAGAGAGTGTAACTGATCCAGAGCCCTCTGCTGTGCACTGAAATCCATCTCTGTGTTGGCCCTGAGGCATCGCCACCCAAGGGCTGCTCCCCACCTACGACCAAGTGCGGCAGAGATGCTAAGGCGGCCCATTCCTGGGAGACACTGGACTCATTTGTCGGCCAGTTTAGGCTCAAGTACTCCCCAGTGGCACAAGCACAGTGGTCTGGGATGCTTTCACCCAAACTGCTCCACCTGTCTTAGTCTGTTTGGGCTGCTATAAGAAACACTGCAGACTGGGTGGCTTATAAACAACAGAAATTTATGTCTCATAGTTTTGGAGGCTCAAAGTCCAAGATCAGGGTGCTGGCATGGTTGGTTGAGGGCCCTTTTCTGGGTCACAGATATTTTGCTATGTCTTCACATGGCAGAAGGTAGTGAGGGATCTCCCTGGAGCCTTTCTTACAAGGGCACTAACCCCATTCAGGAGGGCCTCACCCTCATGACTTAAGTACCTCCAAAGGCCCCACCTCCTAGTACCATCATCTTTGGGGGTAAGGATTTCAACCTATGAATTTGGAGGGGACACAAACCTTCAGATCATAGCGCTCCCTCTCCCCTTCACTCCAGGTCAGATTTGCATTGCCTTCTGAGGGCTCACCCAGCTTTTCCCAGCTCTTCCCCATTGCCTTTCATGTAGGCATTTCCCCTAATAAAATCTTAGCATGTGTAACCTTGACCTGGTGTCTGCTTCTTGCAAGGCCCAGATTCACACCAGCTCCTTTCCACTGACCCAGGAGAGGGCCTGAGTTCATCACAAGGCAGGGCCTGAACAGGGCCTCACATGTAGCAGTCACTCAAGTCATATTTGCTGAATGAGTAAATGAATGAATGAATGAATGAATGAGAGTCCCTTACTAGGCTAAGGAGGTAGCCCTAACTATAAAGATGAACCTTCATTCATTGTGAAAGTGACAGTCAGCTGGCTGGCCTCCTTATCATCGGAGCCACTGCCCTCTAGTTCTAAGGAAGCAGAAGTCCTATTTTCTAGAAGCTGATGGGGAATTATTGTACTGCCAAGGGGGTCACAGTGACTTTGGGTCTCTGAGACTCTGAGAATTCAGCAGCCTACTTCACTGATCTCTGTGTCCCTAAGGCATCAGGCAATGAACACTCTTTTTTTTCACCCAGTGGGGCTAAGGAAGGAGGCTCCATCACGAGGCCAACATGGTCTCCTGAAGTTAACTCCAAGCAAGATAGGCCGGGTCCCTGGGAAAGGGAGGGTGGAGGGAGCTCCCATCTCAATGTGAATAGCATTGCCTGGGCATCTGCTGATGGAGCGGAGACCTTGACTCACTCCCACAGAGCATCCTGGCGACTCACGGAAGCACATGCAGCACAACCTGGAAGCCTAGGACAGCTGCGATGTATTTCCTTGGCTACAGATGTGTGAGCCTGTTTAGAGCCTGGGGTGAGGTTGGATGCCCTAAATATTCAAGCAGTGAGTACAGCACCTGGGAAACAGTGATGTCCAGAGATACTGTGAAATTGCCAAAGAATGTAAACTTCAAACCTCTGGGTCAGTTTTATCCAACACCCAAGACCCCATAATCTCTGGAGCCAGGGCCTTGGAATCTGAATTTTCACAAGCATCCCTGAAAGTCTTGGCCCTAAGTGTAGTCTACGTGGCCAGTGTTAAAGACACAGCAATTGGAGATCTTGAGAGCAACAGAGTCCATTTTTGGCATCAAACTGAAAAGGTAGGGACATGACAGATAGAAATTTAATTGAAATGGCCTCCATCACTAGCCAAACAGAAGCAAAACTCCCATGGCCTTCTTCCCCTGAAGACTCAGCATGTCAGAGGTGACCAGCCCTTATTAGGTGGGGAGACAGACAGCAGATGTATACAAGCAAAGACTCTGGGGAAGTGGCAGGGAGGATGGAGAGTGAACCCACAAATCAGTGTCTGAAAGTGTTAACCACCTGTTATAAATAATATTACGAGCCACCCAGCATTGATGTATTTAACCCTCACTTCATCCCACAGAGGCACGACACAGAAGCAGCCAACAATGAACCTCCTTCCTGTTTGGGGCATGCCCACCAGATGAGACTTGGTGGCCTGGAGACAATTTCCTGCCAAGGAAGCTGAAAATGTTTGGCGCTTACTTGTTCTCCCAGCCTCCCTGGAGGTAGGGTGTGGGCACGGGACCTGGGCGTATGCATTGGCCTTATACCTGGAGTCAGAGGCTGGTGCCAAGGAGTCCTGGGCACCAAGAGGCATCTCCAATGGCAGCAGCCGTGGGAGAGCGTGTGGCCTCAGGCCAGCAGCGGCGGCAGCCATCCCAGTGAGGGTGTCTGGTGTCCAGGGGTGCGAGCTGCAGCATCTGGGCATGGTGTGGAGGTGATGGTGTCCTCAAGGGAGCCACTGGGTGGTGGGATTTGGGGCATCTCTCCCAGCCATCTAACCCTGAATCCCAGCAATTCTCTGGCTCTCGTGGAAATTCTGTAACCTCCTGAGTGGTCTCCCTTTTAACCAATTTCCTTCCTTCATAATCAGCCAGATGTGTTTCTACAGTGAGGGACAAAGATTCCCAGTTGACCCAGCAGTCTTTTGTTGGAGAAGGAATTGGTTTCCAGCTGAGTGTGCAGCCCAGGAAGGTGGCCAGGAGCAGTGCTGAGGGATGCAGGGGTTGTCGCCTGCCGGCAGCCAGGGCAAACCAGCGAGTGCCCAAGTTCAGAGGGGTGACAGACATGGAGGATGACATTCTCACCCCTGCAGACACCGGGGCTACAGGCTCCTATGAACCAAGAGCTGCAAGAGAAGAATCTCTCAGGAGCATCCTTAGGAGAGGAAGAGAAGGTCAGGGAGGAGGAACCTGCCTTCTGTGGGAGACAGCATGACGGCGACAGCAGAGCTCGGGGTCGCTGGGGTGGAACTGAACCTCAGGGAACTTCCTCGCCTGTGCATTTGCTGTGGAGCAGCTCTGAGGACCCCCGGTGGGAGGAGGTGGGATGGAGCAAGCATCCTCGACGTGCAGAAATGACATTTCCCTGCCCAAGAAGCTCATCAGGAATAGAGGCTGGGAATCGAGGAAGACAGGCTGACGGTGACGTTCGCTGTGATATACTGGCAGCGTTTTTCAAGAAGATCAGGGAGCAATGGTGAGGTTACCCCAACGCTAAGCTTCAAATCAACCTGTCTCTTCTGCATTCGGCACGTCCCGTGATTAATGGGGGTCCAGAGCCCAACACATGAGAGGGGGTAACATCCTGTGGGCTGCTCTTTGTTCTGATTAAGTTATTAATCATTCCCTAATTACGACCGACAGAGCTTTGTATCCTGTCCCACAGACCTGCTGAAGGACATACTTGGGGCTGACAGTTTGGTGGAGATATGGTTTCTGGCTGTTCTGAAAACCCAGGGCCACCCAAGACCAAGGGAACAGGTGAAATCTGCATGTCCCTCCTTCAGTAATGAGTTCCCCAGGGTGAGACAGGTGAGAGCTGTGCCAGGTCTATAAAATATGGGGTAATTTAAAGCAGCTTGCACCTCCATTCTTGCAGAGTTACAAAGGGGCATTTTAGGGAGGAAGCTCATTCGTCTGTGTGTGTGTGTGTGTGTGTGTGTGTCTGTTTTCCAGCTGACTAGGCATGAGAGTGACATGCAAGTGTGTGGTCAGAACCTTTGGCATCTTTTCCTGCCAGCCTGGGCCAGACCGCAGGTACACCTTTTCCCACCTTCCAGGAGATAAGCCACTCAGCCCTTCTGAATTGTCTTCCCCTACATCCCTCATCCTTCCCCGAAACCATCATCCAGCCGACCAATGTCTCAGTTTCCCAAACTTGAGCTCCTCCACGACTCCACACAGGCTGCTTGCACTGCAGTCTTGAGTCTTCAGACTTCACTCTTTGCCTTGTTTATCTTTCCATATGTCTAAACTCAGTTCAGTGTCACTTCCAGCAGGAAGCCTTCCCTGATATCCCTGCCTGTGCCCATAGTCTCTGGGTTCCCAGAGCACTCCTGCTTACTCATGTCCGTGGTCTCCAGTCACTGGGCTGCTCATCTTCCCCTCTGGATGCTGAGTTCTCGGCAAGGAGGAACGGTTCCATTCCCCTGTTATTCTAGGTCCCTCCATATACCAGACATTAACACATGTTTGTTGAGTGAATAAATGAGTGAACGGGTGCACACATGAATCGTATTCATTATTCGGCACCATTCATGCATTTACGCATTCACTGAGTGAATAAATGAACAGTTGAGAGCTGCAAGTTCCCTTTGAACGGGGGTGGGGACTGCAGGCTGTTCACTACAGCTTCTTCCTGGGCGCCCAGCCTGACCACGTTTTCCACCTTCCCTTACGCTTAGAGATAGCCAAGGAGTTCTAGCGCAAGTAGTGGGCTTCACTTCCAGCTTACTGGGAGCAGAGCCCTCCCCTCTGATCAGATTCTACACAAGTGAGAAATGCTTATTGTAAATTCACGGAGACTTCGTTTACCTGCTACAGCAGCTACTGCTGCATTAACAGCACACAAGTATCCTAGGCAAGGACCGCGTCTCCCGGCTGCTGTCCCTCCAGCTCGCCTCTCTTCCTTGTCTCCAAAGCAGCAGATCAGAGGGTGGTCTTGCGGGCGTGACCTCATCTGTTACAGGTCAGTGCCTCTCAACCTTTACCTTGCGTATAAATCACCTGGGGATCTTGTTAAAACGCAGCTTCTGATTGCGTAGAATGGGTGGAGCCCTGCCGTGCTAACCAGCTCCTCCCCCCCAGCTGACGTGGACACGGCTTGTTCACAGACCACGCTTCGAGGAGCAAGCATTTAAGCCACCATCACCTGTGAACTGGAGAGAAACCAGCTGCAGGTGTGAGTGGGCAGGGCCAGATCGCTGGGGGCCTTGATTCTGGGTATTCGAGGCCTGAGAATCTGCATTTCCAACAAGTTCTGAGCGATGTCTGTGCTGCCGTTCCGGGGACCAGACATCGAGAGCCACCAGCTTCACAGCTAACGGCGAGCATGTGGGACCCATTCCAGCTGGCTCTTCCCCCGGCCCTGCCATCCCCTAGCTGTGCAACCTGGAGCTAATCACAGCCTCCTGGTGCCTCAGTTTCCCCGTCAGTTAAATGGAGACGATGTTAGCCGTAGTACTGACCTTACAAGGCGGATGTCAGCATTACGTTAACATAGGGAAACTGTGTGCCTGGCACAGAATGGCTCTACTGCTACATGATTAGAGCGCGCGACTGTGTGCATCAGAGGGCGAGAAAGCTGGGTTCTAATCTCGCTCATCTACCTACCAGCTCTGTCCCCTGGCAAATTACTTAACCTCTCTAAGCCTCGTTGTCTCCATTTGTTAAAGGGGAATCAAAGTACTTGCTTCATAGGGATGTTGTGAGGATTAAATGAGAAAGTGAACATAAAGCATTGCATGACCCGAAAGGTAGCTGCTGCTGAAATTAATCACAAACCTGACTTCAGGCAGATTGACGCTCTCATTGGCCCCGCCATGCCGAGGCGGGCAATCAGCTGGATCTGCTCTGCGGTCACGTTCCCCATTGGCTGAGAGCCGGCAGCATCACACCCGCGTGTTACCGGGGTGCCCCTGCGAGCACACAAGCGCCCCCCCATTCTACCTCTGCTCCGGAAGTTTTCCTTCTTGCCAGCATCTTTGGGTTTCCGGCCTAACCTTCCAGCAACTGTCTCCAGTTCCATTTCTCTTGCCAACTGGAAGGATTACTTTGTGAAAACAAAGGCAAAACGCACAGGACTGGAGGGCCCCTGTCCTCTCCCTGCATAAGGAAACCGGAAGGGTCAGGCTCCTCTCCAGGTCTAGGGCCACCCCGCCGGGCTCCCCCATCTTTCCTTCTGGCTGTGAAGGGACCCTGGGCCTGTTTTCTTAATCACACTCCACATACAGCCTTTCTTCAACGGAAAAGCCTTCTGTCTCCTAGAAATGCCGTTCACCTCTCAGAACCTTCAAGACCTCTGATGTGCTTGGCCCCAGTCCTAGGAGGGAGGCCACCGTGCTGTCTTGGAGTTGCAGTTGAAGCTTAAACATCCACCATCGTTGTGACTCCTTTGAGTAGCTTGTTGTCGTCACCTCTGTGCCCAGGGGTCACTTGGATCTGAGTGGAGTGGTCGTCTTCTTCGTGCAGGCAGCCCCGAGCCTTTCAGGCTGGGACTGGCCATGTTATTGGCAACTCCCTGTACAGCCATGTATTCTCCCCACGTCCCCTAGGAGAATGCAGAGGGTTCTGTAAAATGCTCTAGAGAGCGGGGCTTAGGGCAAACATTCGACCAAAAGCTTACCCACCCACACCGGGATCCCCTGCACTGGACAGCACTAGTCCTCTGGGTTCGAAATGAGGGAACCCTTTATGGAGCAGATACTGTCAGCGCCCCGACTCCAAGGCCTCCTGACTCAAGCAGAGTGGTGTGGTCGAATCAGGCCAGACTCAGGAGACATGAGAACCTGAGTTCCAGCTTTCCCGCCACCTCCTTTTGTGACTGTAGACAGAATAATTTCAGTACCCAGGTACCAAACCCTTGCTCTGTGCCAGGTATCATGATGGTTGCTTGGTCTGGGATTCTCACAACAGGTGCTCCCAGGCAGGTGTTATGACCCCCCATTTCACAGAGGAGAAAAATGAGGCTCTGGCAGAGGTAAGTAACTAACTAGGTAGTAAGTGACGGAGCCGGGATTTGAACCCAAGGGTGCCTGATCACCAAACAGGACTCTATCCACTGCTGGGCGTGCACCTTTCCTGATTCCATTTTTCTCACCTGTAAAAAGACAGGTTTGGATAGTGTGTGATTTCCTTTCACCTCTGGCTGAGTCCTTCCTTGGTGGCTACAGTAGGACCCAAGAGCCTCTGAGTACAACTATAGACTGTATTTGGAGAAGGATAGAAAGGAGAGATTCTACTTTGTTTTGTAACATCAGTTTTTCAGAGCAGAGGAGCCTGAAGCCCCGTGTAGGGCCGTTTTCCAGCTTCCTTTTACAAATGAGGTTAAAGAAAGTAAAGTTAATGAAGCAACTCAGCTACGACCGAGAATGCAGCAGGAAGTCATCAAGTCCGGGCTGTGGGACGGTTGCCATGACATTCCAAAGCAAGCACCGCGGTCTGTGCCTATGAATGTGCCCTCCCTTGGTTGACGGCAGGTTGCCTCTCTTTCCTTGTAAGCAAATGTGATAATAATATTAAGCAATTGTAAGTAATGTCCCCCAGATGCTTCTCCACCGCCTTTGAAATATTATTTTAGATCTGCCAAAATAATTGCAAACTTATTCATAAGAACAGGGAGGAGCCAGTGCCTCTACCTTCCAAAGACAAAAGGGCGGCGAGCTTCCTTCGAGGACATTCAAAAACGCGGCCACCCTGCCAACAGCCCGAGGCTGGCAAAGGTCCATGTGAACTTTGGAGAAGCTTGCAGGATGAACTCTTCAAACACGCAACAACTAAAGGCACAGTCAGGAGGGAGGGGAGATGATGAGGTGGGCGTTTTGTCGGCTCCAAGGTTAGAATGCAGCTCTTCCACCAAAGCGTGGCTGTCTGACCCTCACAAAGCTACAGCCCAGCTAAATCAAGCAAATATTTGTCTACCACTGACTGCGGACAAAGCAATCATCTGCTGTGGGGAATGCAGTCTCATACACACACACACACACACACACACACACACACACACACACACACACACACACACACACACACAACACACACACACACGGGAATGCATGTCTCCTGTTATCTCGAAGCTCTCAGGCTGGTCCAAGGAAGAAATGCAAACATTCGTAAATAAGTCTGGTACAAGGAGAACTGTAATAAATAGAACAGGGGGCCGAACATGGTACAACGGAAGCAAACAAGAGGAGGAGATGAATTAGGACTTACTTTAATTTATGGAACCGATTACGGAGCAGTGCATGAAAATCTGGCCTGGATGAGTCTTTTTTTATCCAGTATTTTCTATCCCAGTGATTGGAATCTCCATTCATCCACCCAGTGGTCCAAGCCAGTGATTGGAACCCTTATCTATCACCCAGTGGTCCAAGCCAGAAAATGAGGGGTCTTTAAGACCACCTTCTCCCTCACTCCTTATGTCCCCAAATATCACCAAGTCCTGTTCACTTTTACCTACTAAATTTCTCTCCCCTTTTTTCAACTCCACTAGCACTACCTTGGCCACAAAATGACCACCAGCATCAGCTGAGCCAACAGGCAGCCTCGTTTACCTCCAAAAATATGTCCTTTCCTTCAGTCTGGGCAGCTTAGGACATGGGTCACTCCTGGGCCAACAGCAGTTGCCAGAGGAACACCCCAGGGTGGCAGAATACTCAGAATCTCCTCCTGGAACAGGGCATTGTGTGGCTATCTAAACAAAAGTGGGTTTCATAGGAAGGAGAAAGAGGAAAGTGCTTCTCGGGGAAGAAAGCAATAGTAATTTGCCTCAGGGAAAAGCCATTATGGAAGAATAAATCAAAATTAGTGATTTGCCATATTACATATTTATTGTAGTCCTTGGGTCCCCAGGTACCAGGCAGAGCTATCATTTATTCACTTGACAAGTATTTGAGTGGCAGGCACTAGGAACCCGAGAGTGAACAAAAAAATGCACAGAGTTCCTTCCCTCACTGAGCTTGGAGCCTAACAGGAAGGGCTGACACTAATGACAGGGTCACATAACGAGAGAAAGTGCAGCCCTGCTGCGAGGAGGAGACCCACGTGCACTGCAGGAGCCCTGGAAGTGAAGGGACGGCGTGAGGGAGTCAGAAAGCCTGCCCTGGAGAGGCGGCACTTGAGCTGAGGCTCGGGAGGTAAGTAGGCAGCGGGTGGAGAGAGCTCAGCCATCGGTGGAAGCAGACCCAGAGGCTGGAGCCGGAGGGGCGGGGACCAGCATGTTCTGGATGTCCCTGTTCAGCCGCTGCATTGACCGGCGATGGCTCTTGCCTGACCTCGGGACTTGTGTTCTGTGAGGTCATCCATTTCTCTTTGATTGGTTTGAGTTGGGGTCTGTTGCTTGCAACCCAAAGCAAAATAAGTGACGCTGATCCCACTGCCCTGTGAGGTAGAGGGGAGGCCTCACCACACTCCGGGGAAGCTGAAGACGTAGAGGGTTTTAGAGCATCCAGACTAGAAGCCCTGTCATGTACTATCTAAGAGGATGGCTTCTGGAGCGAGACCACCAAGATCCACGCCCTGGCTCTCTGACTGTGTCCTCTCTGTGCCACAATTTTCTCACCTGTGTAATGAGACGATGACAGTATCCGTCTCTGCCTCTAAGACCCTTCACAATTGGACCAGTTACCTACCTTTTCAGTCTTTTAACTCAGAACTCTCTTTCCTGTGTCCTCTGCTGTATCCCAAGTGGATCACTCATTACTCCCTCGACATGTTCACATTTATCCTTCTATGTCATTGCTCGAGACATTTTCTCTCCCCAAAATAACTTTGGCCCACCTCCTATTGAAATCCAACCCATCCTCCAAACACCAATTCAAATTCCATCTCCAGAAAGCCTTCTTCAATGACCCCCAGCCATCTCACTTCCTCTGAGCTCACTTTTAAATGCTGGACCACTTTTCCTATCACTTCTTATCTTTTGCTTCTTCAAGAGTGATAGGCACATGTGATTCTTCCCTCTACTCGATTGTGACATTATTGAGGGCAGACACCATTTGCACAATCATTATATTCCAAGAATCCTTGGCACTCAAATCTCATGCAAATTTTGGTACGTTTTCCCTGTAAAAATAAAATAAATGTGCTGGTTGGTACCTGGCTTTGAATATGGTAGCTGAGCAAATCTAGGGTCTAAGGTTTTCTGCCTCCTGACTCAGTGTCCCATACATTACGTAGATGGGTGTCCTAGTTGTGTGATGAGAAAAAGCCTGTGATAACTTTGTAGATTGTAAAGCACTACAGGCATGCCGACTCAGATATTGCGGGTTTGGTTCCAGATCACTGCGATAAAATGAACACTGGAATAAAGCGAGTCACACAACTTTTTGGCTTCCCAGTGCGTGTAAAAGTTACGTCTACACTCTACTGTGCAATAGCATCATGTCTAAAGAAGCAATGTATGTACCTTAGTTAAACAACCCTTTCTTGGGCTTCCCTGGTGGTGCAGTGGTTGAGAATCTGCCTGCCAATGCAGGGGACACGGGTTCGAGCCCTGGTCCGGGAAGATCCCACATGCCGCGGAGCAACTAGGCCTGTGAGCCACAGCTACTGAGCCTGCGCGTCTGGAGCCTGTGCTCCGCAACAAGAGAGGCCGCGATAGTGAGAGGCCCGCGCACTGCGATGAAGAGTGGCCCCCACTTGCCACAACTAGAGAAAGCCCTTGCACAGAAACGAAGACCCAACACAGCCATAAATAAATAAATAAATCCAAAGTTAAAAAAAAAAAACCCTTTCTTGCTAAAAAATGTTAACCATCATCTGAGCCTTCAGTGAGTTGTAGTAGTGACATCAAAGATCACAGATCAACAGATATAATAATAATGAAAAAGTCTGAAATATTGCGAGAATTACCAAGATGTAACACAGAGACACAAAGTGAGCAAATGCTCTTAGAAAAATGGCGCCGATAGACTTGCTCGATACAGGGTTGCCTCAAACCTTTGATTTGTAAAAAAAAAAAAAAATGCAATAAAGCGAAGCACAATAAAATGAGGTCTGCCTGTATATGCATATCAATTGCTACCATCATCACCATCACCATTATCATCACCATCATTATCATCGTCATCTATCACCATCACCATCATTGTCTTCATCATCACCAAAAGTGCCGGGTACGTGAATGGAAGGTACGCTGCTTGTTTTCTAGCTGAGAAAAGAAGCTTCCTTTGCAAGTTTGTATATCAACAGTACAGGCGTTATCACCCAAATAACATGTTTCCTGCCCCTACCTCCTCTTCAAACCTATGCTTTTCCTCATATGCATGGACCTTTCCACTGATAGCAGCCTCACCCCAACAGCCTTTAATCTTTCTCTCTTTTCCACCACTGTGAATGGGAGTGAAGCATCTTATTACAGTCTATCTAGCTAATAATTCAAGGGACCAAAGCACAGAGACATTTTTCCCTTTGATCATTTGACTTAAATCAGGAAAAGACCAAACAAAAACAGTTCCTCTAAGAGTCTCAGGGCTGCTTACTGATTAAATATCACCCATAATTTATAACAATACCATTACTACTCCTAGATATATGTGAACGGTAGAAGCAATTTGGAATCAGCAATTTAAAAACCAGCTCGGGGTTGCAGAGAAGGTCAATACCACGGTGGAATTAGCACTGACTTTAGGTAGCTCCCCGCTAGGAAAGAGAGTTCCCAGGCAGCCCATCTGCTGGGCAGGAGGCCAGCCCCTGGAAACAGAGGCACCCACCCGCAGACCACCAACCTGGGAGGAAGGGGCCCTTCTCAGCCACCTGCCAGTGGGGCCACGCATGCATTGCCCTAGGTAATTCGTCCTGTGTACTACTGCTGAGCTGACCTGTTCCTTCTCCCTCATCTTTCAGGGTTGTTGGGAAATATCTGACATACGAGACAGGAAGTCTTACTGTTGGGTGATGTTAACAGTTTTAATCAACATGAAGCAACAAGAAGTCAGTGGTTGACCTTTGAGGTTGTCAATCCTCTTTGCCCACACGCTGCCACATTTTCCACCTTGCGGGCACCTAGCTGAAGCTTTGGGTAGATGATCCTTCCAGCTCCTTCCATGTTGCAGCATGCCCTCTCTGTTCTCCTGGTTCCCCGGGGTTGTCCTCCTTGCCAGCCTCCATGGGCTGTGGTCCTACCGTTGGATTCAGGCTGTTTCCTTGCCTGGTGGACCCACTATGCTTCCTCCCCACCCAAGATTTCCTTTCCCCTGAGCCCCAGGCGACAGTCACAGATGGAGAGAGCACGCCTCCCTTTGCTGTCATGACACTTCTTTCTCCCCCCACACGCCCACATGTCTCCCATTCTTGTCTTTACTATATTCAGAGACTTTTGTCCTCCACCAAACTGAAAACCTTTGTCTGTTTCACTTGCCACTGTCAATGTTCTTACTTTTTCTCCTTAGGGTTTATTGCAAATGTTTGATACCATTGTTAAGTGACACCTAACACAGGACTCATACTGTAGTTTCTCATTCATGTTTGAAAAACAATGTGATGATCACACACCTAAACATCTGTATATAAGCTACACAACTGAGGCATTAGCATTGCAACATACCTGCACACATCCATCTGTAGATGTGTACATTGACTCGACATAGGAAATAAAGCTTTATATGCTTATCTCAAAACGCCTAACACCAGGCTCCCAGGAGGCTTCGAAATCTATTTAGCTTGAGATTAAGCCCCCGCATCTCCTAAACTGTCCAGCGGGACATCCCAGCTAGATCCCAGATTGGAGCTCAAGCTTCGGTCTGAGGTTAACATGCCCAGGTGGAACCCAGCATCTTTGGTTTGTATGTCTGTCACCTGGAGAGGTACAGGTCTGTTGTTCTTTCGGAAAAGGTTAGCTGCACCAGACAGTGTTAAATTCTCGCGTACCTTCTCCGCAGCTCCCCTATAATTGGCCTGTTACACCACAAGCACCGAACTGCAGCGTTTGTAGTATGGAGTTGAACCACACAAATCCCCGAATTATACTTTTGCTACAACAAAGGAAACAATGAATTGCAGAGTTCACACATCTCTCCTCTAATTACGCCACACACGAAACACCAGGACTGGCAAAACCACCAGAGAGAGGGGAGGGTAAGGTGATGTGGAGCCGCACAGTGGACCGGAGGCGGGAGGCAGGAGGCGGGAGAAGGAAAGGGAAGCTTCTGGACGCTTAGTTAGCTCGTCCGAGTTACTGCTCTCCCGCCACCCTGCTGTCTCTTCTATCTGGTGTCTGTCCTGGGACACCCTGCTTCAATACTCAGCCTTGATGGTGAAATCCAGTTAAGTGTGACCGTCCTGGAGACTGTTGGAAAAGACAAAGATCCAACCCACGAACAAAACAGACAGAGTGACTTAGTTAAGTGTCTGTGGCTCAGCTGTGTGGCTCTCCGGCTCCTGTATCAAATGTCTGAGGCTTTCATCTGAAGCTTCTGACCCACTTGCCAGGCCATTACAAGAAATTTGGGCATAGACGAAAATACATTTTAGGATCTTGGCTCAGGAGAGACAGACACACAAGACACAGTGCCCCTAGACGGATGGGATCATTTTCTGCACGTTGCCGACCCAGGAAGCCCCGTTCTTCCTTTCCTGCAAGGGCTGCACCACGCTGTCAGGGCTGGGAGCTGGGCTGTTGAAATCATGGACCTCTGTCCTGTTGCTGTGACCACTACAATGACCTCTTCACTCTTGATCAAAACACCCCACCTCTGTACTCCCACCCCAAGCCCCCTGCTCTGCTGGCAGTCACCCTCTGACCTGCAGTCATACAGGCAATCTCCAATGTCTTATCCCTGACCAATGGGGCCGAAGACGTACACATACATAGTCAGGTGGGACTTCCCAGAGAGTCCCGCTTGCCTTTCCAAGTTGCCAACCAACCAGACGGAGAAATATTGAAGGAAGAGGAGAGGAGAGCATGTGTGCTGAGGATGGAGGTTGTCAAGGGTTCGCAGCAGCAGACAGCAGGAAGCTTTCACCTCCTAATGTCTCTGACTGTCGCCAGCCACACTGAACCTGTTTCCTACGAGCTACGCCACAGGCACCTGGGAGTTTGTGAGGCTCTTGTCACGGAACGAGGAAGGAGGATGAAGACAGGGACAACTGGTGCTATGGACTGTATGTCTGCGTCCTCCTCAAATTCCTGTGCTGAAGCCCTCATCCCCAATGTGATGGGATTTGGAGATGGTGCCTCTGGGAAATGGTTAGGGTTAGATAAGGTCATGAGGGGTCCCCATGATGGGAATAACATCCTTATAAAAAGAGGAAGAGACAAAAAATATCTCTGTCTGTCTCCGTCTCTCTCTTTTTCCCTGCATGCACACATCAAGGAAAGGCCACGTGAGGACCTAGTAAGAAAGCAACCATGTGCAAACCACGAAGGGGACTGAACCTGCCCGCACCTCGATCTTGGACCTCCCAGCCTCCAGAACTGTGAGAAATAAATGTTTGTTGTAGAAGCCACTGGGTCTATGATAATGTGTTATAACAGCCCGAGTTGAGTAGGACAGCTGGGTCTTGAGTATTTTCCACCACCCCCCCTTCCTCTCTTTTAAAACCCTCCATTTGATGTTGGAGTTTTCTCTGCACACGGCAGGACCAGGACACACCACGGCCATCACGGGAAACCACCAGAGACGTGTCACCAGCCCAGTCCTGCCTCTGTGGGTCACATCATGGATGGAGGGAAACGAGTCTTATTCTGACATAGGTGTGGTCTGGCCTCACTGTGACCTGCTGAACAGGGGTTGAGCCCCTATCATGGTTTTCAATAGATTCAACAACTGTATTTTCTTTTTTCTCTTTTTTAAAATTGAAGTATAGTTGATTTACAGTGTTTTAGGTGTACAGCAAAGTGATTCAGTTTTATATATATATATATACAATATTCTTTTTCAGATTCTTATCCATTATAGGTTATAACACGATATTGAATATAGTTCCCTGTGCTCTACAGTAGGTTCTTGACAGCAACTGTATTTCCTTGTACCATTAGAATTCTAAAGACACGGCAGCCGTCCCAATTATTTAATTTACGAACAGCTAGTCCTATTTTATCTTGCTGTGCCCTCATCAGCAAGATCAATAAAAAGAAGGAGGGAAAATCTCAGCGAAATCTGAGTAAGTAAATTCTGACCAAACTTTCAAAGATTTGGTTCAAAAGTTTGGCTGTGGAAGGAACAAGTGATTTCAATCCAGACTATGATAGAATCGATAGATGTCGAATTAGCAGGAAAGGATCATACCTTGCTAAGGGGTGTTTGGGACATGGCTATTTGGGGCCAAGCAAAGAGCACTTTGTAAAAGCCTCTAGGCTTTAACTATAAAGATGGCATGTGAAAATTGAGTGAATAATTGAGTTTGATTTTAGGTGCTAAAGTAATGTTGGAGAATGTAAAAGTGAGGCGGGCGTTTGGCCATATATTTTCAAAGCATTTGTGGGTCCCTCCTGCCCGGGCAGCACGGTCTCTAGACGCTTGGCCATCTCAACCGACAACAGGACCTTGGGAGGTAGGGTAGGGAGGGTGTGGTAGCCATGGCTGGGGGACAGCCTGAGCCAGCAGGACCCCATCCAGCGGCTGCCGAGGCCCAGCTGGCAGATGTCCTGGTCCTTCTCCTGCTGGAAGAGTAAGGACACAGCTCTTCCGGGGATCCACTCCCAAACATTCACTCCCTCCTGTGTGCTGCATCCCATGCAGAGAGGTGGGCACATAATCCTTTCCTCCCCTGCTCAGCTAGGACCTTTCTTCCCTGCTTGGAGAATGGGAGTCGGCTTTAAATCATGCTTACTTACTGCCCATATCTTGTGATTTTGTATCCTCTGAAAAAAGCCCATCATTTAGAGGACAAAGGGCCTCCCTCTTTCTCCACCTCTAGTATTAAAAGTTAGTCCTACACAAGGTAAATTCAGATGGGAAAATAGTTTGTTATGAGCACATGGTGATGGGCAGAGAGAGGGGAAGATGAGGTGGGGTTTGCAGGACTTGTTTCTCTTTAGCATCTGATACGACCTGTGAGTCTCGGGACAGGCTGATTTCTTCTATTTGCTGTGACTACTAGCAAATTTAGAGCCACAGCGGTAATTTACCTTTTGATAATTTCTACAAGACTTCCGGTAAATGAAGACTAACAGTCTTCGGTTTCCTGTGACCATTTTTCCTTTGTATTTCTCTCTTTGTTCCTTTTCTGCTATAAAGCATGTCTTTTACAAGATGTCTTGAACTCTTTTTTGATTTCAGTGAGCCTTGGAAAGCATACATAGATGGGTGGGTGGATGGATGAATGGAAGGACAATCAGAGAGATAGAAAGATAAATGAGGTGGAGAGAGTGATGGAGACTAAGGCAATGGGGGAAAAATATTCACTACCCCTGTCTTGTCTGGCTGTCGACAAGGGAGATTTTAAAAAATAGAAGGATTACTGACGATGAGGACTCGACCAAGTTTAGAAACACATGGTCACAAACCCTATCATGTCAAGGCTCAGAATACAATGCCCTTGACAACTCCATAGGAGGGAAATCAAAGAGTTTTTGAGGCACTATTTTGTTTTAGGACTACAGGTTGCACAGGTAACCTGCCATTCTATTTCCATAGAAAAAAATTTTAAATAAGAAAGCGAGTGCTCAGTACAAGAGCAGTACTGAACTGAGAATTCAGCTTTCGGATTCACTTTTTCAAGTGCTCAGAGGTGCATGGTCAAGAGATGAATTCTAAACGCTCAACCTATTGACAACATACCCTGGGTCCTTCCCAAATGGGCTTCCCATCTTCATCAAGGGCAGCCCTGGTCCTTTCACTGCCCTTTCTAGCCAGGTTGCTCAAAGTTTTCTTATCATCTTGTTAACTAATCTCTAGGAACCATAGGTTTTAAGTGTTCATAATTAGTTTTATGCATTTTGCAGACGTGTAAGAGCACTGACATGAAGCAATGCCAAATTGCAGTGACGTTCCCGTGCATGCACCTATCTTATCCCCTCCCTACAGGTGACATCCCCATGATGTCACTCCCACCTTGATTCAGCACTTGCCAATTATTCCAACTCAACGAGAGCCATGCTATTCATTAGGTGAAGACTCCTCCAAGGGTCTTGCTATTCTGACCTCCTGAAAGCCAGCACACGTGGAGGAATTTTCTTTAGGTGAATCCTATAAGGAGGGTCTCACGACTTCTGTTTTGTTTTTCTTCCACTGGAATGGAACGAGTATAATTCGACCCTGAATTCATTAAAAATCATCTTCCTCTATAGGACTAATGCCCCATCCCCAATGGAAAGATGCATTGTGACTCTGAAACCAGATTTGCAGTCTATCTGCAAGCACATCTGGCTATCTGAGCCAGGCTTTTAATTCTACCTGGGAACGTGTGTGTTTTGAAGCAACGACAAGTGACAAGAAGATGTTGGGTTTGACTGAACGGAACCTTTGAGTTGGTTTGGCATCTTTCTCTCTTTCTTCCTCTCCCACTGAAACTCCCACCCTTTGAATTTTCCTCTGCACCTCCAGAGCCATCAGCACACACTGATTTTGACGTTAAGAAGTTGTTTGCCTAATATGAGTGAAGTGATTGAAGTTGAGTGGAGATGAGTAGGGAGGCATGATAAGAATTCACGCCACGTAGCCCAGGAAAACCTGCTCTCACTGCATAGAAACACCTCCAAGATATGGTCCCCAGCTCTCCCCGTCCCCCGCCCCAGCTTCCTCGCCTACCCTGATCATCTCTCTTCTCATTAGCTGCCGCCTGCTTATATATTTTCTCCACCTCTGAATATGAAAGAGTGTTCTGCTGCCCTCCTTTCTCTGTTCTCTAATTTTGTTTTCACCCTATCTGAACCTATTTCATTCCTGCCTCTTTTCCTTCTCTTATGGGATTATTTAAGCCCCAAGTCCTTTTGCCCTGGGGAGCATTTCGGGGCTGGGCACACCAAAATTTTTGAACTGAGTTGTTCTGCACTCACCCGGCCAGTTAGCAAGTGTAAGCAGGCTCTTCACAATATGAAGTTATTGTTAGGTAGAAAGAGCACTTCAGCATCCCGGCAGGTAAGCCGAGAGACCAAAATGTGACCAACGTATTTACTGAATGGGAATGGAAAATGGGTCACTGAGTTTTCAACTAGCTCTGGATGCTAAAGGAATCAAGAATAAGCTTGTTTAAGAAACAGACTCATGGACATAGAGAACAGACTTGTGATTGACAAGGGGAAGGGGAAGGGGGCTGGGGGAGGGATGGATTGGGAGTTTGGGATTAGCAGATGCAAACTAGTATATACAGAATGGATAAACAACAAGGTCCTCCTGTATAGCACAGAGAACTGTATTCAGTACCCTATGGTAAACCATTATGGAAAAGAATATTTAAAAAAAAGAAAGTATATATATGTATAACTGAATCACTTTGCTGTACAGCAAAAATTAACAGAACATTGTAAATCAACTATACTTCAATAAAAAAGCTATCAAGTATCAAGCAGAGGAATATATCTGGAATTGCTTTTATAAACATCAGGCTGACTTCTGTATGAAGAAAAGATTTGGAGGAAACTGATGTGGTGAAGGTATAGTAAGATTAAGGGTAAGAAATAATAGTCTGGACAAGATTAGCAGTTAAGATTACACATAGACACATGTCAATCTCAACACATCCCCAAACGAATCCACTTCTTCTCTCCTAAATTATCTTTTCCTGTGTTTATCATCTTAGTGAAATAAAATGGTTAACCAAAAAAAAAAAAACCGAAAAAGAATAAGCTTGTTTATTCATTCACAAACTATCTACACGCCTAGCACAGTGTTCAGTGCTGGCAACACCAAGGTACCCAAGATGTTCCTTTGTTCTCCAGGATTTCACAATACGGTGGGCAGAACAAAGCAGCTGAATCCAACGGTGTCTCGTGGAAAAGACTCTCTACAGCCTTGTAAGTGGCTCATCTTTCTCCCTAAGATAATGATCTAGTTCTGGTAATGCAGTAAATGTTTGATGACAGTGATAGCAAAATAAATAAATCCAACCTGCTTTATTATCTTCCTAATGCTGCTGGGACAAGGGGCCACCAGTAGCAAGTTGGAGGTCTAGTAATTTTAACCTATCTACTAGCATCCATGATATTCAGCTAATACAACCTCTACTTGTTAAAATACTGAAACACAAAATGGCAAGTGACTGATCAGCACACCCCCAAGGACAGCAGAGACTCAACCACAAAGGGAGGCTGTGGCAGTCTGTCCCAAAGGGGCATCTGTCCAAAGGTGCTAGCCGTGGGGGGCAGAGACAGGCACTGGTAAGAAGACACTCCAGGGAGAGGGAAGATTTCGAGGAGATGAAGATTGGACACGTTTTCTGAGCTTAAGAGACAGTGATGATCTGATATTTTATCAGGAGCCTGTGCCCAGGAATGGGTAGACAAGGAGCCTTTACAAGTCCCCACTCAGAAGATGCAAGGGAAGGTATGAGTATTTTTGAGCTCCCAGAACGTGCCAGCCACCACAGAAGCCACTGCAGGAATTGCACTTAAATCTCACAGCAACTGTGAGGGAAGCGTTTTTATCACATTTTACAAGTAAGTAAAAGAGGTCCAGAGAGCAGGGCACCTAAGCCCCTTCACCACGGGACCCTGTACAACCTATTCAGCCTCATCGCTCATCACCTCCTGCCCTTTCTCACGTCGGGGACTCATCCTGAAACACACAGAGCATCTACCCTCTGCTCTGCCTTTGCCCAGGTTGTGATCGTTAATTTTAAGGGTCAGCTTGACTGGTCCATGGGGTACCCAGATATTTGGTCAAACATTCTGCGTGTGACTGTGAGAGTGCTTCGGGATGAGATTAACATTTAAATGGGTACACCGAGTAAAGCAGATTGCCCTCCCCACGTGGCTGGGCCTTGTCCAATCAGTTGAAGGCCTGGATAGAACAAAGGGCTGACCCTGACCCGAGTAAGAGGGAATTCTTCCTGGTTGACTGTCTTCAAACTGGGATATCAGCTTTTTTCCTGCCTTCAGACTAGAACTGAAACACTGGCTCTCCCTGAGTCTCACGCCTGCCGGTCTTAGAGATCGCTGGCACACCCTATAGATCCTGGGACTTGTTTTCCATAATCACACGAGCCAAGTCCTCATAACACATCTCTTTACATATATATAAAGAGGGTGTGTGTCTGTGTGTATGTGCACATGTACACACGCATCCTATTGGTTTTATTTCCCTGGAGAACGCTGACTAATGCGGAAGCCGTTCCTCTTGCCCATAACACCTTCCTCCACAGCTCCATCTCCATCCCCTCCACCTACTGAAATCCTACTTCTCCTTAAAGTTCACCTCAGAGGTTGCCATTCCCCTAACACCTCCCTTGAGGATCGCCCCAGCCCTGCCCACTCCCCACCCCCAGACAAGACGAATTGCTTCCTCCCTCGATACTTTCACATCGAGGTTGGTTGCTTCCACTTTCTTCTCTCCAGTGCTTCTCGCCATGCGGTCTTTCTGGTTTAGAGTTTGGGGTTTGAGTGTGTGTGTGTGTGTGTGTGTGTGTGTGTGTGTGTGTGTGTGTGTGTGTGTGTGTGATTCCCCAGCATTACCAGCTTCTTGTGTCTTTGGATCCTCTGATGCCTGGCACAGTGATGGAATATTCAGCAAAGGCTGGTCGACTGAAAGATCTCATTTCCCTTTAAACATCACAGAATGCACATCTACTCTGCTGGCTCAGCCGTCACAAAGGAAGGTTCGTGAAAAAAACACAGTTTGGGTGACTGGGTTTTATTAGGATCAATAATAGACATTATAAGGAATGGAAAAGTAGTTTTTTAAACAAAGGTGCTACTAACAGGAAAGATGTTTTTGTCAGAAAGTTCCAGCTTTCTCATCATTAACCCCTTCAGTATGCTTCCTCTCTGGTCATTCAGGATGAGTGCATCATTTATACACATGATCTGGTGACCTCCTCTAAACTGTTCAGTGTGGGTTTTCTAAGTAAAGGGTACTCTCTGCTATTAAGGGTAACTGTCAAGCAATTTAAGCAGAAGATGTGACCTAGTAAAATGCTGACCCTTCAGAAGTTGTAATCTCATGGTGATTGCTTCTTCCAGTACAAATACTGTCAAAACCCCATCTCACACCCTAAGAGAATTAAGAGAAGCAGGAACACTGAGATGTGCACCCTTAACTGGAGATCTGGCTCTAGGACATAGATCTGAAGAGTCTGCATCCAGTAAGCTCTCCAAAACCAGCATTTGTAATCATGACTAGCGTCGGGGCTTTCCAAGCTGGAAGAGTCTCTGAGTGATAATATAACCCAACACCCTCCTTTCCAGATGAGAGAAAATGAGAACAGGGTACGGAGAAGTGCTTAAAGCCAGAGAGTATTTTAACGGGTAGAATTAAAGCCTGAGCCTCCTAGACATCTGAGCTTGGATCTTCCTGCCATTTCTGGCTGCCAAAGTACATGCTGTTAGTGTAATAAAAATGGAACACAAGGTAGAGTGTCTGTACCCTTTTCACTAAGTGAGGACAAAGGGTGAGAGTGTGGAAGAGGTGGAGTAACGTGTTAACACTGAAAAGATGTGGAAGTGTGGGTAACATGGAAGTGGAAGAGGGGACGCCTATATGCTACTGGGGAGGATTTGAGGGCCCCCAAGTCCTCCCCACCTGTTGGCTGATATTCAAAATTTCTTCCTTGGAAGTTCATTCATTTCACTTTAGGTTGTGTAAATGCAAATCAGCATTACTCCTGGGAGTGACAGCACTCGGTCACACGGTCACTAGTGCCTTCAGAGAACAAGGATAGAAACTCCCCTGGGAACTGGTTCTCAGGGTTGGGGAGAGGGGAGGAGGGAAAACAAGAGTCTAACAACTCAACAGAATTCTTTCTTATTTCTCTTGCTCCTTTTTACTTTTTAAAAAAAATTTTATTTATTATTTTTTATTTTTGGTTGCATTGGGTCTTCGTTGCTGCGCGTGGGCTTTCTCTAGTTGCGGCAAGCAGGGGCTACTCTTTGTTGCAGTGCACAGGCTCTAGGTGTGCGGGCTTCAGTAGTTGTGGCACGTGGGCTCAGTAGTTGTGACTCGTGGGCTCTAGAGCGCAGGCTCAGTAGTTGCGGCGCACGGGCTTAGCTGCTCCGCGGCATGTGGGATCCTCCCAGACCAGGGCTCGAACCCGTGTCCCCTGCATTGGTGGGCGGGTTCTTAACCACTGCGCCACCAGGGAAGCCCTCCTTTTTACTTTTTAATCTCTGGTGTGTTAGGTGAAACTTTCAAATAGTAGAAATAATTATTTTTCGTCGGCATCACACACAATTTACATTGCCCAAATTGAAAAGCACAAAACTCTGATGGGTTTCTGCTCTAAACCATCCCACTGGCAGTAAATGTGTCTTTACAGCATTTTTCTATCTGCTGTCGGCGGCTTTACCATGTTTGGTAATTGTCTCAGCACAATTTGCGTTACTCACAAGGGCATTATCATGCCAGGGTGCCACGTGGGAATTTATTCTGATAGACGAAATGGCCATCTCTGAGCCTGAAAGACAGGGGACAATCTCTCAAGCCTTGGTTCGAGCGGGGTGTAGCTCTGGCATGAGGAAACCCAAAACTGTTTCACACCCTGCTTGGTTCTGGGGTTGGGTGATGAAGCCTGATGAAGGGACACTGCAGAGAAGGATGTGGGTTTAAGGGAAATTCTGGAGATGGCGATCATGGGGCTGAGACAAAGCCGTGGAGACCGAGACAGACTCTCCCCTTCACCAGTCAGGCTCCTCTAAATCCTCCAGGCCTTGACATTCAGTGTCCATCCTTGTGTCCTTGTGGGGCCGGCATCACCCAACTGCAGCAAGAATCCTGTCAAGTTGGTTTAGAATACCCACCCTTGACATCTGATCATGTCAATAGCTGATCAGATTCCTCAGGCGATGTCCGATCACCCCGGCCTTCCTTCAGCAAGAATCCTATCAAGTTGTTTTAGCCAGAATCATCCCTTACCCCTGAAGTCTCCTCTTAGTAATTTTCTATCCACAGATCCCCCCTCCGCTCCTTGGCTATAAATCCCCACTTGTCCATGCTGTGTTCAGAATGTAGCCCTATTCCATTTCCCCTAGGTCTCTTTTCCTCTATTGCAGTAGTTCCTGGTTAAAATCTGTTTTTACTGCTTTAACTACTGTCCAGCTTTAGCAAGACAAACTCTTAGAACTGAGAGGTGTTTTGAAACCATCTAATGTTCCTCCTTCGTTTCACTGAGGCCTGGAGAAGATTGTTGGTGGTTGATGAGATGTAGGTGGCAAAGAAGAGAAAGGAATCCAAGGTCACTTCAAGGTTCATTTCTGGGGTGACCTGGAGAATAGTGTTACCGTGAACAGAAGCAAGCTTGCACTGAAACAGAAAGACAAAGCAAACACATACATACAAGGACAAGCGGAAGAAGCGTAAGTAGCCTACATAAGGTGGGTGACAACCACAGAGGAAAACTGCTAAGTAAGCAAGAAAGCCACAGGAAACGAGAATTGTAATCCTAATTCTACCACTGATTTATTGAGTGACTTTGGAAGAGTCACTTAATAAACCTCCCCCAGATCACACTCTTCCTTCTCTTCCCCATATCGAGATAATATATACAATCAACTAATGCTCACCAATTTAAAAAATGAGTTCTACACACAGGTCATTGAGACGCTCAGTGTCTCATCCTATCTGTGTCCAGTTCTGAGGGCTGCTTCTTAAGACATTGTTCCCCAGGTTCAGGAGGCGGGTTCCAGCAATCATAAGACCTACCTGCCCTGTGCTAGGCCCTGTGTTATACACACAAACAATTTAAACATTATGACAAGGCTTTTTTGCTGATTTTATTATTAGTTTAGTAATTGTATCTTCAAAAATTATATTTACTATTACTAGCTGAGGAAACTGAGTCACTGAGAGGTTAAACATCATGTCCAGGGTCACAAAGCTAATGGCTGGCAGAACGGGGACTTGAACTTACACTGCCTGGGTCCAGAAGACAGGTTCTCACTCAATCTCTCACTATGTTGCCTGAGACAGAAACTGATCCAAAATACAAAAACAAAAAATTCCTAAAATAACTGGAGGTGTGTTTGCCTTCCTTAGAAGTAAGGAGCAGGCTTCCTGACAAAGGTTTGGGAACATTTTCCTTTGGAAGAGGAACAAGCTTATTCTATACTGATAGGATAAAATAGGATCACTGGATCTCGGCAGGTGAGGGTAGATTTCAGATAAATCTTAGAACATTTTCCTAACATACAATCTGGAAATGAAATCATCATCTCAGAAGGCTTAGTGGTTAAGAGCTCTGCTGTCTGCCGGCCCTGTGGCCTTAAGCAAATGACTAAACATATCTGCGTCTCAATGTCCTCATCTCTGTAATGGGGTTGGTAACAGGCCCTACCTCATAAAGCTAGTGTAAGGATTCAGTGAGTTCTACACGGGGAATGCTTAAAAGCTGGCTCACGGAAAGTGCTCGATAAACGTTAGCACTTCTCTTTGTCATCATTCCTCCACTATGTTGGATGTGGCAGCTAGATGATCATGTGACAGAAATGATACAGGAAGGAAATGATTTCTACATAGTGTAGGAGGTAAGCAGGCCAGGCATCTCCTCTGAAGATGCATGGGTCCAATAGTAGTACAATGTGATACCATTCAACACAACAGGACACAACGCAGTAGATAGCAAAGCAGTGTTTACCATTTTGAGCAGCTCCCTACTCATCTTCCAGCTGTTGACTCTTATCATGGCCATTATCAGTATATGATGAGGTAACTGATACCTTTTGGAATCCTGAAAATCTAGGGATGAACTCTCCCACACCTGGCCGGTTTTTCACTTCGCAGAGCCCCTCCTGACACCATCTCTGACACAATATGGCACAGCATGAGATGTGATCTCATTCTCATCTCTTGGTGCACGTGTGCCAGACGTTCCCTGAGGTTCAATGTCAGTATCTAGCCATGTCTTCAACAGCCATGTCTTCAACATCTTTGTCTCACCGAGAGCACCCACTTGCTGGGCACGAGGCAGGTTCCCAGTACAAATGAGTTGATTGATGGGTTGAAAATAAATGTGCAGTTTTATATGTGATCAGTCGGGGCAAATGACAGCAATGCTTAATTATAGTAAATATCATCATCTATTTGCTTCATTTCCTCTTTAGGTTTGCAATTTTCTATTTTCATTTAATAAGCACATGTCTACATATTTATTATGCTGCTTCAACTCCTTTTTAGACAAAAAGTATAAATTATAAATAAATAAACAAAATGCCAGACAGGACAGCTCATTGAAAGATGGCCTGGATTTTACAGATTTCGGAACCCTAGGACACAGTAGCTTTTGGAAAAGATACAAATGTTCCTTTCCTCATGCCAATCTGCAGCTAATGAATAGCTTATGAGCCAAATCAGGTGAGAGTCTGAAGGACAGGTGGGGGTGAGAAGGTCCAGAGCCAGACCTGATGGGTGTCCATTATGTTCCTAATGGGAGTCAATTGGCTCTAGATGCTGGGGCCAAGCCACAACTCCAGACCAGAGGTGCCACAGAGATTTGCTAAGGATGTAGGCTCTGGACCCACACTGCCTGGGTTCAAATCCTGGCTCCTTCACTTACTATGTGATCTTGGAACAATTACTTAATGTTTCTGTGCCTCAGTTTCCTTATCTGTAAAGGAGTGAATGGTTGAAATTCTTCCTATCTCAAGGTGTTTGAGGATCATTTAATTCCATTAATTTCTTAAGAACACTCTCAATAATGTTGGCTGTCCTCATTCCCTTAAGAGGTACACCCTCTGCTAGTAAGTACTGTGCTGTGCTACAGTGTTACCGAGAAGGTCTTGGGGAAGACTCAGTCCCACCATGCACTTGACGAGTGAACATGCCCTATTTACCATTCTGGAGTCCATGAGATGTAGACAGATATGGAAAGGAAATAAAGTGTTTTAACTGCCCTTTTTCCATTTCCAGGTTAATGAGCTCCAGGAAGTTTACATATCATGACTGTTTTATTCTTTTCATCCATTTTATAGAAATCACCATTCCATTTTTCAACACACTTGACCAGAACTCATGGCCATGAGTTGACCACGTCCTCAACCAGGAACTCTCCTTTGCAAACAATGAATGAACAAAGAAGATGTTCCCAAAGTGTTCTAAAATCCAGAGGAAACCCCTCCCTCTTTTAAAAGAAACAATGAAAAAAACCTTTCCCCCTGCTTCTTTGAGGAGTTGTAGAACCAGGAATGTTTAATGTTAAAATCTGGGGCAAGACCTCATAATGTTAATGTATTTCTTAGATGATTAAAGGTTTACACTGAGACTTTACTTCCAACATACAGACCCAGATATATGCAAACGCCCACACACTTGTAATTATAAACGAGGTATAATACATGTATACACATCACTGAAAATAAACCTAATTCACACACCAAAGCACAGAAATGACAAAACATTGATAAGGGTGATTCTAAGAACCCACAAACATCATGATCAACTCAATGCCAAGTTCTTAAAACTTAATGAGCTGTACTGTTTACAGTGAAACTGTACTCTTTCAGGGTCTATTGCTTTCGCAGAAAACACATGTCACAGAAGAATTTCAATTGAAAAATAAATTTCAGTACTCATCAGGCAACTGCTTCCCATAATATGCTTAATATTTCAATATTAATAGTATTAGAGGCATAGACATATCCAGTGAATTTGATGTAAATGTCTTTTAAATATTCCCATCACCTTAAGATTTGGAAACATTGCTAAAATATGGAAACAACCTGAATGTCCATCAGTGGATGAATGGATAAAGAAAACGTGTGTGCGTGCATGTGTGTGTGTGTGTGTGTGTGTGTGTGTATGTATGTATACATACATACATACAATGGAATATGATTCAGCCATAAAAAAAGAATGAAATCTTGCCATTTGTGACAACATGGATGGACCTCGAGGGCATTTATGCTAAGTGCAAGAAGTCGGATAGAGAAAGACAAATACCATATATCTTACTTATATGTGGAATCTAACAAAACAAAATAAAAATAAAAACTAAGCTCAGAGATACAGAGAACAGATTGGTAGTTGCCAGAGGTGGCGATGGGGCAGCAGGTAAATTGGGTGAAGGGGGTCCAAATGCACAAACTTCCAGTTATAAAATAAGTCCTAGGTATGTAATGTACAGCATGGGGGAAGAAAAAGAAATTACAACATTCATCGTGCAACTGGATTCCTGCCATAATGTACTTAATATTGTACTTCAGTATTAATTATATCGATATTAGAGGCATAGAAATATCCAGTGGGTTTGCTGTAAATGCCTTTTAAATATCCCCCCATCACCTTAAACATGTAGCCAGCTCCACTTCCCACCCTCAGGGAGATTGGAGGACAGGGGGTTAACTCATAGGCTTCTTGTCCCCAAGTGGCATCCCCATCCTAGCCAGCGCTCTTTCATTTAGGATCTAGGTTGATGCTTTGGTCATAAAAGGAAGGAGATGAAGGAGCATGGGCATTTCATAAATTTCCTGGCCTCCATTGGTCAAAAGAAACCAATGCCTATGACTTGCTGATAGGGAGTAAGTAGTATCAGCTTCATTCTCAGAGGATAATTAGATTGTTATTTTCATTTATGCTGGGATGCCAAAGTAGAGGTGATGCTGTTATTTCACTTGTACATTGCTTAATTTTTTGCATATTAATGAAATTAGATTGCATTCCAGTCCAACCAATATATCCGTTTTGACTTCTCCCACCCTATACCCACCTCAACCTTATCAGCAGTTCCAAAAGATTTCACTAAAAATAGAGTATTTTCTTTATGAATTGAAGACTGTGGGGCTCAGCCAATGATTTATTTTTTCCTTTCCCTGTGCATATTCGCCTTCGTATTTCTCACTCCTCCTCTCCCGTTTTGGAGACCCTATCGCACTCCATCACACGTGGTTTCCTAGGAGACACGCTCACAGCCAGGAACCCCAAACTACACATTTCCATTTTCCTCCCCAGCTCCTCTCCCAGGAAGCTTTAGCTAATGAAACAAGGTGTAAATACATCAGTAATTTAAAAAATTACTCTATAAATTACTCCACCGATTTCATACTCATTCACGGAAAGACCTTGTAATTGCCAACTACAGGGTTTTTCTAAAGCAATCTCAGTTTAGAATCACACCTTAGTGATAGCCTAGGGATTTCACATGCTGGTCAGAGGCGAAGACCAAGGTTATTGAAATACCTTGACTTCCCAGTTCGAAGCTCCTTGAGGTAGTTCTGGTAGTTTATTTGCTGGCACACCCCCTGTGCCTGGGAGGGTTTCTGCCCTTTGTAGGAGGATGAATGTCTGATTAGAGGAAGAAAACCTTCTACAAGGAGAGCAGCCCATCCTCCCTGTAACCCTTTCTCCCTCCCTCCCTCCCACCTCCAGGGTATGCTTCTTAGAAATGCTGTAGGTTACTTTTGGAGATGTTTAATTTCTTTTCTCCTTATATTTTTCTTTCCTTTGTTTTAGAAAGGCAGCAGGCTCCTGTGCCTCTCACTTCAGGAAAGTTTCCACCCCAGCCCAAAGGAAGAAGTTGCTTGCAGGACACGTTCTACCCCAGTTTCTAGTTTCCTAAAACCCAGCTCGTTGAAAAGATGTTGCCAGGATTCCCAGGGGGAGAAGGGAGAGAGAATGGGACTCTGGGCAACACAAAGAGAAGGCAATGTAATGAATTCATGCCGTCTCTTAATACACCAGAATTTGCCAAAAAAATAAATAGATAGTGCCAACCAGATATATCCATGTGTTCCCATTAGAGAAGTCTAAAGAGAGTAACTCAGCCAGTGAAATGGAAATAAAAATTATCTGGTCAGCATCTTGGTTGCACTGACCAAAGGGGATACCTGGGGGACAAATGTCTTTCCTTCTGGATGCCCTCTGTTGAGCCTCTTGGACTTAAGAATGTAGAGAAGAGAGACTCCCCCAGCCTGAGATGCAGATAGAGGTGAGGTGGTTCCATGTTCTGTGAGAGTAGAGATCTTTACCCCACTCTCTGGTGGAGCCCCAGGGAGAAGGCAAGATCCAAGGGGGAGATGGCAGCAAGGGGCTCCTGGGAATGCTGGACCCTGGGCACTAGGGTTCCAGACCTTGGCAAAGACTCCTGGGTCCCACACAAGGCAGGGAAGCAGAGAGCTACCCAACTTGCCTCATGGAGGCTGGACATTGAGCAGTCAGTGGTGGCCATGATGGACTGGAGGAAAGAGGTCTTTTTCCATTTTCCACGCACCATGTAAAAAGAGTGATGAGAGTAATCCCTGCCCATCTACAGGGGTGAAAACTCAGACTCAAATTAATTCAATTTGAGAAAATAAAGCAATGGACACTCTTGTGCACCTACGCCTTGTAGGACAGGACTAAGATTCAAATCTGTTACATATAGATGCTAACTTTTATATGTTGTCTCCTGAATGACTTTCTGGATAAAGCCAGAAGATAGAGATGGTATATACCAAACATGAGTGCTGAAACTCGCCTTCTGCACTCATGACAGGCATGATTAATCAATCACTCACTCTTTTCCCAACTGCACATGCACAGACAGAGTCACAGGAACATCAACACGGGGACCCAGGCAGCCACAGCAACCAATGACAATGGTACAAAACAGGAATCCTATTTACCGTTCCCAACATAGAGTGAGGCCATACCAATGTGTCAAAGGGGGTGTCACTCATAAAGGGTCATTCCCAGTGTCAGTTATCTGAGAGAAGAAGAGGGTTGTCATACAAAAAATACAACTCAATAGGCATGCCTTCATATGCCTGTTTCCCTCTTTTCCCTTGCTCTGGGTCACAGGGAAGTGCATTCCCAGGCTCACTGGCTGTTGGCTTTGACAATGGGAAGTGGTGAGGGAAGACTGGAGGGAGATGCCTTTCTCTCTGAGCTTCTAGGGCTGCCTCTCCTTGGCTGTCTCTCCCTCCATGAACTTGGCTCCTCCCAGGCAGCCTCTGCTGGGACCCTAACTCCTGACAGCTGGCTCAGGGTGGTGCACTCAGGTAACCTCGCTTCCTCCCTGTGTCCCTACAGCCTTACGGGGGAGATAGTGGCTTCCTGCTGTCACTTCACCATCCCCTGCTCAGCTTCTCACCTCTTCCAGCACCTGGGTAAGCAATTCCCTGTCTCAAATGATCTGGGTTTGAAACACCTGACTGGACTCAACTGAAACAGGAAGTAACAGACAGGAAGTGGTCCCAGAGAGGTTGGGCAGGGAGGTTCTGTCTCTCTCTTGACCTCAAGCTCCAGGATATGGATTTTGAGAGCCTCCGGCAGCTTTGCAAGAACCGCAGGTAATGAAGAAGGAAGGCCTCTGCCAAAGAAGGGGACAAATAGGAGCCTCCACAAGGACTGAAGATGAGTGACTTACTCCTCCCAACAGAGATGACAAAGTCACAGGGAAATGTTCCATCTGGGTCTCAGCTATACCAAGAGATTTGATTTCTCTTGAGAAATGTGTGAACCCCTTTCAAGGACAACCTACTCCCAGACTTCCGGGGCTGGCTTCACTTCTTTTTATAATAATTTTAGTTACTTAAATGTTTGCAACCATTAAAAAAAGATATCTTTTTATGCTTAGAGTTCTTATATAACTAAAATGTCAAATTTGTAAATTAAATACACACATATATGTGTAAAATCAATAAAATTCAAATTAACATCGATTTAAACTGATGATATTTTTTGGCTGAAACGAAATTGCTGCTCTTGGCGTGAATATGTTTGACCCACACACGGTGGGTTCTTTCGAGTGTGGCACGCCGAGATTACCACGTGTGGTCTGAGAAGTCAATTCTCCTCTCATTTTTTTCCTGCTCAAAGCTCTGCAAAACCTTTAATGATACAGGGTGATGCCCTTGGCCCTGCATGTGGCAGAACCACGTCATCTGTTACTAAGTAAATCTCTGCTCTTTCCTCATTAGTCTGAAAGAAATATAGTGGATGGTACAATCGTGGGCCTGTGCTTGGGGCAGTCATCAGATGAGGCAGCATCAGATGGTACACAGTCCCCTCCTACTATTTGTGTTTTGAAGATTATTGGGTTGAAATGTAAAATAAAAATGCTCACAGAGGCCCCCTGAGAAGCAGAACTGGCAATAGTGTCCCTGAGGCCAGCCTAGTAGTGGCGGCAATAAATACTGAGCAATTCCTCCGGGAAGCTGGGCCTCCAGAAAAAGGAATAGAAGCTTGGAGGATTAGCTGCCATCTCTTTCCATGTGGAGATTCTCCTTCCTTGGACAGCCTTAAAGGAGGTGGGCTTGGCTTTAGTACCAGTCCAGCAGGTTTCATTATAGTTTTATGAATTTTTTGTAAAGAAAATTTCTTTTTCTATATGTGCTCTCTTATGTAAAGGACAGAGCAAAGGAGCACATATAAAAAACCCCAGTAAAATCAAGTCACCCCAGATCAGGGCATACTGATTAATGCCATAAATACATATATATACATACATTAGTGACATGTATTAATGCCATATATATAATGCAATGCACAGTAGGGAGGGCACTGGGATATTGGGATGATGATATTGAAAGTACATGCGAGTTGGAAGCAACTTAAATGTCCATCAACAGATGAATGGACAAAGAAGATGTGATACATATATACAATGGAACATTACTCAGCCATAAAAAAGAATGAGATAATGCCATTTGCAGCAACACGGATGGACCTAGAGATTATCATACTAAGTGAAGTAAGTCAGACAGAGAAAGACGAATACCATATGATATCACTTATATGTGGAATCTAAAAAGAAAAAGATATAAATGAACTTATTTACAAAATAGAAATAGACCCACAGACATAGAAAAAAAACTTATAGTTACCAAAGGGAAAAGAGGAGGGGGAGGGATAAATTAGGAGGATGGGATTAACATATACACACTACTATACATAAAATAGATAACCAACAAGGACCTACTGCATAGCATAGGGAACTATACTCAATATTTTGTAATAACCTATAAGGGAAAAGAATATATTTTTATATATGTATAACCGAATTACTGTGCTGTATAGCTGACACAAACATGACATTGTAAATCAACTATACTTCAATTTAAAAAATAAATAAATAAAATTTTTTAAAAAGGAGAGAATGTACATGTTAGAGTAGAATGACAGCCGATGGAGGTTTTGGAGGGAAGTAATCAAATATCTCTCTTACTTTCATCCTCAAGACATAATGCAACAAGTATAATAAATGTTGTGTATATAGACAGAAACATTTATGCTGTTTCTATTCTTGGTATCATCCTTAATTGTACACAGATATGCCTAACAAAGAACACAGTGAAGAGAAAGGTGTAATACAGGGAAATAAAATGTGTTTTGATGGTCACTGTCTTTTTAGAGCAATTTAGTAAATGTTAGGATGTTCACACCTCCCAGCCCAGAAATTCCCCTCCCGGTGTAGACACTGGGGAAACTTTCCCCTATGAGTTCAAGGAGATGTATATAAGGATGGACAGGGCAATATTGTTTGCCATGACTAAGAAAAGAAAGAGAATGGATATAGGACTTGTGGTAGATTCATGCACTGCTGTTCTCTAGCAATTCCTTCAGGAGGGAAAATGAATGACCTACAGCTGTACACATCCATGTTGGTGACGTGCACACACAAACTGCTGAGTGGAGAGAACAAGTCACAGAAGGTTCATATACTTAGGCACAATTTCCGGAAAGCACTAAAATACACATATAATATCACTGACCTTTTATTATAAACATTGGTAGTAAAAATATAAATAAAGTTATAAAATGGACGTCACGTCTGAGAAGGTAAGGAGAGGGATAATGCCCTATTAGCAATGTTTTATTTCTGAATCTGGGTGACACACATATAGTTATATAGGTCTATACTCTTTATGTGTTTTTGTATACCTGAAATAAGTCATGATAAATAAGGCATTTTAGCAAATCTGCCATCTTACATAAAACTCAACTCTGCTTGGAAAATACTTCAGTGGAAACCTTTGAAGCTTTCATAGACTCCTAGATGTTCCTGGACCACAGCTTGTAAACCTGAGCACAAGCCTTGCCTGATGATCTCACTGGGTCCATCAAAGAGTCTCATTAGTCCATCAAGTCCCTCCCCATGAAAACATTAGTCTGTAAGGCAAAAGGTAGTTTACAGCAATCTGGATACATGTTTTCTTAGAGCAAATGCACTCATGCCAAAGCAGTTGGTTGCGTTGCTGTGGTTGGTTCATTTGCTTAATAGAGGTGAAGCTCCTGGGAGCAGAACAAAGGAACATGTATATTTTCACAGACAAAACTCACCACCCCTTGGGAGCCTCGGGGCTCAGCTCTGAAAGCTGCAGTGAACTGACTCTAAAACCAAGTGGCAAAGCAACCCCCCTGTTCTCCTTGAAGGAGGTCCCATATCAGATCGACCTAATAAGACAGCATCCACGGTGTTTGCTCTGATGCTGTAGGAACTGACCTTACATGGAGAGCCTTTAAGTCTTCTCCATGGCTCCTGGTCTGTCTCTGTGCCCAAGTGGAGCCCAGGACCCACTGTAATCTGGCTCGTCCTTTACTCTTCTTCCTGAGGAACTAGATCACCTGTATACCATACTCATAACACCACCAACCATATCACAGATTTGGGAGGCATTTGGTATGGTGGAAGGAATGTGGGATCTGAGGCCAACTAAGGGGTCAGATCCTGGCTCTATCCCCATCATGGTTGTGGGGTCTTGGGAAAGTTACTTGACTTTCTCAAGCCTCAGTTTCCTCAGCTTTAAAATGGGAATGAAAACACCTAATCATGTGCTAATCACAGTGGGTGGAACTCAGCAGATGGCATCATTGGCGCCATTGTACTGGAGCTTGGCCAACACCAGCACTGACATAGCTCCTGCTGCAGCTGAGCCCCATTATTCCAGCTGCAGTGGAGACACCCTGGCTTTTGCATCTGCCACCTACACATCTGTAGGTGAATGTTAGCCATCCAAGGAACAGCACGCACAGGACATGAGGCAGACACTGAATGAATGAAATGATAATTCTGCATCTGGCCAAACTTACTATCCATGTGGGACAAGCCTGAGAGCTTAACCCTTAGATAGTGGTCTTGCCTTTTTCCACAGTGAGCTGTTGAACACCTTAGTGTGACGTGTACGGGGCAGGGGTGGGGTGGTGTATGGGTGCAATAGTGGAGACGTGGGAAAAGGAGACCTAACTCTGACCTCAGTTCAGGGAAGGATTCATGGAAGAAGTGACACTTGAATTATTTAGGGGAGACCTACAGAATTTTTAGGCAGACAAGGAGGAGAGCTGAATGGAGGCACGAGACTCAGTGTGTGCGAAGGCACAGAGGACAGGGAAACCATGGATTTGGGTGAAGCGTCAGTAATGCTACAGTAGAACATCCCGGGGGCAGTGGCAACAGCAGACACTGAACAGGTAGGGAGGGGCCTGATTATGAGACATGCTGAGACCTGAGACCCGGGACGCTTTGCTTCAGTGCTTGCACCTGGACAAATGTCTCCTTGAGCAACAAAGTACAAAGAAACTATAAGGGACTAAAAACAACTGCGTGCATGCACAGTTGGGGCAAATTATGGACAACAAGATACAAAAAGACCAAAAACCCAACTGCTACTTCTGAAGAGCCAAGAGCAAAAGCAGGGCACTGCGCATGCCCCCTGCACTCAACACCTCCAAAGGGGTGGGCAGACCCCCTAAGCCACCCCTCTGACCAGACCCCTGGACACACCCCTACCCTCACCCCATGTAAGGAACAAGCTCGTCCCCCGCTCAGGGAGCGAGCAAGGGAACCTGTTACTGGTTCTCACTCCCCTCTGCTGCAGCAGGGGCCCAATAAAGCCTTGCCTGAATTTCTTGTCTGGCCTCTTATCAATTTCTACTGATTAAGGAGGCCAAGGACCTTGGTCGGTAACAATTACCTTAATGTCACACTAGGGGGGATAATTTTCTTTGTAGGCGATGGGAGCAGCTAGAGAAGAAAAATGACATCATTGGGTTTGTGTTTAAGAACAGTGGCTCTATCAGGAATAAACTGATGCACTAGAAGGAGGGAGTCTTGGAGACCAGAAGCCCAGCGAGGAGACTGTAGCGAGAATTCACCCAAAAGATGGCCACTTGCACTACAACTGTGACCACGTGGATAAAGAGGAAGGAAAAGACACAAGATACAGCGCAGAGATGAGACACTGAGACGTGGAAACCGATGGGATGTGAAGAGTCAGCGGGGAAGGAGAGGGTGTAAAGACCAGGTCTTTGGCTTGAGCATGGATGGAGGGGGCTTCCACTTAGTGAGATGGGGACACAGAAGGAGGAGGAGCTTGAGGGGGTAATGATGAGTTTATGCTTATATTAAGTTAAAAATGTCTCCAGAATATCCAGGGGGTGATGAAAACAACAACAGAAAGAAACAACTGTCTGGATGTGTAGCCATGAAACTTGAGAGGGAGTTGGGGGCTGGGGGTAGGGATCCTGGAGGCCTCACATAATCAAGGTCAGCAGGGCCAAGAACTTGGATTCCGTTGTTTGGGGATGGTGGAGGAAACTGTTCCCCCGGCTGGCGATACCTCTACACAGAGTGCCCTGGTGTCTGCAGCAACCAGCTACAGAAAATCCTTACAGGAATGCGATTAAACCAAAGACAAAGACCTGAAACAACACTTGGAATGGCAAAAAAAAAAAAAAAAAAAAAAAAGAGAGAAACTCAAGATTAATGTTAAATTGACTGGGAGGAAAGTGTGGAAAACAACCCCATGAACCACTTAGAACGGCTCTGTTCCCTGGTGTCCACATGTCCCCTCTGACCTGACCCCCGTCCCTCTTGCACAATGAGGGCATTGAGCTCATTCATTCTTTGTGTGTGGCCATTAGCCTTCACTGTAGAGGTCAAAGCACTCTGGGCATTCATCCCACCAAATATGTTTGTACCGGAGCTCCCGGGCTGTGTCAAAATCCCAATGACAAAGCAGCACTGGCGAGAGCCGACATTGTCAAAATAACCTGTTAGAATAGCAATTGCAATTTACCAGTATAGACCAATCCCAGCTGTAGGTTGTACCAATAAATCAGTTAGAGATGCCCTAGAATGTAGCACGGTGGCCACCAGCCACGTGTGTCTATTGAGCCTTTGAAACGTGGCCAGTCTGGGTCAAGACGTGCTGTAAGCATTAAATGCACACCAGATTTTGAAGACAGTACAAAAAAAGAATGTAAAATATCTCATTCATAATGTCGATATTGATTACATGGGGAGAGGACAATATATTAGATATATTTTGCTAAATAAAAGATATCATTAAAATTACTTATAGCTGTGTGTGTGGTTTTTTTTAATGTGTCTACTAGAAACTTTAAAATTACCCCTGTAGCTCAAATTATATTTCTATTGGCCAGCACCAAGTTAGAGAACTTGCATACTCTTCACTCCTTGTCACATACTACAGCATATCCTCGGCACATACTATGCTTTTATCCCTAACATTGAAAACAAAGTAACTTAGAGTAAATGTTAATATCCTTCCAATCTATCCGTAATAGACATGCCCAAGAGCCCTACCCAAGAGCTAGCCATGATTTACTTAACCTGTAAAATAAACTAAAAGTTGTTTTATAGCCTTTAGGAAGATATCTAAATCCTACTCCATTTCTACCACGTACACTCGCATTGGAATCATTTTCAGAAGCATCAATTTTGAAAGTGAATGACAACTACACACACACACACACACACACACACACACACACACAATATGAATCTCCCACCAAAAATCTGTAGAGACAGAAGAATAATAGAAAGTCCATGTATGTACCTGGGGCTATTCTAGTTCTCAAAACAAATTGTTTAAGTAAGGACTTTGGTCTTTATCAAATTTCATAGTACCCTACGTTGTGTTTTCTAAACTGCTTTCCGCAGCGCTAAATACAGTGTCTGACTTGGAAATCTTAGGGGAAATGACTACGTGTTTCAGCTTCCCCATTTAGAAAACACATTGGAGTTCACACTCTTCACGTAAGACAAAGGCAACCTTCCAGGACTCAGTAGGATCCTCCCTGAGGCATCTTTATCCCTTTGAAGACACTCAGTTATTACCATTAACATAATTCCCTTTGAATACCAACGTGGAGTTAATTTATCCAATTGCTCTCATCCACTTGTATTAAAAAGCATCGCAGACCTACTAGAGAATGGACTTGAGGATATGGGGAGGGGGTGGGGTGAGATGGGACAGGGTAAGAGAGTGTCATGGACATATATACACTACCAAATGTAAAATAGATAGCTAGTGGGAAGCAGCCACATAGCACAGGGAGATCAGCTCGGTGCTTTGTGACCACCTAGAGGGGTGGGATGGGGAGGGTGGGAGGGAGGGAGATGCAAGAGGGAAGAGAAATGGGAACATATTGTATATGTATAACTGATTCACTTTGTTATAAAGCAGAAGCTAACACACTATTGTAAGGCAATTATACTTCAATAAAGATGTTTAAAAAAAAAAAAAAAAAAAAAAAAAAAAAAAAAAAAAAAAAAGCATCGCACTTAGTGAAAAGGAATGTGCCCTTTGGAAACAGCATTTGCCCCTGCTTCCAGCTTCTAGAGCGTGTGCTCAGATTGTTTTCAAGGAAAGGGATTGGGTTGCTTTGTCTGGTTTGTGGCCCTTTAACCCGTCCCCTTTTGTCTGTACAACCCTGACAGAAGGAAATGAGTTTATTCCCTGACACTCGATCCGAGCGCTTCTTCCATCCTTGTAGGGCGGACAGGTAAATGAGACAGAAGAACTGCCGGGTTACTTTCTCCTGCTCAGCAGCTTTGCTGTTAAGAGAACCCTTCTCCTGCTGGGAATGCACCAAACAGATCTGACCAGAAAATTAACAGAATTACCACAAATAAATCAACTCCCTATTTTTTTTTGTATCAGAAATGCTCAAAAATCCTCATCTTACACCCTCCCTCAATACAAGTGGAGCTTGGCTTACCAGCCCCTGGGAGTGGCCACCTGGGACCCTGTTATCTCATCTGATGAAGCCAGTGGTCCATGCCTTTTCTCATTCCACAGGGCCATCCAGGCGGCCTCCTCTGTGACTTCATAAAATCTCCTGGGCCAACAGGAATTTTGTTGGTACACGATGAAAAAGGACCAACCATGGTTTTGAAAGCCCAACAGTTGCCAGGCTGTTTCGCGGTCTGTTCCTGGCTCTTTCACCTGCCTTCTGGGGCATGGAAGGTGGAACAAGCCTTGGGTTCTGCATTTGCCCAGGTCTGGTCTCCAAGCACCAAGCCCTTACTGTTGGGAAACAGGAGGGCTGTTCTGTCTGGGGAGACCCAGCAGATGCACCCCTCTGCCTGTTCCCAGCTCTCTCCTCCCAGGGGGCTTGTAACCACTGCAGTAAAGATCACATAAGATAATGCACGTTCAACTTTACAAGATCTAAAGCACAAAAGAAAGACTGTGCTTTTATGAAGGTGTCAGTGAAGAGATGACAAAACCAAAACCTGGGGCAGAAAAGTGATTTTCTCGAGGTCCTGGAGAGGAAACATTTCAGCTTAAGCTGAATCTACAGTCTTTTCTTCTAAACAATCTCCCTATCATAATTATTTTTTGTGAAAGGCCTGACAGTAATGAGAGCTGATTTACGCTCCAAAGGCATCTGTTTTATTCTGAGCTCTTGGAGCTGCACCTTGACAGGCAAGGCCCTGACTTCACAGGGGTCTTGCAGGTGGGAGGGGCTTTCCTTCTGTGTTTCAGCTCGAAGATTGATGGTCTGCCTTTCCTACTTGTACTCATGACTATGACCATTCGTTCCAAACACTTGTCACATGACTTGCATTTCTGTATATATTCATTTATATATTTGTTCACACACTGATACTAGTAATAGCTAACATTTATTATGGCGTGCCAAGACCCTATAGCAATTATCTTATTTACTTCTCACAACAACCTACGGTATTGGTCCCATCACTGTATGCATTTTATGCATGAGAAAACTAGGCTCAGGAAATTACACGCTAGTCAGTGGCAGAGCTAGAGTTTGAACCACAAGTTCTACAGGAGCTCAAAGTAGTCTGCAGTCTGACCAGGAGAGGCTACGGTGACTCGTGCATCTCCTCTCATTAACCAGGTAAATTGTCCTATGGTCCCCAACTTCCTCTCCACAATTCACAGATTCCTCGAAAGAGGTTGTTTGAAAAAAGAATAAAGTTGTTTCTTGTTCGTACCCAACTGAGGTGAGGGATTCAAGAAATGCACTACAGTAGCTCTTTGTAAAGGAATCTGATGCATGCCTCATAAACAAACCTATTTCTGGTTTTTTTGGCTTTATGGTGAATATTCACAGCATCATAGAAACAGGGCATGTCTCAAAGTCTCCTCCTGGCTTCACAGGTAGGATCATCCTTACCTGTCTTAGAAGCCTCTAGATTAGAAACTGTATAAACCTTTCTCAGGAAAACATTTTGATGTCAAGAAACATTGCCTTGAATTTAATCTACAGCTGACATGTTTCAGCTCCAGCAGTTTTCCTCTGCTTCAAGTCTCCATTAAGATAAAGTATAGCCTGTCATTAGCTGGTGAATAATCTTGTGTATATTTAATGTGTTTGAAAGTAATCGTCAAGTCCCCCCTTAGTTTTCCCAACTCAGACTACACCATTCTTTAGTCTGTACTGACTTCCAGTTCAGAGAGTTCTTTAAAAGGGAGATTCCAATATTTTGTCAGAATCTCTGCATCAAGCAGGTAGAACACAATGAGTCACTTCAGACACTCTCCTCCATGGAGTCCTGGCAAAGTCTCAAGCAGCCTTAGCACAATTCTAAGTGACTTGAAGGGTTTCCTATACTGTATGATAATTGGTCTAAAGAGCCAGAGAGCCTTTGTACTCGTTTGATTCTTTCTTTTGCTCTCTGTATTGCCTGTAATTTTAGGATGTTCACATCTTACATCTGTATCTAATGTGCTTCCAAAAGTGCAGTGTGGTGGAGAAGGATCGTCCTTGAACTAACAGCAGCTGCTGCGTGGGGTACTTACCCTGGGTGCACAAGAGCCAGACACAATTCTTGTGTTAATTTCAATTGCTTACACTTTATCAGCTCAGCTTACATTTCTCCTCAGTATCCCTTTCATAAATGGCCTGATCCTTTCAGAATGACTTCCCTTAGATATCTACCTTATGCCACAGATCAGAAGTCATTCCTTCAAAAAAAGTAACTGAAGTGCAGTAAACGACACAATATCTTTGAGGCAGAAATTAGGGAATCAGACATAAATAGCACCTTCTCTGGGGAGTTAGCTAATTATAAATGGCGAGCAGATAATAAAGGCGAGAGTATATCACGGTATTCTAAAAACCCGAGTTAGCACACAGAAGAGTTACTAAGCTGTCAAACTAAACTTTTTAAAAGTTAATACTCCATCCTTTGTAGAGAAGTTAATTTCAATCCATTTACAGTGCAAGTGCTTGATAAAACATATCTGTAATGTTGGATATAAAAGATGGACCTCCCATTTCTCAAAAAATGAAAAATAGAACTACCATATAATCCAGAAATTCCACTTCTGGGTATTTATCCAAAGGAAATGAAATCACTAACTCAAAAAGATATCTGCCCCCCTTGTTCATTGCAGCCTTATTTACAAGAGCCAAGACACGGAAGCAACCAAACTGTCTATCTGTGGATAAATGGATGAAGAAATTGTTTTAGGGCTTCCCTGGTGGCGCAGTGGTTGAGAATCTGCCTGCCAGTGCAGGGGACACGGGTTCGAGCCCTGGTCTGGGAAGATCCCGCGTGCCGCGGAGCGATTAGGCCCGTGAGCCACAATTGCTGAGCCTGCGCGTCTGGAGCCTGTGCTTTGCAACAGGAGAGGCCGCGATAGTGAGAGGCCCGCGCACCGCGATGAACAGTGGCCCCCACTTGCCACAACTAGAGAAAGCCCTCGCGCAGAAACGAAGACCCAACACAGCCATAAATAAATAAGTAAACAAATAAATAAAAGAAATTTTTTTATATATATACGCATATAAAATGAAATACTAATCAGCCATAAAAAAGAAGGAAATCCTGCCATTTGTGACAACATGGATGGAATCTGGGGGCATTATGCTAAGTGTGATAAGTCGGACAGAGAAAGATGAATGTTGTATGATCTCTCTCATAAGTGGAATTAAAAAAAAAAAAACTCACAGAAAAAGAGATCATATTTGTGGTCACCAGAGGCGGGGAACGGGGGAGGGGGGATTGGAGGAAGGCGGTCAAAAGGTACAAACTTCTGGTCATAAGATCACTAAGTACTAGGGATGTAACGTACAGCATGGTGAGAACAGTGAACATTGCTGGATGTTATATTTGAAAGTTGCTAAGAGTGTAAATCCTAAAAGTTTTCATCACAAAGAAAAACATTTTTTGGTAACTATATTAGGGGCTGGATGTTAAATAAACTTATTGTGATGATCATTTTGAAATACATACATATGCCATTACGCTCCACGCCTTAAACGTATACAGCGCCATGGTATGTCAATTACATTTCAGTAAAACGGAAAGGAAAAACCAGAAGTCAGACCTTTAACCAAGCCATCTTCCTCTCCCTCCTTCCTCTCCCCTTCCCTCCCCTTTCTTCTCCTCCTCTCTCCTCTCCTCTTGCGAATTTTGTAGCAGGCACTGGCAAGCAGGAATCACCAGAAGCTGAAAATGAGAGGAATTTTTTTGCCAGCTTCATTCACTGGAGGCAGTGCACAGAGGATTAACGAGAATTATGAAAGTTGGGAGATTAAAAATCAAATTAAAAAAGGACACTTTTAAAAAGTGCACAAAGAAGATTAATTATAAAATTCTTTCCTTGACCCTCCTAGGAGAAATGACTCCATCGGTGCCCCTCTTTCTTTTTCTTCCCCCAGCCTCTGCAAACATCATTTGTTATGGTTAGAATTCTGAGACCTGCGTCGTGGCCTGCCAGGAGGCCAGTCACAAGTATATCCATCAGCCTGGAGACGCTCTGAGATTGCATTATATATAAAAGGAAGAATAAGTAGTGTACTCAAGTGAATCCAGCCACAAGCCCAAAGCTGCCGTAAGTCCCCGCATCACTGACAACACACTGACGGTGACGTGGGGAGGCCAGCTGCCACCCTGTCTGTTTCCAGGTATGTCAAGTGTGGCCACCACCCAGGAGGCCCTCGTGCTCAGGTGCCCTCTTTGCAAATGCCTTAATTTGAACACTCGTGAACATTTTGCCCACCTCCTTTTGCCACTTCCAGTTAATCTCATGCATATTTATGTGCCAATTATGCAAATCCCAAGATAAAAATGCATTAAGCACCCATGATTTAGACTGGTTAAGTCTATTACACGGCATAATGAAATTAGTGCCTGATGTCCAATTTACCTCAACACTTGCTTTAAGCTGTCAGTAAGTTATTAAGTAACCACAACACATCAAAATTTAGCGCTAGGAGGCTTTCTCTGTCCAACCCATCGGGATACTCTGAAATCAGAAACTTCCAGCTAAATCCTTATGAAAGGGGGAAAATATCCCAGAATAGACTTAATGAGACACAACGTGGATCAAAGCGTAAGAACATCAACCCACTGCCGCTCATCTAAGTCTTTGGATACACTTTTTAAAACCACTGGGTAATTTCAACAACACAGGACAGGGCAATTAAGGAACCAAAGCTGAGACCCACCAAAGGGATATCCTTTTGACTTCTACACAGTGAAGTCTTGTCCCCTAAGTCATGATGATACTGGAAGTTACCAAATTCAAATGTAATTTGAATCTTCAATATGGACCTATCGATTTCCAGAGTCAGAAGGAAAGAGACTTAAAAAGAATTCACAGGAGCAATTTAATCCACACACACAAATCTCATGAAACCTAAAAATTAGTGGGTTGGAGTAACAGTCGGTTTGCTATGTAGAGATTCTATGTTTGAACTCTAGCGGGAGCCTTCCCCCCGGCCCCGGCAGTTTCAATATTCATTGTGTGATATAATGGTTAAGGAACAAGCCATGATGTGAATTAAACTGATAAACATAATGTACGAGTAGTCTGACCCACTGACATCCATTTCTCCCATTTTCATCAGCCTCCAGTGTGACTGACGCAGTGTTTAGGTTCTGACTCATTTGCATTGGGAACTCCCCTCCAAGTCTATGAGAGCTGTACTTGCATTAAGGTTATGAGTGCAGATTCATAGCTCTGATGGGAGCCTGACCGAGCACAAGACCACGGTAGAGGGTCAGTGGCAGCAATTTCAAAAGCTGGCCAAACGAACAGATTTTCATGCCATCCTCTAAAGCAGTCACACCCCACCCTGTCAGTAAAGAGACACAGGAATCCAATGCCATTTGCCATTCTCTTTGCAGTGCTGGACAACATGGGAAACGATACCTGCTGTTTCCACAGCACCTTGGATTGAGGTACGCAGCCTGCAACCAGAACAATGTCAGCTATGTGCTCCAAGAGAGCAAACGGGTCACAGAGGGGATCTTGCACGAGATCAGCTGAGGCTGTGATTAGAAACTTTGGTAACCAACTCACTTGGGGCGATCCTTCTAATGAATGACTGTCAAATGACTGGGGAACACGACGGGGAAATGGGGAATTCTCCCGAAGGATGGGAGGCTTTCATGCTTAAGATTCTAGTTCTAACATCCCCTTAAAATATTGTGGTCATGCTCATTAACTAGCAGGGGAAAAAAAAATATTCAATGACAAAAGAGTCTATTTGTGTTGGAATCACTAAATGGAGCATCAAAGAGATGAGGTAAATCAAAGCCTTAATCTTCTGGCTTCAACTCTGCTGTGTGGTTTTGGAGCCAATTTCCCTCTGATTTTTTGGAAAGGTAGTATTTCTAGCACGATTTAGAACTTTTGGCACACCCATTTAGAGTTATATGTGGATACACTAGATATCAAATCGACTCCTCATCATCTGAGCTTTTAATGCCCCATCTTCACGGCATTCCCCTTTTCAAGTGAAAAAACAAACTCCAGCCGGGAGAACAAGTTCCCAGACCCTCCCGGAGACCAGAGAGCTGTTTCCCACGAGCGTCTCTAAATGTTACAGGACCGAGTTCTAGGCGGCAGGCTAGTCCAGTGCACTGGACTCTTTTCCGCGGGTCTGGTAGTTCTCTGAGAACACGCTGGCTTCCAGAATGCATTAACCTACTTTCCACTGAGAATTCCCTTGCCCTCTTGCTCTAGAGAAGAGGAGGAGGAAAGAGGATATTTCGAGTGGGAGCTGGGCATGCTCTCCTTTAAAACGTGTTACTCTTTCTGCTAAACAGCAATAGAGAAATCGGTACTTCCTGCAACGAACAGCTCTGAGGGCTGCACAGCCTCCAAGGAAGAGTGACTGGAAATCCTGCTAAAATATGGCTGTCTAATCACCGAGAGGAGAACTCATTTACTAAGATTCCCATTGTCCACGCTGACAGATGGTTTTCTCCCCCCTGCTTTCCCCTTCCTCCTGATCAAGCTGCCTTTGAGGCGAGCCTATTCTTTGAGAGATCCAGTTGCATTCGCCAGCCTAGTTCTGAAACAAGACAAAAGCTCTGCGAGCCTCCCATTCACCGAGGCTTCGGGCACCTCAGCGGCCTTTTCTGTACCTCCAAGCGCAATCAAAAGGAATTGAGATCCAGTCTCCTTACCTTCGTCCTCATCGGAGACAGGAGCCCTTCCATTTTGGCGGAATCCTCATGCCAGCTTCCCTCGCCTCCAAGTTACTCTCTCTGCCCGCAGCCCTTAAGCATCCCACATGAAAAGAGCCATGCCAGGAGTTGCTGGTCACTCCCCTCTCCCCGGTGGTGGCAGGGAACTGCCACCCTGTCTAACTTGAATCCCCAGTGCCTGGGGAAAAGCCCTGTTCCTGCAGAAGCCTGCTCTTTTCCTCACCCTCTTCCCTCCCTCTTTCTCTCTCTCCCGCGCTCCCTCTCCCCTCCCTCTCTCTCCTCCCTCTCTCTTTCCATAATCTGCCTACAGCTCTCTGTGTCCCAGCCTCACTTGACAAATGATTCCTGTCTTAGGTACTGCATTTGAGCCAAGAAAAGTGATCTGCACCAAAGCACAGGGGCATCTCACCCAGGACAGGAGGCGAGGGGGGCTGAGCTGTGCCCGGGCAGCCCCCGGCTCCCCAGGTTTGGCTCCACGGCTGCTCTCTCTAGAGCTGACAGCCTAAGGCACTGCTGGAGCTGTTCATTCATTCATTCCTCTTTTAAGGAACCGACCCTGACAGCCTTGCATCCATGGTGGCGAGGCTCGTGTAAAGGTTGCCACCGTTACTCAGCTGGTGTTCTGGCTGGTGCGCAGGAAGCCGAAAAAGAAATCTCACCACTTGGATATTTCTAGGTTCCCGTTTTTCAGCCCAGTGTTGACATAACATCTGGATAGTTAACTGGGTTTTCTCGCTGCTTGACCAGATGTGTACAAGCATATAGGCAAAGCCTCTTCTTAGGAAAAGTTTCAGAAGCAGATTTATGGACTCGGTTCCTGAACAGCTGGGCATGAAATATTAAGTGTGTGTGTGTGTGTGTGTGTGTGTGTGTGTGTGGTCCAGGACTCCACATAAACCAGGACTGAGTGTTTCATTCAGCCTTGTTGGTCCCTTGTAAAAAGTAGACAGTGAAAAAGTATTGCCAAGACCTGGGTCAGGGCACAATGAAATTGAAAAAGATGAGGGTTTCTGGAACGTTTTCATGCTTGAGAAATTCTCTGTGTGGAAATAATTCGAAATCTCTACATCATATATACATGTGACACACACATACCGTATGTCACACCTCAGCAACGATATTTAAGGCTGATGCCCCCTGTCCCTTGGATGGAACTTGTCTCTCTATCTGCTGCTTTTATGCCTGAGTCTTGATACATCTCCAAGATGGGGCAACCCGCATGCTGACCTCCAGATGGTGTCAGAGGTTGGTCCTCTTACCCAGCCTCTTCCTTCATTTGTGTTCTTCATCCTTGATGAACCCATGTTTTCTCCTCCAGTTCATACACCTGCATTCTAAAGAACCCCAGGGTCTACGTCAACTCTATCACCCCCTGATTCCTCTACCCGGATGATCACCAGTCTTCTCTTCACCTTTCCCTACTACATCTCAGGTGCACAACTGCAACCTCATTCTCATTCAACCAGGTACTTCCATCCTTTGGCCGGAGTCTTAGCATCCTGACAAAACTTCAATACCCCCGGCATATTGAGTGCAACACTCTGCTTTGATCTCTGCCATTTCTGGGGGACTCTGGACCTTGTTTCTCTAGTTATTAGTTTAACCATGACTTTTTTTGTATTCAGTGTACCAGTATTTGGGAGTCTCTTAATCTTTTTTTTATTCAGTTATTCAACAAAGAGTTGTAATGTACCTACTACAGGCTGGGGCCTGTTCTAGTTTCAGGTGATACAGCGGAGAATAGGATAGAGAAAGTCCTTGTCACCTCAGTTTTTATATCAACCTCTACCCATGTTCTTGTGTTTCTCTGTAAGATTGTAAACCCTACCATGAGATTCCCCTTCCACTATGACTCCACTCTCTTTGAGACCCTCCTGCTAGCAGGATACCCATTATTCACTTTCTGAGTCAACTAAAAACTAATTTGTTCCACAAGAATGCCATTCCTCCACCTCCATCTTTAATTATATTCCCTCTTCCCCAAATCCTTCCTTTATCCCATCAAGGGCTTTATTTTTTTGCAGGGGAGTGAGAGAGAAAATCACTCTTGTTTTTTCAAGATAGCAACGCTCATCTGCCCCACTTCCTAGCCCTGGACATTAAAACAGGTTTGCTCTTCCACTCATTTTTGACATGTCACTCATTCCATTTAGTGTTCATCCTGCTTGATTCCTCAATCACCTAGACAAGGGACATCCATCGCGTACCTTTTACTTCCCACAACTCTTTTCTGAAGGATTCTGTTCCGGTCTTTGTCCCTTCCTAGTCGTGGAACCCCTCTCACCAAGATGACCTATTTGAATCACTTTTCTTGAGCTTTCTCCTTGACCTTTTTTCGTCTTTGGCACAACTGATAACCTCCTGCTTCTTGTTACTCTCTTTGACCCTACATCTCCCAAAGGGCTAAAGTGGTAGAACAGAACAGGACTGTGTCGGGTTAGAAAAAAAATTAGACTGATTATATGTTTGAGGCTAGTTGGTTTCTGCCCAACTCCAAGCATAGTTTTTGGAACCAGAACAGCCTTCCTGAGCCAGAGGAAGAAGCTTGAAGAGGGAATTTGGAACCTCCTGTATTATCACACCAAAGGAGGAGAGTGTAACTCTTCTGGGCATTCACACTCCAGTCCTCCAGCTCCTGGAGGCTGAGGTTGCTCACCATGTTCATAGTAGTCTTGAGGCAGGATACAGATGGACCCCCGGGGCAAACGGCTGGAGTGTGTGTCCTGTGGACCGATACTCCGAGACGAGAATAACAGGACAATTGAGAGAGGAGGCTGGGCCCTGGCCAGATAGAAGGTAAAAGACCACATATTCCTCATTCTCAAAGTCAGGAGACCTCCCCGACTACACATGCGCAGAAAGGCTCCTTGGAGGTCAAGAGGGGAGTGACGCTAAGTGGCTAAGTCTACCCACAGGCCTCTTCGGTAGAATCCACCTTGGCTAAGAGGCGCGTGTGCACTCATGGGAAGAGCCTGAGATACACCAAATACAAACTTTGAACCAGGCAAATCAAAACGACTGGCCAAAGGAAACCCGGAAGAAATGCCCCATATTAAGTGATTCAAGCTACCACGAGGGCGCGACTCTCTCTCTGAGCCCAGCCATGTGCCTATCCACACACACTGTACTCTTTTCTCTCCTAATGAACACTTCACTTGTTTCACTACTTTCCGTCTTTGTGGGAATTCTTTTTCTGCAAAGCCGTAGGGCTAGGGCCTTGCCACTGACCACTGGTCTAGTGGCTAGGACTTGGTGCTGTCACCACCACGACCCGACCTCAATCTCTGCCTGGGAACCAAAACCTGCTTCAAGCCACCGCTGCAGGCCGAGGCCACCCGAGATCAGGCTGAGAGCTCCCTGACTAACTTAAACCTTTGAACATTGATAGGACCTGGACCAAATTAGGATCTTGAGGTGATGCTGATGGTGATGGTAAAGATGGAAATGATGATGGCTCTCAACCACTTATCTGGTACTAGGTTCTGGACTAAGCGATTTTCATGAATTAGCTCATACTACCCACTCAGCTACCCTATGAGGGAGGTACTATGCTTATTGCTATTTTTTTTTTAAAGATTTATTGATTGATTGATTGATTGATTGCTATGCTGGGTCTTCGTTTCTGTGCTAGGGCTTTCTCTAGCTGCGGCAAGTGGGGGCCACTCTTCATCGCGGTGCACGGGCCTCTCACTATCGTGGCCTCTCTTGTTGCGGAGCACAGGCTCCAGACGTGCAGGCTCAGTAATTGTGGCTCACGGGCCTAGTTGCTCCGCGGCATGTGGGATCTTCCCAGACCAGGGCTCGAACCCGTGTCCCCTGCATTGGCAGGCAGACTCTCAACCACTGCGCCACCAGGGAAGCCCCGCTTATTGCTATTTTGCAGATGCTTTGGTTAAGTAATTTGCCCACACAATGGATCTCCATTTAGCTCAACGAGGCCACCGTCAGTAGGAACACTGTTTCATTCCCATCTCCTCCACCAACATAAGACATAAAGAGAGTTCACGGTCCATTCTTTATTAGCTACTGACTGCAAATTAGGCATTTGAAACTGTATGATTTTAGGCTACTGTGTAAACTTTAGTACCTCATTCACTTATCTGTTCATGAAAACAATATTCATTGGCCATCCACCTCAAGCCAGTTACCGAGTAAGATACTCAATCAAGCACAAGTCTGGTGTTTATTAAAGAAAGCGAGTTATTTGTGAGATGGACCATACCAGCCAATTTACGGCCTGTCATTTCCAAGTCCTTTAGAGACTGACCAATCCATCTCTTATATCTAAATTTGTTAGATTTATTTGGGGGATGGGAAGGGGCGGGTAGTGGTGGGGGAGCTTTTAGGAAATATTCTAACCTGGGCAACAGATGTGCCATGTCAGTTGACAATAACCACCAGCTCATTGGTTCTCCTGACGCTCTTAAAGATGATCAGTGTGGCCAAAATATGCAAAAGTGGGAACAATCATTCACATTTCTCCCCCTAGATTTCCTTAGGTCGAGGCACTCTCTGCTTACAATTTCATGGTCTGAAAGAGATCCTTCCGCTTCAAAAAGGGCAGGAGTTACCATTGGGGATTAATGCAGCCTTGGAAGAAAAAGTCAATGGATATCAAATATACAGAAACCAGTAAAATATCAATTAAGTTTGCATCATAGGGAAAGGGAGTCTTGGCTCAAGTCTGCCTCAAGGAATTTCCATTGCGTGGTAGGGGCTTCTGACCTTGGAGGGAACATCCCTGCACCAAGGAACCTCTCTTAGCAAATACCTTTCTCCTTCTGGCCATCCTTCTTCCCCATTTTGACATTAAAAAAAAAGAAGAAAGAACTTCATAATAAACCTCTCTAGGCCAGGAGCACTTGGAAATGTCACAAAGGCCATTAGACAGGTCTCGGTCAAAGGCTCAGATTTCCCATCTCTTTTGCATTAAGATGCCGACCCTTTCTTCCCCACATTTCTCCATTTTCAAGGTTAATTTCTTTAGGCCCCTTGTAGTCTCTGGGGACCACAGCCAGTTGCACATTTAAGGCTCATTATCCGAGGATGGTATTGCCCAGCTTCCTAAACAGTTTCGATTTATTAAGATAAGAGGACTCTGACCTGACAACATTAGGGTTTTCCCTCTGTGACCCATCACTCCTTACTTCTTATTGGGAAACCTCCTCATTAAGATTTAGGCTTTCGGGTGATAAAGCATAGAAAACACCTTATTCTCGGATGGGTTCCAGATCTCTTGGGCAACACTCTGGGACTTACTTTAACTCATGCCATAAATTTCCCTCCCATATCTACTTTCCGCTGCCTCTGCCCTTGATCTTGGGCCACACGTATTTACTTTGCTTTATAATGTAAATATCAAAACATATCACAGAGAAAAGTTCCACTTGCTACATGCTGAACCAAACGGCTCAATGAAAATTGTGCATTAACATCCAAATGCTTGAATTTATGTTTGTATCTGGTAAGGAGAAACATTCTGTAAGTTATCGCAATACAAAATTATATACTGATTGACGTTCTTCCCAAGTGCTTTCACACGCGTCACCTTTTTAGAACCTCACGATAATCCTGCGTGGTGTGGCAGGTATTAATTTCCATTTCGAAAAGTTGGAGAGGCTAATAGGAAGGAAGTAACATTTACCGACTATCAGTTTTGTTCTGGCTTTGAGCTGAGTACTTTTAAGTGCCATCTCATTTTGTCTTCAATGGTACATTATTATCCCCATTTAGCAGATGAGAGAATGGAAAAGGAGAGAATTAAGTATCGTGGTAGATTGCATCATTTAGCCTCAATTATTCATGCATTTTGTTATCCATGCTGTCTGCCACTCAGATTTTGCCATGCTTTCTCACTTCCTTTGGGTGTGGCTATGTGACTGCTTTGGGCCAGTGGGATGCTAACAAATGCAGTACAAATAGAAGGTTGACAATGTCCATGGAAGGGCACACCCCGTCTAGTCTGCTGATCCCAGGCGGTGTGTTTGTTAGGCAGCTAACGGAGACAATAACTTATCCAAGATCACAGTTTCTAAACAGTAGAACCAGAGCTAGACACAGGATTTCCAACTCCAAATTTCAAGTTTTCCTACTCTACACAGTTCCGAAAACAAGTCATGTAGAGCGATGGACATGATGATCATTCAAGTATTTTCCAGACCTCTGGATCAGTATCTGAGCTTCAAGACACACACACTAGCACTTCTGCATTACTGAATATCAAGCACAAGACTGACAACATTTCATTCTCAGTGCTTTTTTTCCTCCACTATTTTCATTCTAAAATTGCAGAAGCCTGTGGGAAGGTGGGTGTTAGGTTCTAAGTCTTGGTTGATCAGTCATCTCATCTTTATGATCTTTCAGATGCTCTGTCCCACTTTCTAAAGAACAGCAATTGCCAAAAGTTATCAGCAATCAGTACAGCAGTTAATTGGAATCTAGCCCTGGGAGACATCTTCCTTCAGCAGTTCTTGTCTTTCTGAAAAAGTGCCACACGGTGGGAAAAAGAAAACTGTTTTTGTTCATCCTCATGCAAACTTTAACTGGAAATGGGTCTCTACCTACCCCGTCTGTTTTACAAAAGGAAAAAGAACAGAATGACATTACTTTGCAAGGTGTTTGAAAAGAGGTATTTACATTTCTCTTTCTTTCTTTTCTTTAAGGTTTTTGGTTTAAGTGCTTTTGTCAAGACGGAGGAAACCAACAGCTGCTGTGGCCTCACACCATTACTCCTGTGTTTGCTTAGAAGACCTCTGGGAGCACAGATAAGGAGAAAGCTGAAGGAGGGTACCGGGCGCAAGGCACCAAGAAAGCTGCTGGCACTTGCTTTCCTTCTGATCCCCAAGGAGGGGGAAGCAGTTGGATATTCCTTTACCCCTCTCCACTCTCCTCCCTGCAAAGAAGGCATCTGTTAGCATTTTTAAGGCCTCCTGTTTCTGTTGGGGTCCTTATTTCAATGCTCCAAATAAGTCATTGTGCTGAAGGATATTATGTAGGGGAAACACTTTTTCTTGATCTTTCTCTCAAAATGTTCAGGAAGGTCAGGCCTTAGTCAAATCACGTTCAAAAATCAAAACCTGGGGCTTCCCTGGTGGTGCAGTGGTTGAGAATCTGCCTGCTAATGCAGGGGACACGGGTTCGAGCCCTGGTCTGGGAAGATCCCACATGCCGCGGAGCAACTAGGCCCGTGAGCCACAATTACTGAGCCTGAGCGTCTGGAGCCTGTGCTCCGCAACAAGAGAGGCCGCGACAGTGAGAGGCCCGCGCACCACAATGAAGAGTGGCCCCCACTTGCCGCAACTAGAGAAAGCCCTCACACAGAAACGAAGACTCAACACAGCCAAAAAAATAATAAAATAAATAATAATTAAAAAAAACCCAAACAATCAAATGAAAAAAAAAATCAAAACCTGGACATGGATGGGACAAAAATGACAGTGATGTGCAGAGACGGGAATCCTAGCAGTTTCTGCTTTGAAGACTTTTGAACCCTCAAGCTGTGTAAACAGAACAAGAACTTTTTTCTCTAATGTGCCCACCACACACTCTGGGGATATGAAAGAGAGCCCCCATCTTCATCCTAAAAGCACCTCATTAATGACTGAGCTCATCTAAGCTGGGCACCGAGATGCTGCATGGTTCTTTCAAGCCACGTGTATGTGTTAAGAAATGTCTTAGTCCATTCAGGCTGCTATAATAGAAATATCATAAACAGGGTGGCATATAAACAACAGAAATTTACTTCTTACAGTTCTGGAAGCTGAGGAGGCCAAGATCAAAGTGCCATCAGACTCACTGTCTGGTGAGAGCCCACTTCATAGTTCATAGACTGTTGTCTTTTCGCTGTGTTCTCACGTGGAGGAAGGGACAAGGCAGCTCTGTGGAGTCCCTTTTCTAAGGGCACTAACACCATTGATGGGGGCTCCACCCTCATGACCTAATCACCTCCCAGAGGTCCCACCTCCTAATACCATCATGTTGGAGATTAGGTTTCAACATATGAATTTTGGGGGACACAAACATTCTGTCGATAGGAAGAACCTACTGTATGCTAAGCCCAGCCAGAGGCTCTGCTCTGAGGTTACCAAAGTAATGAACACTGGTCAGGGCTCTTGAAGAATTCCAAGGATTGGAGATGATTACACTGAGGAAGAACTAGCAGAGTGGGGTTGGACAATTAAAGTGGAACCAAAGGTAGGAGAAGTACTGATTCACATGGCACTGTGGATGGAGGCTTCACAGAGGGGGCTATTTTCGTGGCTTCAAGGCCACTATGTGGGGCTTACAGTTGCCAAGATGGTGGGATGGGCACAGAGAAGGGTCAGACTGAAGAGAGGATTTCGGGCAGAAAGAGTAACACGTGAAAATGAAATACAGAGGCAGAAAATAACATGATGCTTGAGGGCAAAGGTAAGAACACCAAGGTGTGCAGAGTGCTGACAAGTGATCTCCAGGTTATATGATTTTCCCTAATTTAAAACTTAATTTACACCTCACAGTGTTTGAAAAAATCTAGACACCACGCACAAATGAAATAATAGGCATAATTCACTTTATACTGTCAGTGTTTTCTTGAAAATTTGCATATTAGTTTACTTCACATTCTGCAGGAAATTCTTTTATTTCATGAGTGCTGATTCAAGTTATTTAACACGACAAGTTGAAGTGTGCATACCTGCACAGTACTTGATGGTCTCTTTAATTACCAGTAGTGAGATTACCTAATAATGGAATTATGCTGAGAACGTGACCTTTCAAACACCAAATGTGCCTCAATGTGCATTATTTTCATAGCTCTGAGGAGTTTTTCAAATCAATCCTGCAACTTAAATTTTGTTGGCCAGTTTTGACCTGAGGCACAAAGGAAAATAATTGCTTAATTCAATTTCTTACTGTGTCAAACTCATGGAATTAATGATAGATATTGATGGGCATCTTTTATCCCAAAACCTGGAAACACACTCTGGTTCACAAGCTGTATCTGAACCTTGAGATCTAAGTATGTGCTTTAAAAGCAAAACTAGTGACTTTCTTTCATAAACAGAAAAAGAGGCATGCCTGAGGTCACAAAGTCATTGGCATTTTAATCAGACAAGAGGAGTATTTCTACCTCAATTCTAATAAAACATGATTTTTCTGATTCAGAACCTCAGCCTGACTCCGAGAAACCAAACTCTGAATGAGAAGAGTACTGCCTTTAAACATAATGGTAATTAATCATAAGCATCAAGAGAAGTTATGATATGGAACACAGCTATAGAAAAATAGGTATTGCTTTAAAACTTTGCTATGATCACGGAATGACCCCCTGGTCATGGTCTGGGGAAAGGGATTGGACCTTTTAAAACCAGATCATCAAAGTTCGTATACCTGAACTCATTTTCTATATCTAACTTGTTGAATAATCTTGGTTATTTACCTTGCTTCTCTTAACCAACTTTCTATTCTATTAAACAGGAAAATTACTAGTTCTCAAATGTTCCCAAACCTTCCTAAATAAATGGTATTTTCTTTCCAATTTATGTGAATTTATTTGCTCAACAAAGATTAAAGTTCCCTATGCAAGGCATCATGCCCATCTCCCGAGGGGCATCCTGACTGTCTGCAGACGCACATGCCCAGGCTGGGCAAGACATAACTCCTTTTTCACCTCTCTATGAAATAAATCTCCTGAAGCTTTGTTTCAAAGGAGTCCAGATGTATGGCACATGGGCTGTGTGTCAGAAATGAAAAGAGAGAAGTTTGGGTAATAAAGTGGTATTTCTTTTTTCTTTTTTTTTTTTTTTTAAGGAAACGCTGGATTTCCTTACTGTATCCTCAGGCAGGGATCGCCAAGATGCAACTCTGCAGGCACAATGGTGCATAAACAAACGTGATCACTAAAGTAGTTTAGGGTGTCTCCCTTTCATGTCTGAATATGTTTAGACAGTTACACAACCAGAGAGCTTGGAATGAAAGAAAACAATGCCCAGGAGAAAGGAATGCTTTGAATCTGGGTCGCTGGGCCTTGATTTCGCTTACCTTTTCTCTGTTAAACCAACACAAGGCCATTGCACATCTTGATCATCCTTTGCCAGAGTCTGTGTCTAGACAAGTTTTTCCCAGATGTATAGCTCAGAAATAACCTTCCACCCCACTTTTCCTATTATGTATCTAATATGGCATAGCCCGAAGCCACTGCGGGGTCTAATCTGCATGTCTGTTTCAAGAAGCCCAGAGACACCATTTGCATAAGGCTCTTGCTTCCTGGGAGACCTTAGGAGAAGGATTTAGAGATGGATTCTTTTCATTTTTTTCATTTAGTCCAAAACATCCCCAGGAGAGACATCTGTGACTTAACTTCAACAGCTGTAGGGTATTCTTGGGGACAGAAGGCTGTGGCCTTCCCAGTTCCCCATGAGGGAGGTGAGGGGGTGTATCCCAGCAGACCCCACAGTGCAAATTCCCCATCTCTAATATCCTACAGGAAAGATATCTCCACCTATGTGGAGTCCCCTCAAATTTAATACATCCAAAACTCAACTCTAACCTTCTTTCTCCCAAATGAGCTCCCTCCCCAGACCTCCAAACGCTGTCACTGATGGTAATAATTCTTCCAGTCAACCTTATACTCCTCCTTGCTTTCTACCTCTCCTCCTATGCCCAGGTCCCAAGACCTAATGCCTAGGCCGTTTCAGTGGTCTCCTGGTTGACTTCACCAGTGTTTGTTTCTTAAATCGTACAATTGGGTACACAGCATTCTCCATTAAAAAATGTACAATAGCTCCCCATTACATGAAAATGTGGTTCAGACTCCTTAATTTGGCTTTTAGGGTCACCTACCATCCTCTTTCCTGTTTACCTCCCCTCCTGCGAAATGCATAATTCAGTCATTCCCACTTTCCCACTTCTATCCCCTTATCAAGAATCTCCCCCTTAATCAATGAGATAAAGCAGGCAAAGGGCCCAGTGCCCTTTACTTAATCAGCACTCAATAAATATTAGCTCTCTTCAAAGTCCACAGCCATTCCTCTTCCTTCAGGGAGCTTTCCCTCAGTAAACCAGCTCACCCCTTAGCTATATTGCCTACTTGACATTTAGCTTAGGCTACCTTTGTTGTTGCTGTCTTTTAACCTTCAACTGCATTTTAACCCCCTCATAGCTCTTTGTATTTCTATCGACGTATAGTGTCCTATAGAGAATAAGACCTTAACACCTTGCACTGCTGCTGCTGCTGTAGCATCACTAGAAGTTATCCTTAGCTCCAGACACACATCACTGGCTCACTTCTTCCCCTGCCATAGCAAAATTCCAGAAATGTAAGAATTTTAGATGGAGAAAGGAATAAGAAGAGGAAGGAGGACAAGTATTTATTGGTTACCTCCTGTACACAAGGTAACAGTCTTTGTTCTTGCATCAATGTCTTCTCATACAAAGGAAGAATAACATAAAGGAGTGAATTGATTTAGGCAGGATAACAAATGTTGGTGTCACTGCTTAGGACTGGAGTCCATAAACTTCCGACTCCCACTGAAAAACAGCCAATGTCAAGGTGAGTTTAGATGGATCTTAACTCAGCCAGATACTCATTAATGAGAATGATGGTGAAAGTGTTGGGAATGTAAGTCGGCCTCAGTAAGAAATCCCTTATAAATCTGAGGAGAGCTCGGGAGAGATTTCTATCTGTCTTCCTTATGCTTGCAAGCTTCATAGTGTTCTGACTTTTGGTTAAGCCAAGGAGCACCTTGACACCTCTCAAGCAGTTGAAACCTTGGGCAGTTGGGGTTCTCTTGACAAGTACATCACTTTCTGAAACAACGTTTGACAAAACTTGTCTAAATGTTTTGCAGACATCGCTATGTAAGAAAAAGGCTTTGCTCATCACCCCCCTTTCACAGATGGGAAAACTGAGGTACAGACCATTACAGTGACTTCTCCATTGTTTCATGACACACCAGTATGCCCCTGTCCTAGTAGGCTACTCTGTTGCTCATCCTAGAGTGAAAATGGGAGACTTTTCATGGCTAATGACCACCACTCATATATCTCATATATTGGTGGCAACTTCTAAGAAAATTGGGCATCACAAGTGGAAGGGGTCATCTGCTTAAGGGAATTTTATCTAGATGGACACACAATTCATAAAACGACAATGTTGTGATATAGAGCTGTGGTTCATCAAAGCAAAGGTTGACACCCAGTTTAAGTACCAGCTCTCAGAAGAAAGATTGTCATGGGATTGCTCTAGTTTACAAGGCCTGGACCCAAACCTAATAAAGGTTCTTCATGATGGTTCTGGTCTCCGTGTCACTAATTAGGAAATACAATCAACTGCTTTTCTGTTTCCCATGCAGCGCATCAGGCATCATGTGACTACTCAGAAGAACAAAAAGTAGCATCAGGCTGTTGCTATGGAGACCTAAGAACCATCTGAATTGCTGTGGCATCATAAAAGCAAAATTCCAATCATCAGTCTTTAACTATAGGGCTGTTGAAATCTATCTCATATTTTTAGAATGTGTGACATTTAACACACTGATGAATATTTCCAGCTTCAGAATATATTCCCTGCTTTCATATTTAGACGGGATTTTTCAATTCAACTGGCTGGGTTTTTTTTTTTTTCCTCCTGGTAAACGCTTTATCTCCTCATGCACGATTGCAGCTCTTTATATACGTATTTCCTAGATGTCGCTTCATTCCTGCTTCCTATTTTCTCTTTATTCTATAATTAAAATTATTTTCTCACTGGCTGTGGATCTCCTCTTTCACCAGGATATCCTTAGTTATATGTTTCATATCCCTAGCTGAAACATCATCCAGGCCTCAATCCCCACTGGTCTTAACTGATCACACTTTAAGCCTTAGTTGCTAATAATCAACAGTTCTGAGTCCTGGTCAAAGGTGCATAACTGCCTCCCTGGTGATTCTTTATCTCTGAAGTTACCATCACCTTATCATCCAAGGTGATCCCAACTTACATTTCCAGGCTTTGTATGAAAATCTTCCTTTGGGATCCGGAATAATAGGTATGTCATTTCCACTTTTTTCTCCATGAGAATTGCTAAAAGGATTTCGTTTAACACTACGAACCACCGTTCTGGAAATAAACACACACACACACACACACACACACACACACACACGTTGTTTACCTTATTTGAAAGATGTTGAAAGAGACTGATCAGCTTTTAAAAATAACAACTCTAATAACTTAGTTGGTGTAAAAGAAAAAAATGGGAAAATTTGAATACATAGTCAGGAAACACAAATGCTGTTCAAAGAAAAGTGTTGAGGACACGGTTGTGTGACAAGGTCTCCTCCACATTCTTCTTCTTCATCCAGATCAGCCTCTTCAAACCTTCTGGTTTATGTAAAAGCCTTCTCCTTTGAACCTCTTTCCTTAAGAGAGTTTCAGGATCTCTGGGACTTATTTATTTTCTTCCCCTCTCTAAACCTCTCCAGAGAAGTGCCTTCTTGCTCTCTCCACAGTGTCAGACAGTAAACTCAAGCACACTGGTGGGTAAGGCACTACCAATGTGTGACTTTTAGTCTGTGAATTTCCAGGAACTGACATCTCTGCCTCTACATAACTGAATTTAAAAAATAATGAATTCCTTGAAGAAGTTTTTAAGCACCCTTGAGTCAACGTTTTCTTCCAGAGGTCACCAGAATCTACCAGAGGATGATGTATTTATTTGCTATTACATCTCTAATCACCCTCAGTGGGCTGCAGTGTCAGGGCTGTGTACACAGCAATGTGCACCAAATATATTTGCACAGAGAGTCATGCCACAAAAAAAATAAAGAATAACAGCCTGTGTTTGCTGACTTCAACATCAAGGACTGCACTGTTATCCTTGTCAATATCTAGGTCAAGTTAAATACCCTGTTCAGAAATTCCACTCTGGGCCAACCATGGTTAATTTTGTTTTATGTTTGAATGAGATTTCTGGCAATCATGATCTGGTGAAGAACACTCTCTTACTTCAGATGACTTTTAAACACATTTTGATTGTCTGTACACCAATGAACTGTACCTTTACTCTACCTTGCTTTTTCCTGTTAGGTTGCCTCTTAATGAATCAATCAATCCACCAGGAATACTGCACCCAGGGATGTGCCTTACACTGAGAATTGTGCTGTGGAGGCAATGGGAGAGCCTTTGGTGACACTTGTACTTAACTGTTTCAGGTCTGAAGACCTTGTCTCACCAATGAGAAATGAAACATCCGTAAGATGGAAATGTCATACTGCCTTGCTTTCTATTCCTTACAGTGTCTTATCACACACCAAGTGTGCAATAAAAAAAAGCTGCCCAGTGAATGAAAAACCATAGGAATGAATACAAAACCAGATCCAGATGAATCTTCAAGGAACTTACAAATTTGGGGGGTAGAGAAGAGACCAGAAATCATTCATAATTAATAAAAGATGGTCTATGAAGCCAGCAAGATGATACAGTAGAGACCAGAGTCCTGTAAGAATGTAGAGAGTAGAGAGGCAGTTAAAGAGGAGAATTAGGGTGGGGGGCAGGGAAAGAAGTCACCGCACTTGGGAGACGTGGTTTGGATTTTTCAAAACAGGCAGAATCTGGAGACACGGGGCAGAGACAGTATAGGGAAAGGCAAGAGCGGATAACCTCAGAGGGCAGCTCTACGCAGGACAAGAATAACAGAAGACGAAGCCAGAACCCAATGGTCTTTGCTGAGACACTATTACACGGGGGTACTGCTTGTCGGAAATTGCCACTTAGATCTCTATGCTTCTAGTTTGCCTCTTTAGCAACAATTAAAGTTGTTCTTTAAACGTGAGTCTTTACAAAGGCCAAAAAGATTCATAGGAAAAAACCAAATACCATAGAATAAACAAGAGACCTTGTTAATTAGTTATCATAAGCATAGCACATTAGCAATAAACTAAAAATTGCATATGCATGTATAGATACTTATATGAGATGACCCTCTCCCATTATCCACAAAGGAACCATCACTCCCATTTCACTCACCCATCCTCTCACTCAGCCATCCTCACACCATCTCCATCCCTGCCACATCCCCAAACCTCACAGTCTGCTGATGGACTGACTCACGTTCACCTAGGTATGTGCTAGATGCTGTAGGCTACACCTTAGACCTATGATAGAGCTTGAGTTTCACATGAATATAAGGATTTTCTTTTTTTTTAAATTGAGGTGAAATTCACACAACATAAAATTAACCCTTTAAAAGTGAACAATTCAGTGGCATTTTAGTACGTTCACAATGTTGTACAACCACTACCACTACTTAGTTCCGAAATATTTTCATCACCCCAAAAGGAACAGGTGAATATTTTTATCACCCCAGAAGGAAAACGGGAATATTTTCATAACCTCAAAAATATGGTGAATATTTTCATCACCCCAAAAGGAAAGGTGTACCCATTAAGCGGTTGCTCCCTATTCCTCCCTCTCCCCAGCCCCTGGCAACAACCGAACTGTGATCTGTCTCTATAGATTCACCTATTCTGGCTTGTCATAAAATGGAATCATACAGTATGTGGCCTTCTGTGTCCGGCTTCTTTCACTCAGAGTTATGTTTCTGAGGTTCATTTGTGTTGTAGCCTGTGTCAGTACCTTATTCCTTTTTATGACTGAATAATATCCATCAGGTGATTTGTTTATGCAATCAGCAGTTGATGGGTATTTGAGTTGTTTCCACCTTCTGGCTACTGGGAATAATGCTGCTCTGAATGTGGGTGTGCATGTATTTGTTTGAGTTCCTGCTTTCAATTCTTTGGGGTCTGTACCTGGGAGTAGAATTGCTGGGTCATATGATAATTCTGTATTTAACTATTTAAGGAAACATCAAATTGTTTTCCACAGCAGCTGCATCAACATCTGGATTTAAGCTGGAAAATACTGAGAGCCCCATAAGATTGGATTTAAATGTCTAAAGCTGCTCTCTGCCCTCTCCTATTCTCCAGCAGGTGACTGGGTGTGTGCACTTCCTTACGGGAGAGACAAGCTTCACCTTCCCCAATAAAACAGGCACCTGTAGGCAGAGGGCATGACTAGGCAAAAGGAGAAATAGAAAATGTTAATAAACACACGGCAAAGCAAATCAAGAGCTTGAAGAATGACCTCCCCTCTATATCTAGAAATTATCCTAAGGAAGTCGTCTTAAGATGGCATAACTATTTATACATACGGAACTCATTACAGAATTATTTCATAGCAAAACTTAAATGTCCAATCTGCAAGACAATTTAATTCTCTCAAGGTACATCCAATCATATTTTTAACCACATTTTATTTGTGAAAATATTCACAATAGAATATTAATTGGAGAAATAGTTAATCACGATATATTATGATGTCGAGTTATAAAAATGAATATATAATTATACATAAACCCATGAATGTGTGTATGTGTGTGTAGTCTGCATGCATGAAAAACAGAAGGAAATATACCAAAATCTTTATAATGGGACCCCTGTGATTATTATTTTCATTTTTGTATTCATCTCCATTTTCCAAGTTTCCTACAATGAAATTCTACAACTAAAACAGGCAGAAACAAACCACCGAGGAGATGCCAGAATATTCACCTGTTTCTTCATTAATTCATCCACATATACATTCCTATATTCACTCATCAACCACCCACCGAGGCCTTTTTTCACACCACTGGGCTAGGCGTTGAGGAGGTTTGTGGTTAAAAAAAACAAGGAGCATTCTTACCTTTGAGAACTTTTAATTTCTGAAATGCTAAGACGATGAAATTTATGAAATCTCACATTTCATGATCCCCCTCCTTCTTATCTACTTAAATAAAATTTAAAAGCTTCCTTTTGCTCTTAAAAAATATTATTCATATTTATATTTCAAATGTCCTTTAAAAAAATGCCTCATCTGATTTCACAGAGACCATTAGATGAAAATTATGAACCGCATCCTGGTTTTGGAGAGGCATGTCCCCTTTTCCACTTCAGGCTGGTCAAAGCATTAAGTAATTGTCTCTCTGCTATTTTCCCTTCCTTCCTTAAAAATTAAATAGGAATTCTTATTCTCGGGGCAGGTTTAAATAGAACAATAAGAATTTTTAGTAGTAGTATATGTTATTTCTTTCTTCTATAGTGTCAAAAATAATTTACCGTATTCCCCTGACAATCCTTTTTATGGAGTCTAGATGTCCTAATTTTTATTTTTGCTTGAGTGGAAATGCCCAGAGGCATTCAGGATATTGCCTATCATAATCCAGTAAATTAGAAACAAGAACTAGAAACTGAATCTCTAAAATCTGGCTCATGATTTCAGCAGAATTTTAAAAGAAAACATACCTGGGAGAGAAGCATACCTGTGTGAGAGAGTAAATCTTTCTCACAAAAGTAAAATGTCTCCCCTGTGTTTCTTTGCATTAAAAATCAGTTCCCATCAGGAAATAGCAGAGACACACAGGGCTGCAGTTATAGGCTGAAAACTACCTGTAAAAATCATTTCCCTAAGGTTCCCCATTTATTCCATTCTCACCTCAGATAATAAATAAACTTGCTCAGTTTTGAGCATCAACTCTGACTTTTCTGGATGAGAGATCTCCAGGTGTCCCTGCTACAGGAAGAGTCAAGCTGGGTCCATTCAACTCCTTAGATGATTGCCAGGCAAGGAGGTGGTAACACTTAGAAAAGAGCGGAGTGAAACCAGTTCCTTTTCTGAGGGTATAACCCATTAGGAAATTAATTGTTGCAAGTTGGATTAGGTCCATCAAAATCTTCAGCATACATACAGCCCAAGAGAGGTTCACAGAGGAAGAAGGCTATTGTACACACCACCATACTTTCCTGTGCCCACACTGACCATACACGAACTAAGAATCTGAGTCAAGTTGTTCTTTACCACTTCACAACACTGAAATATTTCATGCAATATATTCAGAAACCAGTGATCATGTCTCTTTATTAGCTTGTTGTGAAAGATCAGTAGAGACAGAGATTCAACAAAGACTTTTCTCAGGGAAGGCAAATCAGTTACAATGGCCAGGAATTGCAAAAACATATTCTGCCTCCCATCTTAAAACCTCTCCAGTATACAACTAACTGCTGAACAATCATCGACAGGAAGACACTGGAACTCACCAAAAAAGATACCCCACATCCAAAGACAAAGGAGAAGCCACAATGAGATGGCAGGAGGGGCGCAAGCACAATACAAACAAATCCGAAAACTGCTGGGTGGGTGACTCACAAACTGGGGAACACTTATACCACAGAAGTCCACCCACTGGAGTGAAGGTTCTGAGCCCCACGTCAGGCTTCCCAACCTGGGGGTCCGACAGTGGGAGGAGGAATTCTTAGAGAATCAGACTTTGAAGGCTAGCGGGACATGCTTGCAGGACTTCGACAGGACTGGGGGAAACAGAGACTCCACTCTTGGAGGGCACACACAAAGTAGTGTATGCATCAGGATCCAGGGGAAGGAGCAGTGGCCCCATAGGAGACTGAACCAGACCTACCTGCTAGTGTTGGAGGGTCTCCTGCAGAGGCTGGGGGTGGCTGTGGCTCACTGTGAGGACAAGGACACTGGCAGCAGAAGTTCTGGGAAGTACTCCTTGGCATGAGCCACCCCAGAGTCCACCCCATCAATCAGCCGGGTAGGCTCCAGTGCTGGGTTGCCTCAGGCCAAACAACCAACAGGGAGGGAACCCAGCCCCACCCAGCCCCACCCATCAACAGACAAGCATATTAAAGTTTTACTGAGCTGTGCCCCCCAGAGCAACACCCAGCTCTACCCACCACCAGTCCCTCCCATCAGGAAGCTTTCACAAGCCTCTCAGATAGCCTCATCCACCAGAAGGCAGAGAGCAGAAGCAAGAAGAACTACAATTCTGCAGCCTGTGGAATGAAAACCACATTCACAGAAAGATAGACAAAATGAAAAGGCAGAGGGCTATGTACCGGATGAAGTAACAAGATAAAACCCCAGAAAAACAACTAAATGAAGTGGAGATAGGCAACCTTTCAGAAAAAGAATTCAGAATGATGATAGTGAAGATGATCCAGGACCTCGGAAAAAGAATGGAGGCAAAGATCGAGAAGATGCAAGAAATGTTTAACAAAGACCTAGAAGAATTAAAGAACAAACACCTAGAAGAATTAAAGAACAAACAAACAGAGATGAACAATACAATAACTGAAATGAAAAATACGCTAGAAGGAATCAGTAGCAGAATAACTGAGGCAGAAGAACAGATAAGTGACCTGGAAGACACAATGGTGGAATTCACTGCCGTAGAACAGAATAAAGAAAAAAAGAATGAAAAGAAATGAAGACAGCCTAAGAGATCTCTGGGACAATATTAAATGCAACAACATTCGCATTATAGGGGTCCCAGAAGGAGAAGAGTGAGAGAAAGGACCAGAGAAAATATTTGAAGAGATTATAGTCAAAAACTTCCCTAATGTGGGAAAGGAAATAGCTACCCAAGTCCAGGAATCACAGAGAATCCCAGGCAGGATAAACCCAAGGAGAAACACGCCAAGACACACAATAATCAAACTGACAAAAATTAAAGACAAAGAAAAATTATTGAAAGCAACAAGGGGAAAACGACAAATAACATACAAGGGAAGTCCCATAAGGTTAATAGCTGATTTCTCAGCAGAAACTCTACAAGCCAGAAGGTAGTGGTACGATATATGTAAAGTGATGAAAGGGAAGAACCTACAACCAAGATTACTCTACCCAGCAAGGATCTCATTCAGATTCAACAGAGAAATCAAAAGCTTTACAGACAAGCAAAAGCTAAGAGAATTCAGCACTACCAAACCAGCTCTACAGCAAATGCTAAAGAAACTTCTCTAAGTGGGAAACACAAGAGAAGAAAAGGACCTACAAAAACAAACCCGTAACAATTAAGAAAATGGTAATAGGAACATACATATCGATAATTACCTTAAACGTGAATGGATTAAATGCTCCAACCAAAAGGCACAGGCTCGCTGAATAGATAAAAAAACAAGACCCATATGTATGCTGTCTACAAAAGACCCACTTCAGACCTAGGGACGCATTCAGACTGAAAGTGAGGGGATGGAAAAAGATAGTCCATGCAAATGGAAATCAAAAGAAAGCTGGAGTAGCCATACTCATATCAGATAAAATAGACTTTAAAATAAAGAATTTTACAAGAGACAAGGAAGGACACTACATAATGATCAAGGGATCAATCCAAGAAGAAGATATAACAATTATAAATATATATGCACCCAACATAGGAGCACCTCAATACATAAGGCAACTGCTAACAGCTATAAAAGAGGAAATCGACAGTAACACAAAAGTAGTGGGAGATTTTAACACCTCACTTACACGAATGGACAGATCATCCAGACAGAAAATTAATAAGGAAACACAAGCTTTAAATGACACAACAGACCAGATAGATTTAATTGATATTTATAAGACAGTCCATCCAAAAACAGCAGATTACACTTTCTTCTCAAGTGCACATGGAATAGTTTCCAAGATAGAACACATCTTGGTTCACAAATCAAGCCTCGGTAAATTTAAGAAAACTCAAATCAGATCAAGCATCTTTTCCAACCACAATGCTATGAGATTAGAAATCAATTACAGGGAAAAAATGTAAAAAATCACAAACACATTGGAGGCTAAACAATACATTACTAAATAACCAAGAGATCACTGAAGAAATCAAAGAGGAAATCAAAAATACCTAGAGAAATATGACAATGTAAACATGACGATCCAAAACATAATTCTAAGAGGGAAGTTTATAGCAATACAATCCTACCTCAAGAAACAAGAAAAATCAAATAAACAATCTAACCTTACACTTAAAGGAAGTAGAGAAAGAAGAACAAACAAAACCCAAAGTTAGCAGAAGGAAAGAAATCATAAAGATAAGAGCAGAAACAAATGAAATAGAAACAAAGAAGAAATAGAAAAAAAAAACAATAAAACTAAAAGCTGGTTCTTTGATAAGATTAAAAAAAAAAAGTTAAACCTTTAGCCAGACTCATCAAGAAAAAGAGGGAGAGGACTCAAATCAATAAAATTAGAAATGAAAAAGAGGTTACAGTGGACACCACAGAAATACAAAGCATCCTAAGAGACTACTACAAGCAACTCTATGCCAATAAAATGGACAACCTAGAAGAAATGGAAAAATTCTTAGAAAGGTATAACCTTCCATGACAGAACTAGGAAGAAATAGAAAATATGAACAGACCAATCACAAGTAATGAAATCAAAACTGTGATTAAAAATCTTCCAACAAACAAAAGTCCAGGACCAGATGGCTTCACAGGTGAATTCTATCAAACATTTAGAGAAGAGCTAACACCCATCCTTCTCAAACTCTTCCAAAAAATTGCAGAGGAAGGAACACTCCCAAACTCATTCTATGAGACCACCATCACCCTGATACCAAAACCAGACAGAGATACTACAAAAAAAGAAAATTACAAACCAATACCACTGATGAATACAGATGCAAAAATCCTCAACAAAATACTAGCACACAGAATCCAACAACACATTAAAAGGATCATACACCATGATCAAATGGGATTTATCCCAGGGATGCAAGGATTCTTCAGTATATGCAAATTAATCTATGTGATACACCATATTAACAAATTGAAGAATAAAAACCATATGATCATCTCAATAGATGCAGAAAAAGCTTCTGCAAAATTCAACACCCATTTATGATAAAAACTCTCCAGAAAGTGGGCATAGAGGGAAACTACCTCAACATAATAAAGGCTATATATGACAAACCCACAGCAAACGTCATTCTCAATGGTGAAAAACTGAAAGCATTTCCTCTAAGATCAGGAACAGGACAAGAATGTCCACTCTCACCACTATTATTCAACATAGTTTTGGAAGTCCTAGCCATGGTGATCAGAGAAGAAAAAGAAATAAAAGGAATCCAAATCAGAAAAGAAGAAGTAAAACTGCCACTGTTTGAAGATGACATGATACTATACATAGATAATCCTAAAGATGCCAACAGAAAACTACTAGAGCTAACCAATGAATTTGGTAAAGTTGCAGGATACAAAATTAATGCACAGAAATCTCTTGCATTCCTATACACTAACAATGAAAGATTAGAAAGAGAAATTAATCCCATTCATCACTGCAAGAAAAAGAATAAAATACCTAGGAATAAACCTACCTAAGGAGGTAAAAACCTGTACTCAGAAAACTGTAAGACACTGTTGAAAGAAATCAAAGATCACACAAACAGATGGAGAGATATACCATGTTCCTGGATTGGAAGAATCAATATTGTAAAGATGAGTATACTACCCAAAGCAATCTACAGATTCAATGCAATCCCTATCAAATTACCAATGGCATTTTTTACAGAACTTGTACAAAAAATCTTAAAATTTGTATGAAGACACAAAAGACCCCGAATAGCCAAAGCAGTCTTGAGGGAACAAAACAAAGCTGGAGGAATCAGATTCCCTGACTTCAGACTATACTGCAAAGCTACAGTAATCAAGACATTATGGCACTGGCAGAAAAAAAGAAATATAGATCAATGGAACAGGATAGAAAGCCCAGAGATAAACCCACACACCTATGGTCAACTAATCTATGACAAAGGAGGCAAGGATATACAGTGGAGAAAAGACAGTCTCTTCAATAAGTGGTGCTGGGAAAACTGGACTGCTACATGTAAAAGAATGAAATTAGAACAGTCCCTAACACCATACACAAAAATACATTCAAAATGAATTAGAGACCTAAATGTAAGACTGGAAACCATAAAACTCTTAGAGGAAAACATAGGAAGAACACTCTATGACATAAATCACAGGAAGATCCTTTTTGACCCACCTCCTAGAGAAATGGAAATAAAACCAAAAATAAACCAATGGGACCTAATGAAACTTAAAAGCTTTTGCACAGCAAAGGAAACCATAAACAAGACCAAAAGATAACCCTCAGAATGGGAGAAAATATTTGCAAATGAAGCAACTGACAAAGGATTAATCTCCAAAATTGACAAGCAGCTCATGCAGCTCAATATCAAACAAACAAATAACCCAATCCAAAAATGGGCAGAAGACCTAAATGGACATCTCTCCACGAATACACACAGATGGCCAAGAGGCATATGAAAAGCTGCTCAACATCATTAATTATTAGAGAAATGCAAGTCAAAACTACAATGAGGTATCACCTCACACCAGCTAGTATGGGCATCATCAGAAAATCTACAAACAACAAATGCTGGAGAGGGTGTGGAGAAAAGGGAACCCTCTAGCACTGTTGGTGGGAATGTAAATTGATACAGCCACTATGGAGAACAGTATGGAGGTTCCTTAAAAAACTAAAAATAGAACTGCCATATGACCCAGCAATCACACTACTGGGCATATACCCTGAGAAAACCATAATTCAAAAAGACACATGCACCCCAATGTTCACTGCAGCACTATTTACAATAGCCAGGTCATGGAAGCAACCTAAATGCCCATCGACAGACGAATGGATAAAGAAGATGTGGTACATAGATACAATGGAATATTACTCAGCCATAAAAATGAACGAAATTGGGTCATTTGTAGAGACGTGGATGAACGTAGAGACTGTCATACAGCGTGAGGTAAGTCAGAAAGAGAAGAACAAATATCGTATATTAACGCATATATGTGGAATCTAGAAAAATAGTGCAGATGAACCAGTTTGCAAGGCAGAAATAGAGACACAGATGTAGAGAACAAACATATGGACACCAAGGGGGGAAAGTGGCGGGGGGAATGAATTGGGAGATTGGGATTGACATGTATACACTAATATGTATAAATAGATAACTAATAAGAACCTGCTGTATAGAAAATAAATAAAATAAAATTCAAAAATTAAAAAAAAAAAACCTTTCCAGTATAACTGCAAACGCACACATGCACATGCACACAAATACACACACACACACACCCTTGCACATGTGTGGTCACAGGGGACCATGGCAGGAATCTCATTACTAGAAACCAGGAGTGTCTGGGGCTGAGTGGGACCAGAAATTAAGATCAATTCAACTGTGAGCTACTCAGAGTTGACCTACCCTACAAGGATGAATCCCAGAGTCTTTAACTAGGCTGACCTTCAGCCAGAGACACACTAGCTCAACCTGCAAGAGTTCAGAGATGTTGTAAAACATTAAAATATCCCTATTATCAAATGGCTTTGAGGCACATGAAGAACATGAAAGATTCAAATCAAAGGCTAAAATTCAATTTAAAATCAGAAGGCTCTACTTTTATACAAGAACAAACAATCAAGCACAAAGTAAAATAATATTTCCTACATACTTCACAGATATGGAGAGACACTGACTTCAGTGAGGTTGGCTGGAGGGTGTGTATCACAGTAGAGTCTACAGGGTACTTAGGCTTATGTTTATCTGGTGTCTGATTAGAAATGCCTTTCTCAATGTACACTGATGGCCCACAACAATCTCTCAGTAAATGTTAACTATTATTGTGATTACCAATGCTAACTGTGATAACCTGAAATCAAATATAAAGTGATTCGTATATAAAGTGATTTGCCCCCCACCTCTGTGTCCAGACCTAGTTCTCTAAATGGGGTGGGCAAAGCTTTTGTCATGGGGGAGGATGCTGTCAAAGGGAAGCCTAGGCCAGGCAGGAGAAGGCAGGCAACCCTGTCTAGGATGAATGGATGAGTTCCCAGCAGTTTGCCAGCCCAATCGCCATGAACTGGAAACCAACTAATTGGGAGAATCCTAGAATTGCTACTACTGTCCTCCAAGTCTCACCCAGTCACAATACCCAGAATTGTCCCTATGGATATTTAAGTTAGCTCAGAGAGCTGCCACCAGGTGGCGCCACAACAAGGCTGTGACCAAAAGTCCAACCCAGAAGCTCAATTGTTTAATTCATTAACCTCACCATTAAGGAACTTCATATTTGGTAGAACCAACATATTGGGGCCCCATTTATGGTATTATGGCTATTGTGTTATGATAACTTTTAAGAGTGAAGGAGACTCTATAATAATGTTGGAGCAAAAGACATAAACCGAAACTATTCAGGTCAAATAGGATATATAAGTCACCCTAGTTATGGCAAGGTTTACACTTTATTATTACTACTACTACTACTACAACTGTTTTATACCATAATATAGCTTTGAAGTTATTTGTGATACAAACATACATGTAAACTTCATGTTAAAATGCCAACTTCATGCTAATGCCTAAGTGTCTACAGCTTATTAACCCTAGAAAATGAGAGCATTGCATACGCAAGCTTGAGAAACAAATATCCCCAAACCATTCCGAAGAGACAGAAAAGTCCTACTTCTTCATTCCCCACCGCGTGTCACGCCAGCTCGACCTGTATCCCGCTATTTCTGATATTGGGCTCTGTGGGGAGTCAGGAGTCTATAGGACAGACCAGGCCAATTTTGGTGGCTTCTCAACCCTCACTTTCATCCAGCAAAGTGCATCCTATTAGGAAATGTACCTGAACAGTCTCCTGGAATTGCTAGGTTTTCAAAGTGTGTTCCCAAACATAAGAGTTGAGATGGTGACACAAGTGGAAGCAGGGGCTGCTAGGTTATTTAGAATCAGATTGGTGCCCACGCTCCACGGAACACAGAAATGTGGTGGCACACTCAGCATTTACTGGCTGTCTTTCTTATTTTCCTTTTGCATCATTTTCTTCACTTCTTTAATTTAAATGTTTATTGCAGCACCTATACATTTTTAAAATAAATTAAATACTCGGTTACTTGAATATTTGATATCATGTAGAAGAAGTTGACAACTGATACTATTTTCTCATTTTCCATCTCAAAATTGGGTAGAGATGGGCTGTCTGAAACTGAGCCTAATTATTACACAGGTCATCTTCCTATAGTTAACAGAAAATGTTTTTGCAACGTCACACTCATGAGAGGGGGAATCCAATAAATAGCTGACCTAATACTATATTCTAGAAAATATCAAACATATAGAACAGATAGTAACTCAACTACATTTACTCTTATTTCCCTACAGTCCTGATCATTTGGTTTCTGAATCAGTAAGTACTTTCCATGGACACATGGGTGTCACCTGCCTTGTTTGCATCTTGTCATTTGGCTCTGTGCCATCATCATTAGAAATCTTTGCAATTTCCCCTTTTTTTCCATTTCTGCATGTATTGAGAGTAGACATAGATTGACAAATTCTTTTGTAGGAAATGGGAAAGATATGAGAGCAACTTAAGTGTCTGTCAATGGGTGAATGGATAAAGAAGATGTGGTCTATACATACAATGGAATATTACTCAGACATGAAAAAGGAAGGAAATCAGACAACATGGATGGGCCTTGAGGGCATTATGCTAAGTGAAATAAATCAGACGGATACTATATGATCTCAAAAAACTAACAAACAAACAAAGGAGCTCATAGATACAGAGAACACATTGGTGGCTGCTGGGGTCAGGGGTTGGGGGGTGGATGAAATGGGTGAAGGGGGTCAAAAGGTGGAAACTCAGTTATAAAATAAATGTCATGGGATGTAATGTGCAGCATGGTGACTACAGTTAATAAGACTGTATTATATATTTGAACATTGCTAAGAAAGTAGATCTTAAAAGTCCTCATCACAAGAAAAAAAATTTTTGTAACAACGATGGATGGATGTTACCTAGACTTATTATGGTGATCATTCAGAATAGATACAAGTATCAAATTATTATGTTGTACACCTGAAACTCATATAAGGTTTTTGTCAATTATACCTCAAAAAACAGATAAATTACCATTAAAAAAAAAGTGGAGAGACGAGGCCTTTTGTAAGCAATGGGAAAGCTAGTTTTTTCTTTGGATAATCAACGTTCTTATTTCGCCAGATGCCTTTGGCATTGAAAAATGGCTGAAAAGAAGAAAGGGAAACTTACTGAAAAATATCACTATAACCATCCATAAATAATTATTGATTAGTATAATGAGGCTTTATGTGAGAGTGGAAACTCACAACAGACTGAGTTATCTCAGGTCGAGGTGGATTGCCACAGTCAACGTCAATTCTTTTTCTCACAACTGTAAAATGAGTCGACTAGGACCCACTCCACCAAGGAATAAAAAAGATATGGCAACACTTGGGTCTATGACATTCCTTTCACCAAGACCTCTTTATTCCATAAAGTTTATACTTTATAGAATAAAGTTGCATTTTGTTTATTTTTCTAAGTGGGCACATCATAGAAACTGTCATACTTGATCAGTGCCTTTGGAGAAATATGAAAGCATCACACTCACATCTGTGCAGCAGGACTGAGCAGGGAGAAATGGGGAAGATTAGGCAGAGAGCTTTCATGCCGAGATCCCCCAGCTGTGTGAAAAATCAAGCCTACTGAACACGAAACACCGCACCACGAAAATAACTCTGCAACCAGGAAGGAAAGAAAAGGAATAAATGCCCCCAGCAAAGCACACCCCAGCAAGCAAACCCAACTTGGTTGCATTTCAAAAATTTCATTACCATCCTCTCCAAGCTCCATTACATTCCTCTGCCTCAGCTGCTCTTTACCCAAGTTCTGCTGCCTCATTTTTCTTTATTGATTAAATGGTAATGAAACAGAACAGGACCCTATGGTCCTTCCCCGCCATGTCCTCTGCCTGCCTTTCGTCTGTAGAAAAACTTTTAGCCAAAGAATAAGTTTAATCAGAGAAGTGAGAAAATGCAGAAGCAAAGAAAAGCAGTCAAACAGGGCAAAATAATAATAGTTTAGTCAGTAAGCAAAGTCAAGGACCTTTAGTTCCTCCTCAAGGGCTACAGATAATATTCTGAGCCATATCCTGTGAGCTGTCTTATAGATACTGAAACCCTCACCAGGTGGAAGAAGTTAACTACATGATGACCAGACTGTAGCAATGACATAAGCTGCCACAATTCCGAGAGCTGGCCTCAAGGAAATGGGAAAAAAATGACCCTGTAACTGAAGACTAACTGTACTTAAAGCAATCAAGATGATGCTGGTCAGACCACCCCATGACCAGTTTCAAGACGACTGTCAGAGCTGACTGTGCTGTTTCTGCATGTAGCCCTCTCTCTCTGCCTACAAAAGCTTTTGCCCACTGATGGTCAGTGGGGGAGTTGGCCTTTGTGAAACTGTGCACCTCAGATTGGGCCCTGAACCCACGTGCGGGGACTCGAACTCGGTCAAAACCCATGGTCTTCCAACTGTGACCACACACCTGGTTTCAGGACTTAATGAAGCTCAGGTTCTTGATGTCTCATTGCAGAAAGAATTTGGTGAGAGACAAAGTGATAGGTAAGAAGTGGATTTATTTAGAGAGAAACACACTCCAGAGACAGAGTGTGGGCGATCTCAGAAGGTGGGAAAGGCACCAGGGTATGGGGTTGTCAGTTTTTATTGGGGTGGGTAATTTCATAGGTAACTAGTGAGAGGAGTATTCCAGCTATCTCGGGAAGGGGTGGGGATTTCCAGGAATTGGGCCATTGCCCACTCTTTGATCCTTATGGTTGGCCTTGGGACTGTCATGGTACCTGTGGGTGTGTCATTTAGCTTGCTGATGTGTTACAGTGAGCGTATACTGAGGCTCAAGGTTTAGTGGAAGTTGACTTGTCTGCCATCTTGGGCCCATTTGGTTCTAATCAGTTTATGTCGTGCCCTCGGGCTATGTCATTCTTTCAAAGGTTGTGTCCTGCCCCCTTCCCTCCTGTTTCACTCGGACAGGAGTCTGCCCTCCCCACCCCTGGTTGCTGGCCTCCGAAATAAAGCCAACTTTCCTTCCCACCAACCTCCCTTCTTTACTGGCTTTAGCGCTGCGAGCAGCCCGACCCCACTTCCGGTTACAGTAACACTTTACTTCTTTGTATAAATCAAAAGTTTACCTAAAACAGGATTTGGGCTTTCAACATTGTTAGCCATAAACCTAAAAAGCTTTTTTATTGTTTGAAACCTCTGTGCTAGCCAATGTAGCAGCCAACAGCCACAGGGGACCATCTACCTTAAAAGGAATCATAATAAAATACCGTTACAAATTCAATTGCTCAGTTGCACGGGCCACGTTTCAAGTACCCAACCACACATGGCTCGTGGCTGCCATATTGCCCAGTGTAGACACAGAACCTTTCCATCTCTGCAGAAAGTTCTCCAGGCAATGGAAGGATTACAGAACTCAGCTTCCACTATGCAGCTGGTTTATATTGCTGTAAGCTTTCTGACACTCTGAGAACCTACCTTCCCTGTTGCTTGGTTGAGTTCCTGATATTACTACTAATGTGGACTCAGACACCAGAAATTCCCCGGGGCCTAGGTGACTCAGGTTTAGAAACTGTGTTCATTCTTGCAGGCTATGAGGCCTCTGCTTTATTTGGGACGCAAAAGAAGATTTCCTAATCTTTAAAGTAGGCTCCCAAGGTCATTGTCATGGTTAATTTTGTGCATCAGCTGGATCATAGGATGCCCAGATTAGTTCTAGGTGTGTCTGTCAGGGTGTTTCCCAATGAGATTAACGGTTGAATGGAGACTCAGTAAAGTGGATGGCCCTCCCCCAAATGGGTGGGCGCCATCCAACCCATCAAGGGCCTGAATAGAGCACAAGTGGAGGAAGGAGGGATTCACCCCTTCAATCCTGAGCTGGGACATATCTCATCGTCTCCTGCCCTTGGCCTGGGATTTATGCCATAGGCTCAACTGGTTCTCAGGCCTTTGGACTCAGACTGCATTATACTACTGCCTTTCCTGGTTCCCCAGCTTGTGGATGCCAGGTCGTGGGACTGATGCCGAGCAGGACCCTGTGGGGCTCCTGGGCACAGAAGCCTTTCTGTCCCCCGTTTCTTGTTTGTAGGAAATAGGCTTCAGCTTCCAAGACCTTTTCCAAGTTCCAAGGAGCAGGTTCAAACAGTTGCTAATCAGGGAAGGGAGGGGATGCAGAGACAAGGGAGGAGCCCTTGTCAAGAAACAACAGTGCAGCCTTGGGACAGGGTCCTGGTTCCGCCCCAAGGGATACACATGACAGTATCTTTGAACCCTTCAGCAGAACTAAAACAGCTCCAACAAATGGAAGACGTTAACTACTTGATGAAGCATTGTTTATTCCAGAGAGGTCACAGTTTGATGACCTCGAGAATCACAGAAGCTCACCAGAAGACCACCTGAGGCCAGGTTAAAGCACTACAGTCCCAGCACACACCCTGATGCTTATCAGCAACCCCGCCCTTGAACCATTGCTATAAATGCGGTTGGGACATACAGTTTTTGAAGGCACGAGCCCGCTGTGTCCCCCTTTGCCTGGCAAAGCAATAAAACTATTCTTTTCTACTTCACCCAAAACTCTGTGAGATTCGATTCAGCACTGGTGCACAGAGGCCAAGTTTTCGGCATGAGAACTTCTCCGCAACCTTATCTCGTGAGCCAATTGCAATCACCCTTCTCATCACAGTAAGTGTGTACGACGCTGGGGATGCTTCACTCAAGCCCGTGGAACAGCTCATCCGTGAACTTCCTCAGCCCTGCCTGACCTTCCCAGATGATACGCACGCAGGCCTTTCGCCCTGGAAAGGGCACAAGCACCAACTAGCGCCTAGCCGTTGGAGGGGGTCACGCTTCCACTCTTTGAAGTACAGCAAAGATGATGCCAAGGATAAACAGGATAAGGACGAACAGAGACCACTTGGGGGCAGCCAGACCTCCAGCTTGTTTCCCTGGGGGACAGAAGGGTCTGGTCTGGTCTGTTAGGACTTTCTGTACACTTATTAAACAAGAACGATGACTGTCCCCAGAACTTGTCACCTCTTGAGGCTCTTATTTCTTCCTGAGATTTATTGTATATTCTGCAGCGAGTGGGTTCAGACAGATAAACGCTGGCTCTCGGCTGATCCACCCAGGGGCCAGGCCTCGAGTCAGTGACCCGGTCGGCCTCCCCATTTGATGGGCACCATGTCCAGCCACTGCTAATAGATAATAATTGGTTGGTTATTTTCAAAGCTAAATATTCAGAATAATCTAACAGACTCTCACATAACCACACGGGCACACAAGGTTTTCATAACCTTCTCAACACGAGAGCTCACATTTCTTCTGCCCATTCCAACCACCCACTGACAACCAGCCAGCACTTAAATTGGAACAAAAAGATGAAAAGATAGACCCACTACTTACAGTGTTTTTAAAAAACTATTGCCGCTGTCTTTTCCACACTAGAGGCCTGTGTTTTGAATTTTAATATATATATTCATCTGCTTTATGCTCTGTTGCTCCTTTTAATCTTAATTTCTTTTCTTTGTCTCCTATTTATAGACCCAAATGTTCCATATTGAAAAGCTAGTTCAAAGGCCAATCTTTAAAAAGAGAAACAAAATATATTTTTGAAAAATTACATAAAACACTGGAGATGAAATCAACAGGCTCATGTTCCACTGATTGAAATGCAAAATAATACAAGATTTCTGGGAAGCAGTTTCATCCAGCCCAATCAATGGCTTTAAAGTCATTCAAAACCTTTGACCTAATTAACACCTCTACTTCTGGGGAGCTAGCCTAAAAAACCGATAGTGCCACAAAGGTCTCTGCCCAGGGATGTTCATCACAGTATTATTTATGATGCTGAAAAGCCAGGGAGGGGAACTGAAATGTTTAAGAGATCCACCTCCATTTCACAGACAAGGAAAGTGAGGTTCCTAGGTATTTCTACAGCGCTGTGTAGGCATCAGACCAAATTGTACATATTGTTTGTAAAGGGTCACTTACTATTTCTCTTAAATTTCCCTCCCCTCCTCTGCCATGCTAAGATCTTTAGGGGGCAAAATTGTATTTTACTTATCTTGGGTCCCCTGAAGCTTTACCCACTGTCCCCAAGACAGCAAAGGACAAATGAGTGTCTGGCGTGGGCCAGCCTGGAATAGAATGCATTCTGACATTCCTGAGGCCACAAAGTATTTGGAGCTGGGATCTAACATTTAAGTGAGAATCACAAGAATGAGTCAAATTAAGTGACTTGGAAAACTGTCAGACATTACAACACATTATAATCCAATTTCCTAATGGAAGTTGTAGACGGGCTGCCAGAAGAGGTATTTCAATATAAAGTGCTTAAAAGCCCTGACTGTATCTCAGAGATGCCTCAGCACGGGGAAACAGGCTGCCAGATTTTCTTCATCTCTCTTTAGTGGGAACCCGCGTGATACGACGAAGCAGATTCAAGCTCCAAAAGGATGCCCGGGGTATGAACAGACATCCCCCCTTTGATGCTTTGAGACAATAAGTCATTGTTTGGGCTGAAGAAGTGCCCCAGGATAGCTCCAAATTGGCGTCCTCTCCTAGCAGGAGAAAGGGGTGGCCCTCTCTGCCGTAACCCCCCTCTGATGCCCTCCCGATGGGGCCCCCCGCTAACAAGGCTGCTCAGCGGCGTCCACACCAGAATACAGAGGCACTGAGGCCTTTGTATTAGCCGCCCTGGGAAGAGAGCCTTCGGGAGAATATTAATTATAAGAGACGGCACATCATTACCCTTTGCCTCCAAAGACCTCCTGCTTCTAGTGAGAGGTGGAACAGCCCCAGCTGTCCCTCCAGCTTCACCTAAATGTCCCCACCCCCACCCCTGCCACCTTATCAGAGAAGAGGGCGCTGGATCAGATGTCTGCCCTGAGCTCCTAGCATCCAGTGATCTTATTTCCTCCTTAATGGAAGATCTGCACTCCCGATACCGAAAATCATTTAGTCCCTGTGAAGCGAGCCACAAGCTCAGCCAGCTCTTCTCCTGTGGACACTGAACACCAGGCAGAGAAATGATCTCTAACCTTAAAGCATATGAAGATGCCCTGAAAGCAGAGCAGGAGAGCAGGAGAACGACTCTTTGTGACTTTGTGATGGAAGGCTCGCGCCGGCACCATGGTGAGCTGTGTTTCAAGAAGGTATTTCAACATTTGAAGGCTGTAACTGTCTTTTTCTTTTTTACAATATTATATTAGTTTCAGGTGTACAGCACAGTGGTTCAGTATTTTTACAGATTATACTCCATTAAAAGTTATTACAAGATAACAGCTTTAACTCCCTGTGCTGTACACTATATCCTTGTTGCTTATCTATTTTATACATAGTAATTTGTACTTATTAATCCCATACCCCTAACTTGTCCCCCTGCCTGATAACCACTAGTTTGTTTTCTATATCTAGAAGCCTGTTCCTATTTTGCTATACACATTCGTTTGTATTATTTTTTAGATCTGCATATAAGTGATATGGATCAGAGCCCTTGTGGTTCAAATAGTGAACAGTTATTTCACACTTACTGCTGTGGACTGAATGTCTGTGTACCCCCCAAGTTCATATGTTGAAACCTAATCCCCCATGTGATGGTACTTGGAGGTGGTGCTTTTGGGAGGTGATTAAGTCATAAAGGTGGGGCCTTCATGATGGGATTAGTGCCCTTATAAAGGGATCCCCTCAGAGCTCCCTTCTCCCTTCAGCAAGTCAGGATCCAGGGAGACAACAGTCATCTATGAACCAGACACTGAGTCTACTGCCACCTTGATCTAGGACTTCCCAGCCTCCAAACTGTGAGAAGCAAATGTTTGTTATTTAAGCCATCCACTCCATGGTATTTTTTGCTATAGCAGCTGGAATGGACTAAGACATGTAATGGACGAAGCAGCTGGAAGGGACTCTAGACCAGGTGCCCTGGTAACTGCTTTATAAGCATGATCTCATTTAATTTTCACAACAACCCCATGAGGTAGGTGCTATCATTATCTTTGAAGTGAGAGAGGTTAAGTAACTTACCCACTCAGACAGTAAGCAGTGGAGCCAGTGTTCAGGCCCTAGCCAAGGTTTTAGCAATGCCAAGGACCAGTCCTAAAGGGAGGTCCTGTTGATTTGACCAGATCATCCCTCAGGGTTGCCCTGGGCTCAGGTGGTCTACTCAACCGGAAGCACCCAGGGAACAGAAGAACCAGAGGTGGCCTTTCAACATTTGAAGACTGTAGCTGTCTTGATGCCATTTGAATAAAGGACACAGTGCTTTACAGTTGCCGAGGGAGAGATGCTAGAAGAGCTTTCGTCTTCTCTGCCTGTATAAATCCTGTCCTTTTTTAGACTGTCTTCCCCTCCGGGAGGTGGTCATGAGCATCTACGGGGGCACATACAGAGATGTGCAGAGTCCAACCTGCACAACTCTACCTAGAGGCTCTGAACTTAGATCTTCAAAGCCCAACTCCAATCCCATGTGTGCTATGAAGGCTTCCTTAGTCGTCCTTGTGGAGATGAGGGGAGACAGTGATGGGACCCAAAGTTCTGGGCTGGGAGCTAGCGGACATTGTTCTAGCTGTGCTTCTGCTGAGTGTACACTGGAGTGACCCTAGACAAATCATTTGACTTTCCCGGACCTCAGTTTTATCTCTGGAAAATAAAGGAGTGGAACTAGATGAGTCTAAAGGTCCTGCCAGCTCAAAAGCTCTATTAACCTGTCTCTTTCGAGCTCAAAATTTTTGTAACTTAGTACTTAATATACATTATCTTATACAGCATCATTATTTCCACACATATCTATTTCTATCATATTTCTCTAAAATTTGTGAGTTTCTGGTAGGCAGGGTCTCTCTAGATTCTCAATTGAAACAATGATTTTTGATGTTCAGAGTCCCATTGTCCACAGATAACCTTGTATCTGACACATTTCCCCTGTGTCTAGAACTCCACTGTCATCATGGACACAACCAAGTGAAGCATTCTGGGAAAAATAGAAAGGAAGGAAACCAGCTGTGATTTTTAAAAGTCTTCTTTGTATTGTGCCTAAATGTAAACACAGAACTTAGCCCCTTGCTAATTTATACTCGAATATCATAATTTGTAAGGCAGAATCACACCAATAAAGCTAATAGGTATATAATAAAAAGCACATTATCCCAATTTTTTGCAGTTTATTATTGTGGCTGAATTAGAGCAAGCATGATGAACCAGGTCACTTCATTAGATTAGATTTCAGATAAAAGAATGTGAGAATTTTAAAATGCCAACAGTTGGACTGTTGAAATGACACAATAGCAGCCAGTGAAGCAGGAAAAAGGTAGATGCCATCAGCTCCAGAAGCCTTTGTCTTGACTTTAATGGAAAAGCCATGGAAAATAAATACATCCCAGGGGTTCAAAAGTTATTTTAAATTCCATCTGTATACTTAAGTGAAAAACAAGCCAGCCCCTCAAATAATTAAAGCCATCAATATGAACTACTCAGGTTTGAAAGGGACCAATATTTCTTACTCATAAAAAATGTAATAGTATGTGCAATTTGTTTTTGTTTTTTGTTTTTTTTTTTGCCGTCTGCTACTTGAATTGCAAGGTATGGTTGAAAAGTTAATATAACACCAGAATATCATTAATAAGACTACTGAATGCCTAATCTTAGCCAAAGCATGAAAGCATGGCTTTCTTTTTTACTGTAACTTTTTTAACTTCATAAACTGCAGGTAACAAGTGTGACTTTATACTTTTTTTCCCCTCTTTTAGAGAAAAAGAGCATTAAGTGGGAAGAAAAGCAAATTTAATAAAACCGAGTGTAATGACACAGTTCCCTATAGAATACTAGGTCAAGGTGTCCAGCTGTTTCTCCCACTCATGTTGAAAGCTTTTCTTAGAGGTTCTATTTAAAGAGCTTGGTGGAAAGCTTGAAAGAATAGTACAAACACATGAGTGAAAGTCTATATTAACCAATCAGTCGGTAAATTCACCAAGTTTTGCCAAAGAACAAGGAAAGCCTACTGTGAAATTAACCATTTCCCACTATTTAAGAATTTAGTCATGGGAGTCTCAGTGGCTACTTTCCATGCCTCCTGGCTGCCTTGCATCCTTACCTTGAAAGCCTTACCATCCTGAGCAGGTCATTTCATTTTCTCCTTTTTAAAACTCTTTTTGCTAACATTGCGTTATCCATTGGGAAAAGAAGTTCAACCTTGTTCTGACAGTGGTATCTAAGGCCACAATCTGCTGCTTTGGGACATGAACTCTGTGTTTAGGCTTAGGAAACCCACCAGCTTCGCATAAACTGTGGTTATTCCGAGTTCCCTCCAGAATTCTGAGATTTGCTTAACAAATATTTACCCCTTTGTTACCATTCATGATGAAATCGACTTCAAACATCATCAAACTCCATTTCTCCCCTCTCTTCATAAACACCCCAACATTTTCAGGCTCCTTCTTGGTTTCTTTATCTTCTCGAGGTAAAATGACAGGAATCACACCCACCCCCCCATCCCAAGTAGGGATACGACCTGGTTTTGCTCGAAAGGAAAATAGACTTCTGGTTTTTCAAAAATACCTTTGGTCAGGGGAAAAGGATGCTTCAAGTTCTTTAAAGAGTCTGTAAATTATCAGTCTTGTACCAACTACCAAATCACCAGCAAGCCTTCCTCCTTGGTGAGATGACAGATCCCACAGAAAAGGACCAATTCCCTAAACTCTGTGTATCCAGAACCTCCTTCTATATGTTCCCCCTTTGCCCACTTTCCTACCCTTTCTTTAGTTCTTTCACATCCATTTCCTGAGTATCTGTTATGTGCCTGAAACATAACTAGCTGCCAAGGACACAGGAACGTGCTTGGAACTCTTCCCCAAAATCCATCCACAGGATTTCCTAAGTGTTACCTTCACTTCCTCACTTTTCTGTCATTACACCTGATGCACTCATCTTTTTGTTTAAACATTTTACTATACAGAATAAGTTTTCAAAATGAATATGCACTCTACCCTGTAGACAACGTAAAAGATGTCAAAGGAAATAATCCTAAGCACTGGTCCTTAGCGGACCCATGGTTCCCACTCTGGACCACCCAGCAGGGCTGACAGGTGGTGGCCTGCATGGGAGTACCTGGTCACATCCAGCTCTCTACAGTCTGGGCCCCCCCTCCTGGGACAGGGCTCTATCCATCTACAAGAAGGACCACCTATGGAAATTCTCACAAAGGTGCTTTGTAGGCTAGCAGGGTCTTCTCCAAAATTGTCATCATTTATCTCTATTCTCTCCTTTTCTTTTGCAATCCATATCCAATCATTTCCCCAATTCCATGACAACTTAGTTGGTTTAAATTGGCGTGAAATAAAGTTGAAGATTTTCCTAAAGATTAGACACACAGATCTTTCACCAAGTAGGCACAGTTGTCTAAATGCTCATTAACTGACCCAAATCAGAACCCAAAACTGCTGAGTTACCATCCCTAGGGTTAAACCGCTGGGCTTCAGTCAAAATGACAAAGCACCATTTCCACCACCAACATCATCACTCTTTACATTTGTATAACATTTTAGAGTTTACAAAGTTCTTTTGTATATACTCTCATGCCATCTCATGCAATTCACCTAAATTGTGGTAGGTCATAAGGCTGGATCAAGATGGATCTTAGCTATGGAGCTGCTCATGAAAAAAGAAGAGGAAGAAAGGGAAGGGCCAGGAAAAAGGAGGTGAGAGGAAGCCAAAGAATAAGCAAGAGTAAGTCAGATAAGCAGGGCTCAGTCTGTGTGACAAAAAGAACTAGGAACAGAACAGTGAAGACAATCTCAAAAGCCAGTGTTCCTACTTTGCATTGTCTGAGCACTGGTGTGAGTTCTCTTTGTGACCGTGGGGACCTTGAGTCTCTGGATTCTTCAAGAACAGCCCCTGTCATCTCTGTGGCATGCTTTTGATGAGGACCTGGATGTCCTGGAACCTACATCAGGACCGACGTGTGTGAAACTGGCTAATCCACCACATTCCACAAATATTTACTGAGCACCTACTGTGTGTCAGCATATGCTAACACCGCCATGAATTTGCAACATGGATATTACTATTCTTATTTTTATTGGGATATTACTGTTTCTATCCAATGAGGAAACTGTGGCTCAGAAAAACATCTTTCTGAGATGACAGAATGAGGCAGTGATGGACCTGGGAGTCCATCAAGTCTCAGGTTACAAACTCTTGCTCTCTTGACTGAGTTGTGTTGTCCCGTGCGATCCTGTCTCCAATACCTACGTTTATTGCTTTGCTTTTCAAGAATGGAGGAGCAAACAAAGACAGCTAAGCTGGATGGAATATCTTCAGACAGGGGTCCTGAGAGCTTCTGAGGGGCTGAGGGTAGGCAGGCGGGTGCTTGTGGATGTCCACAGTCCAGACTCAGTCCAGGAACAAAACCTGACTGTGGGGAGGAGGGCATTGGGTTTGGGTCAGGACCTGGGTTTTTAAGATGAATCACATGAGTTTTTCCTGAAGCTCGGAAGTACCAGCAGTCAAGAGGGATGAAAGTATTTTCCCTTTATTTCAAGACAAGAAAGGAAAGTGGAGATTCCTAGGATGAATTTTACATGACTTATTATGAGTCTCATCACAGATACTATCTGGAGCAAGAGGCTGGTTTTTAAGCCACACTGTCGACTGACCATGGTGATCACCTGGCCCTGAATGTCCAGGACCTGCATTTTCCTCTGCTGTCAGAACCTAGGTTCTAGTGATTAACACTGGTTTACTCTTATCCTTTAGGGGACCAAACTGGCCAACATTGACCAACTGCCACTTATCATCTTCCTCCAAAGACACTGCCCCAACACCAGGTCAATGTGAATTAACTCCATCAAGTCAAGCCTCAAATGCCCCATTTATACCACCTCATCCCAGAAAGCAATTCTAACTTTATTTGTATTACTGATGATGTTACTAATTTGTCATGTCATTCAAAAATAAACATGAATCCTTTCACCTCTGTTAATTGGACAGGGCAATTCGAAATCGTTCCTGGAAATCGACAATCACAGTGCCCTGTGCCACACCCCACCCCATGCGCCAAAGGGGGCTCAGCACGGCCCATCCCTACCTCCAGCCTTTCAGCCAATCATTGAATTTGTTTGGTATGTGTGAGCTATATGGCCTGAAAGTCCTCTCATCACTGCTGTGCTCTCTGAAACCTCACCAATTAGAGAAAATTCACTTGAACTGCTTGAAAGCATTCTGATTCTGCAGTAAGTGACTTTTAAGGACATACAGACACTACCAAACGTAAAATGGATAGCTAGTGGGAAGCAGCCACATGGCACAGGGAGATCAGCTCGGTGCTTTGTGACCACCTAGAGGGGTGGGATAGGGAGGGTGGGAGGGAGACGCTAGAGGGAGGAGATATGGGGATATATGTATATGTATAGCTGATTCACTTTGTTATACAGCAGAAACTGACACACCATTGTAAAGCAATTATACTCCAATAAAGATGTTAAAATAAATAAATAAATAAAGTGACTGAAATCAGTGAAGAAGGGAGTGTCAGAACCCAAGGTCCTCCCGCATTGGACCAACCCGATAAGAGGGCTTCTGAGTGGGCTGCTTGGCGACCTTGGCACTCAGGAAGCAGGCAGAGGGGCTGGAGGAGTTGCCTGGCGGGGGTGGAGAGGGTCCGCACCTCCGGGGCAGGGCACAGCTCACTGAGGTAGGTGTACGGGGCAGGAACCCGACCACGCTGACCGAGGAAAGAAGTCCTGAAGAATAAAGGGGATCGTGCAGCCACGGGTGGCAAGGTTTAGGCAAAGGGAAGCAAGGCGCCGACCCAGGATCCTGGGTGGGCAGAGCAGAGGCAGGGCTGGTCCAGCGCCGTGGGTGCTGCCCTACTGACCCGAGGGGCCTTAAACCCTCTTGACTAGGCGAGCATTCCTGTCGGAACTTGACTGAGGGCCTGCCCTCTGCAGGTCGGGGCAAACTGCTGCATCTACGGGGGTGGAGGGCTTTCAGGAGGGACGCCAAGCAGCGAGTTTTGGTGACAATGGAGGCCTCATATCAGAGTCTGGAGAAACATGGAAAAGGAAGCCTGGGGATGTGGGTGAGATGCCCCAGAGAAGGCGCTGTGTGAGGCAGGTACCAAGGATGGGCTCTCTGACCCCAGTGTGCCGGGGCCAGCCCTGGATGGCGTGATCTGGGGAGACGGATCACAATATCTTCGTTTCTTCAAACCCAAATCAGTTTGCTGCAGCTCTCAAATCATTACCTTGAAGAAGATTAATGCAGCACTTGCCCTGAATCTGTATTTCTTAACTGGCAGAGTTTTCATGCCAATGATTTTGTTTCCAAACTCCCCCGTGTTACTGGTGGGACGCAGCTGACTGTTGAGTAGTGAGGGCCTGGTATACTTCTCCAGACAACAGGCTTAAAAAACGATGGTTGCTTCTCTGAAAGCTGGTTAATTACTTCTTGTGGGTTTTGCTGTCCCTGCCTTCCTAAGAGAGAAGGTGATTGTTCTCTTGCCCACAAGCACACACACATGCCATATGTGTCCGATGTCTCAATTTTAGTTCAGCAGTGAAGTATGAAATTATTTTTAAATGACATATCTTTCGATATTCAAATGAGAATCAATCTGGCAAGGAAAATTACATGATGCGAATTATTCTTAGTGCATATAAATCAGCTGTGAAATCATCTGAAACTCCTGTGTGTTTGGGTTCTTTACTGGCAGTGCAGAATACTTATCAACAGACCTTAGAAAGCCTCACTTAGCAAAAGTTCTCATTATTTAGAGAACATAGGTTTGCTTGGTGCTCCCTGGTCTGCAAAATACCTAGCCCAGCTTGTGCCCACCATGGAGCATGAATAAAAGAGGTACGTGAGGTTATCCAGTGGTCAAATAATCAGAATCATCCTTTGAGAGCAGAAGATATGAGAATCTGCTTTGAAGAGAGACAGAGATAGAGACACAGAAACTAAGCCATCTGTAACAGTGGATATTCTAAACCAGCAGTAGGAACAGATACTTAGAAATTAGAAGCTACTTCTTATAAATTTATTTATTTATTTATTTATGGCTGTGTTGGGTCTTCGTTTCTGTGCGAGGGCTTTCTCTAGTTGTGGCGAGTGGGGGGCCACTCTTCATCGCGGTGCATGGGACTCTCACTGTCGCGGCCTCTCCCATTGCGGAGCACAGGCTCCAGACGCGCAGGCTCAGTAGTTGTGGCTCACGGGCCTGGCCGCTCCGCGGCATGTGGGATCTTCCCAGACCAGGGCTCGAACCCATGTCTCCTGCATTGGCAGGCAGATTCTTAACCACTGCGCCACCAGGGAAGCCCGAAGCTACTTCTTAAAATGACATTCAAAATATGATTCTCATCACGTGTGACCCCTTTCCATCCAACCTGTGCTACTCCCACCCCTCCCCCACTCGCTGCAGAATTGGACCAGCCTTGAATAGGCAAGTCCAGGAGATCACTGGAGTGAACGCATCTTGAGGAGAGAAATATTATTTATTGTTTTCTTGTTGCTTTCAGGGGGTGCTTCCGGCTAGTGGCGATTGTCATGGGGCCCTGAAATTAATAAACTAGGGAGAACCACTGGTCTAGTGATTTCCACTTCCCCTGAGAGGAAGACCTCTATGGCCCACATTTCTTGGGGGTTCAGGCGCACCTGCTCAGCAAGGCCAGCATGACACCCTCACCCTTGCACCACCCTTTCTCCATGCATACCAGGGACACACACTTGCTCCTCCTTCCTTCCCCAAACCTAGGCTGGGGGACACATCCGTGCTTCTCTCTGGGAAGAGCTGCCCTCTGGAAGGTGACAGACTCCGGTTTCGGTGGCTCCGATTATTTTCTTAGGGGTTCTTGGAGAAGTGTTGAGAAGAGCCAAGTGCGATATATGGGCAGAGGCTGATGTGATGAGGAGGGGACCCCCTGGCCACCCTCCAGCTCTGGGTTGAACTCGCCTCTTCAACCCCACGGGCCCATGTATCATGGGGCCCCCTACTGCCCTTGTTCCTGCTAAGGGGCTAGCTGCAAAGATTTTCGGGAACTTCTCTCTAAAGCTGGTCGTTTGCAGCAAGGAGCTTTGCCCTGCGGGCTTTGTGCCGAGGTGACATTTACCGTCCGTTGCTCTGCTTGCGGAAGAGGTTCTGCCCATTTCACTCCCAGGACAGGGTTGCCCTGCTCCCTCTGATGGGAAAAACAAGCCCCTCTCTTCCAAATCCCTGCCCCCCCAAAAGTGTGCAGGAAGCCAACTCCATAAAAATAGCTCAGTTTCTGAGGAGTGTCTTATGAATCAAGGTCTTTTATTTCTCAATGCGGGGCACACACCTGCAGAGCTGCCCATCCTTATCCTTCTGCAACATTGTGTGGCTCCTTTGGGACACCTGCCACTGTGTGATTGTCACTTGTGTACGTGCGGTCTCCCCATCAGACAGAGGCCCTTTGAGAGCCGAGCTGTGTTTACTTGTTTTTTCTTCCCTCACTCCCGCTCCTTAGACCAGGAAGAAAGATCTGGGGTTTAGCCAGTTAAAAGGCTAGTTAACATATTTAAAGGGAAGCGTTTTTGACTGTGAAAGTGGCACCTTGACCAAATTTTGAAATATTTTTCCTGCAAAGAACTTCAATATACCAGCAACTTGCAAGCAAGCCTACGTGGATAAAATGCCAACTGCCGGCTTCGGCCATTCAAGGGCCCGCCCCCATCACTATCCAGAAGCAGCAAAAGATGAAAGAGGAAGCTTAAAAAAGACTCGTACTTATCTCCTGAGAGCATATGACTTTTGATGACAGTCATGTTAAGAGGGAAGACCTGATTAACTTAATTTCACTGGCCTGCAGCTACAGGGAGAGAGGTTGGAAATTTTATCAACTTTACTTGTAAGTCCAACTTGTCACTGATGGAGAGCAGCCCCACAGGAAACCATGCCTCACAGAGTAAAAGGAAAAGGAAAATTTCCGAGAGGTCTCAAAGAAATGAACCAGCAAACCTGAAATAAATGTGCCCTGCCTTTTCCATTATGATCCCATGTCATCTGAATTATAAGAAGTTCTAAAAGCAAGAGTCTCCAGGGTAGGAGAGTCACCTGACTCCAAAGAGACCTGGCATTCTTGTGAGAAATAGTGGGATGAGTGAAAGGTTAAATATACACCAGGTGAGAGTAAGTTAACAGTATTTTACAAGTGAACATCTTAAAAACTTTGCTGCGAAACATTGAGCCTGAAATAACCATTACTAAAATCATTGCTTTAAAAATATTATATTTATACCTATTTAAGAAATTGGGGGACTTCCCTGGTAGCTCAGTGGTTAAGAATCCGCCTGCCAATGCAGGGGACATGGGTTCAAGCCCTGGTCCGGGAAGGTCCCACATGCCGCGGAGCAACTAAGCCCGTGCGCCACAACTACTGAAGCCCACGCCCCTAGAGCCCGTGCCCTGCAACAAGAGAAGCCACCGCAATGAGAAGCCAGAGCACCACAACGAAGAGTAGCCCCCGCTCGCCGCAACTAGAGAAAGCCCGCGCGCAGCAACGAAGACCCAACGCAGCCATAAATAAATAAATAAATAAAATTTTTTAAAAAATAAAAGAAATTGGCATGAGAACTATAGTGAGGCCTCATCCCCGATCCTGATCTCCAACCCCCATCGCCAAGAATGTGGAAATGAGAGAAATGAAACTTTAAAATCAGCGCATAATGGGTGAAAGCAGCGAGATACAGAATTATTTCAAAGCAAGTGACTGGTTCTTAGGGCAGCAAGACAAGTCTTTAATCTGATGGAGGATATTCATATTTCAGAGACAAACCACTTGTAATAAACTATAATGGAAAAGAATACGAAAAAGAATAGATATTATATATGAGCTGAATCACTTTGCTGTACACCAGTACACCAGAAACTAACACAACATTGTAAATTAACTATACTGCAAAAAAAAAAAAAAAAAGACAAAGCACGTCTTTGTTTCTATGGAGTGGATCATCTATGGAAGCAAGGAACATCGAGGAGAGGGAGGGGAGGGAGGGGAGGGAGGAGAGGGAGGAGAGGGAGGAGAGGGAGGAGAGGGAGGAGAGGGAGGCGGGGGAGGCGGGGGAGGCGGGGGAGGCGAGGGAGGAGAGGGAGGAGAGGGAGGCCTGTCTCCTCGGCTTTTAGAATAACTGTCTTCTCCCTGTGTGTCTTCCCATGGTCTTTCCTCCGTCTATGTCTGTGTCCCAATGTGCCCTTTTCAGAAGGACACTAGGGGTTAGGTTTTCAACATATAAATTTGGGAGGAGCACAGTTCAACCCATGAGAACACACTTAATTCCCTGGTCTCCCTCAGCCCACACATCAAAGCCCTTGTCCAGTACACTGACTGCACCCCGAGGGTCTCTTCATCGCAGTGACTGCCCTTTCTAGGCCTCTGTTGTTTCCTTCCTGTGACCCCCGCCTCCAGACCCTTCATCTACTCTTCACACCTCGACCCAGAGGGCTCACTTGCTATTGCCTTTAGAGCACTTCACTGGGGCCCCCTAACCCTCGAAATGAAATCAGAAGTCCTCATCACAGCTCTGAAGACCTTTCAGGATCTGGGTCCACATACTGAGCCACACTGCTCGACCACAACCCACCCAGGGCTGCACATCCAGCAAAAGTGACCTACTTCCACTTTTCTGAAGGGGCCACGTTCTCCGTCTTTTTCTTTTTTTCTTTTTTTTAAGGGATTCAAAATACTTTTTAATGTTGGAATTGAACAGTTTATAAAAGTGCAAAAAACATATATTTACAGTTTAACAGATCATCCAGATTAAGAAATAGGACATTGTTAGTACTTCAGAATCTTTTAGTGTGTTCATTCATGATCACAGCCCCTTTCCTTCCTCCTGATGGTAACCACTATGTTGATGATTGGTTATTATTATTATTTTTTTTAATAATTTTACTCCCTACCATAAGAGTAATCATGCCATAATTATTCTTGTACAGGGGCCATGATCGCCTGTGCACACATTTCTATGGGATAAATAACTAGGAATGGCATTGCTGCGTCATAGGATATGAACATCTTTGCTTTTACTGAATGTTGTCACGCTATTTTCCAAGCGGGTCTACCAATTTTCATGCCAGCAGTGTAGGCAAGTTTCCGTTGTTTCACATGGTTGACAACTCCGTTTTTTGGTATGTCAGACTTTAGTTTTTCTTGTTTATTTTTTTGGCCAACAATGCTTACAGTATTTTTCAGTCTTCATTTTCAGATGATGGCTTTCCTTCACATCTCTCTGAGAAAACAGAACGATCGGAACAGACACGCCACAATCCCCATCACTACTTCTACCCGCCTACCTGCCTCTGTCATTGAACATGTTCTTCCCTTAGCCTGGAACACTGCTGCTAAGCTCTTCACCCTTGCAACTTCTACACATCCTTCAGTGCCCAGCTTGGGTATCACTTGCACCCAGGCTGTGAGAAGTGTCATCTTTTTGTATTTTCATGGCATCCTTTCTTTACTCATCATAACATACTGAAATGGTCCACTTGGTCATCTACCTTCTCCACTAGAATTGTGAGCTTCACAATGGGTTGGACTGTATCTACTTGGCACACAACTGCATCCCTAGCACCCAGCAGTCGTTCCTGGCTCGTCCCAGGTGTTAAAGACCATTGTTAGATATTTTTTGAAAATAATAACTTCATAACTAATTTTCTAACAAAGCTTTCTTACCGGAAATCTTAGCAAAATCAAATGTTAATCAATCTAGATTCAAAGTAGGTAACGATGTTGGAAGATCTGCTATAGTTTTAGTTGCAAAATTCAAATCCTATTTGTATACTCACAGAAAGTACACATTGATAATACTTTCACAAATTGTCAGTGACCACATGTCTCCCTTTGATTGGGATCATCAAATTATTGTTCAGGCAAAATTTTAATAGCATTCCCATTCACTCTCACAAGTGCACAGATCTGGATGATTAATTACGCAGTCACCTACCCATACACCAGTTTACAAATGTCTCATTTTGCAGATGAAAATAGTATTTTCCTAACTCTGCTTTCTTAGGAGAAAGTAAATAGCTATGGTCCAAAAATACAGAATGAGGTTTGTTTGAGAAAGTGGGATTTGGAAACAAGAGGGTGATAATAGCTGAAGTTTGTAAGATGCAGACTTCTGACATAAAGGAAACAAACAATAAATCTGAGTCAATATGTGATAGAGCTGACAGAGGAGTCATTTATCTGGAGTAATTGAGTTAAAGCAAATTAGGGTCTGGATTAATACAAATCACTAATTTCTGTTTGGGTTTTTTTTTAGTCACTGAGAAATACATCCAATTAATTTCTTACATTTAGAAAAATTATGATCAAGCCCTCACAGTTCAAAGGCATAAAGTGGGATGTGAAAGTCCATTTTCTAGAGCTCTTGCATCAGACTGCCCAAGACTGCCTTGTGATTTAGTTTCAAATGTTAAGTATTCCCACAGTATCAGCTGAACCACCGTGCAATACAAGCACAAGAATACACCCTACAGCTTGATATAGGCACTGCTGGGATTAAGTGTTCATGTATATTTTCCTTACCCTGTTCCCCTTCTCCATCACCCATACTAGAGAAGTGTTTTTGTGGTAAAAGTGGACGTTTTTCATGATGGGAGGGTGGAATGGATTCATATCCAGGATAAGATTCCTTTGTCATCGTTTGCTTAACATAGTTCAAAATTTAAAAGCATATTCAGAAAAAGAGGTTTTCACAGAGGTAATAAGGTAAAGACTCGGGAACTTCCCTGGTGGTGCAGTGGATAAGACTCCGAGCTCCCAATGTAGGGGGTCCGGGTTCGATCCCTGGTCAGGGAACTAGATCCCACATGCATGCTGCTGCTAAGAGTTCACATGCCAACTAAGGAGGAGCCCTGGAGCCGCAACTAAGGAGCCCTGGAGCCACAACTGAGGAGCCCACCTGCCACAACTAAGACCCAGTGCAACCAAATAAATAAATATATATATATATATTTTTTTTAAAAGTGAAGACCCATTGCATAAGCATAGACACAAAATTAATTTAAAGCCAACTTGGTGACATGAGTAGACATGTTGCAGGGGGTTTTGTGCATGTCTACACCATCATTTAAACTTGTGCTACTCAATATATTGCACTGCTTTAAGTGCCATTTTTTAAGACTAAAATTAGGTATGGGAAAATGGCAACCACAGACACTTTCAAGCTTGTAAAATGTATTTGGAGATCCTGTTTTTTTCTTAAGGCCAATTACACGAGGCTGTCATAGTATATCACAAACACACAAACACACATGTATTTTTATTTCAAAAACCAAGCATTTTAATGTCAACAAGTTCTACACAAAACATAAAACTAAAATTCAGACTCCCCAGAGCTCCCATATTGAAACAGAGCTGAACGTTCGTACAATCTAGCCAGTCTGTCCTCTCTACATGGGGTCATTCAGCCTCAAATCAAAACTCGAATTGTCCTATGAACTATAAAAGTTGAGTTCATGCCCTTTGGGAATTGGTGGAAAATCCAATTTGCTTCATTCCACCCCTGTCTACAGAGACGGGCTAATCTAACGGTCAGAGAACTTTCAGGTCTCAGCTGCTCAGAGAGCTTCTTGTAAATACAATCACTGCCCATCTTTCTAAGGATAGCACTGTGCACACATCCCTGAATAAAACACAAGCAAAGGCGTGTGCTTCTCCTTTACAGTCTAAAGAAGGCTCATGACAGTCTCTCATTCCAGAAATGAGGAATGTGGGACCCTCTTCTTCCACCTACTTGATACCGGATTTAAGGACACTTTTGTTCACTGCCACTGAGAAATGGTTAAGAACTTGGAGTCTGGATACTGCAGACCTGGGTATAAAAGCTCTGCCCTATCATGTCCAAGTTGTGGGAGCCTGAGCAAGTTCTTCAGCCATGCTAGGTCTCAGTTGCCTTGTTCGCAAAATAGGAATAACAATAGCATCTAAATCACAACATTATTGTGAGGATTACAAAGATAATGCAGACAAACCCGGCATCTGGTAGGTGCTCAGTAAATACTAGCTGTTAGTACTGTTGCTTGTTTTTGTTGCGGCTGCTTATTGCTACTCAGAAGAGTGATCACTGGCACTCCTAAGCCTGCACAGTAATTTTTAGTTGGACAGAGTGGCAGAGTAGAAAACAAAAATTCAGACTTTATGAAAATCAGACCAATCTATATTCCAACCCAGTTCTGACACATAATAGCTATGTGACCCTCTGCCATTTTCTTAACCCCTCTGAAACTCAGTTTACTTATCTGTAAAATGGGGATAATACCTACCTCACAGGAGCACTGTGAATTAAAGGTAATGTATATAAAGGTAATTGGGACGATGAGAGTAAGTACTCATTAAATGGTCATTATTGATATTAGTTCTTCAACCTCCACCGAGGCATAAAAATATGTCCTCAAAACCATCTGATTTCACGGTATTCCATCTCCCCACCCCACCACAAAACACAATCATTCTGGGCATTTTTGTGACCCTATTCAGTTCAGTGTAAAATGTAAGAGCTTTGCAAATTCACAAGAATAGAAACAGACTAAAAAAGAATAAAAACAGGCGAGCCGAAAGAAACCCGCTTGCTTTGCTTCCTTACAAAAGAATGGGCTCTGCACAGGGAGCCAGGAGAGGCAGAAACAGCCACAATTAAGCCACAGAGCCACGCAGTTGATTGCCTTTTGCAGTGCAGAGAACTGAAGTCAGGATCAGAATCCGTTTCAAGTTCTAATTCAACATTCAACAGCTGGAAAGTTCTTTTTGAAAGTGAGTCTGAAATAATAAGTCAATGTGCCATGGGGAAAAGATTCTAAATAGGCAGTGTTTCGCCACTGCTGAGAATTCAAACATCTCTTCTTTGCTCTTGCGCCAAGACAAAGGGGGAGGAAAGAAATCCCAAGCATAGAAAGCTACTGTCTTCCCTCCCGAGACTAAGCCCAAACACTAGGTACTCTTACAGAGCTGCGGACCAGGCAAGCAGATAAATGAAATGCATCTTTTTTGTCTCAACCCTTGACAGAGCATCTCTGAAGATAAGCGTCTAGCGTTTTGATTACTTATTCACTAGGACTTCAGGGAATGGGAAAAAAATCAGCACTGGTTGAATCAACTGCTCCAACCCTATGTTACTAGATTGGTTTACATCAGTCCCTGGTGAGAAGTCCTTAAGTTCTGAAACAGCCTCTCCCACCGATCTGTTTTCCCTTTGTGTGAACATAAAGTTCTTATCACTGGTCCTCTGGACCACCTCAGAGGGATCCCAGGGTTGATGTGAATTGGGCACGAGGGTATTTCTCATAGGCAGCAATGAGCCCATCTTACACAGGGATGTTCAGACCTATTGCCCCAGAATGGTGTCCCACGGGGCTGGGTTCAGGCATTCTGAAGACGTGTTCAGTACCAGAGCAGGTCTTATGTGGCTCTGGGTTATGAATGTGGGCTGTGGACCACAATCAAAAGGGACCTGGTCTTGTTCTGGAAACAGAACTCAATAATTATAGTGTGAGCTTGATGCCAAAGACCAATTCTTCCTTATTAAGATGGCGGAAACTTTTAGTCATGAAGAGCTGGGGAAATGTCTCTATGCTAGGCTTTCAGATCTTCTCATTTCTGATCAAATTCTGCAACCTTCATGGTCCCACATCTACTAACAGCCCTTTGGGGCTCTACGTTAGATCAATCACTTCTGTGACTCATGAAGGATTCATGGAGCGTTGCTCTAAACTTGCTCCACGCTCGGGCTTTAAAGCATTTATCTTTATCAATTGTACTTCTGTAGCTCTTGTTACTTTTCTTCTTATTTGCTCCTGTATAGACACATGCAGAAGTGGAAGGTATAGCTCTCTTCCAGTTAGCAAGTAGTCTACCTGTAGTCACCTGTTCACCACAGGGATGTCTTCTGGGTGATGCTTCAATGGGAGGGCTTTCTGGGCAGCCTCAGCAGTCTTTTGGCAGCAATGCCATCTTCCCACACATACCCACCTCTGCATTGCCAGAAGTGCTTTACTTCAGAGTTACTTCCTGTGCCACACTATAATACATCTTCCAGACCAGTGATGACAACTGTCCCTTTGCTGCTTCAATGGGGTTTTTTTAATGGGATGTTTGTTATGCCTGTTAACACATGTATTAACATGAATCAGCCACTGCCATGTGTCCTATAGGGGAGCTTCTTTCCAACAACTCTCCAGCCAGCCCAAGACTGCTGTGCTGTTGTAGAGCTCACAGAAATGAAGAGAGAATCCCGGAGTGCGGAAGGATAACTTCTGTCCTCGGGACTATTTGCTGGTTGTGCCATCTACCAGGCAAAGGAAATAATTAGGATGACCTTGTAAGGACTGTACAGAATAGGCCCAGATCCTAATCCTCATACCGAATTATATTCACCTATGACTCTGCTAAGAATCAGACAGAAAGTCCAACCTTTGACAGTGAAGGAGGCAACAACCCAGGGCGAAAGAGAGTGTACCTGAGTCTCAACAAACCCTGTAACAAGAATTCACAGGTCCAGGAAGAGGGCGAAACAGAAAGAACTCCATCAAGTCTCATCCTTGACTGTTCTCCATAGAGTCTCTGAGTCTTTCACATTCTTTAGGATTTCCTAAAAGGGATGCTCTTTTTGCTGCACTTGCCTCCAATCCGATGGTAAAGAAGAGCAAAGTAAAACCCTTTCCCTTGGTCCCATTCCATTCTTCAGCCTTGTCCTGTTTATAGCTCTTTAGGGGGGCATCTTTTGTCGGGTAAAACACCCCATTAGTAGAATATGGTCTGGATTCCTCAGCAGCATTGGATGAGAGCTCTTGGTTGTAATCCAAGAAAGCAGTTCTGCTGATTCAAGCAAAAGAGGCATTACTGGAAGGATGAAGAGAAGCACACTTGAACTGAGAGGGAGACTAGAGAACCAGAGTGAGAGAATGAAGAAGAGACAGGGGTCTAGGTAGCAGAGGAGATAGCCGAGGTCCCCCACTGTCAGTCGGTTGGGACAGCTGCCCCAGACCGCTGCGTGCTTGATGCTGCCACTAAAACTGGGAACCCCTCTAATAACCTGTCACCGCCCCTGCATTGGTGCATTGTCTCTGCACAGTCAGAGAACCAGGCACAGACAGCCAACTGCCTGGATTCCATCCTGGGCCGTGGGACCCTGTCCTACATATCGGGTGCGAGACACCCTTAAACAGGCAGGGAGTTCAGATGGTGGCCAACCAATAAATAAACGAGTGAACAATCCAAGAGGCAAACACTAAGAACAGGTGATACTGAACAGTAAGGCCCAACAAGGCTTCAAGGAAAATCCACCTTCGTCTGTGCGACCTTGGTCAAATGACTTAGGGGTTTGGGGTCTCAGTCTACTCATCTGTCAAGAGCAGATACTAAAGCCTGTACTTCAGGAATCACTGTGAGAATTAGAGATACTGTGCATACAGTGCCCACAAGAGACTGATTTATGTATATGTCAATGATTTATTCTTATTCAAACAGGAAAAATGACTTCACCAAAGAAGATGGTGGTAAGAGAAGGGCCAACACCTAGCCGGCTCATTTACTGTCTCTGCAGGATTTAGAAGCAAAATTCCATAATCCAAAGACATAAAAATGTGGTCCATGCTATAAAAGGGAGGACCGGGAACAAGCTGGTCATCTGACTTCCAGTACTAGGCTGGAACTCACGAATTCCAAGTGGAAGCAAAGCAACTAGGCAGTAGAGGGGTTTGGGGTGAAGGCAGAGGAGAGAAATTCCCCTGCCCCTGACTCCTGTGGTGGCTAGGGTACATTGATAGAGATGAAACAGAAGCAAGGTAGATGCGGAGTGTTTCCAAGACCTCTATTTCCAGGGGCAAATGCGGGAGGTGGGGGAATTGAGGGAGCACCATCAGTGCTGGCCTGGGGGGAGCTTTGGAACACAGGCTCTTACAGCAGCATAAGTACTGTGTCTGGCTGGTGCTTGGCAACTACCCTCTCGGCACTGAGGTTACTGTGCCTGGGGTCAGCTGGGCCTCTTTCTTCCCTGGGGTTCTCCTGCTGAGCAGAACTGTCAAGGTGGGCAGAATGCCCCAGGAGAACCTGGCTTAACTGCTGAACGCTGCAGCGCCTGGCTGAGCCTCCTTCTTTCCCTAGCTACACTCCTTAGATGACTGCACCCAGCTCATGCTCTGCATGGCATGGGCCATTTGATGTTGCCCACGTTTATTTCTCCACCCTAGACTTCCTGCAAGCGCTGGGTTCCAGCTCAGTGTCTAGTCACCATTGCCATGTCTAACAGGTATCTTAAATCAATACAGAGACCTTGATTGGACACCCCCCTCATTCTTCTAAACCTGCTTCTCTGCCTTGGTAAGAAAAATAAAGAACGACCACAGCAAATTAAAAATCCCAAGCACTATCAAAATACTTGTATTGGGAGCCCACCATAAGGCGGCTTTGTTTTGTTATGTTTTCTGTGTTTTTAAATTTTATTTTATAGGGGTAAGAACACTTAACATGAGACCTGCCCTCATCACATGTTTAAGTGTATGTGATTGTGCACTACAGGCACAGTATTACACAGCTGATCTCTGGAGCTTATTCATCTTGACTGAAACTATGCCTGTTAATTAGTAGCACCCCATTTCTCCACCCTCTGACACCTGGCAACTACCATTCCACTATTAGATTCTACGAATTTGACTATTTTCAATACCCCATATAAGTGGAATCATGCAATATTGTCTTTCTGTGACTGGTTTATTTCACTCAGTAATGTCCTTGAAGTTCATGTTATTGCATATTGCAGAATTTCCTTCTTTTTTGAAGTGTGAGTGATATTCCACCGTGTGAATATACCACACTCTCTTTATCCATTCATCTATCAATGGGCATTTAGGTTGTCTCCACATCCTGGCCATTGTGAATGTGCTGCAGTGAACATAGGGGCTGGGCTATGCCCCGTTTAGCACTTGGAGCCCTTATAGCCTTTAGTGATATGAACTGATCATAATTTGACATCAACTGCATCAAACTCTCATCACACCTTTCTATTCTTTGTTACTTAATTGGGCAGGAAAGATCAATAGCTATCATTGCACCATTAGTAGTAGTTTCATACTTATTATGTTAAGATGAGCTACAAACATGAAAGTCACAAGAAAACATACCTATGTGTTAAATCACTACAGAGATTGACTACTAAACTGTAACTTCACTGAGCATGATTGCTGTAAAGAAAATCTGTAAAATGTGTCTAAAAAGACTTAGGCACTAAGTACAGAGCAGTAATATTTCTGACATTTAAATTTTAAGCTTTTTTAAAAAGATGCATGTTATGTACAATGTGCTGAAATTTCCCAAGGAATTTTGGTGTATATATATATATATATATAATATGTCTTTCATTTTCACATGCTTACTGTGCCTTCAGCACTCAGTAAATAAAAATATTCCTTCCACTAAATGAAATCAGATGGAGTGGGAACCTATTTTTTAAAGTTTACAATGTAGTATATTGATAAGGTGAGTGGTTGATGGCGTTTACTTTGTATATTGACAAGTTTTCAATAGACAGTGTTTATGTAGATCAGATCTCCAAAGTGCAGCATTCAGGGCTTCCTTCACCTTCAGGAAAAGCTGGAACTCCTAATTCTGAACTTGAATAAAGCAACTCTAATGTTTATACATAAGTCAATGATTTGTTCTTCTACTAAAAAATATCCCACCCAATGGTTTGTACTTTCTGGTATTTTAGTAACTACAGTAGTTGATTAGTAACAAGGTTAAGATGATTCAGACCAAGAATATTGGGTCGCCAAAATCTCAGCCATGGAGTGATTAAGAGAACACATCTGTTCTCATATTAGTCCTTTATCCCCCATTTTGGGCCTGCTGGGTAAGGTACTGATATGCTCCAGTGGTGAGGCGCTGTCGTCATGGGGCTGTAGGGAATGCAGACAAACCACAGGCAATGAAGGAAGGGCTCTGACGGGTCAAGTTCAGGTTGACACAAGGGCACAGAAGCACCCGTCAGAGACTTAGTGGAGGGGCAGTCAGAGCGGGCTTCCTGGAGGAAGTGACCTTTAAGCTGAGACTGGAAGGCAGAGAGGAGCGGGCCAGGCAAAGAGGGGGCTGCAGGGGAAGGGGAGGCGTGGTCAGGCAGAGGGAGGAGCCCGAGGGGATGGAACTTACTAAGCAGGGTCCTTGTCACCTTTTCTCTTCTTTCTCTTTCTCCTGTCCCCTGCTCACCTCCTAAAAATCAAGAGCTAACACTTGCTTTGTTCCCTTTGGTATTCTAAGCACTTTCACGTATATCTCCACCTCTGTGACTACAACAACTCCATAAGTTATATACACACATCTTCATTAGCTTTGCTCCCTTTTCTTTTTCTCCACATGAGGAGCCAAAGGCCAGAGAGAGAGCATAAGTGACTTTTACAGGAGGCAGGAGCCTGAACTCACACCCAGAGTTCTACCCTATATCCCACGAGTGATGATGAGGAGCCCAAGCAGGGGGAGGGGACCGGATCTGAGAGCTCAGCCCTCCCTGATCCACCACTGGCCCTGGCTGGCCTCCCACACAGAGCTCTGAGGCGGGATTTCCAAGGCGGGCGGACAGAGGACCCTCTACATTTCTGCGTGAACCCAGCAAAGGGAACCAGACTGCATGGAGGCAGCAAAGGCCCTCAGCTGTGCTCCAGCTCTGTGCATCTGGGCAGCACCTTGGTTACGGGACAGCAAACCCACAAGGACACAGGCCACTGGGCTCCACAGAAGACAAACCCATTTAACAACGCTGTAACTACTGAGCCCGCACGCCTAGGGCCCGTGCTCCGCAACAAGAGAAGCCACCGCCATGAGAAGCCCGCGCACCGCCACGAAGAGTAGCCCCCGCTCGCCGCAGCTAGAGAAAGCCCGCGTGCAGCAACGAAGACCCAGCGCAGCCACAAATTTAAATAAATAAATTAAAAAAAAAAAAAAGCAACACGTGGGGAAAAGTTTTCCTTTTGCCCTGTTGAATTCTGAATCCAAGTGGAATTTTTTTTTTAAATTTCCAACATTTACCAAATGAGTACCTTTGAATTATTAACCTGGAATATTAAATATGGCCTTTGTCCTTCCTGATTAGAACAGCTTTATGTCACTTTTAGAGTTTCCTTGTTAAGGGTTTGTTGCCTTCCTTTGGGTTTCCCTGAATGCAGGATGTGCATAGTTTATGGGAGAGGAAATCCCGAGCATTAGCAGTGAGGGGGCAGCAAAGTGAGACAGAGGAAGGGAAGTCAGAAAAGGCTCATTATTGAGCTGATTACTGCCAGGACAAGGGGGAGGGGGGCTCAGCTTCACTGGGGACCCCTAAGAAGCCTTGCAGAATGTCCCCCCAAACTGTCCCCAGAGGGACCAGAGCTGGGGCATTTATCCACCAACTCCATCCCACCCCCCCAACCCCCCCACTGGTTGAGGATAGTCTCCAAGGGCATTAAACTTTCCTACTTCAGGATCTGGAGTCTTCTGGGAAGATCCTGGAAGGGGAGATAGAGAGAAACCAAGGTTCTGTGGTCTGGGTGGGTCCCTGACCACATGTAAGTGCTGTCGCCTCAGCTGCACTGAAGCCAAATGGGACACGGCGATATGACATGGGCACACCAAGCCCCATCACAGTAAGCCAAGGCTCTAGCGTGTGGGATTTGGGTCAGAACACATGTGCTAGGTCCCTGTGCCTCTGCTTCTCAGGCTGACTCACTGAATCAGGGGCAAGTCACAGATTTTGACCATCATCTTCTCTTCTGTTGAGAAACAGACAGAGACAGAGAGGAAGGAAAGAATCCCAGCCCTATTTATGTCACTTGGCCGCTGCTAGGGTCAAACAGGATAATGTGAGGAACTATGAAGTTCAACACAGATGCTATTCATTATGTTGACCACTTAAGGTCCCTCTGGGGACCCGTGGTTTACTCTGGGTCTGTGAGTGTCCACCACGGTGAGGCTGCTCAGAGTCATCCGCCAAGGACCTCCCTCTGACATCTGCTAGAGGCGGGCAGGTGTCACCTTTATCCTCATCTGCTTTCGGTAGCACCTGTTCCTACTCTGCTCATGTCGTTCCAGGATTCCGCCACAGGTCCACGCTATTGACAGGACGCTTCCAACCTGCCAGCAAGTGCCGCTCCCCACGTTCAAATAACACTCACTGCTCCCTTTAGGAATCCTGCCTAAGAACAACTTTCTCAGTGATTTACAGCAAAAATAAGGCAACAACCACCCTAACATCTGTTGCAGGCTTACCATGTGCCAGGCACAATCCTAAGCGCCTTACATATTACGTGTCATCAAATCTTGTAGTTATATATTGCGTGTACGTAAGATGTATTTACTAACTGAAATTCGTAGGAGAATTAGGAGCGTATCCAGATAAAATAACTTGCCCGATGTGGGTCATCAGCAAGTGTTGGTGACAGTAAATGAATCCAGACCTGATCTCAGAGCCAGAGTCCTGAGCCGTGCCTTTCCGTCCAGAAATCAGATCATCACCCACTTTATTTCTTCCTTAGGGAAATAATAATGTCCTCTGACCCATCACTTCTCCAAAGGACCTTTTAAATATCTATTTCTTTCCCCCCTTCTTTTTTGAGCAAGATGCACTTTTTTTTTTCATTGATTTATTTCTACCCTTCCTGCCTGGTGACCTATAAAAGTGTCTTCTAAATGCAATTCTAATATTGAGAACATGGGAAGGCAGGTATGACGTTTCACCCTGGAGCTACTGTCATTTTAATTATCTGGCACCTTCACAGAAAAATGTCCTGGAGACGCTCGCTTCCTTTGTGGTAACAGAGCCGGATCATTTAAGAGTTGAAATCTCTGAAGCAGGGATGTCGTTTAGGTTGTATGACGCTCCAGGGATTAATAAATTTATGAACTGCTTTCATTTGCTCTAATTAAAAATAGCTTTTTAATTGGTTTTTAAAAGAAAGTCTTGTAGAGAATTGCTCCTTTAAAACCGGTAAAGGCAGGGCGGGGTCAGACAGGTTTCTACTGATTTACAATCTAACTACTCAAACCACAGGCATCTCAGCCCAGCTGCTGAGACTGCATAGATTGGCCACGTGGAAAGAGAATAGGAGAATAAAAAAGAAAAGACGCCCCTCCAAGCCTTTGCTCAGCCCAAAGAGCAGTGTGATTTTTGGAAACAGTCATTTGGGCTCTGCTTGTGTTGAGCTAATCTGTTCAATGAACGGCGGCGACATTTTCTGCTGCAATAGATGTAACCCCTTTAAATGAGTAAATAGACTTCTGCATTAGGACCCTTCGCACCTCGGGAAGTGAATAACATCATGAGATATTTGGCGATCTGTAAATCAAATCATGTACTGATTGAGAGAATGCTTTCAACGTGTGCTCACTTGGTCAGTATATTGTAACACAGGGTACCACGTAGATTGCTACCAGAGTTGCCATCCCAATACTGATGGAGCAATGACATCTTCACCTTTACTCGTTCCATCTTCCCTTCCCTTTCCAGCCTCCCCAACAGAGCAGGATGGTCACACACTAAATTCAACGCTGTCAATCAACTGAAGCCCATGTTGGGAGTTTTAGTCAGAGATCACACAGGCAGGGATGCCATACCAGCTGCATGACAACTATTTCTGATTTCTCAGACCGTTCCCAAATGCCTCCCTTTCCCAGTGTGTGTGTGACATTTCTATCACGTGGCCCACTCAATATATGTGTCAGGCCCTTCCCAAAACAAGACCGCTGGTGTATGATGATAAAAAGTGCCGTGACGTGCAGTGATTCCCACCCCTCCACATGCTGGCAAAGGTCGCCTAGCAACTGTTGTTAGGGGCAACACCAGCAATGTTCAGTTTAATTCAGTTCAACAGGACCACCTCGGTCTCCAGATGGAGGTTCAAGTTTGTGCTCTGGAGATTAGGACCCCCTCACAAATCCACCCCAGTTATAACCCCCCTTGTGCTTGCATGAGATTTAAGCGTTATTACTAAATTTGACCACTTAACAAGATCAAAACGGTCATTCTGAGCATATCACACCTTCCACCCAGGGAATGGGAAAGGGTTAGTATCTGATTTCTATGAGGTAACAGCTTGGCCTCATTCCCTTCCCTGTTTAATATTCACAACGTTGACTTCAAAATGGTTTCCAAACTAGAAAGCCTGGTATGAATATAAAAAGTTTGGAAAAAGGAGAAAAAAAGTCCTTTATTAAGCCCCTGCTGGGATGCCTTTTTCCTTAATGCACTTCAAAAATAAAAAAATATCCTGAACAATTTTGCATTCAGATGCATGAACAGAACCGCGGGGAAAAATGTCTGTGTCTGTGGATTACACCACCCCCTACTGATTGATCCTCTTAATGGCTCAGCATTTTGCAAATGAAGAATCAGTTACCCGAGTCCTGTTGGCTATTAATTCAGCCTACACAGGTTTCCGCTCGTTTAATGAGAACAGAATATCTTCTACCAAAATGCAGTGCTTTCAAGGTATATAATAAAACAGTCCTATAAAATAGCCTGTGTGAAAAATAGCCTATAATAAAATAGCTAGCTAGCGTAAAATGTAATTTCATGTCACCATATTTAGAAAAGAGCCCGTCAGTCCCCATTTAGAGAAAAAAAGAATGTATATTAAACAAGCTTGGCTTTGACTTGGGCTCTTTATATTAAACGACCCAATAGTGACTCAGTGGAAACTTTCTGAACCTGTTATTTGAAATAGCTGCTAGAACCTTTTTGCTACTGTCAGCATTTTGAGTATAACCTCAAATAATCAGGTGAGGCTGATTATTCAACAGTAATTGATATTCCTATTTAGCATAAAATAGACTTCAATTATGAGTTTATTTTTAACTCTTGGTTTAAAAAAAAAAGTCTTCCATAAAGAGCAGAAATATGGAAGTACAATGGTTTGAAGGACACCTGTGAGTTCACACACTTGTGTTCAGAGTCTATATAATTTACATTCAAATTATTTATTAGCCAGCCTGGAATGTCACAGTGACTCTAATCCCCTTCTATAAAGTATTGGAGGGAATTGTTTTTTCCTTGTAAAAAAAAAAAGTCAATTGAGAATTATACATAGGTGATGTCAGGAACAGAGATGACAAAAATAAAATAAGATAAAATAACAGAACTGTCCTTTGCATGTGCATCTCTGCCTGGAAGTAAAGGAAGATGGCTTCCCGAGGACTCCAGGAGCTCCCTGGTAGGGATTTCCTGGCCATGCAGGAAGAACAAGGCCACAGCTCGGATATCTTCTGTTTTCCTAAGCTAGTATCACCACCAACCTGCTTTTCTTGGAAAGCTAAGCGCCCAGGCGGGAGGGGAGTGCTGTTTGCTCAGACAAAGCTGAGGGAGAATGGCCAGGCTGCAGGAGTGAGTAGCAGAGCCTTGGAGAACTTGGGGCTGTTTTCTCTATATGGCTCTTCAAAGCATTTATTTGTACCTCTCCTCACAGGCTAAGCTCTCAAGCCTGGGAAATTAAAATCCTTTCAGGCTTGGGGACCTAAGAGATATGGGGAAAGTCATCATTTCAAAGTAAAAGGGCATAGATTATATTGAGAAAATGAGGACAGATTCTACTGATGGGATATTTATTACCATCCAGAGTCATAGAGAGAGGGGACGGAGGAGGATAATATCCACAGGTTTAGCTAGATTCCCCAAGTTTTGTTTTGTTTTGTATTTTGATACGGTAGCATGTAGTCAGATATGTCTAGCACACCTAAAAGTCAGGTGCTAACTAAACATCAAATGCACTCCTCAAATTAACTTTATTCCCACAAATCTCTAAGAGGCTGCATTTCTATATTAGACTTTGTATTTCTTACACATTGTTACTAAGAATATTGGAGAAATTCAGTGACAGATAGCCCATAGGTATAGCAAGTATAGTAACGGTAATAAAAAATGACAAAAGTCCAATGAAACATACAAAGGATAACTTCCCCGTTCACACGTTCTTTGTCAGAATTGAAAGTATAACCTACGCCTCTAGTACATGACCTCTGAGCAAAATTACGAAGTAAAACAAGGATAAGGAGGCAATAAATGCCAGATGAAGTCATGATAGATGGGATGCAGGAGGGACCCTGTCCTTTGTACCAGAATGTGAAACAAGCAGCTAATACTCCCAAGTTCTCCATGGGGATGTCAGCCAGGGAGTAAAGAGTAAAAGGTACCCTGATGGTGGGAATGGAAAGTGGTGCAATCACTATGGAAAACAATATGGCGGTTCCTCAAAAAATTAAAAATAGAATTACCATAAAATCCAGTACTTCCACTCTGGGTATAGATCCCCCCCAGAACTGAAAGCAGGGCCTCAAACAGATATTTGCACACGCATGTTCACAGCAGCATTATTTACAATAGTCAAAAAGCGGAAGCAACCCAAGTGTCTACTGGCAGACGAATGGATAAACCAAATGTGGTCTATACATATAATGGAATATTATTCAGCCTTAAAAAGGAAGAAAAAAAAAAAAAGGAAGGAAATCTGGACACCTGTTATAATACAGATGAAACCTGAAGGCATTGTGACTAAGTGAAATAAGCCAGTTACAAAGGGACAAATACTGTGTGATTCCATTGATGCGAGAGTAGTCAAGTTCAGAGACAGAAGGTAGAACGGTGGTTGCCAGGAGATGGGGGAGGTGGAATGGAGAGTTATTGTTTAGTGGGTATGGAGCTTCCATTTGGGAAGATGAAAAAAGTTCTGGTGGTGGATGGTGGTGATACACAATACATGCACGATAATGTGAATGTCTGCATGCCACTAAATACTTAAAACTGGTTAAAATGGTAAATTTTATATCATGTACATTTTACTACAGTTTTTCAAAAAGTAAAGGGGAGAAGTCAGTACTGGGCTGCAATGTAACCACAGCCAGGTCAGTGCTAAAAAGCAGCGTGGCCCTCAGCTGTACGAGTCAGATAAAAATGACTACCTCTGAGTCTCATTCTCTGCCCGAGACACACAAACACACAATGTCACTCACATGCTCATAAAATCTTTCCAGCGTATGGTCGAAATGCCTTCTTTTTATAAGTGAACCTACACAGCTCTACTGCAACAGCTCAGAGAATAACAACTGACTTCGGGATATTCATAGACTATTTTCCCCAAGGGCGAGGGGGTAAGAGGACGTGCAGCTAAATCTACTAGCCCACTATTGAATTAGGATTCATTAAGTCTTGCTGGAAAGAGAGCAAATGGAACAATGGCTTTCAGTAAAGGCAGGACCCATCATAAGAATGTTGGTACCACGCACTCAACACCTACTCTGTAGAGAGAAGTGTCCTTACAGCTATTCACCTGCTCCTCCTGGCAGGCGCTGGAAGGTTTGCACACAGGGCCCCCTAGCACTTAGGTGGAGCCACGTGACCAGGTCCAGCTAACGAGCTGGGAGCAGCAACAGGTGTCACTCCCAAACTGAAGCATTTAATTGCTGGTACAAGATCCTCCAGAGATGGCTGGTGACTGGCAAAGCTTGAGATGGTGGCTTTTCTATCAGAGTGAAGGGTCAGGAGCAGACATACTATACTAGACATAAATATTCGTAGTGATATACCACTAAGATTGCGGGTAAGTTTTTACTGCAGTTTATGTAGCCTTGCCTATTTTTTGCAACAGAATCAAAAAAACAACTGAGATACTGAACTGGGTACCTTACATACATACAAGTAGACCTTAGAGATATTGCAGGTTCAGTTCCAGACCACCTCAATCAAGTAAATAGTGCAATGAAGTGTGCCACATGAGTTTTTTGTTTTCCCAGCAAATAGAAAAGCTATGTTTACACTAGAGTGTAGTCTACTAAGTGTGCAATAGCATTATGTTTAAAAAAAGAGTACATCCTTTAATTGAAAAATACTCTGTGGCTAAAAAATGCTAAGCATCATCTGAGTCTTCAGCAAGTTGTATTAGTAACATCAAAGGTCAATGATCATAGATCACCTTGACAAATATAATCAGAATGAAAACACCTGAAATATTGTGAGAATTACCATAAACGTGACATAGAGACACGGAGTGAGCAGACGCTATTGGAAAAATGGCGCCGATAGATTTGCTCAACGTGAGGTTGCCACAAACCTTGAATTTGTAAAAAACGCAGTACGTGTTTAACGCAGTAAAGCAAAGTGCAATAAAACAAGGTGTGCCTGTAATCTGTGACCCTACAGTGACCCTGCAAGGAGATATTATATTCCCATTTTCCAGATGAAGCAGTTGAGGCCAAAACATCATACCCAGTAAGGTAGTACTTACAGCTAAAACCCCAGGACCTGTTCGCTTTCCACTGTAATATAATATTCCCTCTAACATTCATGTCTAGTTTGACCATTAAAGACCATTATGAGTTATTATCTGTCACCTCTAAAGGGCTATGTTGTTTATCCTCAAGATAAAGTGATGGTTTCTTTGCCTCTCTTGATTTGCCTCTAAATAAGCACCACCTTTCTGGAAGAACAGTCTTCTTTGGAAAGCAGAGCCCTTCGGTGCCCTTGGATCCCTTGGATACAGAGTCTTCCACAAAAGGCTCAACGTCCTACAACCCAAGCTGTAAAACGAGGCGATAAAACCCCAATGTTCATTCTTCCGACGAGTCTGCTCACAGACGTTGCACGGCAGAGTCCGCCCTGGGTCCTGAGGAGCCTGTCTTAGGCGCTGAGGTCAGGATGAGTGGTGCTGGGGGAGGGGTGTGGGCCGAGGAGCTGGGCTGTGTCAGCAGCACAGGGAGGACAGTGTGCTGCTGGGGCCCAGCCTCTGGTCCACGGGCCGGTGACCAGCTCTGAGGTATCGGCAGGTTGTCCTTCCTTTACAGTTTCCTCGTGAAGTGGTGAAGAAACTAATACCTACCCAAGGGATGGACGTGTGGAGAAAATGAGTTCCTACTTACAAAACACCCAGGCAGTAAGTTAGAGAGGAACATATACAGTACATATACAGCATTAGAGGAGAGCAAAGTGCTTTCCAGAAGCTGCTTGAGGCCTATTTGCATCCCCCTTAAATGCCTATGTTGAAACCATAACCTCAGAATGTGGCTCTATTTGGAGACTGGGTCTTTACAGAGGTAATTAAGTTAAATAAGGTCATTAGGGAGGGCAGCAGTCCTATATGACTGGTGTCCTTACAAGACGAGGAAATTTGGACCCAGACACATGCAGAGGGAAGACCATGTGAAAACACCGGGAGAAGGCGGCCGTCTACAAGCCAAGGAGAGAGGCCTCAGAAGAAACCAACCCTGCTGACACCTTGATCTTGGACTTCCAGCCTCCAGAACCACAAAAAAAAAAAAACTTCTGTTGTGTAAGCCTCCTAGTCTGTGGTTCTTTGTTATGGCAGCTCTAGCCTCTCCTGGTTGCCAATTGCCAGAGCAACTCTGAAAACTTTCATTAGCTACTGATGATGGACAATTAAAGCTGCTTTGCCATGAGGACATAGCAGCACGTCGTCCACAGAGAACCCCAACTCTCATAGGCCTTTGCTGTAATCATCCTGGAACTGACCCAAAGGAAGGCTTCAAGGGCTGCTGACCTACCCCTGCAAGGGACTCCCCCAGATCCCCTCTCTACCCCCTAAACACTGACGTGGTCCCAGGCTCAGTAGGAACCTTCCAGTTGGCCAGTACTTGGTTTCTGGTTGAACCACCAAAGTTTTCTCAGGTCTAATTAAAAATCTAGGTCTTTGATTTAGGAGGATTACAGAGAAATGAAGTCAAAGTCAATTTATCAAGAAGAAACATATCACAGCCAAACACAAGACCTAATGTTACTCTTATCAGGAAAGTACTTTTCAAACACACAGGCCTAAGGAGTGCTGGTTCAAAAACAACTAAGAAAACACACACACACACACACAGAGCCTTTATCCCACTGATAGAATGAGCTGTGAGAAATTAAGTTATTTTGACAAAACACCAGGTCCACTAGGCAGAAATGTTTAGCACCTTTGCCAAAGGAACGTATGGTGCCAAAAAGGAAGAGAGGGAGGTAAGGACCCTCCTCAAGGGAAACAGAGAAGGGAGAACACGTGGAGACAGTGAGAGACTGAAGATTTGTGGGAAAGGAAAGCTCATGCGTCCAGCAGCAGGAGGGGGGAGGGTGACCAGTCCAGGGACGTGGAAAGGAAGGAGGCCATAGGCCCACAGGCAAAGCTGCAGGGACTGGGTAGCCTTTACGGGGACGTGAAGCCCTAGACCATTTTTCTTCAAAGGAGGCTTTTCCAAATGATCAAAGGATGATGGCAGTTCTCCGCAGCTACGTGAGCAGCTCTTTCAGCGTGTAAACCAGCACGAGGTGGGGTGGGATAGAAACAGCGGGTCTCCTCTGGCATCCACACATATACACTGCTGGCCACACAGGGGGCCCAGTGACCCCAAGAGACTAGTGGGAGACTGGATGGCATCTCCAGAGGAACCCTGCCTTCTTCCCAGGGGAAGTTGGGTTTGCTACCTATGTGGCCAGAGACAGCCTCAGAAAGATGGTCAGTTATCTCCCCAGTGGTCCCACTGCTGAGCACTTACTCCTGAAGACACAGGTTCAGGCCTCAGGCCCTGGGGTGAAGACATTACACAGTCCCCAAAACACGACAAATGAAAACGCAGCTCAGAGCACCTGTCAGGAAGAATACGATCACGCTAAAATTATTCCCATTTCCTTTTTCTGCTATACTAGCTAGCTCACCATGCAGACAGCCCTCTCTGCCTCTCTCTCTGTCTCTCTCTCTCTGTCTCTTTGTCTCTCTCTCTCTGTCTCTCTCTCTCTGTCTCTCTCTGTGTCTCTGTCTCTTTATCTTTCTGTTTCTATCTCTCTCTGTCTCTCTGTCTCTGTCTCCTTGTCTCTCTGTGTCTGTCTCTCTCTTTCTCTATCTCTCTCTTTGTCTCTCCTCTATCTCTGTTTCTCTCACTCTCTCTGTCTCTGTATCTCTCTCTGTCTGTCTCTCTCTCTAGCCAGTGTTCTGGAGAGCGGCCCAAGGAGCCATATGTCACAGCCTGGCAGAGGAAGCTGGTATGAAGACACATCTATCCTCTTCCTTGCAAGTGGCTTGGGAACGAGCCCCACTGATGGAGGTTCAAATGAAGGGAAGGACAGCGTGTGGACAGCTGCACAGAACATGGGACCCGCTCAGCACCATGAAGTCTCAACCGTGAACTAAAGCCCAGCCATCACGCCACGCTTCTATGTGTTGTGAGGACATGAAATAGCTTGGTTGTAATTTGTAAGGTGCTTCCACGCGTTGTACAAGAGCCAGAAAGCTCAGCTGGGGCCCCACCCAAAACATTATTTCTAAGAGTTAAAAAAAAATTGCTTTTGGAAACAAGCCACTGTACATGGTCAAATCCTGTCCTAAGCCACGTGACAGAATAAGTAAGTTTGCCTTATGTTCCTCTGTCCTAGAGCCCTCCTGCCTCCCCCAGCCCCAATGGGTGCTCATCCAGAGTCAGCATCTGCCATCTGACGCCCCGTGACAAGAGCCAGCGTGAGTGGAGCACTCGCTATGCACCAGGCAGAGGGCTGAGCATCTGATAAACATCACATTTTTATTCTCACACAACATCAGGAGTTTGATAACTAATACGTCTCCCCAAATATAAGGAGACCCATCTTACTCAATGAGAAGATCCTTCCAACACCAATTTTTTTTTTAAATTTATTTATTTATTTATTTTTGGCTGTGTTGGGTCTTCGTTGCTGCGCGCGGGCTTTCTCTAGTTGTGGCGAGCAGGGGCTACTCTTTCCTGCGGTGCGTGGGCTTCTCATTGTGGTGGCTTCTCTTGTTGTGGAGCACAGGCTCTAGACACGCAGGCTCAGTAGTTGTGGCGCATGGGCTTAGTTGCTCTGTGGCATGTGGGATCTTCCCGGACCAGGGCTCGAACCCGTGTCCCCTGCATTGGCAGGCGGATTCTTAACCACTGAGCCACCAGGGAAGCCCCAACACCAATTTTTTATCCAGTCAATTATATAAACTCTTAGGGCCGTAGCTAAAGTAAATATGACTTAACAAAATTTAATTTATTAATTCGGTTGCACATACATATTTATAACCACATACTATTTAAATTATACATTAATGGAGAAATATTGCCTTTTTCCAGTCTGACATATCATTACATAATTTTATTCATTGCATGTTCATTATCTCCAGAGTCAATTTTTGAGTCAATTCATTTTTTCCAGGACACGTCATCTTCATTTCCATCTCAGTTGTTTGAGATACAGCACACTGTCACTGGAAAGTTTATCCCAAGCCACGAATACCCATTAATACAGCATTAGGACAGCTGTTTTATGTATTGAAACTATAGGTGTATATTTACGAGGACCACAATGTAACCACTGTTGCCTTTGAAGGGAATCTTCAGAAGGTCTGCTTACAATGGCATCCAACAATCGCAATTCATGAGGTCGGATTCCCAGAAATAACTGCTAAATCTGTGTTCAAGTCATTTGCCTCCCTTCTGTTGACTGATTCTGTCAAAAAACCTCTGTAAGCATACCAAACAAGCACTGATTGAAGTCATTTCAGGCCAATGTATTTTCTTTAAACAATTCTTTTTTTTTTTTCAGTTAAAGTCAGTGAGACAGCATCCCAAAATCTGAGACACTTTATAAGGATTTGAATTTTTGGACATGCCTTCTTTCCTAAGGGATGATTTTGGCAAAAGCCTTTGGACCTATGTTCTGATTTACATGAGATCATCCACCCCATTTTACCGGTCAAAACTGAGGTTCAGAAGTTGAAGTAACTTTGCTAAAAGCTAGCGTTTGACTGCCGTTCGGCAGGGCCAAGTGCTGAACCGCCAACACCACTGCCCGTGCTCCCCCCATGTGGCCCTTGACCTCATGTCCACTTTCTGCAGCCAATTCCCTTTCTAGAGCTTCCCTGCTGCTCTCAGAATCCAAGGTAATTCTCATCCCTTCCTCTGACCCAATAATTTCACTTACAGGAATTTATCAGAAGGAACCATTAGAAATGTGCACAATTATTCAGCTCAAGGATATTCATGATAGCATTATTTTTAAGGGAAAAAACTTGGAAACAAACTAAGCATCCACAATGAGAGACGTGCTAAACTACCTATATACTCACATTGGAATGGTAAGCAGCTGTATTTAACATTCATGAAATATTAAGTGGAAAAAATGAGAGGTGGTGTAACATGCTTCTACCTTTGCTATTGTTATTATTTGGCCTCGCAGCTTGTGGGATCTTAGTTCCCCAACCAGGGATTGAACCCAGGCCCTCGGCAGTGAAAGCGTGGAGTCCTAACCACTGGACTGCCAAGGAATTCCCTAGCTTTATTATTTTTTTAAATAAAAGCCTATATATATAAAGACTAGGAAGAAGCACAACAACAGGTTAACTTAGTTAATCTTGGGAGATGGAATTAAATGAGGTGGTTATTTTCTCATTTTTATTTTTCTGTTTCCCCCTTCCAAAAAGTCACGCCTATCCCCAAAACATAACTCCAACAGTGAGAATCTGGGGGTCAAGAAAGAGGAAACAGGCCACGTGGAATGGCAGGAGACAGAACTGGGTGGAAATGATGTCTTGTTTTCCAAACTGTTGCCTGGATTACTTTCACAGAGGTGTTGCCCTGCAAAAGGATTTTCCAATTAAGGGGAAAAGATTAAGGCTGTAATCCTGGGAAGTTATCGAGTCCAAAATCGGTTTGGTCTCCCCATTACAACTGCACAGGTATAATAGCCTGTCTTACAGAACCAACCAAGTGTGCAAAGCACATGGCATATGTCAGACCCTCTGCTACAGCCAAAAATCAATCAAGCTCTCCTAGGGAAGAAGCTAGTGCTCTCTTAACCCAGTTCCTGGCCCAGGGTTTGTGCTAGGTGGGAAGTAACAGATTTGGCAAAAATGACACATTCTCTACCCTCAGGGAGTCCACTAATCCAGCACAGCCAGGCCGATGAAGACATGGATGCAGTGAGCAGAAAGGGAATGGACAGTCTCTGGGGGAGGCCCCAAAGTCACAGCCGGTTACTTGCTGGTACTGGGAGGAATGTCCAGTACCTAGAGGGAAAATGGTACTGGATTGAAAAAGGTAATAGGAAGCCAATTTGTACTCACTGCCAGGACAAAGCAAGGTTGTCTCTTAGTAAGTTACCATTCCATTCCCCTGCCACGTGGTTTCTAGCTACATTCAAAAACTGGCCTCTTTCAAGAGATCATTATACCCAACGAGAATGAATACGAACACGTGTACACAACTGATTCATCAACTCTGTGGTAGGCGGCCCCTAAGACAGCCCCCAGTGATCCCCACCTCCTGCCATTTACTCCCTAGTGAAGTGTGAAATCCCCTCTCTTTCCAAGTGAGATGATCTTACTGATTTGTTTCTAATGAATAGAATATAGCATGGGATGTCACTTCTGAGATCCAATTATAAGAAGACTGTGGCTTCTGTCTTAGGCATTCTCTCTCTTTCTCTTTGCTCGCCCTGGGGGAATCCAGCTGCCTTAGTCACAAGGCACCTTTGTGGGAGGGCCATGTGGTACAGGACCCAGGGCCCCTGACAACCAAATGAGTGAGCTTGGAAGCAAATATCCACCACGCAAGCCTTCAGATGAGAGCACATCCCCAGCCAACAGCTTCACTGCAACCTTTTGAGAGATCCTGGACAGGAGACACCCAGCTGAGCTGCACCCAGACTCCTAACCATCAGAAACTGTGAGATATTAAGTGTCTATTATTTCAAGCCACTAAGTTTGGGGGTAACGCATTGTACAGAAGCAGATAACTATTACAGACTCCAAATAGAAATTTCCAAAAAGGGGTTCCAGGTGGTATTAATGAGTGTCGAAATAAGAAGTCTATGTGATTCATTCGGCCCTTACATGGATTCTGGATCCAGATTCCTGGGAGTTCATATCCTATGTCCTCCCTTTACCAGCATATAACTACAGGCAAATTATTTAACCTCACTGTCCCTTAATTTCCAGGTCTGAAAATGGGAATAACACCACCACCTGGCTCACAGGAGAAAGACTAAATGCGTATATATATATATATATAAATATATATATATATATATATAAAAAAATACGTGCCAAAGAGTGTTATGTAAGTGCTTGTCATTATGACAATTAAAACATAGTACAAAATGAGACATCACTATCATTCTTTGTATTTTTAATTTAAAATTTGTATTTGCTTGTATTGCATTTTGACAAAACTTCAGATTTACAAAAAAATTTCAAGAAGAGAAAGAAGAGTGACCAGACACTCTTCTTCTAGATTTGTCAGACGTTAACATTTTTCCACTTGCTTTTCTCACATAACCACAGAAAATCATCAAAATCAAGAAATGAACTTTGATGCATTATCATCTAACCTACAAATATTATTGAGATTTTTTTGTCATTTGTCCCAATAATGCCCTTTACAGCAAAAGAAAATCCAACATCACATGCTGCATTCAGATGTCATGTCTAATCCACAACAATTCGTGACTCTTTTATTTGTCATTGTACTTTATGATATTGACATTTTTGAAGAATACAAGCTAGTTATTTTGGAGAGTATTCCTCACTTTGGGTTTGCCCAGTGCTTCCTCATAATTAGATCCCAGTTATGCTTTTTGGCAGGAATACTCTAGAAGTAATGCGAAGTTCTCAGAGCACGGTGTCAGGTGGCACAGGCTGTCCATTCGTGCCATTTCTGGCAATGTTTCCTTTAATCATTGCTTCAGGTGGTGTCTGCCATGTATCTATACGGTAATGTTACTATTTTCTCTTTGTAACAAAAAGTAGCTTGTGGGGATATACTTGGAGACTATGTAAATACCCTTTTATTCCTCAAACTTTGACCCACTATGCTAAAACCAATTATCACTACGCTAGTTGGCAAATGGTGTTTTTCTAATTCCATAATTTATTTTGCATTTATTAGTTGACATTCTACTTTAAGGAAGAGCTTTCCTTTATTTATTTATTTATCTATTTATATCAGTGTAGACTCATGGATTCTTACTTTATTCAATAGGTTATAATCTTTTACTCTCCATAATTTGTATTAAAGCCAAATACAAATCTAAATAGTTCTGAATCAAATAGACTGCTTTGACAACATTTAAGGACCAGGAGTAGATATATTCATCTCTAAAAGACATGGGTATATTTTCTTTTATTAGAGCAAAGATTTTGCTCATGCTAAGAATTTTATGTTGTCTTCATCCTTGCTCTGGTCAAGGTTAGTTCCACTGAAGACTAAGTAACTGAGTTGGTGTCATTATTAATCATTTCTACAGAGCATGACAGCATGACGCATTCAAGATAAATAGTAAGCATCTCTTCTAAGAATTTAAGAAAACTATCCTAACATTTCAACAACAGTTTGGCAAAGAATTCCAACACACTACGACCCACTCCAGTTCCTCCACCTGACCGGACAGAGCAGTTCTCAGGAAACAAGCAGGCTATGACCCAGGACAGGAAATGGCAGGGGACACTGTGCCAAAGTATGACCTCCAAAAGGAAATGTAGATGGGACCAAAGAAGAGCCCTGGTAGTACTGTTCACTGGGAATTGTACATTTTAATGCCCCACAATGTTGAGAATTTCAGAAAACAAAGCAGTGAAGGCAAGAGATAATCAGACTAGCAGAATAGCACCCACCTGACCCTGGGAATTTAGTTATGAGCTGAAGACACAAACCTGCCTCAAATTGCAGATCTGAAAAGGTGATTAGTCCGGACACCAGAAAACAATCATGAAAGGGACCCAAAATAAATAAGTAAACACAGGTTAAAGTTTGGATGCCAAAAGGAGATAAGAACAATTTTGAAAATCATAGAATTAATAAAGGTAGTTTAAGTGACCAGATAAAATATAAATATACCAAGACATTTACGTTCCTATACACTAGCCGAAACTGGTTAAAAGATATATAATAGGGAAAAGAAAGATTCCGTTTACGACAGAAAGCAATAAGTAGAAAAATCTAGGAATGCTGCTAATAAGAAATGCGTAATAGAAACCCATGTGATGAAAGCTACAAAGCTTTAATGAAAGATATAAAAAACTTACATAAAAGAAGGCATAAACAGATCTCTCTATGGTGTGACTAAAATTGAAAATGTGGCAGTCTTCCACAAAATTATGCACTGGTACAATGCTAGTTGAGTAGAAATTACAATGGACTTGAACAATTTTGACCAAATTATTTTAAAGTTCATTTTGACAAATAAGCAGGAAAAAAAATGAAAGTAATAGATTTTCCCTGATAACTGTTAAAGCCAATTATAAAGTTATAATGATTATTAGAGTGTAGTACTGGTACAAATCTCAAAAACAGTAATAGAACAAAATGGTCATTAAATTAGTCTTAATGTGTATGCTTATAAGAACTTAAAGGAAGCAGCAGAAAGGGCAAGAGATGAATTATCCCACAAATGGAAAATGGCTCTTTTAAAAAAGTATATGTAATCATATACAGACATTTATATAAAGTATCATGTATATATCTTTAGAATTTAAAACATTAAATAAATACTAGGCACTAGGCAGGAAAAAAGAAATTGGTTATTTTGGAGAAAAAAATAACCTTACAGTATAACCATATACCATACTCCAAAATTTACTTCAAATTTTTAAAAGTTAAATCATTTAAGAAATTGGAATAAAACAGAGGTTAATATTTAAACTGATCTCGGGATGAGAAATGACTTACGAAGCATAAAAGCAATGATCCAAATCAAAGAGTATAAGTCACATATACAGTTAATTGATTTCCAGCAAAGGTGCCCAAGTAACTTATACTGGGTTAAATTCATGTCCACCTAGAAGCTCAGAACGTGGACTTAATTGGGAATAGGGTCTTTGCAGATGTAATTGGTTAAGTTGAGCTCATATGGAGTAGGGTGGTCCTTACACCCAGTATGACTGGTGTCCTTATAAGAAGAGAAAACAGAGACACACATATAGAGGAAAGATTGTCATGTGAAGACAGAAGCAGAAGTTGGAGTGGCTGTAAGCCTAGGAGTGCTGAGGATTGCCAACGACCACCAGAAGCTGGGAAGAGGAAAGGAAGGATTCACCCTTAGAATCTCTAGAGAGAGTGTGGTTCTACCAACACCTGATTTTGAACTTGTATCTTCCAGAACTAGAAGAAAATTAATTTCTGGGTTTTAAGCCACCCCGTTTGTAGTAATTTGTTATGTCAGCCCTAGGACACTAATAAAAAATTCAGTGGGAAAAGGAAATCTTTTCAACAAATGGCGCTGGAAATATTGAATAGCCATACGGAAAAATAAATAAAATGTGATCCTTCACACTAGATACAAAAGTTGACTAAAACTGGATCACTTTCTACAATACATTTAGAATAAAACATAGGTGAAACTCTTAGTGACCTTGGGTTTGGAAAAGATTTCTAAAATAGGATACCAAAAGCACAGACTATAAAAAAAAGAAATCAATAAATTTGACTTCATCAAAATTTAAAACTTACACTCTTAAAAAACATGTTACAAAATAGAAGGCAAGTCACAGACTGGGAGAAAATATTTGCAAGGCATACATATGACAAAGGGGTTTTATCTAAAACATATATTGACTCTCAAAATTCAATAATAAGATAAATAAAAAATGGACAAATGATTTTAACAGACACTTCACCAAGGAAGCTATAAGAATGGCGATATGCACATGAAAAGACGCTCAGCGTCATTAGTTATTAGGAAAAAGCAAATTAAAACCACAAAAAGACACTATTACACACCCACTAGAATTGCTCAAATTTAAAATGCTAAAGCAACTATCTCCCAATTTAAAAAAAGGATTAAAAAAAAAATGCTGACTATTCCAAGTGTTGGTAGTGATGTAGAGCAACTGGAACTTTCCTGCACTGCTGGTGGGAATGTGAAATGGTACAATCACTTTGGAAAACAGCTGGTCAGTTTCTTAAAAAGGTAAGCCTACACCCAGCATGTGATCCAGTCATTTTGTACCTAAGTATTTACTTGAGAGAAATGAAAGCATATGGCTCCACAAAGACTTGATCAGGAATGTTCACAGCAGCTTTATGTGTAATATCCCCGAACAGAAAAGAACCCAAATGTCCATCAAGTGGTTTAAAAGATAGATAAATTGTGGTTTAACCATACAATGAAATACCATTCAACAACAAGAAAGGAAAGATTGATACATGCAACAGCATGGAAAAATTTCAAAATAATTATGGTAAGTGAAATAAGCCAGAAAGAAAGAGTACATATTGTATGATTCCATTTATATAAAATTCTAGATCGTGCAGACTAACATACAGTGACAGAAAGCAGATCAATTGCTACTGAGGACGGTGGGGGGTCGGGGGGAGGGATTACAAGGGGCGCAAGGAAACTTCTAGGAATGATGTCTATGTTCATTATCTTGATTGTGGTGATGGTTTGATGACTGTATACATATGTCAAAGTTTATCAAAAATGTACACTTTAAATATGTGCAGTGTATTATACATTAATCATACCTCAATAACCCTGTAACAAAAAGAATGGAATCATAAAAAAAGTATGGGGAAATATTTATAACAATGACATGTCATGGTTAATGTACCAAACATACAAAGTGGCCTTAAAATTCAATAAGAACACATAAACAAATTTTAAAAATAGTCAAAAGTGTAAAAAAAAACATTCACAACTAAAAATATATAGTTTTCAATAATCATATTAACAAAAATATTATTTAAAACAATGCTTTGCCTCCCAGTTCTCATTGATAAAAGTGGCATTTCTTTTCAATTTTAATAATGAATGTGGCTTCGATGCAGTGAAATGGGCATTCATATTCCAGCAACGGTAATGCAACTGGAAAACTTTTCAGAGAAGCTATTTGCCAATATTAAAACCTTCATATCTCTAGATGTTGCAATATGAAGTCATTTTAATTTTCTCCTCTATAATTTCCTCTTTTCACATTTTTAACAGTGACCATAAATTCTTTCATCCGAGAAAATATTCTTAAAGAGGAAAATCTTTGAATTAGCTTCATTTGGCAAATGTACAAGCACAAAGAGTTGGATGTACCTTGTAGGTCTCCTACCTATTGACTACGGGTTTCCCACAGTGGGGGAGGGGTAGCATGACACTGTCACCATGGAATAGCTTCCGGAGGGCTCATTGGATGCATACCACAATGACCACAGTGTCCCATTAGCATCTCCCAATCACACATGGTTCCAGCTTATTCTCTCACATATGCCTCTACCTCTTCCTAACAATACTTAGAGGAAATTAATACTAGCTTCTCAAGAAAGAAAAAATCTCTAAGGATCTCTATGTCATAGATAAGGTCCAGAGATGGAGAAAAACAATCCATGCCTCGTCTGGTTGGCAGCTAACCCAGACTCACAGGGCAGGATATCACTGACATCATGAAGAAAGGGGAACAAAGTGGAATGCATGAAGTGACATGTAGTAGAGCCTCATCAGGTCATGGAAAGACCCGGACTCCAGCCCGCCATGATCCAACTTCCATCCATTGCCCTCTCTTCCTTCTATACCATGTGGACTCTCATTTGCTTTCATAGTGATCCGAGTTTTAGATGGGGATCTGTTTATCCTCAAGTAAACCAATAAAGCAGTTTTAGTCCCCACAGGTCAAACCATCTAGCAGAGGGAAACTGTCCAGTCTGCAGATATGGACACCAAACAGTGACTGTGTCAATGGGTCAAGCCCAAAACAGCTGCAACAACACAGAGAAAACATGAAAAGTCCTCTGGGGCTCAAGGTTCACATACTGATCCAATCAGAGGGTTACCAGTTGTCCCAAATACTCATTCAATCACAAGTAAAGAGTATTTTCTTTCATGGCCTGACACCTTAATGACAGTGTCAGATCATTGTGAAGATTAGAACTGAAGCCAGAATGATCACCATTCAAGGCACATGCTGATCTTAACCACTTCAAATTGGCCACCGCTAGCTACCAGATGACAAGGGGCAGAACAGATGACACATTCACAGCCAGGCTCACCATCTCCACCTTTGTTCTTAAGAGAAACTCTGCCAGCAATGATGAAACACAGATTTTGTCAGGACAAACTCTTTCCTTGACCATAAAAATGAATTAAAAATAAAATATGAATATGGGTGAAAACCTAGATATTTCCCCCAGTAACAAAGAAGATACGGTGCTATAAAGTTCAGAATTGTTAGATTCCAAAAAGAGCATTAGGGTCAATTTTGGCTCTGCCACTAACTTCTTTGAGTATGTCACTCACTTCTCTAAGTCAGTTTTCTCACTGGGAAAAGGAGTGTGTTGAAGTAGATGATCTCTAAAAGCTTTATGCCTAACCACGTGGAGGGAATTTTAATACAAGATGGTTGTCTGCGCAGTGAACACATGAGATTGAGAGGCTGGAGTCTGGTCTTGCACCATCAACATGGTCCCTGGTCTCTTTGTTCCAGACAGTGTCCAATCTTTCCTTCCTCAGGGCAATATGCCTCATGAGTCAGTCTTGCAGGTAGAGGCTGCATGGATTCACGATTTAAGGGGGCACCAAATCATACTGGCTTAATATCGGGAATATTATCCCCCTTACATTTGCTTTTATGCTTGTTTATGAATTCTTTACATGTGGTGGGCTAAATACATATTTGATGAATGAATAAATGAACGAAGAAACTAAATGTGAAGAATTCTCTGGACCACATTTTAATGTAGCTAACTTGACTGCTCTCATCTACTTGGACAGCAGCAGAAACCAATAAATGAAAGAACAGATATCAAAAAGAGAAGAAGAGAATTTTAGCAAGCATTTCTATTAGATATATAGTAGTTACACAGTAAGCATTACAACTGTGTTATTAAATGAGCATAGTGACACGTATGGGACAATGGACAGAATCTTTAAGGATAATGAATAAGACCATTCTGGGTTCTGGGGTTAAGACCACTGCCATATGAATCAGCTATTTGTGCTTCAGGATAGCAGCCCTTATTAACAGATAGCTTTGATGTGTAGCTGATGCTTCAAAGGTATAACCAACTCCTCCACCCCAACGCATCCCAGGAAATGTTTACATCAGTTTGAGATATGGGGAAAGATTCCTATCGCAACTGAGGAGTAAAGAAGGGATTTTGGTACCACTGGGCAAGGTAGGAAATAAATGAGGGTCAGAGTATGATTAGGGTAACATGACTTCTGTTCTCCATCACTGTGGTGAACTGGTTAGGAGCTGGGATCCAGAAACAGATCACTGGTTTGAATTCTCACTCCACCATTTCTTAGCTGGGTAACCTTTGGCAAGGTATACTCTCTGGGCTTCAGCTTCAACGTGTATAAAATGATTGCTAATAATTCCAACCTGATAGGGTTGTTGAGAGGATTGAATGATATCACCGTTACCCGGCGCATAAAAGAGCGCCTGGCATCTAGCAAGAGTTCAATAAATGTTGGCTGTTCTTACGATCTGACCTCTTGGGTTGAGTGTGAGCCCATCCGATTAGAAAAGGGAGAGCTACAAAAGATTTTCAGGAGAGACTTCATGGGATTCACGCAAGGAGTATGGGCCAGAAACTGACCGGAATACTTAAGAAAAATGTTATAAAATGGTAGGCACAGCAGCACCCAGAAAATAAAATGTTTCTGAGTAGGGAGCATCCGGTCTCCCCACATCTGCAGGGAAACTAACCAGGCTACAGCACTGTGGGAACTAGAAGCTCAGGAGGCATCCCGAGAAAACAGTCTTAGCAATAACAGTGCGCATTTACTGAGCACTTACTGCATGTCAGGCCTGATTTGAGTCATGTGGACTGACTTACCTTGACATGGACACTGCCTCCCCGTGAAGGGCAGGGGCAGGCATGAGGCTGCTCCAAGCAGCTCTGAGGTCAACAGCCTGGGCATGTGGGAGGAGGGGGCACTGACAGGAGAACACGTGTACAATGAGAGCACGTGGGGCACCTCTTTGGGGGACCTCAGGGACAACTGGGCAGTGTGACTGAGGGGAGCTGATTCTAGCTATGAATATGGTGAGAACTCATGCCTTCGCACTGTGAGTATCAAAAAGAAGGGACCTAGGTCTTCCCTGGTGGCACAGTGGTTAAGAACCCACCTGCCAGTGCAGGGGACACGGGCTCGAGCCCTGATCTGGGAAGATCCCACATGCCGCGGAGCAACTAAGCCTGTGTATCACAACTACTGAGCCTGCGCTCTAGAGCCCTCGAGCCACAACTACTGAAGCCTGCGCGTCTAGAGCCTGTGCTCTGCAACAAGAGAAGCCACCGCAATGAGAAGCCCGCACGCCGCAACCAAGAGTAGCCCCCGCTCGCTGCAACTAGAGAAAACCCGCGAGCGGCAACAAAGACCCAACATAGCCAAAAATAAATAAAAATTTAAAAAAATAAAATAAAGAAGGGACCTATACTTACTGATCCAAGGCTGATGAGTGCCGTGCTACTTGGATCACTCATCCAAGATGGCAAAAGAGTGAATTTACCTTCATGGCTGTGGCACTTGCCAACATATGGACCACATTCCATGTATCTAAGTGAACCTGGGGCCGAGTCATAACTGAATGAAGTCCTCACCCACACTTGACCCGTAACACCACTTCTGTATTCTGCTTGGCTGGTAGTTAATTGTTTTTATTTATTTAACAAATATATATACAGACCTAATGTCACATGCCAGGTAGTTTTGAATGTTTTATGAATGTTGGCCTATTTGATCTTTATGAACAATCCTATGGGGTAGGTACTATCCTAATCCCCATTTTACAGATGAGGAAAGTGAGGTGAAGAAGGTGAGTAAAGGTTAACTATAGGATTCAAACCCATGTGGCCTCACTTCCAAGTCATCATTAGCCCTGCCACCAAGGAGTCCTACATCACAGGGATGGGGAGGGGGTATTTCTTTTTAAGTATTATTCTCCATGCAGTAGCTCCCCTTTTAGAAGAAGAAGGAAAATAAAAAGAAACAAAGGCTCAAAGAGAGCAGACATCCCCAAAGCATCACGAAATGCCTGACGTTCTGGAGTCACTTTAGAGCAAATCTTTTTCCAGTGATTTCTTTTCTGAACATCAGAGTTGGTGCCCAGAATGGATTTTGCTGCAAAACTGGTTGTCACTATGTCCCTGTTATCTCGCCATCCAGGTGGTCCTGAACTGAAAGGTGACCTCCTCACCACCAGCCCTAATGCCCAGCTCTTCCCTTGCAAGGACCCAAATCAAAGCTGCTTCTTCCACCTTTGAAATAGCTGTCAGAGAAGCTGCTTTCCAACAGCTGCCTTTTCCAAACGCTTTCCCTTCCAAGGAGGATGCCATGGCAGTGCTGCCCTGTCCTATTTCAACCTGGTGCACGTCGGCCCCAGGGAGGGAGGCTTCAGGCACCGCGTGAGAAGACCCGGCTCTCGTCCCAGCTCTGCCGATGGTCATTTGGTGGCCTTGGGTAAATCGTTTAACTTCTCTGTACCTTAGTCCCTTCTTCTATAGCCTGAAGGAGAGAGCCAGGAAGGATCTTTTTTCGATATTAATGTAGTTAATAAACATCTTTTAAAATTACTAAGTTTTTGGGCTTCCCTGGTGGCGTAGAGGTTAAGAATCTGCCTGCCAATGCAGGGGACACGGGTTCGAGCCCTGGTCCGGGAAGATCCCACATGCCGCGGAGCAACTAAGCCCGTGTGCCACAACTACTGAGCCTGCGCTCTAGAGCCCGTGCGCCACAACTACTGAGCCCACGATCCACAACTACTGAGCCCGCATGCCACAACTACTGAAGCCTGTGTGCCTAGAGCCCATGCTCTGCAACAAGAGAAGCCACCCCAATGAGAAGCCCACGCACCACAATGAAGAGTAGCCCCCGCTCGCTGCAACTAGAGAAAGCCCGTGCCCAGCAATGAAGACCCAACGCAGCCAAAAATAATAAATAAATAAATTTATTTAAAAAAATTACAAAGTTCTTTTGAATCCACTTGTGTCCAAAGCAAAGTAACTGAGAGACTCCACCCCAGGCACTGGTTTCAAGGGAGGTTGTTAACCAACCAGGGGCTGGTGGGAGGCAGCTATTCAGTCTCACACACATACACACACACACCCTTCATCTCCCCCTGTCCCCCAATCTTGACTTCTCTGTCTCTCCACCTCTTTTTTCATTCCTCAACATACTCCTTCCACCTTACACTTCCAAAACCTTCTTGAAGAATAATCTTTGATTCACAGGTAGAAAGAGTCTTGGGGAAAACCCGTCTTCTTGTGGCAAAGCCGCAAAATGCAAACAGATGTCATACTTCAGTCTGTGCTTTTCTCTAAATATCTACATGAAAACTGGGCTGAGACATTGCTTCCCATCACCTACCTAGCCTGCTTATCTCCTCTCTTGGTCCCTAACACTAACTAGGTACTGCTGGCCAAGTTACCACCTCCTCTGAATCCTGGTTCTATAAAACGGGCTTAAAATACCCGCTTAAAATACAGCATGCGGTTGTCGTGCGTGTTAAAAATTTCAGCGCCTGGCACCGTGCAAATTCTTGGTAATGATTACATGTAAATATTCGTGATGATATTCTGTGCAATGAGGCTCATCCAGGAGGCCTTGGAACGCAAGCATACACAGTGCCGCTGGCATGGTGATGGCGGAGCAGGCAGAAAGGACTGGAGCCGAGGGTCTTTCCTCAGAGGGCTGACTTGCCCTCACCTCGTCCTGCGGACTCAGACCCTTGTCAGAGCTGGTGATGTACAAACACACAAAAGGCTTCTCGGTGGTGAGCAGCAGAAGGAATTTAGGACGAGCCTCCTTCCCATCCCTGAGGGGGTGAGAGACAAATGATAACGCTCTAGTGATGGGGAAAAAGACAGGAGGCACATCACAGACCCCAGGGTGGCTGTCCTGGGGCCTCAGACCTCAGGTGTGTTAAGCGTCCTGGTGACAGCGTCCCCTCCTCAAGAACATCTTCTTTTACACGTGAATTAAACAAGTCAGCGTACTGAAGAGCTCTCTAATTCGTCAGGGAAACCGGAGGGCAAGCCATAAAAGAAGGAAACAGCAAATCCGGTCCATGCTGTTCTCATTCTGTCAGTCAGAGCTGGCAAAGGGGGTAAATAAACCAGTACACCATCCCCCTGGCCTGGATCCCCGTCCCAGCCTTGCTCAGAAATTTCCTTTCAGGACAAATGGCCTGGAGGGGACTCATGTACTATCTTCTGATGGCAGTGTTTAAGGAGACAGAGCCATAAAGTTTGAACCGACTTAATTCGAGAAAGCAGGACACTGATACCCCCTCTCAGGAGCTGGCACGACAGCCTGATAGCCCAGCGCGGGGACTTCCACACCGGCCCCATCCGAGCGAAGCTCTTTCTTGACAGAGCTGAGGCCCTGGCTCAGAAACTGAGCCCATGGCCTTGCCTTCAGCTAATTCAGGAGGAGGTGAGGGCTGGCCACATAAATCACTTGTAAAGCTGCTGAACAAGCTTGCTATTAAGAATTGCGAAAATTTTCCATTTTTTCCCTTGGTTTCATAAACTTTCTTTTTTTAAACAAATATTAATAGTGGATCCATTCCATGTGCTTTGGAATCTCAAAATATCCAGGTTGTTCCCTGTAAATCTTCTTCACAGGAAAGTCACCCCTGCCCACAGGTGACTCTGAGTTTCCTGAATCTGTCAGTGTACCATATACCATTGCCCACTGCCCCAGGAAGATGCTGTAGGGACTATCACAGAGGTGGCAGCGTCAGTGGTGGGGTCTTTAGATCCCAGACAAGGCCCCCAAACGCCGTAGTATTCTGGGGTTAGGGCATGGGCAGAGCAGGGACAATGTTCAAGGAGCTCTTGGCATCATCAGAAGAGCTATAAGGCACTTAATTTCCATTGTGACTCATGCCTGCCCTTGATCGAGCTGTAGACTGAAGGTTCACGTCCTCTCAAAATTCATGTGTTGAAACTTAACCTACAATGTGATGGCAGTAGGAGGTGGGGCCTTTGGGAGGTGATTAGGTCATGAGGGTGAAGCCTTCATGGATGGGATTAGTGCCCTTAGAAAAGAGACCCCAGAGAGCTTCCTGGCCATTTCTGCCTTGTGAGGACTCAACAAGAAGACAGATATCTGTGAACCAGGAAACAGGCTCTCATCAGACCACAAATCTGCCGGCACCTTGATCGTGGACTTCCCTGCCTCCACACCGTGAGAAATAAATGTCTGCTGTTTATGAGCCCCCCAGCCTCTGGTATTTTGTTATAGCAGTCTGAATGGACTAAGGCAATAAGCAAGTCCCAAACCTAATTAAGACATTCCAGCAGACAGTTCAGTTGCCAGGAGAGGCGATCCAGAGAAGGCACGTGGGCGTAGACTGGAGCTGGGGCATAAGCAGTCAGCGGTACCCAAGGGAAGAGACTGGGCAGAGCCACAGCAGGCTCTTCTTCCCTGCACAAACATCCCCACACTCCCCATAAAGAGCTGCAGCATTAACTGCACGTCTCCTTGCTAGAGATTCTCTCCCGGAGTGTCTACGAAAACTAATGAGTGCAATCATAGCACCCCTCAAGACCTTTCCACCTGCCCAGCACTTCATGAGATGAGCTCATTAATCCACACAGCCCTCCCGTGAAGCTGGTAATTATGAGTATGCCCAGTTCAGAGATGGAGTAACTGAGCAGAGATGAAGCTACTTCCTGGAGTCTCTAGGCACACTGCAGCCCTTCTCTCTCCATAAAGGAAAGCACAAGTGGGAGGGAGACGCAAGAGGGAGGAGATATGGGGATATATGTATATGTATAGCTGATTCACTTTGTTATAAAGCAGAAACTACCACACCATTGTAAAGCAATTATACTCCAATAAAGATGTTAAAAGAAAAAAAAAAGAAAGCACAAGTCTCTGAGATGCATTTTCCTGTCTTTTCTTTTATCCCAGCTTCCACTGATATGAGTATCCCTGAAGCAGGAGATAGATGGGCTCTAGGCTAGGCATTTACAACTAGCCTCCTGTTTACATTTCCTGAGGAAGGAGGCAGGTGGGCTCTAGGCTGGATATTTATTACAACCAGCCTCCTCTCTTTGCACTTCGAGATGGAAATAACAACAGGAACAGGGTAAGTAGCTGGACTTTGCCTCCTGCGGACCCTTGAAGATAACAGTTATGGCACGGACAGAGAGGGGCTAAACCCTGTTTGATGAAAAGATCAAGAGGTCATGTATCTCCCATCCTTGGGGAAAGGGAGACATTGCACATGCGCAGAAAGGCTCCTTGGGGGTCAGAAAGGAGGGGGCACCACCCCATAGTATGTGATGTTAAGGCCACCCTATGGGCCTCTGGGCTGGAATCCATCTTGGAAAAAAGTTGCACACGCATACTGGGGAGGGTCCTAGGGCAGGTCAGGTGCGGAAAAAGAAACCAGATAATTGGCCAAAGGTAAACAAAGACCCAGAAGAACTGCCCTATATAAATGACTTAACCGCCTCAGTATTGAGCTCCTCCTCAATAGGGAGGACGCCCACACCTTCCTCTCCAGGTGTGCATCTCTGCCTTGCTTCGGTCTTAACTAAACAAACTGCTTCTCGGTGTGCTCTCCCACTTACTGAGCTGTGTCTCTAATAATGCACTTTGCACCTGTTTTTACAGTTTTTGCCTCCTTGAGAAATGCATTTTTCAGTGGGGGCAAGGGCCAGGGGTGTTTTGCTTCTAGCCTCTAGCCCCTGGTGGACGAGCGGCTCGGATTCCTGGTTTTCATCCAGGCTACCCAGGTTCAATTCCTGGGCTGGGAACTAAGATCTCACTTCAAGCCACCGCTCACGGCTGCCTCTCCAAGACCATCCCGAAAGAGGGTAGAAAATATACGGGCTGGATCTCCATGTCACGTAACGGCTGACTAATTCCCTTTTAAAGTAGTCATTAACCCCAACGTTACTGTTTCATAGCTGAGGTATTGCCAGACTCTTGCTGATGACCGATGCATAGCCAACAATGAATTATTAATTTAATCAACAGACATTTATTGAATCTCTTCCATACTTCAAACGCTATACCATGCCCTGTGCTCAGTGCTAACTTAGCTTAAAAAAAACCAATGTGGATGCCCCCTAAATTTTGTTGTAATATTACTTAGCCCGAATACAGGGAATTCCTATGGAATATTTAATTAAAATAACCCATTGTTCCATATTTTCCCTGCCCTCAACTTTTGCTTCCTCTACATTTCATTGACATAGGAATGAACTAATCACTTAATATTGTAATCCATAAACATTATCCCAAGTATTGGAAAAGAAAAGACCCTTTTGCCCATTGCTTGTTCTGAACCTTTCCCACAGCCCCTTGTGCTAACAGTTGGATCCCTCCCCTTGTTTCCCAAAGCACAGCAGACATCTGTAGGAGGCATGATTCCTTGTGTCCTACAGCAGGAAACTGCTGGTGAACGATGTGTGATTTTTGAGGGTGTTCACTCTTGTCAAAGGTTCAGGAGGTAGAAGTTAAGAAAATTACCTGGTGAGTAACTTAAAATATTAATTTTCCGATCAAAGAAAATTAAGTTATGGAGTTAAGCTCCATATCACGGAGTTAAGCTCAAGCCCTAAAGAAACGTCAAGCTCACGGCCCACCTCCAGCTGGCTCACTGCTATGAGACGCTGAGGGTAGACAGCTGGAGGGGCACTGTGGGTCTAAACCATCATATCATGTCTCTGTCTAATCTGGGGGCAATAATGAGCCAGCACTAGAGGGAATCAGAAGGAAGCAGGGTTAGACTTAAAGGTCCAGGGATCAAAGGTGCCAACTTACATAGCCATCACTGCCCTGTGGCATCAAGCATGGATGCCAAGTTTACGGGTAGCAGAGATGGGGTGGATATATGTCAAGGAGAAAACAGAGAGATGAATGAATGAAGGCAGTCAACCTACATATATTTTGTGGGAGTTGGAGTGGCTGCTCCGGATGCTGTACCCTTTCTAATCAGCGTGATGGTGCCCGTGAAAGCATGTGGTTAAGAACCCACCATCTGATCCCATGGGTCTGGGTTCTAATTGTGGCTCAACCACTTATTACTTCGATGAGACACAAACATCTCCAGGTCCTTGGTTTCTTCATCTTCATCTTCATCTCTGAAGCAGAGTAAGAGTGGTAGCATTTCATGGGATGGTGGTGAGGATAAAATGAAATAATCCATACAAAATACTTTGTGTGCCTGATCTATAATATTCCCCAAATAAACGTAAACTATTATGATTTCTAAATTTTAAAGTGTTACACAATTATAACAAAATATGTTAATGTTATTATCATTGTCCTTTTAAAAAATCTCTCATTCAATGCCCTTAGTTTAAGGTTATGCCTGATTAAAATGAACAGATGGTATTTTCTCCTTGGTTGTATCTGTAGGACCATAGCAATAAGTTTTTCTTTTTAACCTAAAAGTTTCCATAGGGATTTGGCAGATGTTTCTGGATATATACAATATTCAGGAAAACCCATTACTTCTTTTTTTTTAAACATCTTTACTGGAGTATAATTACTTTACAATGGTGTGTTAGTTTCTGCTTTGTAACAAAGTGAACCAGCTATACATATACATATATCCTCATATCTCCTCCATCTTGCATCTCTCTCCCACCATCCCTTATCCCAACCCTCTAGGTGGTCACAAAGCACCGAGGTGATCTCCCTGTGCTATGCGGCTGCTTCCCACTAGCTATTTTACATTTGGTAGTGTATATATGTCTATGCCACTCTCTCACTTTGTCCCAGCTTCCCCTTCCCCTTCCCCGTGTCCTCAAGTCCATTCTCTACATCTGCATCTTTACTCCTGTCCTGCACCTAGGTTTTACAGAACCATTTTTTTTTCTTAGATTCCATATATATGTGTTAGCATACGGTATTTGTTTTTCTCTTTCTGACTTACTTCACTCTGTATGACAGACTCTAGGTCCATCCACCTCTCTACAAATAACTCAGTTTCGTTTCTTTTTATGGCGGAGTAATATTCCATTGTATATATGTACCACATCTTCTTTATCCATTCATGTGTTGATGGACACTTAGGTTGCTTCTATGTCCTGGCTATTGTAAACAGAGCTGCAATGAACATTGTGCTACATGACTTTTTGAATTATGGTTTTCTCAGGGTATATGCCCAGTAGTGGGATTGCTGGGTCGTATGGTAGTTCTATTTTTAGTCTTTCAGGGAACCTCCATACTGTTCTCCATAGTGGCTGTATCAATTTACATTCCCATCAACTTAGATGAAAAAATTTTAAGTAAATCATATAAACTTTAGAACAAGGACTCATATATTGATACATAAAATTATACAGCTAGAAACAACAGAATATAATTTTTTAAAGATTCAATGCATTCCGAGGGTAGAAAATCAAAACTGATTATTTCTATAGTGACTTCTAATAATCCTAACAGGATTAAAATGGAATGGCCCGTTAGGTACACGACAAGGATTTAGGAATGGTTCTAAGTGATGGGATGTAGCGATGGAACTCTAGGAAGTAGAGATATTTCATATCTGCGTATTAAAATCCCAAATCAGTGCCCTCCAGATAGGTTGGGACTGTGACTTCACATGTGTGTGCTGCTGGTTGCCAGAGCAACCAAGGAGAAAGAAGCAACCATTCATCATAAATCCCACCTGGTGCTGCCCCATCACCGCCCCCCCTCAACTCATGTGGAAGCAAAGACATCATCTCTACCTGCCCCCAAAACCACTACAACAATGGACTGTCAAAGTGTGCCATGTCTGTCTCTCCCTATTATTTCAACAGGAGTTACTTATTCAGTCTAAAGAAAAAAGGTGAACATGATGAAAAATGGACCTTATAACATGTACTACTTGAGAAAGAATGATCTGGATGTCAAACGGGATAAGAGCAGCCATTTGCTGGAAGAAGACATGGAGAGAAGGTTGTGATGTGCTTTGAAAATAGAGAAGTATGTAGAGTAGCTCAGCATCTTGCCCCCAGCACAAGTTTTCAGACTTGGAAACAAAGAAGATAAACTTAAGGTAGCCAACATAAAAACTGCTGAGTCATGGGGACCAGGGAGCTGAACTGGCTGCAAGCTGTGAGCAGGTTTCTCAAGCTTGGTACTATTGACATTTGGGCCTGGTTAATTCTCTGTACTGGGAGGCTCTCCTGTACCCTGCAGGATGTTTAGCAGACCCCTGGTCTCTACGGACTAGATGCCAGTAACCCCTTCTCCCTAGCTGTGACGGACAAAAATCTCTCCAGACGTTGCCAAATGTCCCCTAGTGGGTGGGTCTTGGGGGGATAAAATAGCCCCCGATTGAAAACTACTGCTTATTCCTTATCCCTCAGGAAGTTTCTCTCCAAATCTGAATAACTTTGGTGAGGTGCCTTAAGATTATTAATAATATTTTCTGGTAAAATGCCATTGAACCACTGAATTAAATGAGCCCATTTCTGCTTCATTTGATGCTTGGAACTCCCAGGGTAGGGTGTGTGTGTGTGTGTAAGGCTATGCAGGATTGTTTCACACAAACACTCAATAAAGCAGAAAGCAGAAAAAGCTGTTTGAAAAATGTTCCCCCAGATATTAATGACATAAAGATAATACATTCATAAATAGAGAAAAAATGAGGAATGAGAAAAAATATCATATTTTCATACTTGAGAGTATACATTAGTTTAACTCCCTTTATTTTCTTTCTTATGAAGAGACTCCAAGAAATGTAATTGCAAATATAATCAAAAGTTAATTATACTATTATAAATTATATCCTTTTACTACTCTCTGGACGACACTAAGAATTTTAGGGTGAAGAGATGGGTATAAATGTTCACGCTGTAGTCCATACACAATTTACATCATCGAGCTACCATTAAATATAATGAATTCCCACACTGTGTCATGGAAATAATCAAGAACAAAGCTATTTTTTTCTTCAGAATTCCTAAGCAGCATTTAAGTTTCAGTGTTGCTGGCACTGTGTATTGACAAAACATGTTTTATTTGAGAGACCCAATGCCTGAGGCAGGCAGTTAGATGCAGAACAAAAGCACGTAGAGAAAACATAACTGGCTCCAGTTCTACAAATCAAGCCTATGGCTGAAGAAAAGAAAGAGAGGTTAAAGAAGGTAAGAGATCAAGACCTTGGGATTTTTTAAATTATTATTTTATATATCACAGGTTTCTTTCAGACAAATTAGGTCTGTGTGTACTGTACTTCTTGTGAACACGTGTCTGGAGGTTTCAAAGAAGGAAGAGAAGAAACCAGGAAAAACACACATAGCTTAAAGCTGTATCTTCATATATCATCTCATTACAGTATGGGAAGTGGGTGTATATTGACCCATTTTAAAGATGAGGAAACAAGAGGCCCGTTATGTAACTTGCCCAACGTCAAGCAATAAAGACATTATGGCTTTGTCAAATTTCAAGGCCCTCCTCTTACTCATAAGCCACTTGATATAGCCTCTCTGGCCAAAATATATATTTTTATTTCCCGAATGGATGACTATTCATTTTCTTTCAGTGTCTGCAATTCAGCCGATTAAGAATTCATTTAAGTGAACAAAAAACCTCTTTTAAAACGCTAAGTACTCTAGGTTAAATGTTTATAAATCATGTACATGTTAGCATAAATTAATAGAAGCAGATGAACACATTTTCAGAATTCAGATTTGAGTCCTGGCTCTTCGATTTACTAGTTGTGCATCCTGGCAAACATCACTTAGCTTTATTATGACATAAATAGATGTTTGTGACCTAGGCCCCATATACCTAATCACTGTAGGATTATTTTATAGGAAATAATGCATCCTAGATTCTAAATAACTGATTTACAAATATTAGAATGCAATCTAATTTAAAACAGAGGACACATATTTTAAGTGTCTAGCTCAGATTTAGCCATTTATTAGTGGGATAACCTGTGTGTAGGTATGTGTGTGTGTGTGTGTGTGTGTGTGTGTGTTTGTGTATGTGTTTTGTTCTGTTTTTTGCTTCAAGTATGAAACACAACTGTCAAATCATGGCATAGCTGTAGACACGAAACAAGTGATACTTTTCAACAAATACATTATGTAGCAAAAGGCAGTTTCTTCCAATGCTATAGGTCACTTGTACTGCCCACAATAATACACATGACAGAAAATTGAACGTGAATTCTTTGTATAGATGTCTTCATCTAATCAATGAACACCCTGGACTCTCTTCATCCATAATCCTTCAGCCCTAGGTCTATTTATTTTCTGCAAATAGGCCTAAACACCGCAAATGCAATATACTGTAAGACTCCCTCAATTCATTTACTTTTTCATTCATCTTCATAAAAAAATATAGCAAATAAATTGCTATAGTTCTTCATGTGCTACCTACCTGCCAAGGGCTCCAACAAACTACTGCAGGTTAACTAATATTTGGAGAAAGCCACTTAAGGTCTAAAATATCTGATGCATTATGAAATCGACACGATATCCCCGTGGAAATACAAAGCTTGGTGGCTCTTCATTTGCAATTCATGTGCATGCATGAGACAGTCAGAGACAATGCTTTGTCCAAGCTAAGCCAACAGCCAATAGAAGCAAGTCAGCATTCCCTGCCACGTCAAACCATCCAGAGAGCCAAAGCTAACTGTTCAGAGTTCCTACATATTTTGTGCTCATCCTCAATTTAAAAATGCTCCAAATCAACTAGCAATGGCATTAAAAAAAATAGTCTCACACTGGAAGCAACCACTGGGTAAGAGTTGTCCACTAAGCATATCCCTTGGGATAAAAGCCAAGGACAGGCAGCCGGTGAGACAACTACTTGAGGTCTGGGTAAAGTAACTGGGGCTAAGAGAGGCGAAACCTGAGATAAATTTCGATTTCTCTCTGTGTTTACAGAGAAACCATCCTGAACCAAAAAGTCATACTACAACAGCTCTGTGGATGCATTGGTTGGGCAAGGCCATGGAAAGGGGTGGTGGCTGAAAGGAGTGGGGGACAGGTGGGTACTCTCACTAAATACCACACTGCTCATAAGCCCAACAAAGAAGAGGCTTGAAATGGCAACTACATCATAGCTTTTACAAGTGGCCTTAGAATCCGCTGTGGTTGTATGCTATTGATGCTGTAACAAACTACTCCGAATGTAGCAGCTGAAACAACCCAAATGTATTATCTTACATTTAATGACATGAGTCTCACTGAGCTAAAATCAAGGTGTCAGCAGGGATGCATTCCTTTCTGAAGTCTCTAGGGGAAAATCTGTCTCCTTGCCTTTACCACTTTCTAGAGGCTGCCCACATTCCTTGGCTCGTGGTCCTTCTTGCATCTTCAAAGCCAACAAAGAAACATCGCTCTGACTTGCTCCCGTTGTCACATCTCTCTTTCTGACCCCAGCTGGGAAAAGTTCTCTGCTTCTACAGATGCATGTGATTAGACTGGGTCCACCTGGATAAGCCAGGATAGTCTCCCTATCTCATGGTCATTAACTTTATCACATTTGCTAAATTCCTTTTGTCATGTAAGGTAAAATACTGACAGGTTCTGGGGATTAGGATGAGGACATCTTTTGGGAACTATTAACCTGCCTACTAAAATAGTCCATGATCTGAAGAATCCTTTACCCATTCATCCCCTTTAAAGGGAAATCCCTGCCACCCACTGCAGAAGCAATTTTGCCTGCTGCATATTGACACTAGAGAACCCATTAGTATTTTTGCTCATTTATAGAGCAAACTCTCAAAGTTCTTTCTGGCAGATGCCATTATCACAACCACTAGAATATAGCTGTGCTCCAGCCAACATTGTTCTCAACTGTGAAAAACTGAAGCCATTTCCACTAAGATCAGGAACAAGACAAGGTTGTCCACTCTCACCACTATTATTCAACATAGTTTTGGAAGTTTTAGCCACAGCAATCCGAGAAGAAAAAGAAATAAAAGGAATCTAAATCAGAAAAGAAGAAGTAAAGCTGTCACTGTTTTCAGATGACATGATAATATACATAGATAATCCTAAAGGTGCTACCAGAAAACTACTAGAGCTAATCAACGAATTTGGTAAAGTAGCAGGATACAAAAATGCACAGAAATCTCTTGCATTCCTATACACTAATGATGAAAAATCTGAAAGAGAAATTAAGGAAACACTCCCATTTACTATTGCAACAAAAAGAATAAAATACCTAGGAATAAATTCACCTAAGGAGACAAAAGGCCTGTATGCAGAAAACTATAAGACACCGGTGAAAGAAATCAAACATGATACAAACAGATGGAGAGATATACCATGTTCTGGATTGGAAGAATCAACATTGTGAAAATGACTATACTACCCAAAGCAATCTACAGATTCAATGCAATCCCATCAAACTACCAATGGCATTTTTCACAGAACTAGAACAAAAAACTTCACAATTTGTATGGAAACACAAAAGCCCCCAAATAGCCAAAGCAATCTTGAGAAAGAAAAAGGGAGCTGGAGGAATCAGGGTCCCAGACTTCAGACTATACTACAAAGCTACAGTAATCAAGAAAGTATGGTACTGGCACAAAAACAGAAATACACATCAATGGAACAGGATAGAAAGCCCAGAGATAAACCCACGCACATATGGTCACCTTATCTTTGATAAAGGAGGCAAGAATATACAATGGAGAAAAGACAGCCTCTTCAATAAGTGGTGCTGGGAAAACTGGACAGCTACATGTGAAAGAATGAAATTAGAACACTCCCTAACAGCATACACAAAAATAAACTCAAAATGGATTAAAGACCTAAATGTAAGGCCAGACACTATAAAACTCTTAGAGGAAAACATAGGCAGAACACTCTATGACATAAATCACAGCAAGATCCTTTTGACCCACCTCCTAGAGAAATGGAAATAAAAACAAAAATAAACAAATGGGACCTAATGAAACTTAAAAGCTTTTGCAAAGCAAAGGAAACCATAAACAGACAAAAAGACAACCCTGAGAATGGGAGAAAATATTTGGAAATGAAGCAACTGACAAAGGATTAACCTCCAAAATTTACAAGCAGTTTGTGCAACTCAATATCAAAAAAACAAACAACCCAATCCAAAAATGGGCAGAAGACCTAAAAAGACATTTCTCCAAAGAAGGTATACAGATTGCCAACAAACACATGAAAGAATGCTCAACATCACTAATCATTAGAGAAATGCAAATCAAAAGTACAATGAGGTATCACCATACAGCAGTCAGAATGGCCATCATCAAAAAATCTACAAACATTAAATGCTGGAGATGGTGTGGAGAAAAGGGAACCCTCTTGCACTGCTGGTGGGAATGTAAATTGATACAGCCACTATGGAGGAGAGTATAGAGGTTCCTTAAAAAACTAAAAATAGAACTGCCATACGACCCAGCAATCCCACTACTGGGCATATACCCTGAGAAAACCGTAATTCAAAAAGAGTCATGCAGGGCATCCCTGGTGGCACACTGGTTAAGAATCCGCCTGCCAGGGGCTTCCCTGGTGGCGCAGTGGTTGGGAATCTGCCTGCTGGTGCGGGGGACACGGGTTCGAGCCCTGGTCTGGGAAGATCCCACATGCCGCGGAGCAACTAAGCCCGTGAGCCACAACTACTGAGCCTGCACGTCTGGAGCCTGTGCTCCGCAGCGGGAGAGGCCGCGACAGTGAGAGGCCCATGCACCGTGATGAAGAGTGGCCCCCGCTTGCCGCAACTAGAGAAAGCCCTCACACAGAACAGAAATGAAGACCAAACACAGCCGAAAATAAATAAACAAATTAAAAAAAAAAAAAAAAAAAAAGAATCCGCCTGCCAATGCAGGGGACATGGGTTCGAGCCCTGGTCCAGAAAGATCCCACATGCTGGGGAGCAACTAAGGCCATGTGCTGCAACTACTGAGCCTGCGCTCTACAGCCCGTGAGCCACAACTACTGAAGCCTGCATGCCACAACTATGGAAGCCCACGCACCTAGAGCCTGTGCTCCACAACAAGAGAAGCCACTGCAGTGAGAAGCCCACACAATGCAACAAAGAGTAGCCCCTGCGCGCTGCAACTAGAGAAGGCCCACACACAGCAACAAAGACTCAATGCAGCCAAAAATAATAAATAAATAAAATAAATTTATTAAAAAAAAAAAGAGTCATGTACCACAATGTTCATTGCAGCTCTGTTTACAACAGCCAGGACATGGAAGCAACCAAAGTGTCCATCGACAGATGAATGGATAAAGAAGATGTGGTACATATATACAATGGACTATTACTCAGCCATAAAAAGAAACGAAATTGAGTTATTTGTAGTGAGGTGGATGGACCTAGAGTCTGTCATACAGAGTGAAGTAAGTCAGAAAGAGAAAAACAAATACTGTATGCTAACACATATATGTGGAATCTTAAAAAAAAAAAAAAGGTTCTGAAAAACCTAGGGGAAGGACAGGAATAAAGATGCAGACCTAGAGAATGGACTTGAGGATGCAGGGAGGGGGAAGGGTAAGCTGGGACAAAGTGAGAGAGTGGCATGGACTTATGTATACTACCAAATGTAAAACAGATAGCTAGTGGGAAGCAGCCGCATAGCACAGGGAGATCAGCTCGGTGCTTTGTGACCACCTAGAGGGGTGGGATAGGGAGGGTGGGAGGGAGACGCAAGAGGGAGGAGCTCTGGGGATATATGTATATGTATAGCTGATTCACTTTGTTATAAAGCAGAAACTAACACACCATTGTAAAGCAATTATACTCCAATAAAGATGTTAAGAAAAAAAAGAATACAGTTGTGCTCAGTTACAACCTTCTTGTTTACCCTTAAGAACATCTTACAATATTGGGTTCGGGATATCTTTGCATTAAATCATTTTTTATTTAAATAATCAGCATCTGATAAAAAAAAATTTAAGCTAACTAAGAAGACAGTGAGGCATTTCCTCCCTCCCTCCCTCCCTTCCTTCTTTCCTTCCTCACTGCGTGGCTTGCAAGATCTCAGTTCCCCAACCAGGGACTGAACACAGGCGATGGCAGTGAAAGCCCAGAATCCTACCCACTAGGCTACCAGGGAACTCCTGAGAGAGGCATTTTCTTGATGTTCTGTGACTTAATCTGCATTTTTTAAAACATACTTTATAAGTGGTTAGCTGGGGTAAAATTAACCCACCCTGGCCTGGAAGTGGCCAACATCATGGCATTTCTATAATCTTTTCACTGGAACTCTTATGGCTGTTACTTAATAATTAGCTTAATAAGTACATTTATAATTAACTTTTCTATTAATTAATAATGTATTATTTTGTTTGTTACTTTACCCAATCACTTGTCAGAAAAGTCATAAAGAGACCTATCATATTGATCAGGTTAGGACAGGCTATCGTACAGGAACAAACAAATCCTGATTTTTTTTTTTTATTTGAGAGTTATGTTTTATTCCGTGGACAAATCTGAGGACTAAAACCCGGGACACAACGTCTCAGATAACTCTGAGAGACTGACCCTAACAAACCTTGGTATCTCAAAAAAATCTGGTAAAATAATGCTTTTTTATTTTTGTTTTTCTCATGCAAAGCCCGATGCAGTTCAGGTAACCTTCCCCCATCCTGTTGCTACGCCATCAGAAAAGCATGGTTTCCTACAGCCAAGTTGGTGTAGGCAGAAGGAAAGAGATGGAGAAGGTGTACCTGCTCTTAACTGTCTCAGCTGAAAAGGGACAAGTATCACTTCCTCTCCCAGGACATTGGCCAGAAATAGTCACATGATCCTACCTTGCCTTCAAAGGATGCTGGGAAATTGAGGGGAGCACATGGGACCTTTGCTCAGGGCTAACTGTCTTTGCCACTACCATCACCTTCCTTCCTTTCACTGACTTCCTTTGCCTTCATATCGTGAAAGATGAACGGATGGAAGTAGAAGTGATCTGCAGCTAAGCTCTCCAAGCCACCTTCTATCCTAACACCTCCATTGCTGTTCTGCCATTTTGCAGCTCTGGAATTTTCTGAGGGCAGGTTCATTTTCTCTAAGACAGTCTCTCAAGGTTTCCTAAAACAATTAATTTGCATTAAAGTCATGGCAATCTCAGTGACTGACATTTTGAAGCCACCTCATTTGTCTTTCCATGAAGGATTTAGCTTTAGGATGGTCGATAATGTTGACTCACTCAAAGCTTACACCTTCAAAAGGGGCTTGAATGCCAACTTCTCAGTTATGTTTGAAGTTAATATTTTAATCAATTTAATTGGCAAATATTTTACTCAACTAGTCGTCTCAGGCACTGTAACACCTTCCTATCATTATTTTTTTTTGTCCCAGGTTTCTTTTTTATTTCTTTCTTTATACAGCAGGTTCTTATTAGTCATCAATTTAATACACATCAGTGTATACATGTCAATCCCAATCTCCCAATTCATCACACCACCAACTCCACCTGCTGCTGCTTTCCCCCTTGGTGTCCATATGTTTGTTCCCTACATCTGTGTCTCAATTTCTGCCCTGCAAACCAGTTCATCTGTACCATTTTTGTAGGTTCCACATATATGCGTTAATATGCGATATGTTTTTCTCTTTCTGACTTACTTCATGCTGTATGACAGTCTCTAGATTCATCCACGTCTCTACAAATGACCCAATTTCGTTCCTTTTTATGGCTGAGTAATATCCCATTGTATATATGTACCACATCTTCTTTATCCATTCGTCTGTCGATGGGCATTTAGGTTGCTTCCATGACCTGGCTATTGTAAATAGTGCTGCAATGAACATTGGGGTGCATTTGTCTTTTTGAATTATGGTTTTCTCTGGGTGTATGCCCAGTAGTGGGATTGCTGGGTCATATGGTCATTCTATTTTTAGTTTTTTAAGGAACCTCCATACTGTTCTCCATAGTGGCTGTATCAGTTTACATTCCCACCAACAGTGCAAGAGGGTTCCCTTTTCTCCACACCCTCTCCAGCATTTGTTGTTTGTAGATTTTCTGATGATGCCCATACTAGCTGGTGTGAGGTGATACCTCATTGTAGTTTTGACTTGCATTTCTCTAATAATTAGTGATGTTGAGCAGCTTTTCATGTGCTTCTTGGCCATCTGTATGTCTTCTTTGGAGAAATGTCTATTTAGGTCTTTGCCCATTTTTGGATTGGGTTGTTTGTTTCTTTAATATTGAGCTGCATGAGCTGTTTATATATTTTGGAGATTAATCCTTTGTCCGTTGATTCGTTTGCAAATATTTTTCTCCCATTCTGAGGGTTGTCTTTTCATCTTGTTTGTAGTTTCCTTTGTTTTGCAAAAGATTTTAAGTTTCATTAGGTCTCATTTGTTTATTTTTGTTTTTATTTCCATTACTCTAGGAGGTGGGTCAAAGAAGATCTTGCTGTGATTTATGTCAAAAGAGTGTTCTTCCTACGTTTTCCTCTAATAGTTTTATAGTATCCGGTCTTATATTTAGGTCTCTAATCCATTTTGAGTTTATTTTTGTGTATGCTGTTAGGGAGTGTTCTAATTTCATTCTTTTACATGTAGCGGTCCAGTTTTCCCAGCACCATTTATTGAAGAGACTGTCTTTTCTCCATTGTATATCCTTGCCTCCTCTGTCATAGATTAGTTGACCATAGGTGCGTGGGTTTATCTCTGGGCTTTCTATCCTGTTCCATTGATCTATATTTCTGTTTTTGTGCCAGTACCATATTGTCTTGATTACTGTAGCTTTGTAGTATAGTCTGAAGTCAGGGACTCTGATTCCTCCAGCTCCATTTTTTTCCCTCAAGACTTCTTTGGCTATTCGGGGTCTTTTGTGTCTCTGTACAAATTTTAAGATTTTTTGTTCTAGTTCTGTAAAAAATGCCACTGGTAATTTGATAGGGATTGCATTGAATCTGTAGATTGTTTTGGGTTGTATAGTCATTTTCACAATATTGATTCTTCCAATCCAAGAACATGGTATATCTCTCCATCTGTTGGCATCATCTTTAATTTCTTTCAACAGTGTCTTATAGTTTTCTGCATACAGGTCTTCTGTCTCCCTAAGTAGGTTTTTTTCCTAGGCATTTTATTCTTTTTGTTGCAATAGTAAATGGGAGTGTTTCCTTAATTTCTCTTTCAGATTTTTCATCATTAGTGTATAGGAATGCAAGAGATTTCTGTGCATTAATTTTGTATCCTGCAACTTCACCAAATTCATTGATTAGCTCTAGTAGTTTTCTGGTGGCATCTCTAGGATTATCTATGTATAGTATCATATCATCCGCAAACAGTGAGAGTTTTACTTCTTCTTTTCCAATTTGTATTCCTTTTATTTCTTTTTCTTCTCTGATTGCCGTGGCTAGGACTTCCAAAACTATGTGGAATAATAGTGGCGAGAGTGGATATCCTTGTCTTGTTCCTGATCTTAGAGGAAATGTTTTCAATTTTTCACCATTGAGAATGATGTTTGCTATGGGTTTGTCGTATATGGCCTTTATTATGTTGAGGTAGGTTCCCTCTATGCCCCCTTTCTGGAGAGTTTTTATCATAAATGGGTGTTGAATTTTTCAAAAGCTTTTCCTGCATCTATTGAGATGATCATATGGTTTTTATTTTTCAATTTGTTAATATGGTGTATCACAATGACTGATTTGCATAAATGAAGAATCCTTGCATCCTTGGGATAATCCCACTTGATCATGGTGTATGATCCTTTTAATGTGTTGTTGGATTATGTTTGCTGGTATTTTGTTGAGGATTTTTGCATCTATATTCATCAGTGATATTGGTTGGTAATTTTCTTTATTTGTAGTAACTTTTTCTGGTTTTGGTATTAGGGTGATGGTGGCCTCATAGAATGAGCTTGGGAGTGTTCCTTCCTCTACAATTTTTGGAAGAGTTTGAGAAGGATGGGTGTTAGCTCTTCTCTAAATGTTTGATAGAATTCACCTGTGAAGCCATCTGGTCCTGGACTTTTGTTTGTTGGAAGATTTTTAATCACAATTTCAATTTCATTACTTGTGATTGGTCTGTTCATATTTTCTGTTTCTTCCTGGTTCAGTCTTGGAAGGTTATACGTTTCTAAGAATTTGTCCATTTCTTCCAGGTTGTCCATTTTATTGGCATAGAGTTGCTTGTAGCAGTCTCTTATGATGCTTTGTATTTCTGTGGTGTCTGTTGTAACTTCTCCTTTTTCATTTCTAATTTTACTGATTTGAGTCTTCTCCCTTTTTTTCTTGATGAGTCTGGCTAATGGTTTATCAATTTTGTTTACCGTCTCAAAGAATCAGCTTTTAGTTTTATTGATCTGTGCTGTTTTCTTTGTTTCTATTTCATTTATTTCTGCTCTTATTTATGATTTCTTTCCTTCTGCTAACTTTGGGTTTTGTTTGTTCTTCTTTCTCTAGTTCCTTTAGGTGTAAGGTTAGATTGTTTGAGATTTTTTTTGTTTCTTGAGTAGGATTTTATTGCTGTAAACTTCCCTCTTAGAACTGCTTTTGCTGCATCCCATAGGTTTTGGATCGTCGTGTTTTCATTATCATTTGTCTCTAGGTATTTTTTGATTTTTCTCTTTGATTTCTTCAGTGATCCCTTGGTTATTTAGTAACGTATTGTTTAGCCTCCATGTGTTTGTTTTTTATGTGTTTTTCCCTGTAATTGATTTCTAATCTCATAGCGTTGTGGTCAGAAAAGATGCTTGATATGATTTCAATTTTCTTAAATATACTGAGGCTTGATTTGTGACCCAAGCTGTGATCTACCCTGCAGAATGTTCTGTGTGCACTTGAGAAGAAAGTGTATTCTGCTGTTTTTGGATGGAATGTCCTATAAATATCAATTAAATCTATCTGGTTTACTGTGCACTTTTAAAGCTTGTGTTTCCTTATTAATTTTCTGTTTGGATGATCTGTCCATTGGTGTAAGTGAGGTGTTAAAATCTCCCACTATTTTTGTGTTACTGTCGATTTCCTCTTTTATAGCTGTTAGCAGTTGCCTTATGTATTGAGGTGCTCCTATGTTGGGTGCATATATATTTATAATTGTTATATCTTCTTCTTGGATTGATCCCTTGATCGTTATGTAGTGTCCTTCCTTGTCTCTTGTAACATTCTTTATTTTAAAGTCTATTTTATCTGATATGAGTATGGCTACTCCAGCTTTCTTTTGATTTCCATTTGGATGGAATATCTTTTTCCATCCCCTCACTTTCAGTCTGAATGCGTCCCTAGGTCTGAAGTGGGTCTCTTGTAGACAGCATATATATGGGTCTTGTTTTTGTATCCATTCAGCAAGCCTGTGTCTTTTGGTTGGAGCATTTAATCCATTCACGTTTAAGGTAATTCTCAATATGTATGTTCCTGTTACCATTCCTTAATTGTTTTGGGTTTCTTTCTGTAGGCCCTTTTCTTCTCTTGTGTTTCCAATATAGAGAAGTTCCTTTAGCATTTGTTGTTGAGCTGGTTTGGTGGTGCTGAATTCTCTTAGCTTTTGCTTGTCTGTAAAGGTTTTGATTTCTCCATTGAATCTGAATGAGATCCCTGCCAGGCTGAGTAATCTTGGTTGTATGTTCTTCCCTTTCATCACTTTAAGCATATCATGCCACTCCCTTCTGGCCTGTAGACTTTCTGCTGAGAAATCAGCTGTTAACCTTATGGGAGTTCCCTTGTATGTTATTTGTCATTTCCCTTGCTGCTTTCAATAATTTTTCTTTGTCTTTAATTTTTGCCAATTTGATTACTATGTGTCTCAGCATGTTTCTCCTTGAGTTTATCCTGTATGGGACTCTCTGCACTTCCTGGACTTGGGTGGCTATTTCCTTTCCCATGTTAGGGAAGTTTTCGTGTATAATCTCTTCAACTATTTTCTTGGGTCCTTTCTCTCTCTCTTCTCCTTCTAGGACCCCTATAATGTGAATGTTGTTGCATTTAATGTTGTCCCAGAGGTCTCTTAGGCTGTCTTCATTTCTTTTCATTCTTTTTTCTTTACTCTGTTCTACGGCAGTGAATTCCACCATTCTGTCTTCCAGGTCACTTATCCTTTCTTCTGCCTCAGTTATTCTGTTTTTGATCCCTTCTAGTGTATTTTTCATTTCAGTTATTGTGTTGTTCATCTCTGTTTTTTCCTTTAATTCTTCTAGATCTTTGTTAAACATTTCTTGCATCTTCTTGATCTTTGCCTCCATTCTTTTTCTGAGGTTCTGGATCATCTTCACTATCATTATTCTGAATTCTTTTTCTAGAACGTTGCCTATCTCCACTTCATTTAGTTGTTTTTCTGGGGTTTTATCTTGTTACTTCATCTGGTACATAGCCCTCTGCCTTTTCATCTTGTCTATCTTTCTGTGAATGTGGTTTTGTTCCACAGGCTGCAGGATTGTAGTTCTTCTTGCTTCTGCTGTCTGCCCTTTGGTGGATGAGGTTGTCTAAGAGGCTTGTGCAAGTTTCCTGATCCTATTTTTTTTTTTTAAACATATCTTTCCTGGGGGCAAGGAAGTAACCAATTTTGCCACCGTAGAGAGCTATGGTGATTTGAAGTTACACAGCCAGATGGAGAAATGCCAGTTAAGGATTCCCTGTTATAGGGACTTCCCTGGTGGCACAGCGGTTAAGAATCTGCCTGCCAGTGCAGGGGACACAGGTTTGAGCCCTGGTCTGGGAAGATCCCATATGCTGCAGAGCAACTAACCCCGTGCACCACAACTACTGAGCCTGTGCTCTAGAGCCCACGAGCCACAACTACTGAGCCCGTGTGCCACAACTACTGAAGCCTGCGCAACTAGAGCCCATGCTCCGCAACAAGAGAAGCCACCTCAGTGAGAAGCCCATGCACCACAATGAGGAGTAGCCCTGCTCGCCACAACTAGAGAAAGCCTGCGTGCAGCAACGAAGACCCAGTGCAGACAAAAATCAATCAATAAATAAATTTATTTTAAAAAAGATTCCCTGTTATTCAGTTGATCTATGTTCAAGTATTCAATTGTCATTTCTTAGTCATAACACTGGCTCCCAACAATATTCAAGAAAATTCGTTTTGCAAATGAAATATTAAAATAGGTGATATTAAACCTATCAGCTCACAGAGCTGGCAATTTTTTTTTTGAGTGAATGAAATTAGCAATCTTCCCTGCTCACCTTTTCAAATTAAAACAGAGCTTAGGGAGTTCCATACAGTCCAGTGGTTAGGACTCGGCACTTTCACTTCCTTGTCCCGAGTTCAATCCCTGGTCGGGGAAATAAGGTCCCTTAAGCCATGAGGTGTGGCCAAAAAATAAAAATAAATAAAACGGGGCTTAGATTCAAGGTAGAAGTGAATTCTAACCTTTTCATAGACCTTCCAGATCCAAACACTAGACACAGATGTGGCAAGAGTCTTGGTGGGACCTAATCTCTACATACCTTCAGCTCGGGGCTCTGGGTGGTCAGAGTTGACTCCAGGATTCTTATTTGAAACAGGACTCCATGTCCTCTGGATGAATGGGGATGGGATTTTGGGTCCTTTGATTAAAATCTCTGGATATCAAGATTCAGTTTGGCAGCTGAATCCCAAACGGGTTCCTACCCCTGACCCTTGGTCTCAGCACTGGAATTTCAGTTTCCAGGTTGACATCCTTCTCTCCCTTAAGCTTTAGTCTTGGTTTTCCTGTTTCCTACAGTCACTGGTAAGACACTTCCTGCTCTGGTCAACCCTTCAAAATCCACCTTCTGACTCCAGCTTCTGGCCAGTGCCAGGCAGTTTCACCTTGTCTCAATGAGGGGAGGGTCTGATTTCCTGGGTGTCAGGCTCTCTGTCCCATCCTGGGCACATGGAGACTGTCAAGAAAACCTTGCATGCATCACTGACCTCCCAGACTTATGTTCATAGCACTTAGACTAACTGAACAACATTTAATGCTGATTGCCAAAGTCTCAACCTCTCCCAATAAGATTAAAGAAAATAAAACCCACCTAAGCTTTATAAGGGGAGTATTAAAAATGTATAATGTCTTATGGCATAGACGGACAAAATATCAGGAAGTGTGTATAGCAATATTGCCTTTCTTTTTAGCCAAAATATTCAAACACAAGTGGTATTTCGATCATCAGCCAGCTGGTTAGTGGCCGTTTGAATATGCTGAACCTATTCAAAGATGTCAGGCAGGGGCTTCCCTGGTGGCGCAGTGGTTGAGACTCTGCCTGCCAATGCAGGGGACACGGGTTCGAGCCCTGGTCTGGGAAGATCCCACATGCCGCGGGGCAACTAAGCCCGTGTGCCACAACTACTGAGCCTGCGCGTCTGGAGCCTGTGCTCCGCAACAAGAGAGGCCGCGATAGTGAGAGGCCCGCGCACCGCAATGAAGAGTGGCCCCCACTTCCCACAACTAGAGAAAGCCCTCGCACGGAAACGAAGACCTAACACAGCCAAAAATAAATAAATTAATTAATTAATTAAAAAACAAGAACTTTAAAAAAAAAAAAGATGTCAGGCAACCCAAAGAAGGGGAATATAGAAAGGACAAACAAATAAAAATGTCCAAGAGCAGAGCATCAAGCCAATTTACACTTTCAGATAATATTTAAGCTGTTTCTGTGTGTTTTGAAGTTTTGCCTTGTCTTACATACAACCAGACTGCCATTAGATGATAAAGGTGGTTAAATACAAACATCTCTGTATTTAGGTAAACACTGAAGTCTTTTCCATCAGGAGTCCATCCCTGGTCTTTAAAAACACAAAGCATCAGAGTGCATCAGGAGACTGAGGACCTGGCCTTGGCCTGCCCGTGTTTGACATTGACCAAGTCAAATGCCCTCTAAGGGATTTTTTTTTTTCCCCAGCAGAAGACAGTATTTTATGTTAATCTGTAAGGACCTTTTTGGCTCTAAAACTCATGCCTCAGTGTCATGATCGTGAAACGCTGCCTGAAACACTGCCCTCTGAGTGCACTGTGCGCTTCCGAGAGCCGAGTGCAAGTTCAAAGTACCCAGCTTCACAATCTGGCCCAACGTGGCTCAACTTAAATACTTCCTCTAAGGAGGCTTCCCAAGACCCCCACAAAAAGCCACTTGGAGCAAACCTCACCACCCTCTTTTGCTTTTCTCCCCACCTCTTGGGAAACCCATTCAGGGAGAGAGCTCCCTCCAGAATCCCTTATTGAGAAGGCCCCGGCTTCTGGCCTCTCAGCTGGGGAACTCCGTGTCCCCATTTTCAAGGTCCAACTTGACACTTTGGCCCGCTGCCTTTGGCTTCCATTCCTGCCCAGGGAAATTGGAAATTGTCTAAAATCATGTGAGGAAAGCTGGCCCCTTATCACAGGCTCCCACAGGCAGGAGGAAAAGGCTAGAATCCTCACCTCACCAGAGCCACCCGAGCCAAAGAGGGTTTTCTTTGCTTTCCGTTTATTTTTTGTTTCTCTGTGGTTTTAAGCCTTGCCTTTCATTCCAATGTGATCAGCGGTGTGTCTGCCTCCTCCATGCTTCCCAGCCCACGTTTCTCACATTTGTGGGCGGTGTCAAAGGCCCAGTGTCCCGCCATCCCCAACCAGATGAGGTTCTCAGGAGAAGCCCTCACAGTCATTAGGGAGGAAGGTCTGAATCTACGTCTGAGCACAAGGAAGGATGGAGAAATCTGGTTTAGAGATGGAGGGAAACCTCTCAGCAAACAAGGAGGCAAGAAGCCCTTTCCACACGTTGTTACTATACTTTCCACTCGGTCTCCCTTTCCAGCCCCTCCTCCCCTCGTGTCCAGCTGCCTACTGAGGATGCTCTCTGTGGATCCATAAGCTCTTCGCCTGCCAGGGAAGGGGCTCCAGCCCAGCAGGACCTAGGGGTAGGGGAGCCCTGGCACTCGCTGACTTCTCAAGGTCACTTCCTCCCAATGGCCTGAGCTCTGCACCACGAACATTGCAGTTAAATTCAACACCAAGGGAACACATCATGATGTGCCAGGTTTTGAATGGCACCCAATTCCCCCAGCCCAGGTCCCTCAGCCAACACCTGACCTGCCCACCAACTCAGCTCCCAGCAACAGGACCCTGGGTCCTGTCCATCAGTTTTTCTGGTGTTCTAACTGAAGGGACCTCTTTGACAGCCTGGAGCCCTAAATTTCAAATCAGTTAGGGTGCTCTAAGAATTTGAAATTGTGGATCCCCTGAAAGGAAAGCAACCCTGTTGGGTTCCTAGTCTCAGGATGTTCAGTCTAAGGGATAAAGATGAAAAGTGGTCCTTGCTTGAAACTCCGTTTGTAGGGACTCAACCAGTGAAGGCTACATTAACTTATTTCTAGATTTCCTCTCCAGTTTATCTCATTCCTCTAACTTACAAATCATTTCCAAATCAAGGTTTAATTTCTTCCCCACTCTACTGTCCCCAACACCCAGGGGGTCTCCATCTTCCCCAGTGGGCTATGAGACTAAGGCTCGGAATATGGCTTTAAATCAATTAGTAATTTTTTTTCCAATACAATTGACCCCTGAACAGTGCAGGGGGTTAAGCCACATATATAGTCAGCCCTCCATGTCCATGATTCCTCCACATCTGTGGATTGAACCATCTGCGAATCGTGTAGTTCTACAACATTTACTATTGAAAAATACCCACGTAAAAGTGGACCCAGTGCAGTTTAAACCCACTTTATTCAAGGGTCAGCTGGAAAACGTTTATCTAAGGTCACCATATTCAACATGAAAATTCAACAATCTCCCCACATTCATACAAGTCTACATCTTAGCTGCTAAACAGCTTTGAACATGTTTATCCTTATAACCTTTCGTTGAAATAAGTAAGTAGGGCCAGACTCCATTTTCTTAGGAACGTAAATGAAGGCACAAAAAAGCGGCATACTTTGAGATGTTTCACGAATGAGATGGGGGGAAAGAATCCCACCTGGCCCCAGGCCTGGAGTTTGACGGGGGTCATGCATTTTCCAGGTGACCACGTGACTGTGCAGTCTGCAGCTCGATCACGGAGCTTTGCGCCTGGCCCAGTAAAGCCATCAATTTCATCCTGTCTGACAAATGTTACAAAGGAGACCTGCAGCAAGGACAGCAGGAGGGCAATCTTTATTTTCTGCTATTTTGCATTTAATTCTGTGTTCTCAGGATGAAATGCATGGATTTCTTTTCTCTAGTTAATCTCAGCTGTGCTGTTGGAACTCTCCCCTTTCTCTCTGTACTTTGGTTTACTTGGTGCATCAGTTGGGGGAGACATGGGCATCTCGCAGGGTCCAAGCCATTTCAGTGTGTGCTGAGCACCTGGCCTGGGTCATCGATCACCTGGCATTGATCTGTGGGTGTTTAGAAAGCATAAACCCAAAGCCACTATCAAAGTAAACTATTTCCTTGAGGAAGTGGGGTTTTTCAGCTTTTATAAACTCAGGTCAAGAATCTGAATTTACTGCTCATAACGTTCTTCACACTTCTTTCACAATATACAAACAGCTCATACAGCTCAACATCAAAAAAACAAGCAACCCAAACAAAAACTGGGCAGAAGATCTAAATAGACTTTTCTCCAAAGAAGACATATGGAAGGCCAAAAAGCACATGAAAAGATGCTCAACATAGCTAATTATTAGAGAAATGCAAATCAAAACTGCAATGAGGTATCACCTCACACAAGTCAGAATGGCCATCATCAAAAAGTCTACAAATAATAAATGCTGGAGAGGGTGTGGAGAAAAGGGAACCCTCCTAAACTGTTGGTGAGAATGTAAATTGGTGCAGCCACTATGGGAAACAGTATGGAGGTTCCTTAAAAAACTAAAAACAGAGCTACCTTATGATCCTGCAATCTCATTCCTGGGCCTATACCCAGAAAAAATCACAATTCAAAAAGATACAGGCACCCCAATGTTCACAGAAGCACTATTTACAATAGCCAAGACATGGAAGCAACCTAAATGTCCATCGACAGATGAATGGATAAAGAAGGTGTGTGTATATGCAATGGAATATTACTCAGCCATAAAAAAGAATGAAATAATGCCATTTGAAGCAACATGGATGGACCTAGAGATTATCATACTAAGTGAAGTAAGCCAGACAAGGATAAGTGTCTTATGATATTGCTTATATGGAAGGGAGGGAGGGAGGGAGGGAGAGAGGGAGGGAGGAAGGAAGGGAGGGAGGGAGGAAGGAAGGAAGGAAGGAAGGAAGGAAGGAAGGCAGGAAGGAAGGAAGGAAGGAGGAAGGAAGGAAGGAAGGAAGGAAGGAAGGAAGGAAGGAAGGAAGGCAAGGAAGGAAGGAAGGAAGGAAGGAAGGAAGGAAGGAAGGAAGGAAGGAGGAAGGAAGGAAGGAAGGAAAGAAGGAAAGGAAGGAAGGAAGGAAGGAAGGAAGGAAGGGAAGGAAGGAAGGAAGGAAGGGAGGGAGGGAAGGAAGGAAGGAAAGGAAGGAAGAAAGGAAAGGAAGGAAGGAACGCAAGAAAAGAAGGAAGGAAGGAAGGAAGGAAGGAAGGAAGGAAGGAAGGAAGGAAGGAAGGAAGGAAGGAAGGAAGGAAGGAAAGGAAGGAAGGGAGAAAGGAAGGAAGGAAGGAAGGAAGGAAGGAAGGAAGGAAGAAGGAAGGAAGGAAGGAAGGAAGAAGGAAAGAAAGGAAAGAAAGAAAGGAAAGAAAGGAAAGAAAGGAAAGAAAGAAAAGAAAGAAAGAAAGAAAGAACACAAATGAACTTATTTCCAAAACAGAAAGAGACTCACAGACATAGAGAACAAACTTATGGTTACCAAAGGGGAAACAGGGGTAAGGGATAGGATAAATTAGGAGGTTGGGATTAACATATACACACTGCTATATATAAAATAGACAACCAACAAGGACCTACTATATAGCACAGGGAACTATACTCAACATTTTCTGATGACCTTTGGGGGAAGAGAATCTGAAGAAGAAAATATATTGGGTCAGCCAAAAAGTTCCCAAATGAACTTTTTGGCCAACCCCATATATATGACTGAATCACTGTGTTGTACACCTGAAACTAACATGATATTGTATATCAACTATACTTCAATTCCAAAAAAAGAAAGAGACAGTTAGTTTCTCATCTAGTCAAACTGAATCCCCTTCATTGTGATTTAGAATCATAGAACCAGGCTGTTCTGAGTTTGGAATGGTAGATGGTAATGGTGGTAATGATGATAAGACATGGGAGTTTACTAGATGCTAGAGTTTACGTGCATTATCTCCTTGATCCTCACGACTCTACGAGAAACAGAGTGTCCATTATCTCCCCCATTTTGAAGAAACTGAGGGTCAAAAATGAAGTCACTTGTTCAAGACGACACAATCTTCCAACCCAGGTCTGCCTGACTCAAGCCCACGTGCGTAACCACAACACATTCTTGCCATCCAGTGTGTGTCCCACACTTTACAGATGAGGAAACTGGAGCCCACAGAGGTGAACTGCCCAATACCACCATGTGAATTGGTGGTAGAGTGAGCAGACCACCCCGGGCTCCTGACAGCTCTTTACCTATCTTGAGTAGAATTTGACCCTCTGGGGACACAACTGCTCATTTATTTTTTAAGGACAATACTTCCTGGGATTGGGGAGTGCAATGTGGTGCTGGGACAAAGCAGAGGGGGAAGGGAGGGGGCCGTCTACGTTCCCTGTAGCCCAACCTGGTGGAAAAGCATCATGATGACTCCCCCTCCTGATGGGGTAGCTTTATTCCACCCTGACCCGGGCCATGCACATTATGAGATTGCTTACATCTCAGACCTACCAAGGTCAAGCCCACCATGTAAGTGACTTGTATGTATAAACAACATCATCTAAATTTACCCAAATCAATTTTTAAATTAAAAAAAGAATCCTTTTCAAACAGCTCTAGATTTAGCTGTGAAAGTAAGTGGATCCATTCTCTCCTCCTTTCCTGCCAGACTGTGCTCCCAGGGAGGTGTTTCAAAAGATCTAGGCCCATATATTAAGATTCTGAAAGGTGTGTGAATTGTGGAGAACTTGCAGGCCATTCTCACGCCTCATTTGAGATCTACTGCGTTAGAAGTTGCAAGTTTTGAACTCCTTCTGATAACCAAGTCCAAACTACTTTCTAAAATTTTATTTTTCTTACAGGCTGAATTGTGTTCCCTCAAATTCATATGTGGAAGTCCTCACTCCCAGGACCTCAGAATGTGATGGTATTTGGAGACAGGGCCTTTAAAGAGGTAGGTAAGTTAGAATGAGGTCACTAGGATGGGTCCTATTCCAATACAACTGGTGACCTTTTAAGAAGAGGAGATTAGAACACAGACACACACAGAGGGATGACCATGTGAAGATGCCTGGGGAAGACGGCCACCTACAAGCGAAGGAGAGAGGCTTCAGAAGAAACCACCTCTGCTTGATCTTAGGCTTCTAGCCTCCAGGACTGTGAGATCATGAATTTCTGTTGTTTAAATACCACCCAGTCTGTGGTAAAATACACATAACATGAAATTTACCATCTAAATCACTTCTAAGTCTACAGCTCAGTGGCATTAAGGACATTCGCAATGTCATACAACCATGCGATGCCACCATCCATCCCCAGAACTTTTTCATCTTCCCCAGTGGAAACTCTGTACCCATTAAATGTGAACTCTCCATTTTAATCTACTCTTAACCATGCCTGTTCTGAGCCATGATAACCTCTTCTCGCTTGACTTTAACCCAGACATAGTAGACTCATACAGGGACATGTAGGAACAAGCTAGTCAATAAATTAAATATGTCTGAAGGCATTTATGAGGGGCTGGCAAGTGCCCTTTTTAAAGGTAGGGGCTTGCTTTAGACCATGATCCCAAGAAGCTCACAGCTTGCTAAGTCAACTCTCCTGCTTACAGACAAGATAAACTAGCAACTGTGATTCATCTATCCTTCCAGAAGGCTCAGAAGTCTCCAGGCAAACATGCTAATAAAATGAGTAATCACCTTTGCTTTAGCTGTGAGGAGGCAGCAACAGCTTAGCAGATTAAACAAAGGTAGGCGAGACGGGGACACGAATGCATTCTAATACAGTTCTGTCACAGGCTTCCAAAGAGATGCTCCTTAGTTACTCCCAATGCTAAATGGAGTTCAATGGAGCTAAAAGTGCAGGAAGCTTCCAGGACAAAAAAAAAAAAAAATGCAGAAATAAACTATATAAAGAAACTGAGAATCAACAGAGCTCAGACTCCAGGTCATATATGAACTTTGTAACTGGAAAGATACAGGTTTGATGAAAACCCGTCTGGAAAGAGATACGTACAAGTTTGCTCATCAATTATCAATCATTTAGCTGTGGTGAGAATTTGAAATCAGGGTCCTCCAAGCAAAAATTTAAACACACAACCTCTTCCCTTCTCTCTCCTGCTCTCAGAGAGATCTTATCAGACAGGCTGGAAGGTCCTCCTTGCCTTCCCTTCCTTGGGACTGTTGGGTCAGGAAACATTGCTTACACCAAAGCTACAACCAGAAAAAGCAGTTGCTTGGGGTTTGCCCTAACACCAAAGTGCATCCCTCCAGAAAGGATTGTGAAAGCCAAAGTCCAGATAGCACTGCTACTGTACACTTAGAGTTGTGTCCTCAAAGGACATTACTGTCTCTTGTGAGTTCCAGGCATGAGCTTGAAGCTCCAACTCACAAATATGACGGGATTATCAAACAGCAGCGTCTGCAGAGAGTGGCACTTGCTAAATGTCATTCACAAGCTCTCCTCCAACCATAATTCTCAGCTAAACCTCCCATCTTCAGATTCGGATTCCTAGCAGGAGCTGACTTTAACTTAGCAAGATTTCAGGGTTCGAATGGCTTTAAATCAGAATGACTTCTGCCAAAATTTGCAATTGTTAAAGCAGCAGAGTTCGAATTGGTAACGGTCGAAAAGCTGCTAACTGAAAAGAAATAAGGCTGGATATAAAATATTTAACACACCTAATTACAGACTTATATCATTGCTTTACCCTATATATTTCTATATCCATGGTAAAGATGAAAAGACTGAAAAAAAAAAAAAAACCCTTAACCAACCAGATAGACTAAGAAATAAATTCAAGAATGGAAGATTTTTAGATTTCAGATTTGGCCCATGTATTGGCATTCAAAATTCTTGAATATTTATTTTCTCTTGGGTTTACATCCATTTACTCACTGCCTCATAATTATAAGAATTCCACTGATTGTGTGTAGTGTTGACCTTCAACTATTTATTTGTAATACATGTTGTTTCAACAACTTTGCTTATCTTGTGAATAATCCTTGTAGGTCATGGAATCTGAGCTCTAATTTTAAAACACGCAAGTACATGTTTTGGAATCAGATAGAATAGTGATTAATTCTGGGCAAGTTTGTTAACCTCTGGAATAATAACTAAAAATAGTTATACTTCATTGAGCACCTATACTGGGCCAAGGGCTGAACACAGATCAACTCAGTTGATCCTTCAACAACCTTTTGATAAGTACGCTATTATTACTACCGGTTTGCTGGTTGGAGGGGTTAAGTAACTGGCTCATGGTCAAACAAAAACTAGTAAGTAATGAGTTGTTATCTAAACCCAAACAGTCCAAATATACTATTATACTTCTCTGAGTCTTAGTTATCTCAACTGATAAATATGAGCAAAAATACTCAACTCATAGGATTGTTGTAAAAGTTAAATGAGGTTACATGGGTAACCAATACCACAGAGGCTGACGTACAGTAGGTACTCAATAAATATCAGGTTGCTAATATTGTATACCTTCCTAAGGTGCCCCAAATTGTCACTATGCATATCACCATTGAATAAACTCTACTTACTTGAACTTAATGTACGTATGCCAAATCACACTTTTAGATAGTGATGGTGGTAACCGAAATATACAGCAACAAAAAAAACAATTATAAAATACTGTTGCAGAGCTAAACACATTGGGAATAAAATATGTGTAGTGACGGCAAAACTTGTACTGTGCTATATGCACTTCTGCAGTACTTATTCTAAATGTTTGTGTGGTGGTAATATATCTCCAGTCCTCATTCCTGCCTTCTCTTCCTAGAAAACTCCTATTCATCCTTCAAGGCCCTTCTCAAAAGTATCTTCCTCTGGGGAGCCTTCTCTTACATCCACAGCAGAAGGGAGCTGCCTTCTCCTCTGCACTGCTATGGAGCTCCCCTAGATGGTATTCGAGAGTGAGGACTGCACTTAGGAAATATTTGATACCCAGGTCCAACATGGGGCTTGAGATATGGAAGGTACACAGTAATTGTTCATTTAATGAAGGAATACTTCGAATGTGCTGACTTAAAATTCCTAATAATCTGAATAGTTGAGGTACTATAAAGCAGGGTTTAATATGTTTAAGTATTGCAAAGTCTAACGTTCATTTGACTTCGTACATTAGAATGAGCGATGCCACTTCCCAGTAAGGCTACAGTGAAGGGTCAGACTTGGGGTGATGAGCAAAGCATACTATGGACCCCCAAAGCGAATCCCTCCAGCAGGACTCCCCCAGCTCACGTGCCTAATTTCCATATTTACGTTCTTGGGTCTGGGCCCAATTCTTGTCTTCACAAAGCCCATTGTAGGGTTCAGTGTCCCACTGGGGCTACAACCTGTAGACTCCTGTAGCTACCAATATCCTAGACATGAGCAAGACATGGGTGGAAAACACTAGTCTGAATAGTGAGGTTCAACTGAAGGGAACATCGGAGGCTTCGAGATTGGTTCTCCCTTTAACGCAAATGGAGTTTTACAAAATGCCACGTTAGACAGCACCCACCCCTGTAGCACATGGGATGCAGAATCCTAGCCGACATTGCTGTTCCCATCACTGCCTTGGTGTATGGAAAGAGGGCAGCTTCAGAGTGACTCTGGTCTGTCCCCTCACAGACACGCTGTCTGTGAGATGTAAGCAAGTTACTCAACTTATCTGACCATCTGTAAAATGGGATCATAATACATCTCGAGGCTGTTGTGAGGATTATAGAAAAGTACTACCTGTGAAGCACCTACCATAGGACACGGCACTGAATATGCACAGTAAATACCTGCTCCCCGGCTCTTCTCGTGAGCCCAACACCAGCTTCCCCTGAAAAGTAATGACTCTCTCGTCTCAAGTTTTAAGATCACGGATCAGTGCCAGCTGACTGGCAGTCAATAGATCAGAAGCTCCACTGGCCTCAAGGGCCAGTAAACTAATCAAATGGTGGTGATGATGTTCTGGTCTGAACAATCTGGGTTGGGAAATACTAGTTTCCTACATATTTATTCAAGAACGCAAAATGGCGGATCTGTGCGAGAACTTTAAAGTTCCTAAAATATCACAGCCGTGTAACACAACATGTGGACCATTAGAATTCTCCTCATGCAGGATGGTGCTAATTTAAGATCAGAAATTGCCCTTCCTATTTTGCTTTGCAAAGCTTTGGCATTCTCAGCTAAGCCCTAGTTCCTCTTGGACTCAGCAAATGGATTTGTACTTGGCTGCCTGAGAAAAGGAACTGCAGATTCTCGCTAGATATTTCTTCACTCTTTTAGAAACACAGTCAAAAAGAGAAAGAAAGGATATGATAGCTTTGGAGTCTATTCTCACTCAACTAGCTCCCGTCTCTTAAATGAAAACATGGGCAGGCCCAGACCCCTATGCTCCTCAGGCATGTGGTCAAGTCTCCAGGCTGAACGAGACTTGGCGGCTCAGCCTCTTCTTGCCATTGGAAATTTTCTGCTCAAATTCCATTATTCATATTCATGCTGCTCTCTCTTAAGTAATGGCTTGAGGAAAAATGTGCCAGTAAAACTGAAATTGCTATGATGGGGAAAGAGCTACGTGAAGAGAAACATACCTCCCAGTTCCCCAGTGAGGTTGAGTCTCGAATAACCCCCCGCAGTCAAGCAGCTGTGTTTCCCAGCACAAGGCCAGGTGCATGCCTGCCTGGAAGGCAGAAGCCACTTTCATTGTTGCAAAGGGAAGGCACCGTCCTTCCCCAGCATGGGGAGGATGGAGAGCCCTCGATCTGCTCTGTACAAATGAAACCTAAAAAAGTAACCCTTCAAAAAATCAGATTGGTTTGGAGGCTGGGAGGGGGTGGAAGGAGACCACGTCCACATGGGGAAGTTCGCCAAGGACTTTCAGGGACAGGAATGTAGTTGCCCGCACGGTGGGACTATTGAAAGACTCGAAATGGTGGCAGTCCCATGGCCCCCCGTGAAGCAACAGAAACAACACATTTCCATTCTCACAAAGAGTATGTTTCAAGTTGCTTTTGGGATTCCGTACTGTTAGGGTCAATCTTTAATAAAACTGCAAAGCAAGCAAAGTTTATCTTCTAGCTTCACCTACCAGTGTCCCAATTTCTCTTCTTGTCACCCTCTTATTCTCTGATATGCCCCCCCTATGACACATTCATGCTCTCAGATGGCCATCAGGTCACCCCTGCTGCAGTGCAGGCTGGCCATCAGGATCAGGATGGCCCTCTTCTGAGTTTCTATAGAAAGTGTGTGTGTGTGTGTGTGTGTGTGTGTGTGTGTGTGTGTGTGTGTGTGTGTGTGCACGTGTGTAGACAGAGATCCTGCTACACACAAAGCTTTCTTATGTATATTGCCCCAGCCTGCAAGGTCCTAAAGGGAGAAGGCTCTATTTCCTTTCTTTTTATATCCCGGGACCTTAGTGTTGGTTTTCACACTTAGTTACTGAATACGTTTTTAAAGCAATTGAATAAATTGATTAAGATACCAGTGATAACACCTTCAGTATCTTTCTCTCAGACACATAAACATTGTAGAAGAGATTACAAAGGATCAGAAGATCTTTAGGATCCAAGGAGTGAGATATCAGTCAGAGGGGGTGGGATACCTCACCCCACACCCTCTAAGGCTCAGTAGTATTGGCAGATACCAACAACTCTTATGAGTAAGACAGTTCCTATCATAAAGATATTTGTCCTTCTACCAGTGAAGAAACAAGGTCCCTCTTCACCCATGCCCATAGTCCTTTCTTGTTACACATCACCGCCCCTCACCCCCATTAAAGAAGTATTCTCAACCTTCTTAAGCCTTTCCTCTCAGCCAGCTCTTGAGGTCTCTTTTGCAAAAACCAGGCAAATGGAAAAAACGGTAAATATCAGGTTTCAGAAAACTAGGATGTTAACACAGTAATTCCTTAACGTCAGAAATGACAAAACAACTCTTAGCCAAGAACCTCCGAGCGCCTTACAAACTAAGTACAGCATCGCCCCTGGACCCCTGTGGAGAAGAGGCTGTTCATCCTCCACTGTCAGAGGAAACTGAGGCTCCAGAGGAAACGACTTTCCCCAGGGGAAAAACATGGGGATGAAAAGACACCAGCCCTGAGAAGAAGGATGTATGCCAACCCACCACCCCCCCGTGAGCCTCTTCATCTTCACCATTATTTTTTTTCAAGAAATGTGACTATGGCTAAAATATTTGACGAGGTGGCTAAGAGTGGAGCATTCATCACAAAGCTCACGGCCCAATTTCCCTACGGCGAAGCCGGAGATGCTCCGGTCCTCCCAGAGAGAAACTGCAAAATCTTACTTTAAAGTAAGCCTCCAGGCCTCTTGGGATGCACCAGTGTAGTTTGCCTAGAGTTTAGGGGATGGGAGAAGGGGGGGGGGGATCGATTTACTCCAATTAAACTGCAATTTATCATACAAGAGGGAATATGTGCAATTTCATGCTGGGAATTTAAACTTTCCTCAGTCCAAGTAAGCCATCACCATGTATTAAAAATACCTGAATAAACTGAATGAAGCAGCACTGAGGCATTGAAGGAGAATGGTCTTGCATGTTTCCATCTTGTAGGATCTTGGGCAAGTTACTCCATTTCTTTTAAACTCAGTTTCCTCGTCTGTCAAATGGAAATAATGATAGCTACCTCACAGTGTCTTGGGTTCTAAAATGTGTGAAGTATATGCAAAATGCCGAGCACAATGCCTGGCACAGAGGAACTCAATAAAAGGTATCTATTACTAGCAGTGAAATTGGTTTTGGACTCCACTGTAAATAACTGACACTTTAGGAATGTGAGATTTATTCACAGCAAGCTGGGAAGAGAAATAAAGTGAAAAAACTGGATTGTGATCTTTTACACTCAAACATTACTTCCTGATGTTGGCACAGGGTATGAGAAACAGGCCAAGTGAACAGAATAGAATGCTCAGAAATATGCCCATGGGCAAAAATGCCCATGTATATATGGAGATTTTACTTATCACAGAAGAGCACTGGAGATGAGTGGGAGAAGGACAGACAATTCAATGAAAAAAATTCGATTGCATATCTTCCTTCTTACCTATACAAACATAAGTCCCGGTAGATTTTATTAAACTCCACAGGGAAAATGATAAAACTTTAGAAGAAGTAAGAGTTATCTTTATGACCTCCAGGTAGAATTTCTTAAACACACAAATGTATAATCCATAGAGAAAAGATTCATAAGTTTGACTACATTAGAGTCAAGAATTTCTGCTCACTAAAAGCTATTATCTTAAGAAGAGTGAGAATATAGGCCACCAAATGTAGACATTACAACACTTACAACTGACAAAGGATTAAGTATTATGAGCTTATAACAAACTGCTAAAAATTAATAAGAAAAAGACAAACAGTTGATAGAAAAATGTGCGAAAGAACAGGAATTTTATAGAAGAGGAAACTCAAATGTCCAGTGAACAAAAGTGCCCTATTTCACAAACTGAGGCAGTAACAAAAATCATTTCATGCTTAGAGTTAGATTATCATTTCACAGTATCAGGTTGGCAATTATAAGTTTTCATGAAGATGTAGACAGGCCAGGTAATGCTTACCCATGGCATTAGAGGTTAGAGGTTAAATTAGTGCAACTTTGTTGAAAACATTTTGCATTACACATGTTGTGTTTACTCTAAGCCCCAACAATTCCATTCTTTGGTATAAACCCTTGAGAAACTCTCGAGCGTGTGCACCAGAAAACACATTCAAGAATGTTCATGCACCACTGTCATCCTAGCAAAAATCCAGAAACAATCCAGATGCTCATCAACAGTCTAATGAATAAATAAATGATGGCATATTCATAATTAAACATTATATCCATGTGAAGGAATCTCAAAGATTCTGTCAAGTTAAAGAAGAAATTCAGAGAAGAATACATACAGGATAATTTCATCTCTATAACATTCAAAAACAGGCAAAAATAAATGTATTGCTTGGGGATAGTGACACAGTGCAACCACCAAGAAAAGCAATGGAACAATTAACGTAAAATGCAGGTTGGTACCTCCACGTGGGGTGGGAGAGGGTGCAGACAGGGAAGGGACCCAGGACTTCTAAGTGCTGTTGATATTCTGTTACCTATTCAGACTGAAGTGTACTTTGATGTTCATTTCATTCTTCTTCTTTAGAATGGACATACATTTTTATATATTCTTTCGTATGTATGACCTATCTCCTACGTTTTAATTAAAAAATAGGCAGTCTTTGCTTTAACCCATCCGTGATGCTAAAAGTCAGGACCTCGAGGACTTCAAATGGCGTGGACTAATAAAAAAGGGACAAGTACAAATATTAGGTGTCCTCCACGTCCTCTAGATAAAATAATAAGGCCTTGCCTGTGGCTTTGCAGTAAATGCAGTATCCCTGCCAAGTACTGCAATCCATAGCTCAGTGACCCTTGATAGAGGCATGATGACCACGGTCCCTTCATCTGTAGTGAAACCTGGCCCCAAATTCAGGCAGATTCAAATGGACAAACCAGTGAAATGGAGGCCTTTAGTATCTTTCCAAAAAAAGCCTAATAAAGGCATAAAGGTTTTTTTCTCTACCACAGTGAGTACATCCTGCATCGCGTTAACCTACTGACACTATTTGTAATGGCAAAGAAAGGTCACGAAGCCTAAATCTGCTTGGCAAGATTCCCCACCACAGTCTTCTAAAAAACACAAGCTTGATTAAATATCAGCTCCCGTCTTATTTCCAAGGAGGCCACGCAAAGGTTACGATGGGCTCAGGTGTGCTGAGCTCGGCTATTATTCTGTCCCTCATTTGCATAGCGTCTGCTCTCTGCATCACTCAGCACATCTACTTCAGGGTCTCACATTAATTCTCTATCCACCCTAGCAGCATGGGGATGGGGTAAACCGGGGTCTCCACTTTCTGTAAACGGGGAAACTAGAGTCAGACAAAGACAAAGCAGTTTTAGTACTGGCAGACCTTGTTTTACTGCACTTTGCTTTATTGCGCTTTGCAGGTACTGCGATTTTTACAAATTGTGTACATTTGCGGCAACCCTGCATCAAGCAAGTCTACAGGCGCCATTTGCTCACTTCATGTCTCTGAGTCATATTTTGATAATTCTCGTAATATTTCAAACTTTTTCATTATATCTGTTAGGGTGATCTGTAATCAGAGATCTTTGATGCTACTGTTACTACTCCCTGAAGGCTCAGATGATGGTAAGCATTTTTTAGCAATAACGTATTTTTAAATTAAGGTACATACTTTTTTTTAGACATAATGCTAGTGCACACTTAATAGACTACAGTACAGTGTAAACATAACTTTTACATGTACTGGGAAACAAACAAAATTCGTGAAACTTGTTTTATTGCGATATTCACTTTATTGCGGTGGTTCGGAACCAAACACTAGTATCTCCAAGGTCTGCCTATAATGAGATTAATTCTCTCCCTCCTAAAAGTAGTGATTCCGAGGAGGGTCAGCCTCTATAAACTTGGGCTTTGGGACAAGTTTACATGGAGCGGAAGAGATGATGAGAGCCCCACATCAACATGATGTGACCTTTCCAGGTTACCTGAAGGGCTGAGCCCATTGAGGTGGCTTTAGGCCACATTTCCCTCTGTGTGATGCCCTAGTCTACTCTAGGATTTACCATAGCTGCCGAAACACTAACTTCCACCAAAGACCTAATTCACTGGGAAGCTCTAATTTGCTAAAAAGTCAAGTGATTAAAAAACCATACGTCAAGAGGAAAATAAAGACTAATTTCATTTCTGTTTTGCTTTTCGAGGTACAAAGAATAAACCCATTGTAGCCTCTCTGACCCCATATATTTCTTGAACTTTCTATGTCAGTTTCTGCTGCCTCAGTCTCTCCATTCTTCCCAGTTCCAGACCAAGGAATCTGCTGCACCCAGATCACATTTTGTGGGAGGCCCATCAGGGTCATATGTCAAAGGCACTGTCTAAATTCTGGGCTACCCCTTGTCCAACGTGCCGGGGTGAGAGGAGATGGGGAGGAGGTACAGCATATAAAATAAGACTGCGGCAGGGGCTCTGGATGGACAGCCTTCCCTTACAAGAAGTTTGGGAGAGGGAGGTGGGCAGGAAATACAGAAATTTTAGTTTAACACACATTTTAAAGAATAAAATTTACTGCTTAATGTCAAAATCTTCTGCAAATACTAAAATTACATAAATCCAATAGCATAAGCTTTTAAAAAGCTCTATTATCTCAAAAATAGTTTCAGAAAACAGGATGCAGCAGTCTAAACCTGTCTGAAATAAACGTAATGAAAAAACAATCCTTTCGGAAGTGGTGAGGCATGATAACAGTTCTCTTTGCCTAAGCACTTCGTTAAGAAAAGTTTTTCCCAATGACTGTTTCTATCTTTTTAATTACTTAACAAGAAGTGTCTTTATGGCTCTAAGATAAAATGCAAAAGTGAGTCACCTGGCATGACAGGACAACTACTGTAGTCATAACTCACATCCTGCTCCCACCAGAAGAAAAATAGAGCCAAGGACCCGGTGATGTACACAACGTCATAAACACTTATTGGATGAGGATATTTCCTGTAAAGGCCTTTGGCCAAAGCAATAAAATTCTGGCCTGACCTGACAAGGCTACTCACAGGCAGGAACATGCAGACTGAAAAACAGGGGCTGGTGCTCAAGAGAAAGAACAGATCTTAGTCTCTTGCTCCAAGATGTGGGTGCAGCATGTCCTTTGACCTGCAACAGGAGCTCTCTGCTTCCCCACATCCTGTTGGTCATCTTCTCAGAAAGGCCTTCCTGCCCTTGCCTTGTCAGGCTTAGGCCATCCAGAAGCCACTTTTCTGATCCTCAAGCATTTGTCATCAGCCTCCATCTGCCCCCGGGTATCAGCAAGATCCACCTCCCTACATCATCTGTAACATTCAGAGGATCGCAGACATACCAGCAAAACGGGTTAGTAGCTCTAGCTGCTCATTAACATAAAATGCTAATGTGGAGACCACATGAGAAGAAGAGAGACCAAGTGCCTAATGCCAAAGGGGGATTAATGCATGAATTCCTGTCTATCTGCTCATTTACTTTCTTGAGAGTCATCACCATGAATTACAACCACTCTCCTCCCAGACTCGGTTCCCTCTTGGGCATCTCTCCATCACAGGAGCCTCCTTTCTTACAGCTTTGTCTTCATTACTGTCCCAGAGAGGAACAGCAAGGGAGAAGAAAGCTAATGCAACTTTGTCCTCCCAATTATCTTCCTGTCCTAAAATTAATGGTGGAAATACGTAGCCTGGATGCCCGCTTCCTTATTTCTGTGCCACGGCAGAGATAAGTGGTCAATCACAGAACTCTCTGTCTCTCTCTCTCTCTGAGCCTGAATACTCCATAGTTCTTCTTGCCACAGTGCTGCAGGCATCCTGGAACAACTGAACAGAAATATCCCACAAGAGGAAACCTATTTGTCATCTCCCCCTTAACTCCACCAGCTACAGTTCTGCCAGATCCAGAGAACCCCAGCTCTCCATAGGCTCTTTTCAGATGCTATTTTTCTAAATTTTTTTCCTTAGAAAAGAGGATATAAAGAAGACTATGCAAATCATTCAGGCTTCCATTTTAGAAATCATATTCGGAGAAAGAGTGAAGAATGTAGTGAAGCATACACCACTTCTAAGGTGCATGAGTGTCAAGCTGTTATAGACCACCAGGGGAGAAGAATCTCCTTATCATAGGCTTGAATAAGCTCCACCACCTGTACCTTTCACCCTTATTCCTACAGCTCCAATCATATCACTGCATCCAGCAGGGCAGGATTACAGCCCAGGAGTGAGGCTGACCAGTAGTGGATGAATGATGACACGAAGTAGAAGTATTTGTGTTGGGCTCTTGAGATCTAAAACACTGAGATCTTAGTGTCGATTCTGCTACAAACTAGTAACTGATGTTATCTCTCTGGTTTCCTCATCTCTAAAATGAGAGAGATAAACTGTATCAGGAACTAGTATACACCAAGGGGCAAGCCCAACCCAATGCCTGTTTTTATAAATAAAGTTTTATTAAAACACAGGCACAGTCACTCATTCACGTATTAGCTAAGATTGCTGTCACGCCACCAAGACAGAATAGAGTTGCTGCAACAGTAAACTTATGTCCCACAAAGCCCTAAATATTTTAGGCTCTGTGGGACATAATATTTCTGTTTGGTCCATTTTTATGGTTTCTATTTTTTTTTTTTTTACTAAAGTTCTCATTTTATTTCATGCTTTGATTTCCTGATTTTGTTTGTTTGCCTTCTGTGTCTTCTTGCCTTCAGGTAGTAGTGGATAGGAGCAGGTGGGTTAAGAGAAGGCAGGCCAACCCCTGCACTATATAACTGCCAAGCTCAAATGCCTACATGAATCAGACAGGGAACATAAATTGGGGAAGTACACCAGGTTTAAGGAAATTATTGGAACCACTCATAAACTTGGGATCAACTATTCTCTGACTGGCTGTATTTGTGTTATTAGCAGACTTTATAGGGACAAGCACTTCAGAAATGGGTAGGAACAGCAGAACAAAGGTCTATGAATGGAGGAACATGCCAGGAGGACAGGGAGGAGCCCTTGGGAGCAAAGTGTGGGCGTGAGGACATTCAAATGAGGCTGGGAAGCAAGCTGGGACCATATTGGCAAAGGCTACAACCGCCCGACTGAACAAGGGGAAGCCTGGGTTGTTCGCATGATAAAGGGGTGTGCCAAGATCAATTTTAGGAGGGAATTATCTAAGGTATTGGGGAAAAGGGGCATTCTCTGTAGGATGACCTACTGCTCCCATTTGCCCCGTCTCCTGGGTGGTAGGACTTTCAGTGCTTAAACTGGGACAGTCTTGGGAAACCAGACATTTGTTCAGCCTTGCAGAAACAAGGAGATCTGTCCAGAAGCGATTCCTGTAGTCCAGACACAAGGTGACAAAACTCCTAAGCTAAGGAACCTGTAATCCATTCTGTTCTGACAGACAACTTCCTGCCAAAGTTTCCGTGGAAAGGAAAGGCCTCCTCTTCTCTGCTTATGCCTTGTTCCAGGTGCATTCTAACCATGACCTTTTAGGAGCAAAACCTTACCCTGAAGGACTACACTGATTTGTAGGCATATGGCTGGCCAGTGGAGAAGCTAATGGATAGTGAGCTGTGGGGAGGAGGGAGGGCAAGCTGACGGCTGCTAATAATAATAAAGGCCCCCATGAAGAAGTACTTGTTATGGTCCAGAACTTCACTTGATATTTATAAGAACCCAGTCAATATAAGTATTATTTTCACCCCATTTTTCAAGCGAGGTAGCTGAAGAGGTTGAGTATTGCCCAGTGTCACACAGCTATTAAGTGTGAGAGCCAGAATTTAAGGTGAGAGTCGCCCTAACCTCTACTCCTGCAGGACACCTTACCTCCCCAACTCCAGTCACCCCCTCATCTGTCCTTGTGGGGTCCTGGCCATAAGCACCAATGCCCACCTCCCGAGAACGGCATGAGCTGCTTTAGACAAGACACGTCAACGGCCAGAAAAGAGCCAATCGCCTGAAGGGAATTCGGAGGACAGTCACATGTATAATTAGGTCTGAGAAGGACTGATCTGTCAGGAAAGACTGGAAGAATTCAGTATGTGTGGTTTGGCTAAGCTGAGGCCAAGGGAGGAGGAGGCTGTGGGTGGGGAGGAGAAAGAAAGCAAAGCCATCATAGAATGGGTGGGCTTTCTGCTCAGGACAGCACAAGGAAGCATGGCTGAGAGGAAGGCAAGAAAGTGGAAGCACACAGGGAAGGCTCTAGAAGGATCTCCCACGGAACAAACTGTGCCCCAGAATTCAGAAGGGAACCTAGCTAGACACCCACCCTGTGTGATGTAATCCAGAAAGATCTACTTGACAAGGTTGGTGAATGCATAAAAGCTCTGGTTTCCCTCTTTCCAAGTGGGATGCATTTCCTTAGCACAGCACAAAATTCAAGGTCCTTCCATGTCTCTCCAGCCTTCGGATCATCCCCAAGTCTCTCATTTGTGACACTGAATTGCTGAATTCTACCCCAGAGTCAATTCTCAATTACACAAAAGACAACAGGCTTGGAGACGTGGAAAATTAACCCAAGTACCACTGTGCCAGTCCCTGAGTCAAGTGCTGTATAAACATTGTCCTTTATTCACCTGTCCAAGATCACATAAGTGGTTAGCCTGTCTCCAAGTATGTTTTTTTTAAATTCCAGGCCCCGATCTCTACTTATTTGTTTCTTAGGTAATTTTATGAGTCCAGCACTGTGCTAAAATCTGGGCCTGTATGGGTGACCAAGGCAGGCTCAATCCCTGACCTCACAAAATGCATAATCCAATGAGGGAAACAGAGATTCATGTGATACTTACTCAAATCACTGATGTAAGATGGTGTGAAATATTATGAAGGAAAAGAATGTGGTGTGTATGAGACCACAAAACAAAAGGACAGCCCTGAGGTAAAAGAAAAGCTTCCCTAAAGAAGGGGCAGTAAGACTGAGGCCTTAGGGAGGAGGTGAGGGGGCTGTGTACTGAAGAATTTTTACCCAAAGAGAGGTCTCGCCTTTGCCTCAGATACTGGGAGGTGATCTCTGGGCCCTCAGAATATGATGCTTGATAGGAGTGTCTTAGTTTGCCTGGGGGCTTTGGTCACTGGACAGTCTAACAATATGATTTATGATGGGGGCTTTGGACCACATTACATTAATTCTACCTCTGGAAGGCTTGGAGACTGAATGTCAGCCATGTGGGAGGTATACGATTGAACCTCAGTGAAAATTCTGGACACCAAAGGCTTGGGTGAGCTTTCCTGGTTGGCAATACTCTGTGCAGGTTGCCAAACGTCTATACCAGGAAAGTAACATGCGTCCCAACTCCACAGAAAGGACAATGGAATATCATCCAACAATCCCACTTCTGAGTACATATCCAAAGGAAGTGAAATCAGGTTCCCATAGAGATATCTGCATCCCCATGTTCACTGCAGCATTATTCACAATGGCCAAGACAGTGGAGGCAACCTAAGTGTCCATCAATGAATGAATGGATAAAAAAGATGTGTTATATGTATATATACAATGGAATATTATTCGGCCCTGAGAAAGAAGGAAATCCTACCATTTGTGACAACTTGGAAGAATCTCGAGGGCACTATGCTATGTGAAATAAGTCAGACAGAGAAAGACAAATACTGTCCGGTATCACTTATATGTGAAATCTAAAAAAAGCTGAACTCATAGAAACAGAGAGTAGATCGGTGGTTACAAGGGTTTGGGAGGTGGGTGGAAATGGGAAGATATGGATCAAAGGGTATAAGTTTCCAGTTATAAGATTAACAAGTTCTGGGGAACTAATGTTCAGCATGGTGACTATAGCTAATAATATTGTATTATATACTTGAATGTTACTGAGAGCACAGATCTTGAATTTACCACCACACACACACAAAATGTAATCATGTGACAGGATGGAAGTGTTAACTACTGCTATGTTGGTAATAATGTTGCACCTTATATACATGTATCAAAGCAACACATTGTACACCTTGAACTTACACAATGTTATATATCTATTATATCTCATTGAAGCTGGAAAAAAAGAAAGGACAATGGAAGCGCCACATCTAGTAACTTTCCTGGACTCTGCCCTAGTGCTTCTTCCCTTGGCTGGTTTTAGTCTGAATCCTTTCACTGTAATAAACCGTAACTATAAGTATAACAGCTTTCACTGAGTTCTGTGAGTCCTTCTAGAGAATTATTGAAACTAAAGGTGGTTTGGGGAACCCCTCAAACTAGGAATTGGTGGAATGGAATGGTCTCCTGTGGGAACTGTTCCCATCTCAGGTGCTGAAAGAGGAAAAGTCCCCTGGGCAGAGGGCAGGGCATTCTACTTTCAGCACTGGGCCAATTTGCTCTTAACAGCAAAATTGTTTTTTGCATAAACCCCCAAGCCTCACTCTTTTACTCAATTGACTGAATATTGGCTATTACAAAAAAACACTCAGTGCCTAGTAAATGCTGCTGGGGTTTTTTGTTTTTTGTTTTTTACATTATCTTCTTTCAAGACCTATGAATACAACCACACACTATGTGTAGTACTTATTTTCCTATAAGAAAACATATCTTCCAATGTAATGGTAGGCTTTAGAAATGCTAAATTTATAATGAATCAGAAAAGATCTACAGAGAGTAAAATTGATAATGAGATTCAAGAACGGGGAATTGAGCCAGTGCTTTTAAAAAGGCAAAGAGAAATTGCCTGGAGAAGGAACAGGCAGAACCCTGAATGACTGGGTACAGGTTGAAGGAACTCAGTGAGTCATGACTGCAGGGCATCAACTGACCCAAGGAAGCCAGTTAGGAAAGGCTTGAGAGTGGAGGATAATTCCCAGGGGAGTTTTCCAAATGGATGTGGGAAAAAGAACTGAGAAACTGTGGCCTGAAAGTCCAGGTGGCTATGGAACAGACCTCACTGAAGTGCGAAAGCTTTGATTTTTACATAGTGCATCAGATGGTCTTTCTTCCAAAGTCCCTTCCTGCATCTTTCATCCCCTTCAGTCCGCTCTTTACATGCTGGTTTTCTCCAGAATTCTTCTTTCTTCCAACTTGCCTGAAACCAGTTCTAGGGCAATGACAAATTTTGACCACCAGAGGCTGACCTGGCTGGCCTGCGGGTGGGTGTAAGGGGCAACTCGTAAGTGTTAAAAAATCAAACTCATATGTCATGCAGAGTCAAGCTGAATTCAGCGAGTGAGCTTCATAGTGAAATCTGCCCTGCATGGATTGTATTCTGCCTTGAACTTACACAATGTAAGTTCGATCTGCCCTGCCCTCCTGTATTCACAGAGGCCTTCTCACTTTGTATTAAAGGAACTTTATTCAAAAATAGCATAACGGTGAAGAACATGAGCTTTGGAGTCAGACTCCAGATTCCAACTCTGCCATGGACCAGCTGTGTGACCTTGAGCAAGTTACTGACCTTCTCTGTGCTTTCAATGCATAATGGTGATAATAATAGGGCCTGCCTTATAGGGGTTTTGTGAGGCTTAAATTAGTTAACACATATGAACTTCTTAGAACAATGCTTAGCACATAATTGTTCGGTAAATGATTGAACAATTAGTACGCTCTATCCCAAGGCAACGCAATTAGAATTTCAGAGTATTGGCAATTTTTAAAAAGCTTCCTCCATATCCATGATTTTAATGTACATCCAGGGTGAGAAACATTGCTCTGGAGTTTATCCAACTGCTTCTCCAATATTAACGTGCAAAGGATACTGGGGCTTCTTGTCAAAATGCAGATCGGGATTCCGTAGGTCAGGCTGAGACCCCAGATTCTGCACTTCTAACAGGTGCCCTGGTGAGGCTGATGCTGCTCGTTGGGGACTGTGGACAGCGGGGCCGGGCAGCACACACATTATCTGGAGAAAAGCCCCAAGTGGGCGCTTAGTAACTGCGACTTGGCTACTAGGTCCTTGGGTTGGGAAGCGTGCCTCTATCCAGGACCCACTGGACAGAAGGCGAAAGCACTGAAATCCATCATGCTCTTCTCCAGATGGTCAGGACTCTCCGGCAGGTCGGAGGTTGCACACGTGGGCAGTCAGTGAATTCAGCTGTGCTGAGCTGGGGAGTGGAGACAAGGGCTGGCACAGGCAGCATTTGCAGCCAGAAGGAAAGGATCTAAGACTTCAAAGTAAAAAGAAGTAGAAGAACAAAGTTGCAGCAGCAGATTTTTTTTCTTTCCTCATTCCCTCTCCCCTCGACCTCTGAGCCCCATCATTCTGCTTTCTGTATGCAACTTAACTACTCTCGATAGACATAATCATCCTACATATGATTCTGTGTGTAGAATCATACAGCGTCTGGCCTTTTGTGACTGCCTTATTTCCTTTAGCGTCATGTCTCCAAGTTTCATCCATGTTGTAGCGTGTGTCTGAATTTCCTTCATTTTTAAAGCGGAATAATATTCCATTCTACAGATATACCACACTGTTTATCCATTATTCTGTCAATGGACACGAGTTGCTTCCACCTTTTGGCTATTACAGATAAGCTGCTATGAACATAGGTGAACGACTAACTCCTTGAGACCTTGCTTTCAATTCTTCTGGGTATATGTTTAGAAACAGAATTGCCGGATCATATGGTAATTCTATTTTCAATGTTTTGAGGAGCTGCCATACTATTTTCCACAGTAGCTGCAGCATTTTGCACAAAGTTTCCAATTCCTCCACATTCTCACCAACGCTTGTTATTTTCTGGGTTTCTTTCTTTCTTTTTTGATAGTAGCCACCCTAATGTATATGAGGTCATATCTCATTGTGGTTTTGATTTGCGTTTCCCTATTGATCAGTGATGTTGAGAGCAATAGGTTTAATAAAAATAGATCATCTCAATCTCAGCATTTATAGAGAGCATCTCATTATTTACTACTCATGGGTGGCAGTCTTAGTTTACAGTTAGATGGAAGACTGCTTGAATCATGTCGATTCCAGCTAAGCCAGAGTGGCTGTTCTGTCCACTGACACTATGGTGGGCATTCCCCATGTCTCCCCAGATCCCTTCCTCAATCACTGCTTAAAAACTCTGCCTAGGACTTTTTGCCTGGCAGTGGGAGAATCCTCTTTCATCTCAGCATATGGGAAGTGCCAAATCAGAAGTGATGGAGAATGAATGGCCCCAGAGCAGCCTGCAGCAAGTGGCAGATGGAGGGCTGGTGGATAAATACCCCAGCTGCCTCTCCCCTGTGCTGGGATAAGTCTGAGGCATTTCTCCACTTCTCCAAGAGTTTCCTGATTGAGTGACTCATGTCCACAGCGGAAATTAGTTTGATGATGCCTCCTATTCTGGCTTCCTTTCTTTCCCTGACCCACTTCCCTACTTCCCTACAAGCATCTCCTTGGATCACATCCTAAATAAACAACCTGTGCTCAAATCCTGGCCTCAGGGGAACCCAAATCAATACGGATGATATTATCCTTCTTTCAGCCACCAACACTTGTTAATAGCACATACCTGTTCTTGGTTGGTGTGAAAAAAGTTAGGGAAAGATTTTTAGGTCTGTGAAAATGTTCAACAGACTCTGTGTTTCGTCTTTAACCTTTCTGCCAGGTTCTATTATTCACATTTTCCCCAGATATGCATGTGCCTCAAGGAGAGTCATATGTCCCATAAACTCACCTCAAATTATAAAATACTTCAAAATAGCATACTGCACATGGGAAATTGCTGAAAAAAAGCATTTTAAGTAATATGGTTTGTACCTTTTCCCATTAAAAATACTTGAGTCTCCAGCACAGTACAACATGTATTAGAACCCACATACATGTCAATCCAAGGAAACATCTTCATAGAGTTTAATGCTAGTAATAAGATAATACAGCTCATAATCGTGGCAATCTTCTGTACCAGATATTTTCTCTATTGGTTCCCCTTGGTGGTTAGTTGCGCCTTCATAAATATCTGGTTCATAACCCTTATACCGAGAGTGAGATTCCAGAAAGCAACTGTTGTATGAAAAACATAAAAGTTTTTTCCTGAAGGGAATTATATACACGTTTCAAGTAGGAGAGTGAAAATTAAAATGAGCCAAGTTCAAAATGGAAATGAGGGGAAGGAGTTGAGAAATATCTTCTCCCAATACTGAGAGGTCATCAGTACCATCCTGGTGGGAAAGTAAACGTTTACCCAAGAGAAGCCAGGAGACGGCTCTAAGTTGCAGTGAAAACAGTAACTAGTTAATACTGAGAATGTAGTGAACAGCTGAACAAACTGAGGTGCCATTAGAAAGATCCAATGTTCCATTTCAAGGTTATGGATGTCATAACAGCAGGCAGCAGTAATACCCAAGCAATTCTGAACTTCAGGATGTGGACAGAGGGTTACAGAGACTCCCCACCAGACATCTGCTCATTTTCTCCATGGAAAAGAACTAAGGGAGTCGGTTCTGATATTTTGATGTAGGTCCATAATAGGAACCCCATGCCCCTCTGAGGGAAATGCACATGCTACAAAAAAAAAAAAAGAAGAAGAAGAAATGTAGATGTAACAGCTTAGTAAATATTCAGTGAAGTCTTCTGTTTAAGGTGTAGTGGTTAAAATTTTTATTTTAAATTTCTCCAGCTCTTGAAAAGGGTAAAATGGCTTGTCCATCATTCAAAAGCTATGACTTTATACATCTGAAACTTTGGTGGGGGGCATGGTGAGGAGGGGGACGGGGGGACCAGGGAGAATATCTGATAACATTTAGCAAAATCAAGAGCCTATAAAAATTTGTTTTTAGCCTCCAAAAAGACTCTACTCCCGTGATTAGTATAGGAGCCAGGAAAATGCAAGAGCTGAAAAGCAGCAGTGTTGATAAAAGTCAAATACTTCTGCTATCTTAGGGATCTATTCACACTTATCAGACATTAATACTGTTTATCAATTCTCTTTGATTCTCAGTTTCTGACTTCTGATACTTCTCTTTGATAACACATTTGCATTTGTCACTAGAAACAAAATACACATTAATAAAGCTATTAATTTAAAGCCAAGGATGAATCAGAGACAATTAGAAGGGAAAAGCAACACCCCAGAAAGGGCTAGGCTTTGCATGAAGCTATGTCAACCAGTTTTAATGGACTGAATGTTTGTGTTCCTCCAAATTTTGTATGTTGAAGCTTTAACCCCCAATGTGACAATATTTGGAAACAGGGACTTTATGGAAGTAATCAAGGTGAAATGAGGTCATAACAGTGGGGCCCTAATCTGAGGGGATTGGTGTACTTATAAGAGGAGACACTAAGAACTCTCTTGCTCTCTTTGGCATGGGAGGACCCAGTGAGAAGGCTGACAACGAAGCCGTATACACAAGCCCCTGTGTACCTGTCCTTTGAAGTAAAAGGCTTTTGCTTTAGTCTCCCAGGCCTCCCTTGAGTCTCAAAAGGCTGACTCAAGAGTTAATGATTAGGAATGCGAAGATGAAGAAACAAAGAATAGCTGTTGGGCTGGAGAACTGGTAACAATTTAGACTATAATTCTGCCACAGCACAGAATCACCGAACTCCCATTTCCCTGAAAGATAGAGATAAAGGCCTGACACACATTCCTAAGTTGTTTTTACAGGAAGCAGACCTCCACCAGATGAAAACTGCTGACCGCAAGAGCACAGATCCTACACTACTTGAAACTTCACCTTGATGCCAACCAATCTGAGAAATGTGCATGAGCTGATCCCACACCCTACAGCCCTCCCTCACACTGCCTTTAAAACCCCTTCCCTGAAAGCCATCAGGGAGTTCGGATCTTTTGAGCATGAGCTGCCTGTTTGTTCTCCTTGCTTGGTGCCCTGCAATAAATGCTGTACCTTCCTTCACCATAACCCGCTGTCAGTAGATTGGCTTTACTGCATGTGGGCGAGCAGACCCAAGTTTGGTTTGGTAACACCATCTGCAAGCTCAGAAGAGAGCTCACACCAGAAATCCAACTGGACAGCACCTTGATCCTGAATGCCTGGCCTCCAGAACTGTGAGAAATAAATGTCTGTTGTTTAAGCCATGCAGTCTGTGGTATTTTGTTATGACAGCCCAATATACTGACTAATACATATATCAATACTAATCAAGGAGAATGTTCCCAACTGAGAAATCACTCTCCCCAAAAATGAGTCATGAAAAGAAAAAGAACATGATCACATGACACGTTCTACTTGGTCTGGTTTGAGGTTGCCAGTAGTGACATTTACACAATGCTTTTAAAAGATATCTTGAAATGCAAACGCTAAACCTCTTTCTTCTCCTTTTAATTCCACATCTTCCATAGCCAGAACTACTAACCTACCCACTGTCCCTCCTGTTGAGGGTGAGAAAACACCTCTCTCACCAGCTACACTGTTGAGGTAACTGCAGAAGAAAACCAAAAGGGAAGAAACAAAAGTATTCCCTGCCCAGAGCGACATCTTTTTTGACAGGGATCATCAGCTCCACTGAGGTTCTTTCAGAAATGAGGAGAAAACAGTGGGAAAATTCCATGGACAGTTTTTGTTTAGCAACATTTATTTGCCTTCCCAAACTCCAGAGAAGATAAGGAATTAGTCTTAACAGAGCTTTAAGTTTAAACACACTCTCTGGGTGAGAAAGACATATTTGCCTTCGTCTTAGAACCGACTCTAGTCCTGGTTCCTAGTCTTTACTGGGGTCCTGATTCCCAATTTCTCACTTCCTTTCTCCACAGGATTCATCACAAGGCATGTATTGAAAAGTCAGTGGCAAAACCTTTGTGTTGGAAAGTATCTAAGATACATCAGTTTCTCCTTACCTAATTGAAAGCCTTTGACATAAACAAACAAAAGGAAACTGATTTTCAGTGCTCTGAAGCTAAGTCTTTCAAACAAAGGAGACCTTGCTCAATGAAATTTCATTTTCTACTCATTTAGCCACAGTTAAATATAGTCATTTTTGAAGAGCATTTCAGAGTCTATTGATGGACAAACTGTACTATTGATTGGTACCAATTGTAAACTCTAAGTTTCTCATCCAAATCCTTTTAATTGGTCTTAAGTGACACTCTTTTAAATGACTTTGGGAAGAGAAGAGGGAGAAACATGCCAAGGATAACTCACACAAAGAAAATTTACATGCTGTCTTTGTTTCCCTTTCTCTGGCATAGATACTGACTACCAATTTTTTTCCCCCCTTGAGGAAAGTAGTGAGAATGTGAACAGCAGTCTGGATTTTTCTTGTTCTGTTACCATAATTAGAAAAGTCGGATAAAATTATGCAGGAGCAGATTGAGGGAGAAATATAGCTCGGCTTTCGTATGAAATAGCTACCTCTTTTATAAATTCAAAGGTTTTTCTCTCCCTGCAAATATCTTTCATCTCTGAGTAGTTACTGTGCCTCTTTTAAGTCTGTTTTCAGGTTGAAAGATAAGCACACTCTTTAAAAAGGTTCAAGCGTTGATGGGAAGCATGTTCATGACCATCGCTGCCATTGTTATGAAATACCGCCCTGATCGCTGGGAAGACACCAGTCTGAGACAGGCAAAAAACCACCACTCCATAATTACATGGTACTGACAAAATCAGGTTGGGATTGAAGGAACCAGACACATCATTTCCACAAAAACTGAAAATGCAACCTATCAAATCACTCTTTGATTAATCATCTTATAAGATATTGTCTATAAGTCACAGCTAATACTGGGAAGAACTGTGAAAATTCAATGAGCAGATGCCAAATTTTTTAATGTATCTGAAGAGCTATTCAAGGATTCAGTGGTATGTCCTCTTTGACATTTTCCTTTCCTTCCATCCCCTTCTTCCTTGGTGGGGAAAATGCTTTATGCAAGCCTGCATTGAAACCACAGTCAATTCACAGATAAACATTTAGGGACAGAGAAGCTCTCAACGTGTGCTTCTCGGGCCACCTGAAACAGAATCATCTGGAGTGGTTTTTACAAACCGCTCATTCATGGAGCCACACCAGATGTAGAGAATTAGTCTTGGAGGTTATGGCTCTGGAACTTGAACTTGGAACAGACTGCCAAGGTGGTTCTTGGGTCATCTAAAGTTCTGAGAACCTCCAAGGTGGCCCAAGGTCTAGCGTCACTAGGGATGCGCTGAGTGGGCATTTCAGACTCCAGCCACTCTGGTCCTTGTTCCCGACTCCCTGTCTAACTGGGGGGACACCACTCAGGCTACTCGTGTCCTCCAGATCTCCTGTGACCATTCCCAATTCATCGGCTCACCACCATGGCCCCTCCCCATGAACACCTCCCCACCCGTCCCTGCTCACAAATCTGTAGTGGATCCTCATTACCTAATTCAAAAGAAACTCCTCAGCCTCAAATTCAGAGCTTGAAAGAAGATCCCTTTCTGGCCTGATTCCCTCGCCCTCCCTTGCCCGCTCCCCGTCCGCCATCTGTGTAACCCCCCAGAACGACCGGTTACTCTTCCCGTGCATCAGTGGCGGGGTGCACCACTGTTCCGCCTGCCTTCCTTTGTTCTTGCTCATTGCTTCTGGGCATCTGTTCTCCCAGACTCTCTTCTTCAACCTTACAAGTTGAATTCCAATGTGTCCTCAAGGGCCACCACCTCGGATGTCCCCCTGACCCCTAGCCACCTGGGATCTTTTCTTCCTTGAATCTCTGCAGCATTTTGTTGATACCTCTCCTGGGTTCTCACCTTATTTGGCCTGTTTCTTTCTCTATGCACACAATGTGTAGCTCCTTCAAGCTGTCTTGGTCAGCTTTTACTGCCCTCTAGCATCTAGCATGGGGTTTGAACACAGCAGACCAGCAGTAAATACTTACTGGGCTATTGAATAGACTTGCCCCTCACCTGCATGTGGCACCAAGGCCAGTGGCTTCTGGCTTTGCTCTTCCTCTGAGTTCCACCCGCACTGTCCATCTCCCACCCATGCACCACCAGCTCAGTCCCTTTGTAGCTGAATGCCTGGAACACTGCCCAGCTTCCATCTTCTTCTCCCACCACCGGTCCCCGTCTTTAATCTTTTCTTGAATATCCGGTCCTGGAAAACAGCTCTCTCATTCTCTAGAGGCTGGACAAATTTAGATAAATTCACAAAGTGCTGGAACAAAGAAGGATGGCATTTATATGTGGGACACTAAGAAGGGTCCACTTCCGATTCAAGTGGCTGAGTGTGAGAGCCCAGACCACGAGCCACTTTGCTTCTCGGGGGCCATTCTGCACACACTACACCTCTTTCTCCCAAAGGCTCCTTCCAGTGGATCACACTCAGTTTCTATTATTTCCTATATATTCCTACCAACAAGCATGGCCTTTTGTTACGACATCCCACCTCATCCACCCAAACCCAGGTCTCGCTCAGTTCCACCGGCTCATGGCAACCACACCCTGCTCCCCATCTCTTTGGGGAGAGCTTTTCCATTTCCCCTCCCATCCCTCAAAACCAAACCAACAGCCATCTGTCTCACAGAATCCCTGATGGCCCCCCACGCAAAGCAACCTCTTCCTTCTTTGCTTTGCTAAGTATGAATAGTTAAATTACACATTATAGCATTTAGATACTACTTTGTATTTGGACTTTAATCATTTACATTTTATATGTCGATTTCTCAACCCAGACTGTAAGATCACTGAAGGCAGGGACCTTATAACTTTTCTTGAATGGCACTCCTCAGTGTTTAAACACTTACTGGGACCCTATATATGTTAATGGATTAAATCCCAATCCAAGATATGTGCTTACTAAAATGTGTAAGAAAGTTCCATCGTGCTTTCTGTTAAAATTAATTTAATATGTGAAAAATGCAATAAACCATTTTCTCAGTGAAAGTAAAAGAAGAGAGAGGTGCAATCTGAGGAAGAGATGAAATTTGAGTATAATACTTGGGATATAAAATTAAAAGGCCATTTGCCTTTGAGATGGAACAGATGTGTAATTGATATTCACTGCTCATTTGCCACTTGAATTTTGCAGACATTTAATGCAGTAATTGTTTATACAGTAAGATTCTAAATACCCTTTGGAGAATAGCCCACTTTTCCTATAGTCCCTGTATTCTGTACCAGCAGATAGGAATGGATCCTTTTTTTTTTTTTTTTTGGCTTCGCAAAGGCTTTCTCTAGTTGAGGCGAACAGGAGCTCTCTTCATTGTGGTGCGTGGGCTTCTCATTGCGGTGGCTTCTCTTGCTGCAGAGCACAGGCTCTAGGCATGCAGGCTTCAGTAGTTGCAGCATGCAGGCTCAGAGGTTGCGGAACGTGGGCCCTAGAGCGTGCAGGCTTCAGTAGCTGTGGTGCGTGGACTCAGTAGTTGTGGCATGAGGGCTCTAGGGCACATGGGCTTCAGTAGTTGTGGCACGCGGGCTCAGTAGTTGTGGCTTGTGGGCTCTAGAGTGCAGGTTCAGTAGTTGCGGTGCACGGGCTTTGATGCTCCACGGCATGTGGGATCTTCCCGGACCAGGGCTCGAACCCGTGTCCCCTGCATTGGCAGGCGGATTCTTAACCACTGTGCCACCAGGGAAGTCCCAGGAATGGGTTCTTATAAACCTAGAGCTTTGAAACTGTAATTTTGAAAAACAAATTTGCATGGTGCCTTTTTGAAGACAGTAATATGACCATATCCATAAATATTTTGAATGATATACCCTTGATTCAGCATTCCCCATCTAGGAATTTGTCCTACAGTATATTCAAGCCGTCTGCAAAGATGGATGCATGCGAATCTTCATTGTAGGGTTGTTTGTAATTATAGAATATTGAAGATAGCCTAATGTCCATCAATAATGGATTGTTTAAATAAATTATGAGTCATTCATACAATATAATATTACCAATATATAGTCTTTAAAAAGAATGAGGTAGCACTAGAGGGACTGACAAGGAAAGATGTTGCATATGTAGAGACAACTTCTGGAAGGATACACAATAATCTAAAGGATTAAGGAACTAGGATGGGAGGTTTCCAGAGTGTAAAAAATATATATATACAACCAGCTACATATATCATGTAAAGGTATTTGTATTTTTAAAAACTAGCCAAAAACTTTAATTTGCAAAAAATGGTATTAGTAGTCAAAAGGATTTGGATCCAAGATTCAAATGGCTAAATATCTACCAAGAGTTTCAAAAATCATATTGCCTGTTTGTCTACATAATCATAATTAAAATTATAATATTTATTAAAAAGACAATCTTTCTTCCTTCCTCCCTTCCCATCCCTGGATTCTATTTTGTAACTGTCATCTCTCAAATTTGGATGGTGGCCTGAATAGTGTTTCAAAGGCTGTTGTCAGCAATGACAACAGAGATGAAATAGGTTTAGCTTTTGTACTAATAGCTCTTTCACATAAGCCATTGTCACAGAATGATGGTTATACTTTAAATATTTTGATGGTCCCCTAAAAACATCGTGTACCAAATAAAACACTCACCCAGTCTGTTCTATTTGCAAACCTATCTGGGTCCATGCTTATCTATGGCAGATCCTTTTGGTTCCCTACAAAACAGCCATTACCCTGAACCTTCATCTCTACTGGAAGAGCCTAGAAAAATCAGTGATTCTCTTTCCCAGCCTCCCTGACAGCTGGAGCGGTCTTGCGTGTTGTTCAAGGTTCTTTGTTGCAGACAACAAAATCCACTCTAATTAGTGTAAGCAGACAGGAAATTATTACAGGGTATTAGGTAGTTTAAGAATATATGGGAAAACCAGATGATCAAGGTCATTCACCACCGAGCCAAGAGTGATGCCAAAGCATACCTCCAGACCCCAGAGTGTCACTCAGCCACCACCTCTGACATCAGAGACTGCACACCAGCACCTCCACAACAGCTGGTCCCGAAGAACCTAACACTCTGCCATCTTGCTTGCAAGAAAATCTGCAACAGCCAGTTCTACTCATTCACTTCGCTCCTCCAAGTCTGGTGCCAGAGAGCTAGCTTGGCGGAAGCCAGATCACATGCAGAACCCCAGCTGCAAGGGAGGTTGGGAAATGCATGTTTTAGATCCCCAGCCAATAGTTTAAGAGGGCATTCTGGGGAAGGGTTATGAGAGGGGGGCTGAGTGAACCAATCTGCAACATGTCACATAAATGACTCTGTTCTGACCAAGGAAAATAAGGGGAACTCTGTTCTAACCAGGGAAAATAAGGGGAGATTTTGGGAGAGATTTTCCTCCTTGATAGAAATTAAGAGACACAAGGAGAGCTCTCTTTACTGTTCCTCTTCTTTTTGCTTTTGGACACAGGAGTGAGGGACGTGATGGTTGGAGCTGCAGCCATCTTGGAACTGTGAGGGCAAGCATTGCCAACATCCCCCCAAGCCCCTTACACTTTTAATCTTGCAGTCTCTCTGAGCCTCTCTCCTTGAGTCTATAACAATGCTTGCGATTTCCCCATCTCTGAAATACCTCGTTTCCTCCCACTCCTCGGGCTACCATCTCCTCTCCCCATCTCCTATATCCTCTCTGTGTTTACTCCTCATCTCCTATTTCCTCTTCATTCATTTGTAACCTGGCTTCTGATTTTACCACATTCATGAAGCATCTCGCCATAAGGTAACCACTGCCATCGTGACTGGCAAATCCAGTGTCTCAGTGTTTATTTTCCTCAGTCTCTGCTGCACTTCACAGTCTTGACCATCACACCTCGGTCTTTTCTGGAACCCTCCACTCTCTTGTCATCCAAGACAGCATATGCTCTTGGACCTCCTTCCACCTCCCTGACTTTCTTTCTTTGCCTCTTTTATGGGCTGTCCTTCCACTCCCCACCCTTTCAGTGCCTCACACAGGGCTCACAGCTCCACCCGGTCTATACTCCCCAGGTGGTTTCATTCTCTTGTGTTGTTCTAACCATCCCCTGAATACTGACAACTCTGAATATGCATGTCTTGACCAGAACTCTTCCCCAACTTCACACACATACATCTGACCACAGCTAAACACCTCCCCTAGAATATTTCACTGGCTCCTGAAATGAACCTGTCCAAAAAGAAGGTATCATTAGTCCTTTAAAATCGGTTCCTCCCTGTGATCTCCACCTGCCCCCTCACCCAACATAAAGACCTGAGGTCATCCTTGACTCTTCTCTCTGCCTAGTATATCCAATCAAGAGCTAATCAACTGCTGATTTCACCTCATCATGTCTTTCTCGTGGTCCTACAGCAGTTTGCCACACTTCCTTAGCAGAGTGATCTACACACATGCAGATGGGATGATTTCATTCTCTTGCCTAAAAGTTTTCAAGTGTCTTCCATTCTCTATAAGTGATTACCCAAGCTCCTCAGCAGAGTATGGTCCTTCCTTACCTCTCGAGCCTCACCCTTGGCCTCTCCCTGCCTTGGACATTTGTGCCAGTGATTCTGAACTCCTTGCCTTCTCTGAAAGGTATCATGCAACTGTAAGATTCTTTACTTTCCCCAATTCTTTTTAACTTGGCTTGAAACCCTTCGTCTACTTCATTTCATGGTCTGTACCTTCAAGCTCAGGTACTGCCTCTTCCTAGATGCCTTTACTCAGTCAACAAATGTTTACTGAGCACTTACTATGTGCCAGGCACTGAGCTAAGAGCTAAAGAAGCAAAAGTGAATGAGACAAAGGTCCTGCTCTCAAAAAACTTGCAGTCCACATACCGACCTCCCTCTTCTTCCAGCTTTCCCTGGTGGGTTCAGTGTCCTTTTCTCTGCTCCAGGCATAGATACTGTTGGTTGTCTCTGCAGCAAGCACACCCACCTTCTTCCCTCCCTTTTATGTGAGACAGGGGAAACTGACCCCATTCCCAGCTGCAGCAGGAAATACTGATACATCCAAGCCGAGCAGGGTGGCTCCATGCCCCTTGGCTAGTGGCCAGTTCAGAATCCCAGGCTTCAGCCAATGGGTGCTGGACCTTCCCCTGGGGAGGGTGGGTGATCTGAGTAGGCACTCTCAAAAAGAAAGGAAGAATTTATTGCTCCTATTTTGAGGAGAGATGTTTCCTCTCTCCACCTGGGCTTGAACAGGTGCTGCCGGCAGCCACCTTGTGACCATGTGAGGGAAGCCAGCCTGCAGGCAGAGCCCACAGACCAGAGCAGAGCTAAGAGATCAAAGTGGGCGGGAGTGGGTGTGGGACCACAGCCTGGCAACGGCTTTACCTTTGGACTTGATATATGAACTAAAGAATTTTCCGTTTTAAAGCTACTTGGAGCAGGCATTTATTTTATTTATTAACGGGAGTCATGACGAACCACCCACCTCTGTCTCCCACGGCAGTGGCCCATGAGTCCATTCCTCTCCTCCATCCCCACTGGCCCGGCATTAGTCCAGCTAGCTTGTCAACAGAATGACCCCCATATCTTCTTGCCCAGCCTCCCTCCCCTCAGGTCACTCCTCCTTTCTATCCATTCTCCATACTGCTTCCTGAGTGATAGCTCTGCATCTCAGCTCTGAGCACATCATCCCCTGCTTAAAATCATTAATGACTTGATGTTAGTAAGTTTCAAGTTCAAACTCCTTACCATTTGTTCAGAAAACAGTTTGTGTGTGCCCCTAGCCAGGATTTTGGCCTCACCTCTGCCATTCCCTCTTGCTTTTCCCATACCCAAATGTCACATGGTTGCTGAAACGTACAACTTTCTCACTTGCATCTGTGTCTACTCTTCCCTATACCTGGAACTCCCACCGCCATGATCCACCTCCCAACCCTGATCCTTCAAAACTCACCTGAAACACCAGCGCCCTTTAGAGGTTGCTGCTCTATGCTCCTGTGTTCTACAGCATGCTGACGATTTCTTTGTCATAACATTAACTCGCTGTGTTGGAATTATTTGTTTTTTGACCTTTCCAATGGAAACACTAAACTTCTTGAGAGCAGGGACCAGGTGGTATTAATAAATCTATTCCCATATCCTAGTGCTTTACCACAATGTATGTCTGAGTGCTACCCCCTATAAATGTTTTTTTAAAAGAGAAGGGAGGAAGAGGGGAGGGTAAGGGAGGAGGGAGAAGGGAAGAGGAGGGAAGGGAAGAGGAGGGAAGGGAAGCTTCAAATTTTCCTGCCCTTGGTGCTTCATGCCTTCCGAGTGTTTATTAAAAGGGCCGCCTGGCCCAGAAATCACGGGGAATGGAGAGGAAACGAACAGTTGTTGACGTGGGTAATGTTCATGTCCCCGATTGTAGCAGCATATGGCAGTGGTTGTAATGGCCCAACATAAAGCATTCCTCGACAATATTAATGACCAGCTAGGTTAATGACCGAAGACTAAGCCTCAGGCCATGAACACATTCTCCCTGTCATTAATCCCTGGGAAATGACCTCAGCCGTGTTCATTACGGCTCCATTTTGCTCACACTCCTCAAGAGGGGAAAAAAAGCATTTCAGTCCTAACACCAAGCTATGTCCCATCTTTTACCTTGACACATGGGCAATAAAGACACGAAACAAATCAGGAGTCCAAATACCAAGCATGTAAAGGAAGCAACACTATTGCTTCATTAGCTCCCAATCATCAGGGGGAACTAAACCCGGACCCTTAGAGGTCACAGGTCTGGCAGGTCAGGCCATTCTTCATGCCTCATACATTCTCTGGACATTCTCTGAAGGTATAACATAGAAGCACTAAACACATGTCACTCCCCAGATATTCAGAGTTCGGATGAAAACCTGAAAACTCTAATGCAACTCTTTGCTAATATGGAAAAAAAAATTAAAAATTGGCTTCTTCAGATATCAACCTACCATTCCATCAGTGAATATTTATGGAATGCTTCCACTGAGCAAAGTCCCATAGACAAGCTGTGAGTAATTCAACAAGTAAAAGACCCTCAAGGACCATGAAATTAGGTTACAAAGAATGAATACACACTGTGGTGGTTTTAAACACATCTTCAAATATGTTGACATGTTTGCATCAAGAGGTGAGGGCTAATCCTCTCCCTTTGAGTCTAGCCTTAGTGACTTGTTGGCAACCAGAAGCAAGTCTGCGTGACTGCTGAGGCTAGGTCACCACAGGTCATACAGCTCTGCCTTGTTAGCTCAGATACTCGGCTTTGGGCCCTAAGCCATCACGTAAGCAGTGCAACACCTTGAAGCAGCCATGCTGTGAGAAAGCCCAAGCCACAGGGAGAGGCCCTGGACGGGCACTGTGGTCAACAGACCCAGCTGTGGTCCAGCTGACAGCACACCACCGCCACAACATGTGCGTGGAGACACCTCCAGGAGATGCCAGTGCCCAGCTGTCCAGTGAGCCCAGATTCCGACCCTACCCAGCTGAGGCTCCGGACACTGTAGGGCAGAGACAACCATTCCCGCTGTCACCTGTTGGAACTCCTGACCCGTAGCATTAGTGAGCACAATAAAACGGTTGTGTTAAGTCACGAAGTGTGGGATAGTTGCTACGCAGCAGTACTAAGTGGAACGCACACACGCACACACAGGATAGATAACTCCAGCTGCTTTGTGAAGTTTAGTAATAGTTTGCTTATGTACATTCCTAGCTCAGCCGTGCACTACAGAAATCTGTAACCGACACCTAGCAAAAGAGCTCCTTGGCTGCTCCAGTGAGGCCACGTGGTGCATTTAACGTAAGGAAAATTAATTCCACAGTCAAGGTAACGTTGATCTGGTCCAAACGTGGCCTTGTGCACCAAGCTACTATGAACTCTTTCTAACCACAACTGTTGGAATTCCCCTTTCGCAGGCTTGGCCTCCTGTTCTTTTCTCCCCATGATCTTTCTTCAGGGTTCCTGAGTTTCTGGACTAACTTCCAGTTCTGGCCCTCCAAATCTAATCATGGACCTAAAGGGACCAGCATCTCCAACTGCCCATCAAACATCTCTTCTGGGAAATCCTGTTATTACCTCAGCCCCTTCCACTCAGGATCCTACGTGAATTGCAGCCCATTCTCCTTCAAATTGTATTTCCCACCCCGAAGGTGTTCCCATCTATCACCACTCCCTGCGGCTCCAATAGCCAACACGCTGTCGTCCTGACTGATCCCTCCCTGGGCACGGTCCCCTGTCGTCAACCCGTCATATCGTTCTGATGCGTCTGCCTGCAGGATGCTCCTTGAATTCATCCACTTTGCTCCTCGCTCACGGCCACCACTACGCTGCCTCTTCACCTCCCACCCGAATTTGTGCAAGTGACTCTGGTGTTCTCCCTTCCGTCTCCCCAGTGCAGCCTGCGTGCCACCTCCACGTTCGACTTCCCCACTGCCACACCCACTAAGTCAGTCCTCACTCAAGACAGGCTCCCCTCCAGGTGCTCACAGAAGCATCTGCAGCCTCTTCCTTCATCTGGACACAGCTCGCTTCGCCAGCTTTCCTCCCCCTCCAACTCCTGCCCTTCATTTCGTCCCATACGCTCCCGACCAACCCCTCCTTCACATCCCCGCCTCTGCCCTCGTCCCCTCTCTACACTTGGCTGTTCATAATCATTTCCTCCTGAATCTCCCTTATCACTTTGTTCCTTTTGCTGGGAAGACACTTCCTCTCTTCCCTCTCCCATCAAAAATAAACACACCCCAATCCCACTCCTGGGTATTTAACCAAAGGAAATGAAACCAGGATCTCATAGAGATATCTGCACCCCCATGTTCACAGCAGCACTATTTACAATAGCCAAGACATGGAAACAACCTAAGTGCCCATCAACAGATGAATGGATAAAGAAGATGTGGAATATATATAAAGTGGAATATTATTTAGCCATAAAAAAGAAGGAAAGCCTGCCACTTGCAACAACATGGATGGACCTTGAAGGCATTGTGCTAAGTGAGATAAGCCAGACAGAGAAAGACATACTGTGTTATCTCACTTATATATGGAATCTAAAAAAGCAAAACTCATAGAAACAGAGAGTAGAATGGTGGTTACCTGGGGCTGGGGAGTGAGGGAAAAGGGAAGATGTTGGTTGAAGGGTACAAACTTCCAGTTAGGAGATAAATAAATTCCAGGGATCTAATGTACGGCATGGTGAATATAGTTAATAAGCTACTTGAAAGTAGCTAGGGAGTAGATTTTAGATATTCTCACCACAAAAGAAAAAAAAAAAGAGTTGGTAATTATATGACATGATGGAGGTGTTAGCGAATGCTATGGTGGTAATCATTTTTCAATATATGACTGTATCAAATCAACATGTTGTACAGTTTAAACTTACACAGTGTTATATATCAATTATATCTCAATAAAACTGGGGGAAGTGCACCCTTTGAAATGGCTTGATGTCCTTTTATCCTGCAGACTGTCTTAGCTAGGTCTCTAAGCCTCCCTCCCGTCCCCCCTGCCCACACGACCACCACCACTCCTCTGAACTCCTTCCTGCACATTGTTGGTACCACACCCATTAATGCAGGGCCATTTCCTTTCATGCAATGGTACCTCGACGTTGTCTGTAATTCTATTTCTCTCATGAGATTAAAGCTCTGGGTAAGGGCCATGTGCTGGACTTACCTCAAATTCCTCCCAGAGCCTGGTCCAGTGCAAAAGCTTGGAAATGCTCAAGCCAGACCTCAATCTACCCAGTCTACTGAGTGCAGTGCCAGGAGCTGAGGCTTGCTAAACTCCTTCCGGTCCTTCAGCGTTTTCCCTGGCTAGAAAGCCCAGGCCATAGCTTTCAACCACGGTTTCCTGCTTACCAATCACCCTTCAGCCTAAATGCCACCTCCTCAGAGGAGGCTTCCTTGGTCCTCCACTCTAAAGCTAGAGTACTGTCTCCCCATCATTGTTTTAAATTCCTGATAGGGCACTTATGACTCTTGGATATTTCTATTTATTTTCAATCTCTCACCCAGAGAATGTGAGCTCAAGCACAGCAGAAGCCCCATCCGGCTTGTTCCCTGTTGCATCCTTTACATTAAAACAGTGTCCAGAAGATAGTAGATGCTCAGTAAATATTTGTTGAATGAATGGATGGCACCTACTCTCTATTTTTGATGTGCTCACATTCTATTAAGGAAAATAGATATAAAAGTCAAATATCATACAGCAGTGTTACCAATAAGTGAGATAGACAAAAATATATGAATGAAATATACATGAATGAATGAAATAAAGGAGAAACTTAAAGAATGATAATCCAGATAGTGGAAACAGCACATCCAATAGTGCATGGGCTTGAGCCATCATGGCATTTGTGAGGGGTGAGGGGTAGGAATCGTTCAATGCTAGAATAGGAATTTTGAGGGCTGGTGGAGGGAACAGTGGGACATGAGGCCAGGCAGGCGGGCAGAGGCCAAAGCTAGAAGTGATATATGTTATATTAAAAAGCTTGAGCCTTATTCCATGTGTAATCAGGTGTAATCAGAGGATCTTAGGTCTAGAAAGTAGACCTTCATTTTATAACTATCACTCTGGAAAATGTACAGAAGACAGACATAGAAGGAAGAAGACCAGGCAGGTGGCTCTCCAGGTAGCCCAGGTGCATGAGATTATAGACTTGAATGATGGCACAGGCAAGGGGATGGGGAGGAGGGGCCAGATGAGGGAGAAGAGGAGGAAGCAGAAGCACCGGGACCCGGTGATAACTGGTCAAGGTGGATGAGGGAGAAGAAACAGCCGAAGGTGAATTCTGGGATGACAGGGAAAATGATGTTTTCACCAATGACGCTAAGACATGCAGACTAATGAGGAGAACGTAAGTCCTCTCTGGGGTGTGCTGAGTCTGAGGTACCTGTGGGATAAGCAGGAGGATAAATCGACAAGCATTTAGATTGGTAGTCATCAGGAGCTTGGGGCAAGCCTGAGCCACAGACATAATCAGAGAGTGGAGAATGTAAGACGAAAGTTAAAATCACGGGTGTGCATGACGTTGCTTGGGGACAGGAAGTGCATCTACCGCTCAGGAAAATTAGGTCTCCAGGTCTAGATGGTGAGACTAAGATTTCAATATCGAAGATTATAGAGAGCACTCATCACTGAGATGCAGGTCAATGTTACCTTGACATTGGAATTGTGTCTCACTCAGTATGTACCACATGGTCTTAGTGAAGCATGTTTCCAGGACCTTTGATTACGACCAGACTACATATCATATGTCCCAATTTCCTATTTTGGCAGAGAATTCAATGAGAAACTGCTACCTGCACCAGGAGCATACGCTCTCCACACCGCTATTAAACTTTGCAAAGCAGCCACACAGTTAATTTTGAGCAGAGATGCACTAATAGCTGCCTAGTCAAGTGTACCAGGCCTGGATGGCGTGCATTTTGCATTTGCCAGAGAGAACATATTGCAGCCCATATTTTAATCATCTCCCCTCAGAGGGTAAGAAAATTTTGTTAGTTATTCAAGACGGGAATGCAAATTTAGATTTGCTCACAACTGGAATGGTTCACCTGACCCTCGGAGCATCTGTTTTTCTAAAACCATTGGCTGATTGTCCAAAAGTGGTCACAGATCGTCCAGAGACTGGGTTGCAGAAAGAGGGAATTGGGCAACTTTTTATTTTAGGTTGACTCTGGCTCATGCAGGAAACCCAATGAGATGAGTTCAGGTGGATGGTCGTTTCATATCATTTTATGATAAAGCAAGCAACTGTTAATACAGTTGGCCCTCCATATCCATAGGTTCTGCATCTGCAAATTCAACCAACCACAGATCAAAAATATTCGGAAAAAGAATTCCAGAAAGTTCCAAAGAGTGGAACTTAAATTAGCCGTGTGCTGAGCACTGCTGAATCCACGCAAATGAAGTGACGTGTAGGCACACCCTGCTGTAGCCTCCACCTTCTCAGGCCCTCAGTCACTCCACAGCACTGCTGTGTGAACCATGTTTCACCTCCTGTCTTATTTGTTCATTGCTTGTGTTGTGTGCACCCTTTCTCTCTGTGAAAAGATGACTCCTACAAAGCAGTTAAGTGGTCAAAGCCATCCCTCAAAGGCTGAGAGAGAGCATAAAGGGCTATTTCTTGATAGGAAAGTTAAAATCATAGATCTTTTGAAAAGTGTCGTGTCGCTTGCCAAAGGGCCAGAGTCAGTGAGTTCAAATCCAACATTCAAGCAATAAACCAGAAAGAATCTGAAGTTCATGGAAGTGTTTGCGCTGCTCCTCCAACAACAAACGGGGTCTCTCTGGTTGCTGATAAAGTGCTTGCAAGACTGAGAAAGCATTAAGTGTGTGGCTAGAGGACATGTCACAGAAGCATGTCCCTGTTGATGGCCAAATTATGTGTGAAAAAGCACTTAGCCTGTATGAGCACTACCGTGAGAGGGTCGAGAAGAGGAAGGAGTTTAGACCTAGTGAGAGGTGGCCATGTAGCTATGTATAGTGCTACGGCCTCAAGAACGTAAAGATCACGGGAGAATCCACATCGCCTGATGCCGAGGCAGCATCAGAGTTCCCAGAAGAGCTCAAGAAACTCACGGAAGAGAGAGGCTACCTTCCAGAACAAGCCTTCACTTGTGATGATCCGGGCTTGTTCTGGAGGGAGATGCCCAGTCATATCTCCATCCCTGAGCGCCAGTGCCAAGCAAGCCCTGGGGCTCAAAGCCTGGAAAGATCTTCTTACTCTGGTGTCATGTGATGACACAGCAGGTCACATGAGCAAATGAACAAACGATCCCCAGGCTCTTAAGAACAAAAATGAAAACTTCCCGCCCTTGTTCTGGCACCACAACAAGAAGGCTTGGGTAACGGCCATCTTGTTCTTGGAATGATTCCACCAGCGCTTCATTCCTCAAGTGAAGAAATACCTTGAAAAGAAGGAGCTGCCATTCACGGTCCTCCTTGTAAGTGACAATGCTCCCAGCCACCTCCAATCTCTCTACTTTGCCGCCAAGGATGTGGAAGTGATGTTCCCATCTCCTACACTATATCACTGCTGCAGCCCCGTGATCAAGGCATCATCAAGTGCACCAAGGTGACTTACACCCCCTCACCTTCGGGAGGATTTGTGCTGCCCTTGATGCCAACCTGACAGCAGCATCACGGATTTGTGGCAGCGCTTCACAATCCCAGAGGCTGTGGATGCCATCAGGCGGAGACACTCAATGCACGTTAGAAGCCTTTATGGAGTGACGTAGTCAGTGATTTCAGGAGCTTCCCTGCTCTTGATAAAAAAGTCAGGAGCACCTTGAATGCTGCAAGGGAAATTGGTGGGAAAGAATTCTCTGACATGACTGAGGATGATGTTGAGGAACGTGTAGAAAAGCACAGAGAAACCCTTACCAACGCTGAAATTCTCCACAGATGATGATGAAGATGATGGTGATGCAGAAGATTATAGGAGGCAGAGCCATCAATTTGGACACTTGAAAATTTTGAGGCAGGCTTTCAACATGCACAAATGTTAAAAGATATGATTCTTGAGCACGATCCTTCCATGGAACGAGGCTTCTGTGTCACCAGAGGGATAACAACATGCCTACAACCACCACAAGATGTGTTTGCTGATGCAAAGAAAAGGAAGAACCAGCTTCCTGTAACAATGCTTCTAACTAAAGCATCTGCAACCTTGAAGCCTCAACCTTCGACGCTTGAAGATCCCGAGCCCTCAACCTCCACAGATCACTGACCTCCTCCAAAGCATCAGTTTCTACAGTCGGAACCCAGTTCTTCCTACGTATTGACAGATGATCCTTCTGACGTCCTGTGAGAAGCTTCAAGTTAGCCTGATGTCTCACCACTTACCTACAGCCCACATGCCTTGTCACCTCATCACATCCGCACTGTAGGTGCCATACAGCAGCCATCGTCATCACCATTATCACCATCACCATCATCACACGAGGGTCACCAAGAGAGAAGAACCAGGGTTTTGGGGTGTGTGTGTGTGTGTGTGTGTGTGTGTGTGTGTGTGTGTGTGTGAGAGAGAGAGAGAGAGAGAGAGGGAGAGAGAGAATAAATTTATATTTTCTATTTAAATTTATATTTTTCTATTTATAATTATATTTTCTATTTGTACTTGTATTTTAAATATTCTGTGTTTTATTCTATGTATTTCTCTTTCAGGTCATTAAGTGAAAGCAGTCCCTAATAATATTACATTGTTGCTGACATGTACTACGTAGCTAGGCCTATGATGGTTGTGCCTGTACTGAACCTGTACAGACTTTTTTCTTGTCATTATTCCCTAAACAATATAGCATAACAACTCTTTACATAGCATTTACATTGTATTAGGTATTATAAGTAATCCAGGGATGATTTAAAGTGTATGGGAGGATGTGTGTAGGTTATATTAAAACACTATGCCATTTTATATGAGGAACTTGAGGACTTTGGTATCCACGGGGGTCCTGGAACCAACCTCCCAGGGATACTGAGGTACAACTGTACTTACTATGAATTGGCTTTGGTCCAGGAACAGTGCTAAGTACTTTACATGCACATCTCATTGAATTATTCCAAATCTTATGTAGTAGCTATTATTACCCCACTTTAGAGATGGCAGGACTAGTTCAACCTGACATAAACTATTTAGACAACTGGGCTTTCCCATTTATCTTTATTTTGAGGGAAACGGAACCTATGATTTAGGGTTCACTGATGCTTTACCTCCCTGACTAGTTCTGTAGGAGCCCCATAATGGTAAACTAGGTGCAATGACCACTGTAAGGGACTTCTATTGTTTTTGCCTTGCTATATCCCTTCCCCTCTTCTGGAGGTTCTTTTCCTTTTGGAACCTGCCCTTCCCATTCCATGTGATTCAGATGGAGTTATCACAGCCAATTGACCCATCTCCTTCCTCACCTCAGGTCCAGAAACAAAAGCCAACCTGCTTAGTCAAAGAACCCACCCCTGGACCCAGTGATTTGCCTGGGACAAGGCTATTATCCAACAGGGCCAAACAGATGGTAAGAAAGGAACTTGTAAGGAAAGTCTTGCTCATTTATCTGGGTTCATTAACTCTAAGGACAAGTAACCCCAGAGCTGCTGGGGGAAGAATCTGTCAGAGCCTGAAGGTGACAGAGAGCAAACTAGAATCAAGACACCGGGAGAGGCAGAGAAACAGGGTCTTGATGCAGTCACTCAAAGTCCTCAATCCAGCTTTTTCTGGAACTGTGTCATTTCTTGGACTTCCCAATTACATCGGTCAATACCTTTCTCTCTTCACTAATGCTAGTTTGAGTAGGTCTCTGTCTCAACCAGAGAGACAGATTTGACATAAAATGAAATAAAAATATATTTAGCAAAAAAAAATGATCTAAGAGAGGTGATGTGACTGTCATTGATTTCAAATTTCACCCTCTGAGACGAATAAATTTATACATTAAACACTAATGACAAAAATTGTTGATATCAAGATTTCAGATTTACCCATAGAAAATTGCACCTTAGAAACTAGATAATTGCGTGTAAGAAGGATTTTAGCTACTGCCTTAGTTGTAACAATGACATGAGATTTCCCAGAGACTTCTGAATAATTATTCTACTTTAACTAAACCAGAAAGATAAATGATACTAAGAACCAGTCACACCTGTAGACCAGAACATCCAGGGTCCCTGTCCCAAGCCCCATGTTTAGATGGTCCCACACCGTGTACAATATTTTAGATGGTTACACTCTGTAATATTCTCTGAATTTCCATAAAGGCTGTCAATATCACATTTTCAAACTTATGAGTTAGCCATCATGGAAACCTGGGTAATATCTCAATTTCACCTTGGGCAAGTCATTTAACTTCTCTGAGTCTCAGCTTCATTATATAAAAGAAAGAGTGCCTGTCCCACTCGGCTTGCAGAGGACATCTGGTAAGACAACAGATGCAAAAGCACTTTGAAAAGACATAAGGATTATTATTATTAACTCAAGAGCAAGATTCCTCAAGACAGAACTCAATTTTATTCTATGCCCTTTGCCAATGGGGATCTGGAGAAAAATCTGTGGTCTTATCAGAAATTCTCAATACAGATCTGTCACTTGTCGAATTTAGATGAAAATTAGGTTATAGTAATAGAACTAGAACCTTGGTCACACCCCAGCCTGCCCTTCTGACCATGTAACCCTGTGTTACCTACAGCCACTCTATCTAAACCAGATGACTTTTCCATCTCGCAAACACAATCTAGACTTGGTTGTAATTCAGTCACTCTCCTCACCTCAAATCTGCTCTCTTAACACATCCATTCCTCAACATATTGCCTAGCTTTGCCAGTTCCTCCATTCTAACAATCAGTGCACACCAGGACTTCTGAACTCAGCACACCCCAGGGCTCGCTCGGTGATGGTATACACTGTATTATTATAGTTCTTCTGTGATTCTCTGAAGCTGTCCTGTGAATTCCTAACATAGTCTCCATGTGTCTCTATCCTGTTTCTCCAATTAGACTGTAAGTCCACTAAAGCCAGTGACCCCCTTATAGTCTTCTTGTACAGAGTAGATACTCAGCAAATATTTGTTGGATAATTAAAAAGGAAAGTGTCCAAATGAGGAAAATGGCTGACGACAGAAGAATCTGTAATGAAATGAAATGACATGAGAGAGATAAAGTTACAGGACAGCAGGTTATCAACTGGAATCTATTGAAAACAGATCAAAGAGTGACTCTATTAGAGAAAATCCCAGAAATATGAAATCAATTTTTCTTGGAATGGAAAGAACCTTCAGGATAGTCTAATTCACACCCTTCATTCATTGTGAATAACCACCTACTAATTTCTCTGAATTATGAATTAGAGTTTTTACATATTTAATTTTCCTATCGTAAAACATGACTCTTGGCAATTTCTTAGAAACAGAGTCCAAGAGAATGGGACCTTGAAAACATGGCAAGTCTTTTATGGATATAAAAATACTTCATTTGGCTAGAGTCAAACCACATGTCTTGAGCCATACTTGTGGTATCAGTTTTTGATTTTACATTTCTACATGGAAAAGAATAATGATAATCAAGAAGACAGGGTTACCCACGTAGAAACATGGAAAATGCAGAAGGGCTCCGAGGTAAGGCCCCCCTGAGGGCCTGATCCAAAGTGTTAGAAGATCCTGGTAGCCAAGTTCTCAAGCTGTAATACAGTGTCAGAGCACTGGCTTGAGAGTCTGAGGACCCCAATTTTGAGACTTTGCATATCAAATTCTGATGTGTGATCACTGACAGTTTCCCTAATTCTGATTATCAATTTTTTTGTCTTAAAAATAGGATTGTTGAAGGGATTAAGTGAGATAATGTATATAAAGAAATTTTGTTTGTAGAAAAGCATAATGTGCACTATTACCTAGCCAGCTAATTTACATTTAAAACCATTTTAATCAGCGTCAGAGCTTTCAGAATCTAAGAGGCAAAATGTCATAATACCACCTCGGTATGCCCTCGGTTATGAATCTCTATCCTGTCACTCAGAAATAATCAACGAATCCCTGGCTCTAGTACGTTCCAGCCCTTGCAGTGTCCCCCAAACTCACATGACTTCAGAAAATGACACACAGCCAAGAGCTCCCTGCTCTACAATTAGTCACATCAGGCTGAAGGCTCCCAACAGCGTGGTGAACGCAGCATTATCTTTTCTTGCTTTCCAAGATTTCTGCAAAGATGGGCTTTTCCACACCATGGGAGGCTGTCTCCACCACCGGCACCCATCCTCTCCAAGACCACCCTTCTTTGGTTGTTTGAGGGGCTCCATATTACACGGCTGCTCATCACCCCCATGGCAGCTCCCCACTGAAAGCATCAGTGAAATCCCCCCACCATAAAGAGTCAGAGCATGCTCACAGCCCAGGACCCCTCCCAGATGCCCCAAACCAGCACCACGGTGCAAAGGCACCTTAGGTATTTCTCAAAAGTCACCTGCTCTTGTTCTATAGTACAAATGAGGCTCCCGTGGGGTAGGACTCCTGATAGCAGAGTGTGAATGAACCCTAATGATCACCCATTCCAGCAAATACTATGAAACATACTTGCCCTGGCTTAAAAGCCTCATGGATGGAAACACATTTCCAAAAGCACCACTGTTCACGTGCTAAGGATGCAAATAAGACACAATGCCGAATAAAGCATTAGGAGCTCTGTTCTAGATATCATCCCTAGAGGTCTCAAATCATGCTTAACAGAGCTGAAGAGGACCCTAGTGATGAGTATGACCCCCTCCGTTAGCAAATGGCTAAGGAACAGAGAGAGGATGTGACATACCCAGGATCACCCAGTGAGTGGCAGAGCTGGGAACAGGACGCAGGGCTCTCCCACTCTCAACTCTGCTGCCATTTCCACAACCAAGTAAACATCTTCTGCCCTGAGCCATTCAGAGTCTACGCTGAGTACAGCCTCTGGCTGTCTCCTTATCCAAAAGCAAGGGACACGGCTGTATCCCCCTGCCTGGCCTTCCCTGCAGCCCAGCAACTCCATGGCACAGAACCAGAATTGCCATCAGGAAACCTGATAGTGACCTTCCCCCAAACTGGGTATTTTTTCGGGCTCCCGCTCTTGCTCTTACACCATGCTGCTTCCCTCAGTCAGTGAGCGCTCCATAAATACTGAGAACTGATTGGCTGATTGATTAGCTAATAAGTAATAATGTTTACAGCTTCCTTCCTGAACTCACAGCCAAAGCAACTCTGTTAAATGGCCTCTTTTCCTCCTTTCTTTCCTCCTGGACTTGCTTATAAATTTTGAGACTCATCATGTAGTTGATCAGGGACGCAATTACTTTAAGTTTTACCCTTTAAAAATGAAAAAAGCAATGAAGTCCGTAGCAGAAAATGCCCGCAAACCACATGTGAACCAGAAAACATGCATTGACCCCGATTACACACAATGCTCCAGGGTTCTCTAATCTAATGGTCCATCACAGTGTCAAGAGCTATCTCCCCCTGCTTCCGAGCAAGACGTGCACACAACCCTTTAATCCGGGCAGGAGGTGAGTGCTGGGGAGAGATCTGAGGGCAGAGGCCGCTGACAAACAGAGGATAAAGTCTGGGCTGCAGAGACCTCCAGGATGGCAACCATGATATTTGGGAGCCCCGGGAACAGTAGAACGTGGGTGTGTATGTGGCAGGAGCAGCTGGGCCAGGCTGTTGAGCTGCTTGGGCACCGAGGATGCATCCTTAGGGATCCCAGTAAAACAGACACAAATCCGAGTGCTCAGAAGCATGGGGGAGAATTCAGAGCAGAAATCTTGAGGCAAGCAGGCCATTTTTCAAGAACATGTTTCTTCTCTGCCTTAGCATAATGCAGGATTTATTTCTGTATTATTAAACGGTATTAGATAATATACACGTGCATACCTGCACGTGAGTGTACACATCTCTATTTCTTTTTCGCACATAACCCAGACTCCCAGTTTCCCGGGAGTCCCCTGGTCCTCGCAGTTACTGCCACTTCCGTGCCTGCCACAGTCACCGATACTCAGAACCCCTACCCTCCACTTATGTGGCCACAGGCAGACAATGGAGGCTAAAGCATCACCAGACAATAGAATTCATGAGGGACGGAAGATGTATAAAGGGTAATTTCCCCAGAAAACAAATTTCATTCTTTCCCATCCTTCTCTCCCAGTGACATCGGAAGTCAGCAGAGACCCGTGAGATCTCAATCACTGCAAATACCTCTGTGGCCGAAACCACACCCGGGGTAACACAGAACCAAGGTATATCTGTCTCTTAGCTTGACCTGGCTCACCACCCAGGAGACAGGCTCCCAGCTGGCTCCTCTTCCCAGTGAACTTAATAAACTCCCCAGGTCTCAAAGAGCAACACCTCCCCTTCTCAGTGGGAAAACAGAGATCAATATACACAGCAGAAGTACTTATGCTTTGTGTGTAAAATCTCCCGGGCCACTGTGACACCCACTCACACACCAAGCTGACACAGGCAGCTTCCGTCAGCATCTCTGAGGGCATGTGGGCTACTCGGTGAGGAGGAGGGTATAGCAACAGGACAGCAAAAGCAAACCCTGAACCTAGGGCCAAGCAAAAGGTTGACTGGGTTAAAACAAGGTGATGCCACTGACCTTGTTTGCTTAAATATACTAAGAGAGGAGGCCTTCTTAACATGAGGGAAACCACAGAGCAGCTGAAAGTAGGTCAGTGATCCATATGAGGGCTGCCAGGGTCTCCCCAGCAATGTGGTTGGGAGATAAGCATTCTCCAGCTCTGCAGCCCAAGTGCCACAAAAGGCCACAGCCAACCCCCTGGGCTGCTTCTATGGGGAAATCTAAGCAGACACACGGGTACCTAGAAAGGAGAGCCTATTCGATCGCCCTGCGAGCAAAAAAATTCCACAGTTGCCACAGAAGATGTAAACAAACATGATTACCCCGATTTAGATACAAAAGGCGCGGGTGGGGCAGGGGGGAAGGATGCAGAGAGCCAGGGGGAGGCGTTGGTGGGAATCTATTTCCAGGGGCTCTCAGCACCTGTCTGCCAGCACATCTCTCAAAATAGCATTAAGCAACAAGTTTCTAAAATGGCAAATCTAACGCTTCTTTTCCCTGGGAATGCTTTGTCATGGCTGAGACTCTTACCCCAGAAATCACCTCAGAAGAGCATGTGGGATAAAGCAGAGCGAGTCTGAACGTGTCTGCAGCCACTGAAGCAGCAGCGGCAGACCACGGTGTGCGGGGTGTGATGCGGGGAGGCTGGAGCTGGGCGCTGCCTGGGCTCCGCCTCCCAAGCACTCACCATCAGCAGGCTGAGCGCGGAGTCTGGCACCAGCTGCACTGCCATGGTCTCCGATTCCCACGCACAAACCTCCTGCACAGTCAGTCCGCCTGGGCCCTGGGTGACTGCAAAGCATCCACAGAAACCTGCAGCAAAAACAGCCAGAAATCCAGACTCAGGATGCAAAGGGCTCGGGATGCGAGCGGCCACATTTCACGTGGGGTGGCGGGGGAGGTCAGGGGGATGTTGGCAAGAAGGGGTGGGAACAGTGCTTAGGGAGAGAGGAAAAAAAAAGGAAAAATAGGAAGCTGCAGGTTATTTAAAGGTGAGTCCTGCCTAGCTTCCCTAAGCTGTACAAGCACATCATACACAAACATAAAAGCTTAGAACACAGGATGCTTAACTGATACCTTAGCCTAGGCAGCAGCTCTTCTTTTAACTGACAATTAAATCATTTCCTATTGGAGATAAATCAATCAGCCCGAATAACACCCCCCCACCCCCCCCCACCCCGTTTTCTCTGCATCTCTCAGCAATTCTGCTGCATAAACACGCTGGATGTCAACCTACCGCTCGCAAGCTGGTCAGTATCTTCTTTCCTGCAGAAAGGTGTGTTCCTTTTGCAAACTCAAGTATCTGGGAGCAAGAGGGTGAAGCCTGACCACGAGCATCAGGCGGTCACCGGAGATCGGCAGATACCCTCATCACTACCGAGCAGCAAGTCAGTTATGAACTGACCCCTTCCACCATCCCCAAATCTACTTTTCCTCCCTAGGTAGAAGGGCAAGCCGAGTTCCCCGTGGGGCTAACATACTTCCAAGGACCATGTAATTACACTGCCTGTTCTGTGAGCGTTCTGATCTCCCTGCCTGCACCACATGTACACGGCAGACAGACACCCTCTACCTCTCTCTCCCTCCCTCCCTCCCGCCCTGCTCCCTCCCTTCCCTTCCCTCCCATCTCTCCACCAGGCTGCCTGTTAGGAATTTTGAAGGAGACTCTCTAGCTTAGGGAGGCTAATTTGTAGCAAGGGACACTGCTTAAGACAAGAAAAAAAGGAAATTAGCTTTGAAAATCATATCATGCAGCATTTTCCTGGGAAGATGTCAAAGGAAAAAAAAAAAAAGGAAGTCTGCACAGTCTTGTTATATAATGACTGGCTCCAAAGGCTTCCCAGAATCAGAGATTTAAGAAAATTAAAGCATCTTTTTTTATGAGCACTGCCAAGCTTATATCTTATTATGGAGTCCACTTTTTCAACTAAAAATAGCAATTACTAATACTTCTGGCAACAGTTTCTCATGTCCTTTCCCGATTTCTCCCTTTACTCACCTGCTGTAATGACTCCAAAAACTCCTTAGAATTAACTACACAGTATGAAGTATAGGAACATGGAAAACAATTTTCTAAATAAAAACTGGGGGGAAGAAATTAATAACTTTTAAAAGTTCCTATGGATGGGTATAGCTGTTGCCCCTATATAATTTATACCTTTAAAAGCAATTTATTTGATCATCACAGTGCTTGGCATAAAGTAAGCGCTCAAAAATATTAACTGAGTGAATGAAAAGTTTCTTCTCTCATTGTTTATCCTATGGTGGCCCAATGGGTCAAAACTCCCTTCCATGTTGTTGGATTGGACTTTAATGCCCTTGACCTCAGGAACTTCTGAGAATCACTCCCCACTGCCAGGTGCTTGGAAATTCACAGCATGATCTGAGTCACGTGAGTGTGGCTTTGCACCAAGCTGTCAGAACATTCTAGATGTGCTGGTGGGTTTCATAAAAAAAATTCAAAATTAACCATAATAATAGCAATGATTTAAGGAACGTATCTACAGGGTTATCTTCACCTCGTGCATAGGTTGCTAAGTGTATTCAACTGATCTTTGCTGAGTGCCTACTGTGTGCTGTGTTCTATGATAGGCTTGGTAGAAGGTGCAAAACTCAGTCATAATCTCTCCCCTCAAGGAGCTTTTTATCTGGTAGATGTGATGATACCCAAGAATCATTTATGGTACAAGACGTTATGTGATAAATGCTATAAAGTGACCTAAAAACCGTTCAGGCAGCACAGAGCAGAGAGAGTTTACTTTCAGCTTTAAGAACGTCATTGTTTTTGAGCTGGAATTTAAGGAATAAGCAGAACCTCTTTTTTATGACTTCTGGTTTATGATTCCACATGGACTAAGTACTTGGAAAATATAGACAGCATAAGGAAAAAGTGAACATCGGTGCTGTTGCAACTGGCGGATGTGGGCAGAGGGAGGGTGTACCCCGAAGAGGGCCCAGCCCAAGAAGTTCCGGACGTTGAGAAGCCTAAAACACACCAGGGTGAGAGATTTCATGTCAGCCACCAATGTTGGACCTTGGCACACCTGCCTTCCTCTCTCTGTACTTTGCTTGTAAAGCCTCACCCTGAATCTTTGCCCTAGAAGAAAGAATCTAGAGAACAGAGCCTATAGCAGATCTCACACATGAAGACATTATTGGGAGGTGTCATCTCAGGGCAGCGAGAGTGAAGGAGGTGGGAGGGGATGAGAGTGGGTACCAGGTGGTACCTATGCAGCTGGTCACAGTATAGACGCTCGGTGGTGAGGAAAGGTGTCCAGACAGGCATGGAACTTTATTCCCTGGGACAGTACATCAAGGAGAGGAACTGGGGGGGTCACCAGCCTGATCCTGCCCATCAGCTGACTCTGGTTGGCCAAAGGGACTCCACAGGTCATGAGCTCCCTTACATCTCAGAGTGACCTGACCAGCTCCTCCAGGTAGCTGTGAACAGAAAGGCATGGCATCTGAGCCCAGAAACAGAGGGACACCCGCAGCCTTTGTGGGTCAGTCAGATGGGACGCGGGCACTGGAAGTGCTGATGGTCCTTCCTCAGTGCATGTGATGGGAGCTGGCCCGCAGCCTGGCCCACGCCCTGAAGGAGGCTGGGATGGCCGGCAGTGCCAGGAGGAGGGAAGGGACGGTGACGGCGCAGCTGGGCTCCCCACTGAGCACACAGCTAAATCCCGGAGGCCACGGCAGGGCCAAGCAAGGCTGGGAGCCACATCAACTGAGTCCCGTGAAAGTGTGTATGTTTACAAAACTTTCAATGTCAGAAGTTATATCCTCCATGCAATATTCCCTCATTTTTCCATTTGGGCATTCAAATTTGCTTTGCCTGTACAACTTTTAAGTTACTGTTTTTGATGACAATCATTCACTTTCTTTTATTATCCTCCTACTAGGAGGATAATAATATGAACAACCAGATGTCAGAACTAGGTACCATTCCTCTCTGTGAAATCCCATAGCTCTGAGCATCAAGCTCAGAGCAGCAGGTGCTCAATAATACTCAACTGGGCACCAAATGGAGATGCTAAAATGTTAAATACAAGAAGACAGGGGCAAAGACAGCACCCGGGAAGGGCTGGGTAGAACATGGGGAGTTTGTGAGGAAAACTAGCAGTCTGACAGAGGAGGAGGGAGAACACCCCAGAATTCCAGTGACAATGGTCCCTCAACAAAGATGCCCAGAGCTCTTAGTAGAGCTATGGACCTAGAAATCAAAGTGGAAGGATTGTGGGGCAATCTGTAAGGAAGAGGAGTCAATTAGTGTAAAACAGACACTTAACAAACAAACAGACAAACAAACAAACAAATAGTGAGATATGAGCTATCTAGGTCTTTTCAAAACCTTGTCCAAGAGCAATCAAGATCACAGAACTAGGACGTGTGGAGAACAGTAATCCTGTCCTCTAAGTAACTAAGTTCCATCCTTGGCTAATGTTACATCCCACGAAAGCTACATAATTCCTTTCCGTGTAGCTCCTCCTAAAAGCTCCTCAGTTGAAGGACAGTTCAATGTCATACCCACAAAAAGCTGTTGCAAAAAAAAAAAAAAATAGCCAATAAAAACCTCTTCTGTATTTAGTATGAAACTGTTGGGTAGACTCTGATGTTTGGGTCACTCACTGCTGCCTGTATAAATTGCCCCATGTGAGAAATTTCTCTTGGAATTCAGTACAAGGAAAATGTCTGTCCCTCCTGAGGCAGCCTGTGTGACCGATGGCTTTAGCCTTAGAATCCCGGCTGTGCCATTTTACTCTTGGAAATCAGAAAGCTATCCTGTCATTTGCTCTGTGACCCCAAGTGGGTAGCAGGAGGGTGAGGTGAAAATTGAATCAAATATTATTATACCTTAGGTTAAGCAGCACATAGTAGGCATTCAATAACTGTTAGCTCCCCTTAAGTCTCCTTTACATTCAGATAATGAAAATAATGGAACTAATCACAGTTGGCACAGTTGGCTGCCAGAATACCCAAAGCTTAATTTTACTTTCAATTAGAGCAGATATTATCATAGTTGACATTATCACTTCCTTGGTTTTTCTCAGCCTTGTTTTTCCTTTTAATTCATAATGTATTACTCTTATTTAGTAGGCTTTTTTGGTCAGTAAGCCATCTGAAATTCCTTTTTGGAATCAATCATTCTTTAATGTATAAAATGCTCTCAAATAAATTTGGCACACGGTGGAATATTTTGCAGCTACTAAAAGGGCAATTATGAAAACTATTTAGAAATAGGGAAACTGTCTGTCTGAGATATAATGTTTATATGACCATAAAATGATACATATAGTCTAACTGCAACCATGTAAATAGTTGTATTTTAAGAGGATATGAATGAACTTCTGCTTCCAGCCAAGATGGAGTAACAGGCAACAAGTTTACCATCCCACCTAAAACAAACAAAAAAACTGACAAACTATATGAACCAATACTTTTCAAGATACTGGGCGCAGGACAACAAAGGACAATGATCCACAATACATCTTCTAATTGTCCCAAATTATTGAATTAAGAGTGTTTCCAGGCCACAGAACAGAGAGGGGATCCCAAGTGGAATCAAGCAGATTCCCCAAATTTAGGAGCAAAGCTGAGAGTCAGGGGACACCAGGATGGATAGAGTTCACAGGGCAGAGTACCGGAGATGAGAGAGGTACAGAGAGAGAGAACTTCAGAGATCTATAAAAGGGTCCCTTTTTATATCAGTATTCAGTTGAATACTGATCACTGAGAGGAAACTATCAGAAACTAGGGAAGGAACCACCTAAAAGGATTAGAAAGATTGGTGACCAGTGCTCACACAGGGCCAGGAATAGTACCTGTTCACACATGCAGCCAGGAAAGCCTCATAATTCATGGTGCATTAGGTAGGACACTCAGAAAGTTCTTGCCTCAGTAGTGATGAATAATTGGCCATAGATTGATCACTCCCCTGAGTCTGCCTAGCAAATCTGAACAGCAAGACATGAAAGCATCAAACTACTTCCAAGTAAGTTAACTGTGTTCCAAAACAAAGCTAAAGAGCATTTATAGAAATACAAAAATATTCAGCACCCAAAAAGGTAAAATTTACAATGTCTGGCATCTAATAAAAATTACCAGGTATGGAAAGAAGTAGGAAAGTATGACCATTTAATAACAGACAAATCAATCAAAATCATCCAGAACTAACACAGATGTTAGAGTTAGCAGAAAAGAACATTAAAAGAGTTATTATAATTTTATTAAATATGTTCAAAAAGTTAAGTAGAGACATGGAAGATATAAAAAAGAACCAATTTGAACTTTCAGAGATTAAAAACTATTCTAATTGAAAGACAGAGATTAAAAAAAAATTTTTAAACAAAACAGAATGAGCATCTGTGAGTTCTGGGGTACCTTCAAGAAGCCTAATATATGTGTAATTTGTACCCCTGAAGAAAGGGAGACACAGAAAATATATTTGAAGAAATAATGGCCAGAACTTCCCCATATTATATGCTGAACAAACCCTAAGCATAAGGAACAAGAAGAAAACTACACCAAGGCACATCATAATCAAATTGCACAATATCAGTGATAAGGAAACTATTTTGAAAGCAACCAGAGGGAAACAATCATATATTACACACAGAAGAACAAATGTAAAGGTAACATTAGATTTCTTATCAGAAATATTGATAACATAAGCGAGAAGACAGTGGAGCAACATCCTTTAAAAAATTTAAAGGAAAAACCATCATTCTAGGATTCTTTAATACAACAAAAGTAACTTAAAAAAACAAAAGCAAAACATAGACTTTTTCAGAAATACAAAGTAAATAAAAGGCAAACAGATTGGAAAGAAAGAAGTAAAACTTCCCACCCCCCCCCCAAAAAAAATTCAGGCCCAGATGGCTTCACTGATTATAGCAAATATTTAAGGAAGAAATAACAATTCTACATAAATTCTTTGAGAACATGGAAGAGGAGGAAATATTTCTGAACTCATTTTATAAGGCCTGCATTACCTTGATGTCAAAATCAGACAAAGACAATATAAGAAAGGAAAACTAAAAATTAATTATCCCTCATGAACAAGGATGCAAACATTCTAAACAAAATTATAGAAAATAGAACTTAACAATATATTAAAAAGATAATACATCATGACCAGCCAAGGCTTATCCCAAGAATACAAAGTTGATTTAACATTCTGAAAGCAACCAGTATAATTCATCATAGTAAAAAACTAAAAAAGAAAAACCATAAAATCAGCTCAACAGATGTATAAAAAAGCAACCGACAAAATTCAAAATCTATTCCTGATTTTTTTAAAAATTCAGGAATAGAAGGGAACTTTCTCAACCTGACAAAAAGCATCTACAACAAATTACAGCTATTATCATATTTAGTGAGAATGACCAAATGCTTTCCCCCTAAGATCAAAAACAGGGCAGGGTTGTCTACTCTCTGGACTTCTCTTCAGCATCAAACTAGAGATACCAGACAGTGCAATAAGACCAGAAAAGGAAATAAAACATATTCCGTTTGGAAAAGAAAGAATAAAATGGTCTTTAGTCACAAACAACTTGATCTCTCATGTAGAAAATCCTATGGAATTTACATACACACCAAAAAAAAACCTACTAGAATTAATAAGCAAGTTTAGCAAAGTTGAAGGATACAAGATATATTCAAAAATCAACTGTATTTCTATACACCAACTATGAACAATAGGAAATTTAAATTAAAAATACAATTTATAATTGCATCAGACAACATGACATAGGGATAAATCTAACAAAGATGTGAAACGTCTTTACACTGAAAACTATAAAACATTACTAAAAGTAATTAAAGACAATAAATGGAGAAATATACTGGACTCATGGATCGGAAAATTTAATGTATAGTGAGAGAAAGCAGATCACTAGTTGCCTGGGGAATAGGGATGGGGTGGGAAGGAGTGGACGCCTAACAAGGGGTAGGCAGGAGGGAGGGATTACCATGGGGCACGAGGAACTTTGGAGGGTGATGAGTATGTCATTATCTTCATTAGGGTGGTGGTTTCATGGATGTAGAAATGTGTCAGAACTTTTCAAACGGCAATCAGAGAAGAAAAAGAAATAAAAGGAATACAAATTGGAAAAGAAGAAGTAAAACTGTCACTGTTTGCGGATGACATGATACTATACATAGAGAATCCTAAAACTGCCACCAGAAAACTGCTAGAGCTAATTAATGAATATGGTAAAGTTGCAGGATACAAAATTAATGCACAGAAATCTCTTGCATTCCTATACACTAATGATGAAAAATCTGAAAGAGAAATTATGGAAACACTCCCATTTACCATTGCAACAAAAAGAATAAAATACCTAGGAATAAACCTACCTAGGGAGACAAAAGACCTGTATGCAGAAAACTATAAGACACTGATGAAAGAAATTAAAGATGATACCAACAGATGGAGAGATATACCATGTTCTTGGATTGGAAGAATCAACATTGTGAAAATGAGTATACTACCCAAAGCAATCTACAGATTCAATGCAATCCCTATCAAATTACCAATGGCATTTTTTACGGAGCTAGAACAAATCATCTTAAAATTTGTATGGAGACACAAAAGACCCCGAATAGCCAAAGCAGTCTTGAGGGAAAAAAATGGAGCTGGAGGAATCAGACTCCCTGACTTCAGACTATACTACAAAGCTACAGTAATCAAGACAGTATGGTACTGGCACAAAAACAGAAACATAGATCAATGGAACAAGATAGAAAGCCCAGAGATTAACCCACGCACCTATGGTCAACTAATCTATGACAAAGGAGGCAAAGATATACAATGGAGAAAAGACAGTCTCTTCAATAAGTGGTGCTGGGAAAACTGGACAGCTACATGTAAAAGAATGAAATTAGAATACTCCCTAACACCATACACAAAAATAAACTCAAAATGGATTAGAGACCTAAATATAAGACTGGACACTATAAAACTCTTAGAGGAAAACATAGGAAGAACACTCTTTGACATAAATCACAGCAAGATCTTTTTTGATCCACCTCCTAGAGTAATGGAAATAAAAACAAAAATAAACAAATGGGACCTAATGAAACTTCAAAGCTTTTGCACAGCAAAGGAAACCATAAACAAGACGAAAAGACAACCCTCAGAATGGGAGAAAATATTTGCAAATGAATCAACGGACAAAGGATTAATCTCCAAAATATATAAACAGCTCATTCAGCTCAATATCAAAGAAACAAACACCCCAATCCAAAAATGGGCAGAAGACCTAAATAGACATTTCTCCAAAGAAGACATACAGACGGCCACGAAGCACATGAAAAGATGCTCAACATCACTAATTATTAGAGAAATGCAAATCAAAACTACAATGAGGTATCACCTCACTCCTGTTAGAATGGGCATCATCAGAAAATCTACAAACAACAAATGCTGAAGAGGGTGTGGAGAAAAGGGAACCCTCTTGCACTGTTGGTGGGAATGTAAATTGATACAGCCACTATGGAGAACAATATGGAGGTTCCTTAAAAAACTAGAAATAGAATTACCATATGACCCAGCAATCCCACTACTGGGCATATACCCAGAGAAAACCGTAATTCAAAAAGACACATGCACCCGAATGTTCATTGCAGCACTATTTACAATAGCCAGGTCATGGAAGCAACCTAAATGCCCATCAACAGACGAATGGATAAAGAAGATGTGGTACATATATACAATGGAATATTACTCAGCCATAAAAAGGAACGAAATTGAGTCATTTGTTGAGACATGGATGGATCTAGAGACTGTCATACAGAGTGAAGTAAGTCAGAAAGAGAAAAACAAATATCGTATATTAATGCATGTATGCGGAACCTAGAAAAATGGTACAGATGAGCCAGTTTGCAGGGCAGAAGTTGAGACACAAATGTAGAGAATGGTCATATGGACACCAAGGGGGGAAAACTGCGGTGAGGTGGGGATGGTGGTGTGCTGAATTGGGCAATTGGGATTGACATGTATACACTGATGTGTATAAAACTGATGCCTAATAAGAACCTGCAGTATAAAAAAACAAACAAAACAACTAATACTAAACTTTCATTGGGTTATTTGTATGGAAATATGTTAATATAAATGTTTCAGACATTACATGAAATTTCTAAAAATCTTATATTTGTATTTGTATGGAAATATGTATGGAAATATGTTAATATAAATGTTTCAGACATTACATGAAATTTCTAAAAATCTTATATTTGTATTTGTATGGAAATATGTATGGAAATATGTTAATATAAATGTTTCAGACATTACATGAAATTTCTAAAAATCTTATATGTTCTGGTATAATGTTATAAGTAATAATCCTAGTTATTACTTTAAAATGTATATCTCAGAAATAACTAATTTTCTTGTCAACTGCATTATTATGAACTTTCATCAAATCTTTAACCGTGGTCATTTTTAAGTCTTTTGTCATTTATAGACAGTTCTGGGTGTACTCTGATGATTTTGCAAATATGTTCCTATAAAAGGGTTTCTTCATCTTCAAGAAATTCATGGAAAAGACTCTGACAAGTACAGGTTTCTGGTAACTGACTGTACTGCTGAACTGAATGAATAAGCATTTTCAGAACTCTAATGAAAAACTGATGAACTCATAAAAGTGCTAACAAAAGATCAAGATGAAAAAAAAAATTAATTACATGGGACTGAGTGAACTGATGAGGATGAGTATAATTTTTGTGACTTTCTGTCTGAATTTAAAAAAAAAAAAAATCCCACAAGGACTCAGAGGCAAAGAATATACAAATCAATTTTCACTGCAAAGTAAAGGAGCTGTTACAGTGGAGGATTACTGGACTGAATGTCAATATTATGACATAGTATGAGTGTGTTTCATGTTTGGTAATTGCAATCATTGTTGCTTTTGTTGTGGTCATCCCTGTACAATGCTTGGTGTCAGTCTATTTATGTCTTGTAAAAATAAAATACAGTGTGTGTGTGTGTGAATAAAAAAAAAAAAAAAAAAATACAATTTATAATTGCATCAGACAACATGACATAGGGATAAATCTAACAAAGATGTGAAACGTCTTTACACTGAAAACTATAAAACATTACTAAAAGTAATTAAAGACAATAAATGGAGAAATATACTGGACTCATGGATCGGAAAATTTAATGTATAGTGAGAGAAAGCAGATCACTAGTTGCCTGGGGAATAGGGATGGGGTGGGAAGGAGTGGACGCCTAACAAGGGGTAGGCAGGAGGGAGGGATTACCATGGGGCACGAGGAACTTTGGAGGGTGATGAGTATGTCATTATCTTCATTAGGGTGGTGGTTTCATGGATGTAGAAATGTGTCAGAACTTTTCAAACTGTGTACTTCAAATATCTGCATGTTATTGCATGTTAATTTTACCTCAATAAAGTTGTTTTTTAAGGAACGTGATGATATGATAATTACCCCCAGAATTAAGTTAGTTCTTTTAGAATGGTATGATTGATTTTTTTCCTGTTTAAAACTTTTCGAATTGTCCTTACGATATATTTTCAATAAGTAAAATAATGATGTTTTTAGAAATCATTTAATACCTAAATAAGAAGGAAGGCACAGATTGAGGAGCTAGTAGGGTCAAGAGAAGACACTGCTGTTTGTTTGTGGCTATGGAAAGCAGAAGAGCCCCGGCTGTGTTTTAAGGCACATAAAAAGAAGCCAGCAAGACGAAAAGACAAAGGGCACTATAAATCCCAAAGGTATCAAGGGAGAATGGATCCCAGACAGAGGGGTTACTTTTCACCGGAAAGAGGGCTGCGTCTTCCCATGAGATGAGGAGAAAGGTAGAAATGCACAGAAATGTTGAGAATATGTGAAGGAGTGTAAACAGATATTTTAATCTGCTAAGGAGGGCTTGAAGCACCTTCACTCCATGGTCTTGATCTCCGTAGACAGTCCTCATGTTTCTGCTTCACCAGGATAAAATGCCCTGGGAGACGCTGGTCCCTGGATGGTTCACATCTCCTCTCTCCCCACCCTGCCCCCCATGCCAGGCCCCTCACTCGGAGCTGTTGCCTAACATGAATGCACAGGGTTCCAGAGTGGATGACCACCCCCTACAAGGCCTACATGAGGGCATGCTTCCCTTGGACATTCTCTGTAATGTTTTTCAGAGATCCCAGCCCAGAACCTACCCTGTCCTGCTGTAGGCCAGACCCAGGCTCAAACACCAGGTCTCTACCTGCTCCTCTGAAGTACAACTGCGGATGGTAGTCCCAACCCTGGCCTCCCTGGGCCATCCAGGGGAGTTACAAATGCCTCTCACCAGCAAACACAGTCCTTCTTAGCTCTCAACCAGAGCAAGGAGCCCAGTGGGATCCGATATTGTGCCAAGATGTACGCACAGCCTTCATCTGCCACATCCGTGCTGGGCTGGCTGGATCCACGTAGCTGGCTCTGCCTTTGTCCTATGCCCAGCATTCCAGTTCCACAAGAGACTCCAACTCTGTCCCCAACCCTAGGTCATGTGTCTTCCATGCAGCACAGAGGCCTGGGTCAACTCCCCCAGCCCCACCTACTCCAGGACTCCCCTCCCCAAGGGCCCACAGAATGAAGGTGCCGACAGTCTTGGTGTTTTGCCACCCCAGTTCCAAAATGCAATGAGCAATACTGCTTAAGGAAGACAAAGCGTAGGAAATGGGCAAATCAATACATTTCTTGTAACACCCGAATACCTCCAATTAATGCATTGCTATACGTAGATGTTCACATTAATTCTTTAATGTTGATTTTTTAAAACGTTACACAAATTACATCCCAAATTCTTTCATCTAGACTCAACTACCTTTCTTGATAACATCTCTCACCTTTAACCATAGGTAAACATTCTGTGATATTTGGATCATGATCAAAATTTTGTCCTTTGCTATTTCTCCCTATAATCCTTATCTGATAATTATTTTTCTAATTCCCCACCTTAAGCTCATAATAAACAGCCTTGCATCGGATTATTAAACTATAGATTACTTCACTATTCTCAAGTGTTGAACATTTATTTGGTTTCTAGTTATTGTTGTTAACTATCCCAGGTAATACCACTATAATTCACCTTTGTACAGATAACATTTGTTTTCCTTTCGATTATTTTCATACAAAAGCTTCCCCATACTAAGATTCCTAGAATAAAGCTAAAAATATTTTCATGTTGCCTAAAATATTGCCCTGTTGAAGAACTGAATCAATTTATAGTGTCATCTCTACTGCACGTGGCACCTTCAGGATTCATCAGCACTTCCTCTGATGCTGACTTATTTAATAGGTGTGTAATTTACTCTGGAACTAGTTTAATTTCTATTTACTTTTCTTATAAATGAGGTTAAGAAGTTTTTCTTTTGTGTGACTTATTTGCTTACACAATATTTGTAAATAGATGTAGACATATATGCTTGTCTGTGGGAGATCTGGTGGTAGTTTTAGACATTTTATAAGCTCTTTATATATTTTACCTATTAAATTTCTATCTGTTGCATAAATATATTTGTAAAACATCAGAAACCCTAAAGAACATTTAATAACACTGCCCATGTGACACTTGGACTTCCTGCAAGTACTTAAAAATATTTTCTGGGGGCTTCCCTGGTGGCGCAGTGGTTGAGAGTCTGCCTGCCAATGCAGGGGACACGGGTTCGAGCCCTGGTCTGGGAAGATCCCACATGCCGCGGAGCAACTAAGCCCGTGAGCCACAATTATTGAGCCTGCGCATCTGGAGCCTGTGCTCCGCAACGGGAGAGGCCGCGATAGTGAGAGGCCCGCGCACCGCGATGAAGAGTGGCCCCCGCTTGCCGCAACTAGAGAAAGCCCTTGCACAGAAACGAAGACCCAACACAGCCAAAAATAAATAAATAAATAAATAAATTTATTAAAAAAATATATATATATATATATTTTTTCTTTATTTTGCTGCTATTTTATCTTTGTTTTATTTTAATTGTACAGATGTTTGAATTTTATTTTAAAAGCTTTGCCCATTTTTTCTTCATAACTTCTCTAATAATCTAAAATGGTTTTTGTCTTTGCTTAAATAAACTCTTTGCATATGACTTAATTTTCTATTTTAATTCTTTGAGGTAAATTTGTTTTTTGCCACATTGAAATCAAATTATTCTAGAAGCATGTATAAAATAACTATGCTCTGTATAATTCTATTACACTCACTTGCCATATATTATCTTTTCATACATACTAAAAAATATTTATGCAAGCCCTATTTTATTTCAACGGTCTATATTTTTCCTTCTAATCCAGGGTTACACTGGCTCAGTTGTTGTTTTTTAAACAGTCTATTTCATAATTATTAGTTCTTCATTAAAACTTTCATATTTTTGTCTGTCTTTCCAAGTATACTATAGAACCAATTATTTTGAATTCTTTAACAAAACACCAGTGACATCACTGGTATTTCAACTGAAGTTGTCTTAAAACTACAAATTAAACAGAAAATAATTGCCGCTCCCATTAGACCTTCTTATCCAGAAAAAGGACATATTTCTCTATGTATTCAGTCATTTTTTTCACCATGAAAATTTTGTAGATTTTTTGATATGTGTTATATACCGTCATACAAGTGTAATTAACACATAATCCAATTTTGTGGCTATCATAAATTGGAAGTCTTTTCTGAGTATATTTTTTAGCTGGTTAATAAAGGCATTTGAGTATAGGACTTATTCGTGTGATCCTATCTTCTGACCAGCAGTTTTTCTCCACTGTTCTATTATCTCTAATAGCTTTGCTTGATTACTTTACCTCTTCTAGGTATATAATCATACTTTTCTAATGGACTTCCTTTTAAAGCTCATTTCTTTTTTGTACATTATTATGTGGACAAGAAAATAGAAATCTCTATAAAATAGTCATTATGAAGGCCACTCCATCCTGCCTACTGCCAATGCTGAAAAGAAACTCACATCCACCTTTACCTGTCAGCAAAACTTGCTGACTCTACCTGCAAAACTCCTCCAGAATCCCACTCCTCCCTACCATTTCCACTCCTCCGTGTCAGCAACCCGGCTCTCTCACAGGCATTATTGCAATGGCCTCCTTAGCACAATCCAAAAGCGCAGCTAGAATAATTTTTGAGCACTTAGGTCAGATATTGTCATACTTCTGCTCAAAAATCTTCCAAAGTGCTGAGAGTTCCTTGCAAAGCCCCAAATGGTCTACCTCCTCTCTCTGTGCAACTTAAGACTCTGTTCCTCATTAGCTTCTTTCCAGCTACAGAGACTCCACTATTGCTTAAACATATCAGAGATGTTCCTGCCTCAGAGCCTTTGCACCTGCTACTGTGGATGCCTGGAAAGTTCTTCCCCGGGTACGGGGAGAGCTCTTCCTGTTACCTCCTCCAGGTGTTTGCTCGAGTGCTAGATTCTCGGTGATGCCTCTCCTGACTCCCCTACTTTAAATTACATCCTCTTCCCCTGGGCTTCCTAAGCCTTCCCTGCTGTATTTTTCTCCACTGCACTTCTCACCATGTGACATTGCATATATGTATTTATTTCCCATCTTCCTACCTGTCTCCCTCCCAAACACCCCTAAACTAAAATGTAGGCTTTAGACAGCAAGCCTGTTTTGCTCCTTACTGTATCCTGAGCATTAGAAAGTAGGTGCTCAGTACATAATTGCATTGAATTGTATTGTATTCGATGAAATTGTTTTGTAGCAGGTTGAGGGTGAATAACTCTGAATATATGTAAATTCAGCATGATTTTTACCTATGATATTAAGTAGAACTTTTTATCATGTTAAAGAACAATATTTTGTTCCTTCTTTTCATAGGTTTGAGAACTGGTGCTCAATTTTATTAAACATCTCATCAGGCAGGTGTAATTTTATATACTATGTCATCCTACAGAGCGTTAATGTATTTCACTAAACATTTCTCCCTTAAATGGTCAAATAAAATTAATCTCCAGGGATATTCCTAAAAGTACTGGATATATTGTTCAACTGGGCATTTTGCCTTCTCATGGATACAGACCACTAGCTGATCCACTACAGAGCAAAAAAGAGGAAATTCTAATGATTTGGCCAGCATGAAACTAAGCAAGATGAAGAGAAAATGCTTCACAGACATATTTCAAATTGACCCCTGTGAATATGCCTTCTTTGTTTGTGTATATAATGTTGATTAATGACTGCATCTGGGTTAGTTGACGGGAGTTCCAGTTATCAACAACTACTTTTATGCAGACAATGTTTCATAGTCATATTACATAGCCCACGAGTTATAATTTCTTTTAACCTCCTTAATGACCAAACTCATTCACCAACGTCTAGCCGTTTCCCTAATCCTTACTGTTTCCTACAAATAAAAGGCCCACAGGTAAGAAGAAGTAAAAGATAGGTTTTAATTCTAACATATCTATCTGTGATACCAGCACAGAGAAGTATTCAAATATTTTAATGAGTAAATTACAATTAACCTTTGTCTTTCAATAGTAAAAAGTCTGGTGTTTACTACAGTATAGGATTCAGAATACTTAAAAGCAATTTTTGTGTTTTATTCATACTTGCAAATATTTAAAAATCAAATGAAATTTTAACTTGATCAGAAATTCAATTGTTTGGTCAATTATAGGTAGTTTTGATTCATTTCATATCCATGGAATCTCTCACTGCCCAAAATTAACATTATGGGTATAATTTCTTCCAGTTAAAAGCTGTGTCCTAACAGGTGGCACATGAAGAAATTTCTTCATCATCTCTTAAATATGCAGTGGGAATTTGCCTATTAAAAGAGTGTTCTACCTGAAAAACACTACACCTCAGCCAGGTGATGAAGGTCAATGTCAACAGTGATGAGCTATGCTGATAGTATGTACCCTTGATACAATGTGATGAAAGTGGTAGATTATTTCTACTTATATCTTTCTCCCCAGAACCCCTAACTCCAGTCTACCCATGAGAAAAGCACCAAACAAACCCCAATTGAGGGACATTTTACAAGATACCGAACCAGTGTGCCTTAAAAATGTTAAAGCCATCAAAAATAAGAAAAGTCTAAAAAAACTGTCAGAGCCAAGGGGACCCTAAGGAGACATGACAACTAAGTAAAATGTGCTATCCTGGATGGGAGCCTAAAACAGAAAAGGGACATTTGGTAAAAACTAAGAAAATCTGAATGAGGTACAGACTTTATCTTGTTATTGATATGATAATTATATATCAATACTGATTCATTAATTTTGGCAAATGTACCATACATATACATTATAAAACATTAATAATAGAAGAAACTGTGTGTGGAATATAAAGAGAATTCTCTGTGCTATCTTCTCAATTTTTCTACAAATATAACTCTGGTCTAAAATTTTTTTAAGTTTATTTAAAAAAACAGAACTGTGAACATGGCTGAAATTTGGCCAAAAATATTAATTATTATGTGATTTATTTTCATAATTGATGATGAAAAAAAGTTCCAAAGCTATATGTGAAAATTCAAGATAAGTGGTAATATGGATTCAGGTATACTTTTCCTAGAGTTTTGTGATGATGTCAAAGTAATTTTTGGCTTGAATTATCTAGATGATTGTCTTAATATTTCCTGCTGCTTATATTTGTGAAAGTAGCCTATCTTTACAAAAATCCAAACAAATAAGATAGCAACACTGCTTCTAACTGACAAATGGAATGTTAGATAAAGAACAGATATGGATGGATCCCACTTTGCAAAAGTTGAGTGCTATGATAAAAACTTTTTCAAAACTAATAATCTCTTTGTAAAGTATACTACCAGTGGGTTCTTCAAATCTTGATTTTTGTGCACTATATTTATTTAAAGGAATGCATACTTCTACAGACAGCAAACTGTGCTATCCAGTTGTGTCAAACCAAAGATCACCCTAGAACACAGATGTCAGCCAGCCAAGCAACAACCACAAAGATCAGAGAGTTTCAGCCCTAATTGTACAACTGAAGTCAGAGCATCAGGCAGAAGGAAAAATTCCTGCAACTGGACAATAAATGATAAATTCATTGTCACCCCATAGGAACTAACAGGATTGGGTCCTATCAGGTCAACAAGTTTAAGACATACAACTCACAACTTGAAGTCATCATTCTTTACTCCTCACCCTGAGCTAATGTCAAGATGGAAAAGTCAAGCGAAGAGCTGGGAGCAAAGAAAATTTGGGGTTTATAAACTCAGCATTGCTGTGAAGTTGAGTAGACAAATCCCTGCATGGCGATTCTCTGTGAATGTATCTTTCAGGGTTGACTTCCAACTTTTCCCTCACAGGAGATTGGAGACCAAACACTCCCTAGCGATGTGTTTTAATACAAGAGAGAGAGCAAAGGGGTTTGGGAATGAACCTCAGGAATTATTTCCAAAGGTGTAGCTCCTATGACCATGAGCAAATCCACCACTAACATGCTATTTTTAAAAAATGGTTTTATACTTTAAATATTTACTAATGTAAAAAAGAGAACAATATTAGCATTTCATAGGAATGTACTAAATATTTCTAATCACATTCTCAGGAAGAAGTCTCCTTAAGAATACGAAAGATATTAAAGGATAAACTAGTTAAATTCACCATATGCAATATAGGAAAGTTTTCCATTCCAGAGTACTTTTAAAAACAAAATTATACAAATCATGTAATATAGAAACCAGAGGGAAATTAACCTAAAAATATAAATAATGTAAGAGAGAAAATGTAATGTCTCTGCTAAATATTATTACACTATCTTATGAAATAGTTGCCATTAAGTACTTTATTTCCATGTTTATCACTTGCTCTTTCATCACATTAATTCCTGTCTTAGTAATTATTTCTCCCAGGGCTGCATAGGGACAGGGCCAGCATTAACATGTAATTTAAATATTGTTTCTACTTTAGAATCAAACCAGATGCTGGCAGCCAGCACCTCATTCTTTCTCTTCATTGCTAACAGGAGGGACCTAGGAGCCCCTGCGCTGGGCCCAACACAAGAACAAAAGACAGTTGAGGCTAGAATGAGAAAGCCATAGAGATATCTTCATTCCTTACTTTTGATAGAATAAGAGCTAAAAAAGAATTAATTACACAATGTACAGAGGTAAGCCTCCCTCCCCTTCTGAGGTTTCCCAAATGGAAACAGAAATACATCCTAATTAGTCCCTGAAAAAAAATGCTTAGAATGTTCAACATAAAATAATTAATACCAAATGCCCAAAAAGTCAATAAGTAGATGGTAAATTTCTGACTCCTCCAGCCACATATTGTGAAATGGTCTCAACCATGCAGTTATGTTAAATATTAATGCTCCTATACACCATGTGTTCACATAGAATGAGAGAATATATATAAATGTTTGGGAAGTCTACCTTAATTACTAGAGTTTTGTCCATTTCATCTGTAGCTGCTGTTGGGACTAGGTGTTGATTACGTGGCTGGAATGTGATTAAGACAAAGACTAATTATACATAACATCTATCCGTCTCTCTCATTTTACATCAAAGTGACCAGACAGGTCTCCTGATGTCCCAGTTATCTGCTCATTAGGGCCCTATAATGCCATTCCCAGGCTGGCACAATTTCTAAAGGAGTTTTGTAAGGAGGATTAGCCCTTCTTTTAAAACCTGCAAAAGGGCGCCAAGTCCCCAAAATCCATTCCAAGGAGTTCATTTACATACTAGGTCATAGGACTGCTTCTTCCCAGGACCACTAGGGCCCCTCTGCGTGGGAAGAGAACCTAAGAGCTCTGGGCAAAGGCATCTGCCAGTTAGGTGGTGTACTGGCTCTCTGCCCAGGACAAATCCCTTGTTACGACCTTGAATGGAAGGCACGCATCAGTACTGCTGAGTCATCAATCCTGGCCGGTAGTGTGGAAACTCAGGCAGCATCCTTTTTGCTGCTGCAGCAACCGGTGCTGTACTTCAGACTCCTTCCTATCCAAACCCAACTCCTTAACACAAGTATAAAAAGAAACACTGGTCTGAAGGTCTAGAGCACGAAGGACCAGAACAAGTGATGGCCTGGTAGACTTTGGTCAATGAGCTTATTAGAAATGTATATAATTGATTTTTCCTTTCTGATTCACCCCTTTTTGTTGGCATGGATTCCTGTAGGGACAGGGAAATTCTAGGGGCATATACAGTGGGCAGGAGGTGAAAGTAGTTGGAGTATCTGAAAAGCGGTTGGGACCAATGAGATGAAATGAAATCAATCTGGGATGCTGTTCAACTTTCCCAGGTCCTTAGGTAGTCGGTGCATTGACATCTTATTGAATAAAACGGGGACAAGTCTAAGAGGCGGGGCAGCAAGAAGTGCACTCAGACAGAATTCAAAAAGTTTCTAAAAGGAAGGAGCGGGGACCTAGAACAAGAGGGAGGCATTACAGCAAACTCCAACTCAACAAGTCAGACTGCCTGCTGACACCTCTACTTCTGGCCTCAGAGGCTCAAAATACATAGTGAGAGTCCATAAAAATCCACCTGGAAGGCCAGCTTTCAAATGTCAGGGGGATGTGTTCCTAGTGAGTTTGAATTCCATTAGTGATTTTGTAGACAGGGCCAATCCTAAGCAAAGTCTGCTCGAGTCTGTGTCCCCAGTGCTCTAGTGACTCTCTGGTCCTGGGACTCCATTGTTCTCCAAGTCCCCACGCAGGCTTAAGGACCATCAGCTTCAGGACCCCTGAAGGCCTCTTTCCAGGGGAACCCCTCACTCCTTCCCCAAGCTCCCTCCTTCACCACTGTGTTTATATCCTCTTGGAGCACATTTCCTGTTTTACCACATATGGTATCTATTATCATGCCTAGGGAGCCCACCAACCTAAATATCCTTTGGCAGAACCAAGTCTTCAGCATCTTTATGTTCTTCTGCAGTTCCCTAAAGATAGTGATGCTCAATAAGGGTTTGCAAAATTAATTTAAATCATGAAAATATGGCCAACATATCATACAAACGAATTGTCTCTAATAGAATTCCAATCTGTGTGACACCTGAGTATAGTAAAGAAAAACTTTTTGTACCTAGAAGTCTTTTCCTGCGGAACTCATCAACTTCTGCAGACATGCGTAAATTTGTAAGCATTCTTTGAAGGGTACTTGAGGGACGTAAACCACCAAGAAACTGAAATCACTCTTTGCTCCCTGGAACATAAAATATAAACAATAAAGAATTTTCTCTTTTACATTGAAATTTGACATTTTATGATTCATAATCGTAAATCACAGTACAGTATTCTTTGTCTTCTCCCAACAGTAACTTGAATTTTCAGTAATTCATAAAAATTTTCATCTTCCAGACTACCAAAATTATTACTAATTGTTTATTTTTAGATAACTTTTTTTTAGACAATAAGCCCTGTAGATCAACTTTGCTTACCATTATTTTTTTAATAGATCTTTACTGGAGTATAATTGCTTCACAATACCGTGTTAGTTTCTGTTGTACAACAGAGTGAATCAGCCATATGCATACATATATCCCCATATCCCCTCCCTCTTGAGCCTCCCTCCCCTCCTCCCTATCCCACCCCTCTAGGTCATCGCAAAGCACTGAGCTGATCTCCCGGTGATATGCTGCTGCTTCCCACCAGCCAACTATTTTACATTTGGCAGTGTATATATGTCGATGCTACTCTCACTTTGCCCCAGCTTTGCCCTCCCACCCCATGTCATCAAGTCCATTCTCTATGTCTACCTCTTTATTCCTGCCCTGAAACTAGGTTCATCAGTACCTTTTTTTTTTGATTCCATATATATGCATTAGCATACGGTATTTGTTTTTCTCTTTCTGACTTACTTCACTCTGTATGACAGACTCTAGGTCCAACCACCTCACTACAAATAACTCAATTTCGTTTCTTTTTATGGCTGAGTAGTATTCCACTGTATCTACATACCACATCTTCTTTACCCATTTGTCTGTCAATGGGCATTTAGGTTGCTTCCATGACGGGGCTATTGTAAACAGTGCTGCAATGAACATTGTGGTGTATGTCTCTTTTTGATTTATGGTTTTCTCAGGGTATATGCCCAGTAGTGGGATTGCTGGGTCATATGGTAGTTCTATTTTTAGTTTTTTAAGGAACCTCCATACTGCTTTCCATAGTGGTTGTACCAATTTACATTCCCACCAACAGTGTAGGAGGGTTCCCTTTTCACCACACCCTTTCCAGCATTTATTGTTTCTAGCCTTTTTTTTTTAAAATTCTATTTATTTATTTATTTATGGCTGTGTTGGGTCTTTGTTTCTGTGCGAGGGCTTTCTCTAGTTGCAGCAAGTGGGGGCCATTCTTCATCGCGGTGCACAGGCCTCTCGTGCACGGGCTAATCCTCCTTACAAAACTATCGCGGCCTCTCTTGTTGCGGAGCACAAGCTCCAGATGCGCAGGCTCAGTAGTTGTGGCTCACGGGCTTAGCTGCTCTGCGGCATGTGGGATCTTCCCAGACCAGGGCTCGAACCCGTGTCCCCTGCACTGGCAGGCAGATTCTCAACCACTGTGCCACCAGGGAAGCCCCTGTTTCTAGCTATTTTGATGATGGCCATTCTGACTGGTGTAAGGTGATACCTCATCGTAGTTTTGATTTGCATTTCTCTAATAATTAGTGATGTTGAGCATCTTTTCATGTGCCTGTTGGCCATCTGTATATCTTCCTTGGTGAAATGTCTATTTAGGTCTTCTGCCCATTTTTTACCTGGATTGTTTGTTTTTTTTGATATTGAGTTCCATGAGCTTTTTGTATATTTTGGAGATTAAGCCTTTGTCTGTTGTTTCATTTGCAAATATTTTCTCCCATTCTGAGGGTTGTCTTTTTGTCTTGTTTATGGTTTCCTTTGCTGTGCAAAAGCTTTCAAGTCTCATTTGTTTATTTTTGTTTTTATTTCTGTTACTCTAGGAGGTGGGTCAAAAAAGATCTTGCTGTGGTTTATGTCAAAGAGTGTTTTTCCTATGTTTTCCTCTAAAAGTTTTATAGTTTCTGGTCTTACATTTAAATCTTTAATCCATTTGGAGTTTATTTTTGTGTATGGGGTTAGGGAGTGTTCTAATTTCATTCTTTTACATGTAGCTGTCCAGTTTTCCCAGCACTACTTATTGAAGAGGCTGTCTTTTCTCCATTGTATGTTCTTGCCTCCTCTGTCATAAATTAGGTGCCCATATGTGCGGGGTTTACCTCTGGGCATTCTCTCCTGTACCATTGATCTGTATTTCTGTTTTTGTGCCAGTACCATACTGTCTTGATTACTGTAGTTTTGTGGTATAGTTTGAAGTCAGGGAGCCTAATTCCTCCAACTCCGTTTTTCTTTCTCAAGATTGCTTTGGCTATTCGGGGTCTTTTGTGTTTCCATATGAATTGTAAGATTTTTTGTTCTAATTCTGAGAAGAATGCCACTATTAGTTTGATAGGGATTGCACTGAATCTGTAGATTGCTTTGGGTAGTATAGTCATTGTCACAATATTGATTCTTCCAATCCAATAACCTGGTATATTTCTCCATCTGTTTATGTCATCTTTGATTTCTTTCATCAGTGTTGTATAGTTTTCTGAGTACAAGTCTTTTGCCTCCTTAGGCAGGTTGATTCCTAGGTATTTTATTCTTTTTGTTGCAGTGGTAAATGGGAGTGTTTCCTTAATTTCTCTTTCTGATTTTTCATTGTTGGTGTATAGGAAAGCAAGAGATTTCTGTGCATTAACTTTGCATCCTGCAACCTTACCAAATTCACTGATTAGTTCTAGTAGCTTTCTGGTGGCATCTTTAGGATTTTCTATATATAGTATCATGTCATCGGCAAATAGTGACAGTTTTGCTTCTTCTTTTCCAATTTGTATCCTTTTTATTTCTTTTTCTTCTCTGATTGCTGTGGCTAGGACTTCCAAAACTATGCTGAATAAGAGTGGTGAGAGTGGACATACTTGTCTTGTTCCTGATCCTAGTGGAAATGCTTTCAGTTTTTCACACCATTGAATATGATGCTTGTGGTGGCTTTGTCATATGCGGCCTTTATTATGTTGAGGTAGGTTCCCTCTATGCCCATTTTCTGGAGAGTTTTTATCACAAACGGGTGTTGAATTTTGTCAAAAGCTTTTTCTGCATCTATTGAGATGACCATATGGTTTTTATTCCTTAATTTGTTAATGTGGTGCATCATACTGATTGATTTGCATATACTGAAGAATCCTTGCATCCCTGGGATAAATCCCACTTGACCATTGTGTATGATCCTTTTAATGTGCTGTTGGATTCTGTTTGCCAGTATTTTGTTCAGGATTTTTGCATCTATGTTCATCAGTGATATTAGTCTATAATTTTCTTTTTTTGTGGTATCTTTTTCTGGTTTTGCTATCAGGGTGATGGTGGCTTCGTAGAATGAATTTGGAAGTTTTTCTCCCACTGCAATTTTTTGGAAGAGTTTGAGAATGATCAGTGTTAGCTGTTCTCTAAATGTTTCATAGAATTCACCTGTGAAGCCATCTGGTTCTGAACTTCTGTTTGTTGGAAGATTTTTAATTACGGTTTCAATTTCATTACTTGTGATACGTCTGTTTATATTTTCTAATTCTTCCTGGTTCAGTCTTGAAAAATTGTGCCTTTCCAAGCATTTGTCCATTTCTTCATGGTTGTCCATTTTATTGGCATATAGTTGTTTGTAGTAGTCTTTTATAACCCTTTGTATTTCTGCAGTGCCTGTTGTGATTTCTCATTTTTCATTTCTAATTTTATTGATTTGCATCCTCTACCTTTTTTTATTGATGAGTCTGGCTAAGGGTTTATCAATTTTGTTTATCTTCTCAAAGAACCAGCTTTTAGTTTTATTGATCTTTACTACTGTTTTCTTTGTTTCTATTTATTTCTGCTCTGATCTTTATGATTTCTAATCCTTCTACTGACTTTGGGTTTTCTTTGTTCTTCTTTCTCTAGTTGTTTTAAGTGTAGGGTTAGATTGTTTATTTGAGACTTTTCTTGTTTCTTGAGGTGAGACTGAATTGCTATAAACTTCCCTCTTAGAACTGCTTTTGCTGCGTCTCATAGGTTTTGGGTCTTCGTGTTTTCATTGTCATTTGTTTCTATGTATTTTTAAATTTCTTCTTTGATTTCTTCAGTGATCTCTTGGTTATTTCGTAGGACACTGTTTAGCCTCCATGTATTTGTGGTTTTTACAGTTTTTTTTCCTGTAATTGATTTCCAATCTCATAGCATTGTGGTCAGAAAAGATGCTTGATATGATTTCAGTTTTCTTAAATTTTCCGAGGCTTGATTTGTGACCCAAGATGTGATCTATTCTGGAGAATGTTCCATGTGCACTTGAGAAGAAACTGTATTCTGCCACTTTTGGGTGGAATAGGCTATAAATATCAATTAGATCTATCTGATATATTGAGTCATTTAAAGCTTGTGTTTCCTTATTTATTTTCTGTTTGGATGATCTGTCCATGGTGTAAGTGGGGTGTTAAAGTCCCCTACTATTATCATGTTACTGTCGATTTCTCCTTTCATGGTTGTTAGCATTTGCCTTATGTATTGAGGTGCTCCTATGTTGGGTGCATGTATATTTATAATTGTTATATCTTCTTCTTGGATTGATCCCTTGATCATTATGTAGTGTCCTTCCTTGTCTCTTGTAACAGTCTTTATTTTAAAGTCTATTTTATCTGATATGAGTATTGGTACTCCAGCTTTCTTTTGATTTCCATTTGCATGGAATATCTTTTTCCATCCCTTCACTTTCAGCCCATATGTGTCCCTAGGTCTGAAGTGGGTCTCTTGTAGACAGCATATATTTGGGTCTTTTTTGTATCCATTCAGCCAGTGTGTGTCTTTTGGTTGGGGCATTTAATCCATTTATATTCAAGGTTATTATCGTTATGTATGTTCCTATTACCATTTTCTTAATTGTTTTGGGTTTGTTTTTGTAGGTCTTTTTCTTCTCCTGTGTTTCCCGCTTAGAGAAGTTTCTTTAGCATTTGTTGTAAAGCTGGTTTGGTGGTGCTGAATTCTCTTAGCTTTTGTTTGTCTGAAAAGCTTTTGAGTTCTCCATCAAATCTGAATGAGATCCTTGCTGGGTAGAGTAACCTTGGTTGCAGGTTTTTCTTCTTTCATCACTTTAAGTATATCTGCCACTCCCTTCTGGCCTGCAGTTTCCACTGAAAAATCAGCTGATAATCTTATGGGGATTCCTTTGTATGTTATTTTTTGTTTTTCCCTTGCTGCTTTTAATATCTTTTCTTTGAATTTAATTTTTGTTAGTTTGATTAATATGTGTCTTGGTGTGTTTCCCCTAGGGTTTATCCTGTATGGGACTCTCTGTGCTTCCTGGACTTGGGTGACTATTTCCTTTCCCATGTCAGGGAAGTTTTCCACTGTAATCTCTTCAAATATTTTCTCAGACCCTTTCTTTTTCTCTTCTTCTGGGACTCCTATAATTCGAATGTTGGTATGTTTAGTGTTGTCCCAGAGGTCTCTGAGATTGTCTTCTTTTCATTCTTTTTTCTTTATTCTGCTCCTTGGCAGTTATTTCCACCATTTTGTCTTCCAGCTCACCTATTCATTCTTCTGCCTCCATTATTCTGTTATTGATTCCTTCTAGTGTATTTTTCATTTCAGTTATTGTGTTGTTCATCTCTGTTTGTGTGTTCTTTAGTTCCTCCAGATCTTTGTTAAACATTTCTTGTATTTTCTCAATCCGTGGTTCCATTCTATTTCCAAGATTCTGGATCATCTTTACTATCATTACTCTGAATTCTTTTTCAGGGTAGATTGCCTATTTCCTCTTCTTTTATTTGGTCTTGGAGGTTTTTACCTTGCTCCTTCATCTGTGACATATTTTTTTGCCATCTCATTTTTTTTTTTTTATGAGTGGGATTGAGTTCCTGTTTTACTGGTTGTTTAGCCTGAGGCTTGTAACACTGGAGTTTGTAGGCTATTGGGTAGAGCTTGGTCTTGGTGCTGAGATGAGGAACTCTGTGAGACCTCACTTCCATGAATATTCCCTGGGGTCTGAGGTTCTCTGTTAGTCCAGTGGTTCAGACTTGGAGCTCCCACCACAGGAGCCTCCGCCTGACCCCGGGCTCGTGAATCAACACCCCACAAGCCGCGTGGGGTGGGAAAAAGAAAAAAGAGAACAAAGTAAAAAATAAAATTAGACTAGGAAACTAACAGATATGTTAGAAAGAATATAAAAATAAAAATATAGATGAATCAACAACCAGAAGGTACATCAGTACCACAACAGTAAGAAAGAGGAGGGAAAGAAAGAAAGAAAAAAGGGTGGAGGGGGGGGGGGAAGGCCTTGGCTGTGGAGGGCGGGGCCTAAGCAAGGGTGAGGTTTGGGCAGTGGGTGGGGCCAATGCTCAGGACCCATAGGGCTGGAAAAAGCCCTGGGGGCTCTGGGGGGGTGGGGCTTAGGCTCAAGGAACAGAAGAGGCCCAGGCGTGCCCCCCACCCCTGTTCTCAGAGGGCAGGGGGCCTCACCTGGGAGACCAGCAGGCTCCCCGTGCCCGACTGGGCAGGGCAAACGCCCTCTGCTCCTCTCCTGCTCCTCCCGCAGGGCCCCCTGCCTGCCTCTCCTGATCTCCCCAGCCTCCCTCCTATGCCCTCAAGGACCCACGTGGCCTAGAGGGGGGTTTGGAGGGCGGGGGGAACTGGCTTGGGAGCTCAGCAGGCTCCCCGGCCCACGTGGGCCAGGGGATCGCCCTCCACTCCTCTCCCGCTCTTCCCGGAGTGTCCCTCCCACCTGCCTCTCCTGATCTCCCCAGCCTCAGGGGCACCGATCTGTCTGGCCTCCACTTCTCCTCCCCCCTTGGTCCCCCTACATCCTACTGGTTCACTCTGGGGTTCCTCTCCTCTCCCTGGGGGTCAAAGTCCCCCACCAGCAGCCAGCAGGCGCCCTAGCTGTTGGGAGACGCTAACTCCACGTCTTCCCACACCGCCATCTTGACTCCGCCCCTACTTTGCTTACATTTAGCATTGTGCCCTTTTGTACTCTCATGACTCCCATGTCAGTACAGAGTCCTAATCTGTTATCATTAAGTTATTATAGATGGTTTTAATTCATTTTCTTCAAGAAGCAAATTAGAGAAAATTATTTCTATTTGTCTAAACTTCAATAAATGCAAATTGACATATTCAAGGGAAAGAAGAGTTTTTCCCCCATTTGCTTCTTCTGCTTTATATATAAATGGGTTCTTGTTCATAATTAAGTTTTAATACATGAACAAAGTCTCTGCTTATAGAAGCACAGAGATGATGGATGGATGGGTAGAGAGACAGATTAGAGACAGACATAAATACATACAAGCATAAGAGAGTGAACATGTATTTGAATTTATATTATACGTTCATATTATATAAAGGCAAAATTCCAATCAATTTTGGAAATTTTCTTACAGGTGGTGAGATATGACTTAGACATGGAAAAGAATGGAAGGACAGAAGGTTTACCAGAGGGAGATTACCCACCAAAGATAGAGGCTTACAGGAAGGGTTGTGGAGGGAACAGTGATGAGCCTTGATGCATGAGTGAGTGATGACAAAGGGATACAGTGAGGGAAGTCAGGGCGAAACAGTGAGTTTTAGTCTTAATTATGTTGACTAAGATCATTAAAGATCAGTGCCAGTGAATCAGCAGGGATTCATTTATTGTAGGTATTATTTCATTCATTTTTCCAGCAGTTTCAGAAGAAATACTGTTTATATACAATGGCATATACTCAATTATGGATAAATATAATTTACTTGCAAACACAGAAATCCCTTATAGTTTAGTAGTAAATTATATTCATGAGAATTATATTTGAGGAGATAGAAAGAGAGAAGATCCCCCAGATACTCACATTGTAGGTTTAGATTCATTCTGTCAAAAGATATAGAAAGTAATATTACAGGATAAGCTATTTGAGAAATGAATTTTTTGTATTGTTTGGTTTTGGTTTTGTACTGAAGTTTTCTCACAACAAAATAATGTATTTTCCCAGCACTCCACCATTTAAGAAGATAGTCCAAGGCCTTTGAACTCTAGAAATCAAAACTTACCTTGCCTGGGAGGAGTTAGATTTTATTTTTAAAATTGTGGGCTACCAAGGTAAGAGAGGTCACTTGTCCAAAGGAGGAGAGTGCTGAGGATTGGAAGAGAGGGAACAGGCCCAACCCAGTCTTGACTCCTCAGGAATGAAGGAGGCGAACAGGGTGTGCAGGGACAGTTCTTTGTACAAGTGGTGGGGACATGCCCTCTGTCCCCAGGCAGCTCCTTGGAGACAGAATGACAGGCTGGACACTAAGCCTGCAGCTCTCCAAGCCGTGACAAGGGTCCCTTCTGGCCAAGCCTGTGGTTGGGAGAAGACCTTAGCAAAGAGCTCCGTGCAGCTCTCCCAGTGCAGCTGGGAGATCAGGGACCAGGGCAGCAAAGGTACCAGTGTAGCAGGCATTGCCATGGCAACAACTGTGTAGCTCTACGGATGCTTTGGTTGTAAGCAAAAAAAGCAATGGCAGTGATTAAGAAGGGCGTCTCACAGAACCAAAGAGAAAACTGAAAACCGAGGTCTCCAAAAGGACAGAAATCAGGGAAGTTCAGGGTATCAAGGTAACCAGTGATGTCCACTCTCCTCGGGGTTCCACTGTTGGGATGCTTTGGTTTCAACTATTTTCTGTCCAGGTATCCAGTACTCAGCTTCAATTCAAACTTTCAAAATCACACTCAATTCAAAATTGAGGGTGATTGGCTTGGTGGGGTGGTTGCCCACCCCCTTGGCCAAGGAAGGGCAGGGCACTTCGCTCACAATCTCCCCAAGCAGTACACATACAACTAAGGGGGAGTGATTTCCCACATGAACACGAGAGGCTGTTTGCTAAAACAAAGGAACAAACTGGCAAAAACACAGGTGTCTGCTACAGAAAGGGGCCCCTGTAAGCTAAGGAAAAGGCCCTTCCAATTTTTCCCACAGTCACATAAGAGCCAGGATATTTTATCACCCAGTGTCATACAGGGGTGCTTCCTAGTGATTGATATTCACTTGTGATCTATGATAATAATGGCATCTTGAGCCATTTTTATCTCAGTTTAGAAAAATTAAGCAATGAGACATTTCTTGTGCCCAAGCGTAGTGGGGGGAACTCATTCTAGTACGTTCCAGTGTAGTTGTTGGTGATTTTCTACTTGTTTTTCCACTTCCACTTTGTACCCTTCACTGAACCCCGGGAGGCTGACCTATGTAGGCTGTATGTGAGCTCCTTGCCCTGTGGTTTCTGGCTGGGTTGGCTCAATGAGGGGAAGAGGTTGGAGGGCAGGAAGAATCTGAGGTTAGGGTGTCTTCCCCCAGCCCCTCCCTGCTGGGCGCCACGGAGTGGCTGCTTCTCTGAACTGAAGGTCACAGCTCCAGTCAGGCAGCCTCTCCGCACAATCCCTCTCCCCAGAGTTCTCAGCATTGCTCCCTCCTCTTGCCCCTTCATCTCACCAAAAGATGCTTAACAGCTCCTTGTTGGTACCCCTATACCACTCGCCTCCACTTTATAAAAATCGCTTTAATTAACTCACCAGTGAGAGGAGTCCATCTGTTTCCTGCCTGGACCCTGCCTGATACACACAGTAAAAATGAATTCAAGTCGAGGAATCAAGGAAGCGATAGCCAGCTTGACTCAACCAATCACATCCCGTTGTCAAGTACAAGAGCCAGCCTCTCCTTTGCCCAAGATTAAGAATGATCTGAGCAGCTGCAGCAGCAAATTTATGTCTGTCAAAGAGCTTAGGCAAGATCAGAGAGCAGCTTTCAGTGCAGCTTGCTTTTCAGGAGAACGTGGAGCCAACCGTCACGGGAGCCCATGAAAACCGCCGCTCTTTACCTCCTACCAAAGCAATACAAGTGCAACCAGCTCTACTGTCATTCTCACACTTGAAGAAGGGGCAAGATGGCACCTGGGTTTGGGCACCATGGCAACGTCACACTCTTCCTCACCAGATCACACAGGTGCCACTGCCAGAGCCCATCCACACGCCACTGGCTGCTGTGGGCTGTGCCAGGGCAATCTCGGAAGGCTTGTGCCCCGGTTGCCATAGTGGAAGAGAGTGGCTAGACCACACACATTACATATGTGTGAGTGTGCACTGGTGCCAGCTAGCAGCATGTGTTGTTGATCCTATTTCGAAAGCACCCGACAGTCAGCTGCACCAGGGGAGAGAAGAATGTACTGCCGATCAGAGGTAGACTAAGAGGCAGGATGCCACGTGGTGCTATCGTTAGACAGAGCTGCAGCCAGTCCCAGGAATAGAACTGTGAGAACAAAAGTGATAGCAAAGGGAGGAGGGGCTTAGAGGTTTCGAGAATCACCTTCTGCCTCAAACATGTTGGAAAGGCACATGAACCAACCATCTGGTAGTTTTTCCTATGGACTGGGAAATAGATGCTGTGAATTGTCAGAGCTTTTGAAACCGGTGCTAATGTTACCTTCACGAAGGAAAGGGCAGGAAAGAGTTAAATCTCAAAACCCAAGACGACTAGGGGTCAAGGAGCGAGACATAGGTAGAAATGAACAGTATGCCAAAAGACACTGTGGAGAAGTTCAGAGTTGGGGAAGACCCTCTAAACTGACCTGGAGGACTTTCTCTTCCTGACACAAGCCAAGCAGTAAAGAAACACCCTTCCACCTCGTGTTCGATGCTACGAGTTGGCTCACTCAACACCCATTCCTGCTGCTCCGTGTGCCTTCTTGCATTACAGAGACTCAAATGTCAAAAAATGTATTTCTCAGACTCTCCTGCATCCAAGCAAAGGGGGCTTGGACTTCGAGATATCTTTTGGGGCAGGGGGGAGAGACACACAATTCAACCACAGCAGTCTTCTTTTTCCTTTGGAAAGGAGGATTGAAGTTCACTCCAGATTCTTGCTGTGGTGATGGCTGTGTAGTTTGGTGGTTGCTGAGTTAACTGAAAAATATTTCAACCTTCACTCAATAGAATGTGTCTAGCCTTCTCAATTTATCCTTTTGTTGCCTTTGAAACATCTCAGAGCTTCAATAACCGCTATGGTATACAAGAACTCTGCAATGCAAACTAAAAATACACTACACAGAGAAAATAAAGCAAAAGCAAATGAATCAAGGGGTATGCTATGTACATGGACTGTAGGACGTGATATTATAATTAAATGTTCTCCTAATATATCTATAAGTTTAATGCAATCCCAATCGAAATCCCAGAATTTTTTTTTTTTTAAGAAATTGACAAGCTGATCCTAAAATTCATAAGAAAATACAAAAGGCCAGAAAGAGCAAAGGCAGATAGCTGGCAAAACATTATTTCTGGGTGTGTCTGTAAGGGTGTTTCCAGAAGAGATGAGCATTTGAATTGGTGGACTGAGGAAAGACCACCCTCCCCAGCGTGCCTGGGTGGGCATCATCCAATCTATTGAGTGTTTGAATAGAACAAAAAGGTGAAGGAAGGGCAAATTCACTGATTCTCCTCTCCTCTCTCCCTTTCTTTTCTCGAGCTGGGACATCTATCTTCTCCTGCTCCCGGACATCAGAGCTCCTGATTCTCAGGCTTTCAGACTCGCACTGAATTATGCCACTGGCTTTCCTGGATCTCCAGCTTACAGATGGCAGATCATGGAAGCTCTCAGCCTCCATAATCATACGAGACAATTCCTATAATAAATCTCCTCCTATATATCTATACCTGTATATCCATACATCTCTCTCTATACCTACCTATCTATCTATCTATGGGGCGGGAGCAGGGGGGAGAGAGAGATACAGATACACACTATTGGTTCTGTTAGGTGAGGTCCTTTAATAGGACACATTCCCCAGGTTGTAGGATTGTAGATGGGGGCAAGCCCTGTAGTTGGGGTAGGTATCTATTAGTATGGGTCCGTAAAAGGTTGCGAGTTAGTTCTAAGGCTGGGAGGTAAGAGCCCAGAGGAGGCGGTTTCACGGTAGAAAAGGGAACAAGAAGAGCTGGGCGTCCGTATATGAGTTCAAAGGGATTGAGGCACGAGGGGCCTTCAGAGCAGTCTGGAGTCGGAAAAGGGCACAGGGAAGGAGTTCTACCAGCTCTGACTGAGTTCAAAGGCAAACATGGTAAGTTGTCTTTTTAAGAGAAGAGTGAGCCTTTTCTATTTTACCTGCAATTGCGGATGTCAGGCTGTATGTAGTTTGTATTTAACGTCTAAAGCTTGAGACACCTGTTGGGTAATTTGAGAGGTAAAAGCTGGGTGGTATTTTTGTCTCAAGACTCCCAGGGAGATCCCTCTTCATTCATGGGTGCACAGTAAGAAGGGCTTATCTAAGTTTGGGAGGGCCAGGGCAGGGGCAGAGGTGAGGGCTGTCTGGAGAGAGGTAAAGGCTGACTGGAGAGAGGCGTTCCATTCCAGGGGTTCGTTTTCGGGTCCTCAGAGGGCCACATAAACAGGTTTTGCTGTAAGGCCATAGTGGGGATCCAGATGCAAAAGCAACCAGTGAGGCCCAGCAAGGCCCTTAATTCCTTTCTGTTATGGGGCGGAAGGAGAAAGGCTGTAAGCTCTTTGTGCTGAGTAGTGATTGTTCATTGTCCTGGGGACAAGAGAAATCCTAGACATTTGGCTGTGACCTGATTAATTTGTGCTTTGGAAGGAGAGACTCAGTAGCCTCGTAGAGCCAAGTCGGTGAGGGGGGCTACGGTTTTGGGAGGGGAGGCGCTGTGGTCTGGGCTGCCGGGAGGAGGTCATCAGCCTATTGAAGAAGAGTGCTGCCCGGAAGTGACAGCGTGGATAAATCAGAGGCTAGGGCTTGACCCAAGAGGTGCGGCTATCCCTAAATTGCTGGGGGAGGGAGGTCCTGGTGAGCTGTTGAGAGCAGTGGGTGTTAGGGTCCATCCACATAAGAGCAAATATGCCTTGAGAATCTTGGGAGAGAAGGACAGTGGGGAAAGCATCTTTTAGATTGAGGACTATGAAGACCTGAGTGTTAGGAGGAATTGAACTGAGGGTGGTACAGGGATCTGGGATTCCAGGGTGGAGAGGGACCACAGCCTCATTAATTATGTGCAGGTCCTGTACTAGACGCTAGGGGCCATCTGCCTTCTTAACAGGTAGAATAGTGGGGCTTCCCTGGTGGCGCAGTTGTTAAAAATCCACCTGCCAATGCAAGGGACACGGATTCGAGCTCTGGTCCGGGAAAATCCCACATGCCGCAGAGCAACTAAGCCCGTGCGCCACAACTACTGAGCCTGTGCTCTAGAGTCCGCGAGCCACAACTACTGAAGCCCGCGAGCCACAACTACTGAAGCCCACGTGCCACAACTACTGAAGCCGCCGTGCCTAGAGCCTGTGCTCCGCAACAAGAAAAGCCACCGCAGTGAGAAGCCAGCGCACCACAACAAAGAGTAGCCCCCACTCGCTGCAACTAGAGAAAGCCCGCGCACAGCAATGAAGACCCAACACAGCCAAAAAATAGATACATAAATAAATAAAATACTTTAAAAAAACAAAACAGGTAGAATCGGGGTGTATAAGGGAGATTGTGGGTCTAAGGAGGCCAGCGTTCAGAAATTTATCAATGAGGGGTTTGAGTCCCCTAAGATCTTCCAGTTTTATAGGATACTGAGAGCGGCGGGGGAAGTGAGAGGGGTCCCTCATGGTGATAGCCACAGGAGTTTGGTGAGAGGCCCTCCGGGGGTGTTAATGTCCCATACAATTGAGGGAACCTGTTTAAGTATTTCTGGTGGGAGAGGGGAGGGCTGAGCATCAGAGGGAGTCTCCTAAGATTCCAAGGAAGGAGGCTGTGGCTGGAGAATAGGCTGAGTCCCTAGTTTGGTCATAAGGTCCCTGCCTAGGAGGGGGTTGGGAAAATTGGGAAGGATGAGGAAGGAGTGTGAAAAGATCTGATCTCCCAGTGAGCATGGTAAGTCAAAAGTTTGGAGCATAAGTTGAGGTTTACCTTCTACTCCGATGATGGTGATAGGTGAGGGAATCAAGGGACCCGAAAACTCGGGAAGAGCAGAGTTAGTGGCTCCAGTATCAATTAAGAAATTGGTTTTCTTACCTGCTATGGATAGAGTTACCCGAGGCTCGGCCAAGTCTATTTTATATCATGGAGCCAGGTCCAGCGTTGGGGCCTGTCAGTCCGAAGACTGTAGAAGTCCTTGAAGATCCATGGGGATGGGGGAGGTCCTCGCAGGAGGGTTCCCCAGTTCCAGAAGGAGACTTTGTCCCCTCTTATCAAGGAGAGGGCAATCCCACTTCCAGCGCCCCATTAGTTTACAAAGTGGGCACGGTCCCAGGGGTAACCTTTTCCTGGGGTGTTCTCGACTCCAGTGCCCTGACTGTTTGTAGCTGAAGCAGGAGCCAGCATTGGGGCCCAATGGCTGTTTTTCTTGTTGGTTGGCAGGCCTCGGATAAGTCTTAACCTGAAGGGTAAGGGTGCCTCTAATCACAGAGACAATCATTTGGAAAGATTGTTTCTACTCTCGAGACCACTGTTGGTCTCATTCCCTCTTTTCCTCTCTTCCTCCGATTCACTCTGGAGTCAGGTGTCATGTGAGGCCAAATTCCAACCCAGGTAGTGACAGACCCGACATCGGGTTTTCTGCCACCTAGATGCTGCCACTATTCTCCCAAGAGAAAGCCCCGTCAAAGGTAATAAATTACGGTTTGGTGGATGTCTTGGTGGGCGATGAGGAAGGTCGAGCCCGAGGTGAAGGCGAAAGGACTTTGGTTAGTGAAGACGCTGCCCGTACGGGCCACCAAAATGTTAGGTGAGCCGACGCAGGTTGTGAAAGAATTCACAGAAATATTAGCAAGGGAAGAAAAGAAAGTTTTTGTTCCCTTTCCAAGAGAGGAAAGGGGCCAGACACAGAGAGTGGCGTTGGCACCGAAGGTGGGGGGGGGTGGTTTGAGTCTTTTATGGGGCTTCAAAGGGCAAGGTGCAGGAAAAGGGGGTGGGTGTATGTCTATTCTGGCCCACGGCAATACCAGGGCTGGCTGCGTCTCTATAGGATATGGTATTTTGGAGAATAGACTTGCCATCTCCAGTAATTTTCCAGTTCTTGGGTGTCTGAAAGAGACTTAATAGGGGCCCTTGACAGGTGTTACTCCATTTTGAATCATGGTGGATGGGTTTGCAGGTCCCATTTCTCTGCAGAAGCCTAGTGCATCTAGGCAGCCACTAAGAAACGCTTGCTGGCTGTCCTGCTTTAGCCAACAGGTGGTTCCTCTGCTCTTCTGTCAGGTCCCACCCAGGCTGTGGCAGGTCACAGGCACAGCTGCAGACAGCACTCTCCCCACCACAGTGACTGTCACGGCGCTACTGCTTCTGGTCCCACCACTGCCACACCTGGAGAGCTGCCATATCCCAGACTACGTCGGAGCAGTTCACAAGCACGCCCCCTGGAGAAATTATGGTACAAGCCTACACTCCCAAACTTTCTCATCTCAGGACCCCTTTGTACACTTTAAAAATAATTGAGGGACTTCTTTGGTGGCACAGCGGTTAAGAATCCACCTGCCAGTGCAGGGGACACGGGTTCGAGCCCTGGTCCGGGAAGATCCCACATGCCGCAGAGCAACTGGGGCCGTGCGCCACAACTACTGAGCCCATGCGCCACAACTACTGAAGCCTGTGTGCCTAGAGCCCATGCTCCACAACAAGAGAAGCCACCGCAATGAGAAGCCCACACACCACAACGAAGAGTAGCCCCTGCGCGCCACTAGAGAAAGCCCACACACAGCAACGAAGACCCAACGCAGCCATAATTAATTAATTAATTGAGGGCCCAAGGGAGTTTTCATTTGTGTGGATTTTATCTATTCATATTTTCCATGATAGAACTTAAAACTGAGATTTTTAAAATAGCCACTTATTAATTTATTTAAAATAATAACATTTCCATCACCCAAATGATTCTGTTTTTCAATCCAAAAACATAATAACAGTTCCTGGATTGTTGCAAAGACTCACTAGGAAATTCGTGTGAAATGCCTTCTACTTAGCCACGCCAGATATTGCTATTATTATACCCATCCGTCGTGTAGATGAGGAGATAGGGTAGAGAGGTTAAACGATTTGCCCAGGGTCACAATGATAGAAAGTGACAGGCAGGCTTTGAACCCAAGTCTTAACCACAAGACACATTAGGTGTTTTCAGCCCCTGCTCTTTTTCTGTATCATCAGGTGCAAATATGAAGTCAAGAGAAAGTAGCCAAAGTAGGATGCGCTTTAGAGAGCACCCTGTGGAAGGGAGATTGCTAGCACCTCCAGTAATGTTAAGAGAACATGACAAAGACCACTATTGTTACATTTTAAGATCCACTCCCCCACCCCCCCGGCAAAGGCTACAATTACACTTAAATATTTACACTTAAATCTTAGCGTGCTAAACTGTAAAAGATCTTAGACATGGTAGTAACACCACACTACAGAGACCCTTAGGAACCGCCGTATACATCAGAGTCACCCACACATGGCTTCCAAATGAGATGCTTAAAAACAGTTATGCGCCCTTTCTACTTCCCTGCTTCTCCTTCAACACCCAGTACCTTTCCCCTGGGGCTACCAAGAGCCTAGCAGAGCCCGGAGAGGCCACAGCGGGGCCAGTGTGGACCTCGCACACTGGGAGCACAACACATGGGAATCCTTGTCCTCTCCACGGCAACAAAGGGTGGCCTCTCACACCCACGGTCTGTCCCCCCCGTCCCCAGGCTCCTTCTCACCCTCTCTCCTGGTTCCCCTCCCATCTTCCTGGCCTTTCATGGACACTCACAGAGTTTTAACTTTGTATCTTTGGACGCCAAGTCTCTATCTGCTGCCTCAACCTCCCCATGAGCTTTGGACACGCACACCCAACAGACACATACCCAAAAGACATTTTTCCCCTGGCTGTCCCACTCGACCCCGGCTGTGCCCAGAATAGGTCTCTCACAGACCACTCAGTGAAGTGTGAGACATTTACCTCTTCCATACCTTTCGAACCATCCCAGATGCACGAGACCACCTTCTAGCTCAGGATGCCTTCGTGCCCATGCACGAGCGCGGTAGTCTCCTCACTCTCCAGCCCCACCCCGCCTCCAATCATTTCTTTATTTAATGAATTCCTTACGAGTCCCCACTATATGCCAGGCGCAAGGCTCAGTGGACAAAGGCTTACAATCTTGTCCACGTTCAAGTCGCCATCCATGTTGCAAGTGGCGATTTCTAGTCTAAGCCCTCTTCTCTTTGAAGTAGTACATAGGACACTGGTTAAGGGGGTGGGTTTTGGAGAAAGACCTATGTATAAATCCCTGCTGTTCTAGACTGGGTGTACAAGCTGTGGAAAGTCAACTTATACATTGGTTTCCTTTTTTGTAAAATGGAGAACAGTAATTCCTAACTCATAAGGTTAGGAATTCCAGAATTAAGACTGTAAAGCACTTAGCATATTCTATAAATATAGCACGTAATAAGTACTCATTAAATGGCTATTATCATTATTACTAATGGCCCCTTAAAACCCTTAAACAACATGTCATCACCAACAGAAAGTATTCTAAGCTCCCGAGAATGGCATTCGAGTTTCCCCCCTCGTGTCTCCAGCCTTGTCACCTCATTCTACGTCTGCCGTTAATTCAAGCCCCACCCAACTGCGTGGCTCTGTATAAACCACTCGCTCTTCCTGGAGTCCTCCTCTCACCTTTTTCTTTCATGTTCCTCTTCCAGGAAGCCTTTCCCCCTGCCCTAGGCACTCTTCCTGTGTGACATGGACCCTGTACACACAGGTCCAGCTGCAACGTGGTGGAAAGGTGAACGCACAGCCCGCCTAGACTGTCCAGTTGATAAAGAGGTACTGTTGTATGACCACCAAGTACCCCCGCCTGACCCTCCTGAGGTCCCTCTCCCCGCATGGCCTCCTCAACTGGAGTGGGGCTGGACAGTGGCAAGGGAGATGACCAGCCTGGTGACAGTGATGGCATCCTGGTAGGGGCCCCTATGGCCCGAGGAGGCAGCCCCCCACTGGCACCCAGGGCTCCATCAGCATCGCCTTCCCCTGTCCGACCTGGGAACGGGAGCTTCCTCAGGATACCTGACAGGCTGATACACATTTGGACCCCCATGCCCCCATCCAGGGCTGCCCACGCTCGCGCTCTCCGATCACTTAGCGTGTCACACTGAAGTTGCCTGGTTGCCCTCCGCCTGTAACCACAGGTGAGGCCAGGAGAAGGAAACGCTAATTCACCTTCACAGCCCGGCACCAAGCCCAGATGGGTGCATCGGCAGCCATGGTCGAAATGCACAGTTATCTGCAGATTAGCCAAGCTCTCGTCCTCAATTCAGGTAAAGCGTTGGCTGTAGAGAGCCAGAGGGCAGATGAGGGGACTTGGACGCTCAGCTGTGAGCTTCTCCCACGTCCCCTTCTGAAGCCCCAAGACCCGTCCAGCAGGGCTGACAGCTGCTTCCAGTCAACTGAGCCTTCAGGAGGTGCCAGCCCTGCAGGCAGGCCGCTGTCCCGAACAGGCCCAGCACGTCACAGACCCTGAAGAGTAACAGAAGCCATCCTCTGGGACTGAGCAGCCTCTATCCCATCCAATTGAAACGACACTGTCTCCAGGCTTGCGGGCACTCCAGTTTAATAAGTCAGCCTACCATCTTAGGTATAGATGGAGTTATCTGCCGTTTTCAAATTAGCCTCCGGTACTCACCATTAAGTCATCAAATCTTTCCCTGCCAAAACTCACATACCTTGATGCTGGAAGATTCCTTGTTTGATTATGTCCAGTAAACAGTTGATTTTCCCCAAAGTCGGCAGTCAGCCAATGACCTGCCCTCCGGCCTAGGTGATCAGCTGCGCTATTTCCTCACTCATGATGCTATTCGGAGCGCCCCGTCACCTGCCGAGGCCCCTATTCCCCTGCCAGGTCTGATGTCGGCAACAGGTGACTGTCAGTGGAACACTGGGGGAAAGTGTTATAGCAAGTTGTTTGCTATTCTCCCGGGTTCTGCTGTAGCACAGCAGAGGGCAAAGGGCTTTGGTGCCAGGCTGACCAGAGTTCAAATGCCAGCCCCACTGTATATCATCTGTGTGACCTCAGGCAAGTTACTTATCCTCTCTGAATTCCAGTTTCTGCTTCTACAGAAATTGGGCTAACCATCCTCATCACTGGTGTGAGGATTACATGAGATGACATATATATAAAGTGCCTGGTACTTAAGAGGCTTTAGATAAATGCTAGTTCCCTTTCCATTCCTTCCCCTCAGCTAGAGTGGTATTAACTGGTATCATTAACACTGTATTTTGTGAACCTCTAAGAAAGTTAGAGCTGGAAGAAAAGTTACTTGAGGGACTCTGGTGCAAGCTGCTTCGTTCACAAACGAAGATGAGGTCGAGATGAACCCCGTCTGAAAACATGGAAGAATTTACGGCTGTGCCACCTCTCCCCCTCCCTCTGGACCACACAGCGCCCTAGCACCCCAGTACAGCTGGAAACCCTTCCCATCCGCCAGAGAGAGATTCTGCTTGGGGCCTCAGCACTGGCACATACGGTTGCACAGGCCGTGCACTGCACAATTAAGGGAGTGCATTCATAACAAAAAAATGAAGTGGTGCCCCCTGGGATTTTGAAACATGGATCCCTGGACTTCGCTACTTTGTCTTCTTAGGTGGAGCCAATGAGGGGGATAGACACTTCACACCTGGCTGCCCATGTGGAGCCCAGGATGCTGCAGAGAGCTGGCTGGGATGCCAGCCTCAGAAAATGAAGCAGAGATTCAGCAGCTTCTGACAGCTACCCAGCTTGGAAAGGGGGCCAGACTGTAACCACTCAATTGGTAAACAGTTATGAAAACCCTACTCTGAGGTCTATGATAGACTGTTGCAAGGATGGGCCCTAATTTGTTCACACACCCTGTCTCCATGGCTTCTGGTATCCCTTCCTCCACTGCCTCTGGGCTTGGCCATGTGACTTCCTTTGCACAACAGGACAGTAGGAAGGTCTTGTAGAATGCTTATGTCTCTACGGTGCCCTTGGATCCTGGAGCCAATCTGTTAACACACTCAAGCTACCTTGCTAGAGCATTTGAGGCCATGCGGAAAGAGGCCCCAGCACCCAGCCATCCAAGGCGGGCCTGTGACAGACCAGCCCTCCCCTAGCTGGCCCTCCAGCTGACCACAGACACATGAGCGAGCCCAGCTGAGACCAGAACTGTCCAGCTAAGCCCAGCCCAAGTTGCCAACCTACAAAATGATGAGCTACATAAATGATTATTATTTCAAGTCAGTAAGTCTTAAGGTAGTTTGTTACGCAGCAAAAGCTGATACAGGTGCATGCTAGACTTGGCAAAGGATTCCTGAAAAGAAGGAGAAAGAAACTAGAGAGCCCATAATCTAGTTGAGAAGAATGCCTTTTGCCTATAAAGAAACCCAGTGAGTTACAGCTAGGAGTCAACTGAGAGCCAAGTTCTCAGGGAGGAAGAAACTTTAATCCTCCTTGAGAGACATCACTTAATCAACCCAGCAAACACTTGTCATGTGCTCCACGGGGCCAGGTGCTACACCGTGCACGCTCCATGTCTCTCCTGTCTCTGCATCTCCTAAGGCAGGGCTGGGTTTTTGTCCCCACTTGCAGATGAGGTTAGGGAACTTGCCCCAATCTACACAGGTAGAAAGTGGCCGAGCCAGAATTTGAATCCAGGCAGTCTCACTGCAGAACACAGCCTGCGTCAAATAGTTTTCCTAAATTCACAGGCAATATATGCAAAATCCAACATGCAAATTCTAGGGCCATCTTGTGCCCTGCCTGTCAGCTGTGAGATACAACCCCATAGAAGCAGCCCTGTAATTCCACATTGAATACTTTATACTCACCTCATTCTTCCTGCCAATGAGAGCAGATGCTCGAAGGAATACTTTTTCCCATTTATTGCACAAGTTTTGGGGGTGGCAGGTAAGGAGAGGCACAGAATGGGAGCTCAGTGTCTGGTGGTGATGACTGGGGGGAAAGGACGTCCCTCCCCTCCTGTGAGGCTTCTGTCATCCACGGGAGCCAGACGGAAAGAGGAAGATGGGAACATAAATGCAAGAGGGAAGGGGCAAGCACTAGGATGCCTACATGTTAGCACTTAGATTAAAATGGACAAGGAAATAATGCCAGACTCTTTCCTTTATAAATCTCTGAACTAACAAAACTCTTTTCATGCATATTAACTTTAATCTGTGAACATGAGTAGATCTGGATTCTACTTTGCCCATGCTTTGCAGAAAAGACAATTTCACCTCTTTGTACCTATAAATAGAAAGGGTGAATCTAATTTACTCATATGACTTTTGGGAGTTTTGGGTATGTTGATGAGACTTTGAAATGTGCTTAAAGATTCTCAAGAATGGGAGACCCTAAATGTACTAGCAGTTAGTATATATCGGGCAGTTACCAAGCACCAGGCACTGTGCTAATTGCTCGTCCTGCATTTTATCAGTTGATCCTCTTAACAAGGCTATGAAGGAAGGATTATCTGTTTCCTCATTTTAAAGAGGAGGAAACTGGGATTTATTGAGAACAAGTAATTTATCTGAAGTCACACAGCTGGTAAGTGACAGAGGCAGGATTTGAATGCTGGCAATTTGGTGTCACAGCCCACCCTTTTAGCCACTCTGCAATACTGACTTAACTTAAACATGTGATATCAAGCTAGAAGGACATGGGTTTTCAATGATTCAAAAAACATTTGCTGAACGGGTAGAAAGAATAAAGAGATGTTCACTCAAAGACATTGTGCAGACCAAAAATATTTGCAGGCTGAACTTAGGGCTCCTAGCTTGAGATAAAGCTATTAAAGGGAAGTTGGATATATTGGAAACATGATCCTAAACTACTGAGGAATATTATGTAGTAGAAATTTAAAACCCAGGTTAATTAGTATTGGATTTAGCTACAAGTAAAAGAGAACTTTTATAGTGGCTTAAACTAGGTCACAAATTTATTTCTCTCTTATATAAATGTAGGTACTTAAAGTCTCAGTGCTCTACTCATCTCTACAGGTGTCTTCCATTGGGGCCAAAATGGCTGCTCTAGCTCTAGCCATCACATCTGCATTCCAGGAGGAAGGGGAAAAGGAAAAAAGGCACACTCCTTCCTTTGAAAGGCACTTCCTGGAAGTTGCACATATCACTTCCATTTACATCCCATTGGCCAGGACTTAGTCACATGGCCATACCCATTCACAAAGGAGGCTGGGTAATGTAGTCTCGATTCCAAGAGCTCATATGCCAACCACAAATGGCAGATTGGATAAAGGGAGGAAGGGTGTTGGTAGTACAACAAGCACCATCTGTCACAGGATGACAAATAAGGACCTTTAAGATTAGGTCACTTCTCTCCTGCCTTTGACCTTCCATTAATCCCCTGTCGACACACACCCCCTCCATTTCAGCTGTGTTGGAACTACCTGCATTTCCCCAAGCACACCAAACCTCCATACTCAGTCCTCTTCTCTCTGCTGGGCTGAGCCTCTCCGTTTCTCTTTCCAGCTCCTCACCTCCCACCTCCATCTCCAGCCCCATCCCCTGTGGGAGCTCCATGACCCTCTCCTTCCCCTCCCAACACCACAGCATCCTGTACTTTCCTCCCACCTGGCCCTCAGTGCAATGTGTTATCACCAGCTGTTTACTCACCTGCCCCCCTCCACTAGGCTGCAAGTGCCTCCAGGCAGGTCCTGGGTCTTAGTCCCTCCCCCTGGAGCCCCCTCTCAACCCCTGCCTTTCACTGGCTGGTGTTCAAAAATTACATGATTATCAAAACTCTTTGCACTTCCCTGCACCACTGTCAGAAGTCAAGCGACGAGGCACTGGGGCCTGTCTGTCTTTATTTAAAAAAAAAAAAATTGTGGGGATAAAACATTTGAGTGACTCTAATATCAAAACTGTAATAAAGAAATACACTGAGGGGACGTCCCTGGCAGTCCAGTGGTTAAGACTCCACGCTCCCAATGCAGGGAGCACACGTTCGATCCCTGGTGGGGGAACTAAGATCCCACATGCCGCACAGTGAGGCCAAAAAAAAAGAAAAATACACTGAAGGCTCCTGCATCATGTCTTCATCCACTCCATTCCTCTTGCCCTGAAGGAATAATTTCCATCAATTTCTTTTCCTTTCCAGTGTTTCTTTATGATATGTAAGCAAATATAAATATATGTTACTTTCCTCCATTTCTTATGCAGAAGTTAATGCTGTTTGGCTTCTTTCTCTCTTCCACCGAATCACATATCCTAGAAACCTTACCAGGTCGATAAAAAGCACATCCTAATCCCTCTTTACATGGCATAGGGTCCCACTGTGAAGGTGTGGCATTGTTTTTTTTAAACGAGTTTTCTCTTTGTCTTTACAAACAATGCTGAGATGTTATTTCATATGCAGGGAAGCGAACTTATAAATTCCAAAAGTAGGAATTCTGCATGAAAAGGCCAATGCATTTGTCATTTTGTACCTATTATGGCATGGCATTCCTAAACTTAAAACAAAACCTAAAAAAGCCAAGTCTGAAGAAGGGTATCTTTTGCACACTGAAAAACAGAATCATCTTTTCAAAATAACTCACAATAAAAATTCTAAAAGAGCAACAAAGAATCATCTTTTCTAAGGAAATAGATCATGAAAATAGGGCAAATGATCTCAGTATCACCGGAATGTTTTGTCACGTTCACAGTGAACCAGGGGAAGCACCAGGTGTGAAAAATCACTCTGGCTTAGCTCTTTTTACAAACACAGTGCATCTGAACCCAGTGATTTTCTTGGCATTTAGAGAAAGGCCACTTCTGCCAGGGGTTTGTGCTACTAAAAAGCTTCTGATGGAGCTGTAGACAAATGACAAATTCCCCGCACTGGAGGCACCCTCCTGGAAGCAAGCAGCGTGGCCGCACACGCCACTCTGGGAGCTTTGAAAACATCACAGCACATCAAATTGCCCGGCCATCTGTGGTTTCCTGTCCACGGGTGGGGAGGGGCAGGAGCTGCCTTTCTGGACAGCAAACGTGCCAGGGCCGGGCCGTGGCCATGTCCATCTGCATCCGTCTAACAGATGCCCTTCCAAGAACTCAGGGTTCCTGCCTCCTGTCTGAATAAACACAGAAATCACAGCTCAAACATTCCCCCCCCACACACACACAAAAGCTGGTCTTCAGGGAGGTTACACATTTAGCAGCATGTCCAAGGTCACAGAGACCAGACCTGAACAGGCGTAGAGGACGAGGAAGAGGTGAGGCGCGCCGGTGCCTTCAGCCCCGCCACCAACAAGCCTTCAACCCATCCTGCTTGAGCAGGAGGTGATGAGGTGCCGCGCCACAGCACAAGTTGCGCCTGGGCCAGGACACGCGTGGCAGTGGGGACACACGGTCCAAGCCCTGGAGCCTGGGACAGCAGGGTGAGTGGACGCCCCCTCCAGTGGGCTTATCAGTGATTCTGGAGTCACATGTGTCTGCCAGGGAGATTTGGGGCAAACTCCACAACAGACCAAGTTATGGAGAAAGTAGCTCTTGTCTTCAGGGTCCCTGAATCATCCCTTGTACAGACCTCCCTTTGCAGGGTCCCCACTGTCATCTCCCACCTGGGCTGTGGCCAGAGCCTCCCAGCTGACCTATGGTTTACGCTTCCATCTATCCTGAACACGGTGGCCAGAGTGATACTTTTGCTGTAAGTGTGACCATCCAGCTCCCCAGCTTAAAAGCCTGCGATGGTGCCCACTGCTTTCAGAGCGGAGGGCTGTGCATGAGCTGCTACCCTCCAGCCTCTAACCCCCTCCCCTCCACTCTCCCCACCTCCTCCACTCCAGCCACTGGGCCTCCTTGCTGCTCCTCAATCACCGTCAGAATCCTACCTCCCGACTTCTGCCCTTGCTGTTCCTTCTACCTGGAATACCTCCCAGCCCCCAGAACTGCATAACCTCCCTCCTTCCTGGTGGCCTTTCCTGACCATCCTACTTAAAAGGGCATCATTAATCCCCCTCCCACTGGAATTCCTTGCCGCCCTCTGCTTTATCTTCCTCCAAAGTACTAACCACCAACTACACACACGATTCATTTTACTCATTTATTTCTCCATTATTTCCCCCCGCCCCATGCTAGAATATAAGCTCTGTGAGACTGAGGGCTTCAATCTGTTTTGTTTACCATCATATCCCCACATCTAAACAGTGCCTGACACACAATACTCCCTCAAATATTTGTCAGATGAATAAATACAGGAAAGAGGAGATGCATTCCCCCTAAGTGACCTCGTCTCCCTGGGCACAGAAGAAAAGAAGACTGTCTAGAAACTGCCCCCTCCCTGTCCAGCACTTTTAGAAATGCCCATGATGAGATACCACCTCACACCTCTCAGAATGGTTATCGTGAAAAAGACCACAAACAACGAGTGCTGGAGAGGGTGTGGAGAAAAGGGAACCCTCCCGCACTGTTGGTGGGAATGGAAATTACTGCAGCAACTATAGACAACAGTATGGACATTCCTCAGAACACTAAAAATAGATCCGGCAACTCCACTCCTGGGTATATATCCGAAAAGAAAAAACCAAAAATGGTAATTCAAAAAGATACATGCACCCCAGTGTCCCTAGAAGCATTATTTGCAATAGCCAAGATATGGAAGCAACCTAAGGGTCCATCAACAGATGAATGGATAAAGAAGATGATACACACACACGCATACATATACAATGGAATACTACTCAGCCATAAAAAAGAATACAATTTTGCCATTTGCAACAACATGGATGGACCTGGAGGGTATTATGCTTAGTGAAATAAGTCTGATGGAAAAAGACAAATACTGTAATACGTTATCACATATACAGAATCAAACGAATGAATGAATATAACAAAACAGAAACAGACTCACAGATATAGAGAACAAACTAGTGGTTACCAGTGGGGAGAGGGAAGAGAGGAAGGGCAAGATAGGGGTAGGGGATTAAGAGGTACTAACTACTATGTATGAAATAAATAAGCTACGAGGATATAGTGTATAATTCAGGCATTATAGCCAATATATTATAATAACTTTAAATGGAGTATAATCTACCAAAATATTGAGTCACTATTCTGTACACCTGGAACTAATAGTGTAAGGCAACTATACTTCAATATAAACACATTAAGTAATTGATTTGCTGGTCTTTAACAGAAAGGGTGTTTCATGCCACAGTGAGGGGGATCATTTTGGGCAGAGAGCTTCCCCGGATGTCCAGGGCCCACCTACACCATCTGGTCCCAGCCAGCCTCGGGCAGTGACAGCATGAAAGAGTCCCCAGGGGTCTCCGCCGGGTCAGCACAGCAAGCACGGGGATCCGAGAGCTGTAGCAGTTATGGAGATGAACCACGCGCCGGAGGTGGGCTCGGATCCCTCGGACTGGGCATCCTGAGGCGCGTCGGCCAAGGGTGACCTGAGCACCTGGCCACCACGGCTCGAGGGCTGTGACCGTCCTGAGCAAAGAGCAGAGGACGCTGTCCCTCTTCCACCAAAGCCGTCCTGCTCTGGTTAGTCTGTACTGGACATCAAGGCCAAAGGACGGCCACGTTCAAATATTTCATTCCTATAGGGACCTAATGGCTGATACTTTAATTTTATCACAAGATAAAAAAAAAAGATATAATACATATAATGAAATATATTTTAAAATTTTATATAAAATATATTTAGATATATATTTATATACACACAAAGATATGTGTGTGTATATATATTTTATATATATATATATATATATATATATATATATATACATGTAGAGAGAGGGAGAGGGAGAGAGGGAGAGGGAGAGAGGGAGGGGGGGGGAGGGGGAGAGGGGGAGAGGGAGGGAGGGAGAGAGAGAGAGAGAGGGAGAAACAGAGAGGGAGAGAGAAAGAGAAAGAGAGAGAGACAGAGAGAGACCTTGCACACACACATACAGATAACTGTTTTATTTTGCGTTTTTGAGGCTGATCCCTGCGTGGTCTTTCTAGAAAGTAGAAGGCCATAAGGTAATAAACTCTCTCTCTAGCCCTAGGTACATTTTCTCTTCAGGGCATATGGCTGTAGGAAAGAGAAGGAGGTAAGGGAGCAGATGACAAGGGCCGTTAACATGACTGGGAAGCCCCTAAGAGGACATGGGTAAAGGAAGTACCAACAAGCAGTTTTCAGGGTCCCCGGCTGGAGTAGGAAGAACGCAAGGCTGGGGGTCCAAAGCCCCAGTCCTTGTTCCTCCCACGGCGGCCCTGAGACCCGGGGAGGTCACACCCTCTGTGCTCTCGTTTCTTCTCAACACTTCCATGTCTCATCAAGGCCAAAGCAGGCTGTACTCCCAGGTAGTCAGGAACACGGAAAGAGGCCACTGCAAGAAGGCGGTTATATGAGTTCTGACGGTGATTAGCCGAGTTCCTATAGTATCCCTAATCAAAGTTGCCTGAAGCCTAGACCACCAGTGCTTTCAACTTGCCTTTTAGGGAGACTTCCATGGTTTGAGCCAAATGAATGGTCAGATCTGGACTGGTTTTTTTTTTGGCTGCATTGGGTCTTCATTGTTGCACACTGGCTTTCTCTAGTTGCAGCGAGCGGGGGCTACTCTCAGTTGTGGTGTGTGGGCTTCTCATTGCGGTGGCTTCTCCTGTTGCGGAGCACAGGCTCTAAGCACGTGGGCTTCAGTAGCTGTAGCTCGCAGGCTCTAGAGCGCAGGCTCAGTAGTTGTGGTGTACGGGCTTAGTTGCTCCACAGCATGTGGGATCTTCCCAGACCAGGGCTCGAACCCATGTCCCCTGCATTGGCAGGCAGATTCTTAATCACTGCGCCACCAGAGCAGTCCCCTGGACTGTTTTTTTCGAGGAACATGTGGCAGTGAGTCTCTGGAACCCACTCTGAAGTCAGATTTTGCTGTTTCTGCTCTGACACTTGTTTAAAGAAAGGATGGATTTGAGGATGGATTTGAGGAAAAGCCTGTGGCTGTTTCCTGACAATATAGACAACTAGCCATTCTCAGCTCTTACCACAATCACTGTTACTTAACTGTTTATATCAACCTGATCTGGGGCCCAGGGAGACTGGAGGGCCCTTATCAAGTTGAGATGTAATAAAAGTTCTCAGTTCAGCCATCTCCTGCTATCTTAAAACAGTGGTGCCATAGCTCAAGTGTGTTACTAAGTCAAGGTCACCAGCTGCCCCGGGTTGTTCATCCTCTGCTCTCAGTTCCCCTGACTTGTTGGGTCAGCAGCATTTGACCTGCCTCCTTCCAGAAGTCTCTCCTTCTCGCCTTTCTGTGTGCCGTGTGCCCTGGATTTCCCTTCTACCTGACCTGCCGCTCCTCCGCCATTTCCTTGGCTGGAACCTCCTTCCCAGCCTCTGCGTGCGAGCTTGTCCTGTCTTACAGTCTGAATGGAACCATCTATATATGGGTGACTCTCAAATTTCCATCCCACGCCTGGCTTCTGGGCAATGGACTCAGAGCCCAGCTCTGCCTTCTGGATGTCCCCATCTGGATGGCCGAGGGGTATCTCAGACTCCAGGTGTCCAGCATGGCGTATTGGCCTTACCTGGATGCTTTATCGTAGTAAAGGATGCCCATTCTCCACCCAAAGTGCTCGAGTCCAACTGCAGAGGTGTTTCTGGATCCCTCTTTCCCTCAAACCACACACTGGATCACACACCAAGCCCACCAACTTTGCCTCAAGAATACTTCCCAGCCTCGCCCTATGCTCCCTGTGATTACAGCTACCTAATGCAAGCCACCCTCGTGCCTGCTCTGAAAGCTGCTTCGGCCTCCCAGCTGGGCTGCCTGCTTTCACTCCTACCCTTCTCCACTTCCTCCTCCCTTCAGTGGTGGGGTGACGTTCCCGCAGGGCAAACCAGTCTCTCCTCCACTTAACCCCTTCGGCAGCCCCCAGCTGCTCTGAGAATAAAGTGAACATTCATGACCACATGAAGGGCTCTGCGACCTGCAGCCCACCTGCTCACTGCCCCCGCCCCCAGTTTATCCTCCCCTTCTGCTCTGCTCCAGCACAAGCCCATCCTCCACCCAGGCTCTCTGGATTTCCAGTGTCCCCCGTCAGGGCACCACTTGCTCTCCACCAGCTGACTGCAGCTCACCCTCCGGCCTCAGCCTCGCCTGCCCTGACCACCCTGACTTACACACTCCATCCTGTTGCCATGTTAACGTAACGGAGCAGGGCCCTACGGGGCTTTCTCAGGACAGACCACGCCCCCCAACCACGTCCTCCCCCTGCCTCTTGTCTGAAGGAGAACTTCAGCCAAAGAACGAATTTAAGCAGAGAAATGAGAAAATGCAGAAACAAAGGAAAACAGTCCAACAAGACAAAACGATAATAGTTTAGCCATTAAACAAAGTTAAGGACCTGTAGTTCCTCCTCAAGGGCTGCGGATAATATTCTGAGCCACATCCTCTGAGCTGTTTTGTAGATCCTGAAACCCTCACCAGGTGGAAGAAGTTCACCACATGATGAGCAGACTGCAGCTGAGACACAAGCTGCCACAGTTCCAAGAACTGCCCTGAAGGAAATGGGAACAAACCTACCCCAGAACTGAAGATTAATTGTACTTAAAACGATCAAGATGACGCTGGTCAGACCACCGATGACCAATATCGAGACGATGGTCAGGGCTGCCTGTGCTGTTCTGCACGGACCCCCCTCCCCACATACCCTTGAAACTCCCCTTTAAAAGCTCTTGCCCCCTGGCCCACAAGGGGGAGCTGGTTCTTTGGGACATGAGTCTGCCTCCTCCCAGCATTGCCGGTTCCTCAATAAAGCTACCTTTCCTTTTACCCAACTCTTATCTCTCAGTATCAGATTCCTGAGCCACAAGCACCCCAACCTGAGTTCAGCCACAGGAATTCCCTCTCTTCATTGCACTGAACCACCATCTGATTATCTTGCTTGTTTGTTACTTGTTAATTGCCTGCCTCCCCCACCAAGCTCAGCTCCATCAGAAGGGGTCTTGCTTCCTTCATTCACTGCTCTATCCCCGGCGCCTAGTACAGTTCCTGGCACATAGTAGGTCCTCAGTTAATACTTGCTGGATCAGCAATGTCACCTTTAAAAAAGCCAGGTCTTCCTTTGTTCTTCATCCTCACACTATATCATGGGCATGTCTTCCAGCAAATTCCTCCAATATCTCATCAAATGATGCTTCTTACTCATGTGGTGAAGATAAATGCTATGGCTTACTCTTGAATGTATATTATAATAGAGCTGTTAGCAGTTATTAATTACACACCACTGAACACCCCTCATGGCCCCAGGCAGCCTAATGGAGAGCATCAGTCACACCCTGACAGGCACGGCCACTTTGCAGTGAAGCAGAAATGTGAAATGAGGGTGAAATAACCCATTCGGTCCACCTACCAAGTCACAGGCACAAGCCCCCAAAAAACAGAGAGCAACCCTAAAATGGTCTCTCCCATGTGCCCGAACCAGCTGTGACCTGGGTAGTGGTGAGCGTCTTCTAGGGGCTCCCTAGGGTCATGGCATTTGCTCCCAAACTTTACAGAGCTTGGGTCTCTTCCTCCACTGGGCTCCTGTCCTCAGTGAGGCCCTGGTTACCGCACAAGAGTCTCTAGCGGTCGCTCCCAGCCATCCTCCAGGCTTTCTTGGGATGTGATTTTCTGCTCCCCTTCAACCCTCCCCCAGCTGCCTCAGTTCGGGCTCTCCCAGGGGATGGACTGTCCACATCGCCTCCTAACCCTCCTAACTGGCCTCCCTGCCTCTGGTACTTCATCTGCATGCATCCAGATGTCCTTCCTAAAGGGCAAATGGGACGCCCTCACTCACCTCTGTTCACATGCATTGAGTGAAGTACCGTGCATATGAAAGGGGGACCAGAGACATCCCGTCTTCAAGGAGGGCAGCTCAGGGAGTCTTAATGGCTTCCCCACAATTGCTGGCTCTTCAGTCACGCAAACACTTTCACCAGCAGCTCCTGCTTATTTATCCAGGCTGGTTGCCAGCCAATTTCCTACCTGAATCTCCCACCCAGGCACATGGGCCATTTGCGCTTTCTGTTCCCTCCCACACTGCCCCCTTTTCATCCATAAAGCCTCAGCCCAAACTTCATCTCCTAATTGTACCGACTTTCTAATCCAGACTAAGTTCCCTTCCTTTTCTGACATCTAGTTATTCCTGGGTATCATGTTACTAAAGTTCTTTTTCCGTTGCTTTCATTGTGCATTTTATTTAAATCGTTTATTTTCTCTCTGTCTCTCCTACTGGGTTATGCTCCTTGAGGACAAGTCTACATGTGATTCACCTTCTACCTATAAGCCTTGCATGGTGCCTGGCACTCGGTAAGCAATAAAAATTGTATTCAGTAAATAAGCGGCTGCTCTGTGAAATGACTCAGAACTGGTTTCCTTGCTCTGGCGCCCAGCTGGAGCTCTTCAGTTACCTAAAGTATGTGCCCGAGAGAGGTCCCGGCTCCTGCCCACGGCGGGTAACACCGTTGCTCGAGCCATCTCCTTCCAGTTCGCTTCTCCTAAGTCTGTCTTCAAGATACAGGACACCGGCTGCTCATTCTGGGCACACCGATTCCAAAGCAGGTGAATCTTGTTAATGTAATGTTACTGTAACGCCGAGAAAAGCCCCTGCATTTTAAATAAACCACACTGCACCTGCGTTTGCATCTTCATGGCATGAACCTTCTACGTGGATGAGCCCCGGGAGCCTCCCTTCCTTGCATCTCCTGGGCTCTCTTGAGCCCCTGCAGCTGGGCTCTGGCGCCACCATCCCGGGGAGTCGCTTTACCTTTGAAAGTTGTGACCACCATCAGCCACCAGGCCAGGATTTGGAAGGAAAAGGGAAAGACAGGCTAGAAGTGCTTTGCATAAGAGAGTGCGGCGTATTTGGGGATACTGTGTTGAGCAGAGCAGTGGAAGCCTCAGAACAGGAGAGAAGAGGAAAGCTCGGAGACGCAGAAACCCAAGGAGAGCAGAGAAGCCTAAGAAAAGGGCAGTAAGCAAGACGTGCCAGTGGACAGTTTCCTTGAGGCAGGAAACGATTCTTAAGACAGTCATCTTGGTAGTGCAATCTGGCAGCGTCATCTTCATGGTCCTGTAATCCCACACCATGACCCCTAACACACAGACACGCTTCAGCAGCCAATGTGAGTGGAGCTTATGGGATGGAGAGACACAGGACCACAGCAGGGCGATCCTGGTTGGCAAAAAAAAAACAGGAGCCCCAGGAACAAGGGCAAGGAGCGGCGAAGCCAGCTTCCTTCTGAGAATCTCGGAAAAACCACTTTTGTTAATAAGCAAAAAGACACAGCCATTAGAAACCTTATTCTCTAAAATTATAAGCTTCCAGAAACTTTCCTGTTCGAAATCATTTCCATAAGAATGGAACCCCTCTCTCCTACCTGGGAGATCTCAGCCATCTTGGACGCAGACGAAGCAGCCCGGATTTCCAACCCAGGTGCAGAGCCTCAAATAAGGGGCTTTGGATACAACCGCCCACGTTTCTCTTAACCCTGTCATTTCCAAGGAAACTTGAGTCTGCCCCTTAGCCCAGGCTGATGTTGATTCCTTTACATACAGCTCTACTTTGCTTCAAACTCCTCACATTGATTTATTTGAATTTGAGCTAAATCCCACCATCTCCCCAAGTCCTGTGATAACCTCATCACCTCCTTTGTGTGAAAAGACACTCTGTTTCCCCTGGAATGCTCTCCCCCGTTGTAACAAGTCAATAAGCCTCACAACAGATTACACGTTTATCCCTGGAGATCTCCACTTTATTTCAGACATTCCAAGGAAAGTGATCCCTAAAAAGAATCTTGTGGAAGGTGAAGAATTCCATCAGTACCAGAGAAAGGAAAGGATGGCTCCAAAAGATGTAAGACTTAGGGTTCTCTGGGTTTTATATATATGTACATAATAAAGAAATGTAGCGTAGTAGGGAATAACTTGGATTTTTGAAGTCAAACAGTCCTGGGTGAAATTCTAGTTCCAGTAAGTTCTGCTTACTAGCTGGGTGTTACTCAACCAGTCTAAGTTTTTGTGATCTTTATTCTCGGCTGTTGGGAGGATTTGATGTGATAATGCATGAGAAATGCTTATTACAGTGACTGTCATATATTAACTGCTCAATAATGTTAACTACCCCTATGTGCAAACTAGGAATGAATAGGAATAGGAAACGGAAAGAATCACAAAAAAATAAAAACACCAGCTCTGCTGAGGTTGTGGGACCTGGGTGATTTCCCTTTATATTTTATATTGTTTTCCTTTCATTGTTCCATTTTCCTTTTCTCCTGGGTGCTCAGCTAGATAGACCACAGAGCCTGCTTCTCCTGCAGATTTCCCCAGCTCAGTTAATTACTGGCAACTGTTATTCCAGTTGCCAAAGAACCTGGAGTCATCCTGGATCCTTTCTCTCCCGCCTCCCAACTAAATGAGTAAATCCTGTTGGCTCTTCCTTCAAAACCCCACCACTTGTCATCACCTTCACCTCTGCAACCTGATCCCCTCAACCATTAAGACTTGTCCTGGGGGGCTTCCCTGGTGGCGCAGTGGTTGAGAATCTGCCTGCCAATGCAGGGGACACGGGTTCGAGCCCTGGTCTGGGAAGATCCCACATGCCGCGGAGCAACTAAGCCCGTGAGCCACAACTACTGAGCCTGCGCGTCTGGAGCCTGTGCTCCGCAACAAGAGAGGCCACGATAGTGAAAGGCCCGTGCACCGCGATGAAGAGTGGCCCCCACTTGCCGCAACTAGAGAAAGCCCTCGCACAGAAACGAAGACCCAACACAGCCAAAAAAAAAAAAAAAAGACTTGTCCTGGTTACAGGAATAAAGACGTAGACGTAGAGAATGGACTTGAGGACATGGGGAGGGGGAGGGGGAAGGGGAAGCTGGGACGAAGTGAGAGAGTGGCATGGACATATATACACTACCAAATGTAAAATAGATAGCTAGTGGGAAGCAGCCGCATAGCACAGGGAGATCAGCTCGGTGCTTTGTGACCATCTAGAGGGGTAGGATAGGGAGGGTGGGAGGGAGACGCAAGAGGGAGGGGATATGGGGATAATATGTATATGTATAGCTAATTCACTTTGTTATACAGCAGAAACTAACACACCATTATAGAGCAATTATACTCTAATAAAGATGTTAAAATAAAAAAAGACTTGTCTTGGTTATAGAACCTGCATCCTAACTGGTCTTCCTGCTTCCCCTGCCCATAACTCCCCTACCATGCACGTTCCACTGACAGCCAGGAAGAGCCTTTTAACATGTAAATCCCACTGGACCCTTCCTCTGCTCAAAACCCTCCGATGACGATGATGCGCCCAAGCCACCGTGTCTTTGGAGTAGTTTACAAGGTCCCATGCAAGCTGGTCCCGGCTACCTCTCTGACCTTTCCTCTCACCCTCTCCTCTTTACGTGGTTCTGCACCAGCCACACTAGCTTCTTGTCTATTCCCTGAAATGCCAAGGGTGCTCTCGCCTCAGGGTCTTTGCACGTGCTGTTCCCTCTGCTTAGCACACTTTTCCTCCGTATTTCCATGTGGCTCACTCCCTCACTTCCTCAACATCTATGCCCAAGTGCCACCTTCTCAGAGACGCCTCCCTGACCACTGTGTGCATGCGTGTGCACGTATGCGCACACGCATGCACACACACATAAAGGGCAAATGCTTCCACTCCCACCTCACCCTACCTCCCACACTCTACCCTGTTTTCCCCACAGCAGCTATTGCCATTGGACACACAACATATTTACCTTTCTATTTGTTTATTTCGTATCCCTGCCACTTGATCGGGGACTTATTTTGTTGTGTTCACTGCTGTATCTCCAGCATGTAGAACGAAGGTATCATAAATTGGATGTTCAATTAATATTTTTTTAATGAACTGTCTGAATGAGATAGAAGGTTTTCATGGGTGTTAATACATGTTCATGTACTCCTGAGCAATAGAGACAATAGCATTATTCCTTTTCATCACGTGAAACAGCAGAAAAAGAGTGAGTGATTTTCTCCCAGCCGTATCAGGGCCTAGGGCTTTCTACTTACAGTGTCTGCACAGAAAAACAGTGGGCTTTGAAGAATCCCCAGAGGTCATGGGCTGGCATGTCTGTGTTCACACACACACGCACACACGCACACACACCCTGCGTACTGTAGGGCAGAAGAAAACCTCCCCAGAGGAGGTAGCAGCCTATCTCCAGGCCATGGTGAACAGCAGCTGCAATCACGGCAATTTGAAGACCTCTAAATCGGCTGCTCTACAATCCCACAAAACTAGGCTTAGTGTGTTCATGTGAGGGCTCTCAAAGAGGGGGCTCAGATCAGCGGCAGCAGCAACCCCTGGGAACCTGTGGGGAAAGCGTATTCTTGAGCCGACCCCAGACCTACTGAGTCAGAAGTCTGGGGAGACTGGGCCCAGCATTCTGTAGCTGAACAGGCCCTCCAGGTGATTCTAATGCACTCAAGTTTGAGAACCACTGCCTTAGTGGGTAAACAAGAACATACAGGAAGAACAAAATATGAAAAACTGGTAAAATTGTCAAGTGCTCTGTTAAGTCTAATATCGAGTTCTGACTTGAATGTATTGGGCTGTATAAAAGCAATAACCTCAGGGGTGAGGGAACTGGTTCCCAGGACAGCAGAAACCCTACCACTTCCCCGTCACTGACCTCTTACTCAGATTCTGCTGTTCCCGTTGGGCTGGTGTGAGGCGAATTAGCAACGTCACCAGCTCCCCGAGGAACAGGTGTCTCTGCCGTAATCACAGCAACCGAGATCAGTGCCTGTACTAATTGGGTTTCCCTCGTCAGGCCCTTTAAGACTCACAGAACTAGGGGAAGGGATAAATTAGGAGTTTGGGATTAACACATGCACACTACTATATATAAAATAGATAAACAAGGACCTACAGTATAGCACAGGGAACTATATTCAATATCTTGTAATAATCTATAATGGAAAATAATCTGAAAAAGAGTATATATAGCATGTATGTTTTATATGTATAATATATATGGCATATGTTATATATAACATGTTTTATCTATAACATATATGTTTGTTATGTCACATGTTTAATATATAACATATATGCTTTATATATAACATGTTTATACAACACATATAGCATGTATGTTTTATATATAACATACACAACATGTATGTTATATATATAACATATATATTATATATAACATATACAAACACGTTTTATATATATATAACATATATGTTTATATATATATGTATGTATGTGTGTATGTATGTAACTGAATCACTTTGCTGTATATCTGAAACATTGTAGATCAACTATACTTGAATTTAAAAAAAAAAAAACCGCAGGACTAAGCGGGCCCTGGAGAGTGAATCACCTTTCAAAGGCTCAGAGCTGTCTGTGCCAGCCCCCCCCCACCTCAGCCCCAGTTTATGGAAAATATGGGACACTATGGGAGCAGCATAGACATATAGGACGTTGCTGAAGTCTGTGGGAGGAAAAATAGAACCCAAGCCTTCCGCCCTAATTATTACACTACATTTTTAGCTCACAGTGAACAAAGACTCTTGTGGTTAGTGATGTCATCTGTATCCACCCACCATGCTTCTGGACTCAGCAACCAGACTTGCTGGAGAATATCACACAATCCCTCAGAAAAAGGCACAGGTTCTTCCTAAAATGTCACTCCCTGCTTGAGTGCCACGATGCCTTTCCACAGCACTGAGAATAAAATCCTAACCCCATCAACAACAACGACCAAAACCAAACAACCCAATTTAAAAATGGGCATAGAATTTAAATAGACATTTCTCCAAAGAAGATTTACAAATGGCCAATAAGCACATGAAAAGAGGCTCAGTATCACTAATCGTTAGAGGGATGCAAATCAAAACCATAGTGAGATACCACTTCACACCCATTACTATGGTTATTATTAAAAAAAAATTATGAGTGTTGGGGAGAATGTAGAGAAACTGGACCCTTTACACATTGCTGCTGGGAATGTAAAATGGTGCAGCCATGGCGGAAAACATTATGGCGGTTCCTCAAAGTTAAATATAGATTTACCATATTAGCTGGCAATTCTTCTTCTTGGTATGTACCCTAAAGAATTGAAAGCAGGGACTCAAACAGATATTTGTACACCAGGGTTCAAAGCAGCATCATTCACAATAGCTGAAAGGTGGAAACAAACCAAAAGTCCATTGATGGATAAACAAAATGTGCTGGGAAAAACTGGACAGCTACATGTAAAAGAATGAAATTAGAACACTACCTAACACCATACACAAAAATAAACTCCAAATGGATTAAAGACTTAAATGTAAGACCAGACACTATAAAACTCTTAGAGGAAAACATAGGAAAACCACTCTTTGACATAAACCACAGCAAGATCTTTTTTGACCCACCACCTAGAGAAATGGAAATAAAAACAAAAATACAACAAATGGGACTTAATTAAACTTAAAAGCTTTTGCACAGCAAAGGAAACCATAAACAAGACAAAAAAGACAACCCTCAGAATGGGAGAAAATATTTGCAAATGAAACAACAGACAAAGCACTAATCTCAAATATACAAAAAGCTCATGGAGCTCATTATCAAAAAAACAAACAATCCAGTTCAAAAATGCGCAGAAGACCTAAATAGACATTTCACCAAGGAAGACATACAGATGGTCAAGAGGCACATGAAAAGATGCTCAACATCACTAATTATTAGAGAAATGCAAATCAAAACTACGATGAGGTATCACCTCATGCCAGTCAGTATGGCCATTATCAAAAAAGTTAGAAACAATAAACTCTGGAAAGGATGTGGTGAAAAGGGAAACCTCCTGCACTGTTGGTGGGAATGTAAGTTGATACAACCACTATGGAAAACAGTATGGAGGTTCCTTAAAAAACTAAAAATAGAACTACCATATGACCCAGCAATCCCACTACTGGGCATATACCCTGAGAAAACCAGAATTCAAAAAGAGTCATGTACCACAATGTTCACTGCAGCACTATTTACAATAGCCAGGACATGCAACCAACCTAAATGTCCATCAACAGATGAACAGATAAAGAAGTGGCACATATATACAAAGGAATATTACTCAGCCATAAAAAGGAATGAAATTGAGTTATTTGTAGTGAGGTGGATGGACCTAGAGTCTGTCATACAGAGTGAAGAAAGAGAAAAACAAATACCATATGCTAACATATAAATATGGAATCTAAAAAAAAAAAGGTACTGATGAACCTAGTTGCAGGGCAGGAATAAAGAGGTAGACATAGAAAATGGACTTGAGGACATGGGGAGGGGGAAGGGTAAGCTGGGACGAAGTGAGAGAGTGGCATGGACATATATACACTACCGAATGTAAAATAGTTGGCTGGTGGGAAGCAGCAGCATAGCACAGGGAGATCAGCTCCGTCCTTTGCGATGACCTAGAGGGGTGGGATAGGGAGGGTGGGAGGGAGGCTCAAGAGGGAGGGGATATGGGGACACGTATATGCATATGGCTGATTCGCTTTGTTGTGCAACAGAAACTAACACAGTATTGGGAAGCAATTATACTCCAATAAAGATCTATTTTTAAAAAATATGCTATATGCGTGCAATGGAATATTATTTAGTCTTTAAAAAAAAGAATGAAATTCTGACATGTGCTACAACATGAATGAACCCTGAAGACATTAGGCTAAGTACAATAAGCAGACACAAAAGGACAAATACTGTATGACTGCTCTTACACATGGTTCCTAAAGTAGTCAAATTCACAGAGACAGACAGTAAACTAGTGTTTGCCAAAGGCTGGGGGGAGGGGGAATTGGGTACAGAGTATCAGTTTGCTATGATGAAAAAGTTCTGGAAATGGAGAGTGGTGATGGTTGCAGAACAATGTGAATGTACTGAATGCCACTGAACTATATACTTACAAATGGTTAAAATGGTAAATTTGACCACAACAAAAAAAATTAAAACCCCAAACCCCTCTCCTAATCAGACCCCTACCCATTTCTTCACCACTCTCTCAGTTTGCTCCAGCCCCGCTCACCATGCTTCAGCCACCCTATTCTTATTTCAGTTCCTCAAATGTGCCAAGCTCTTTCTTGCCTCAGAGACTTGCGTGTATCTTTTCCTCTGTCAGGAATATTCTTCCCTCTATTCTTTGCAGGGATAAATCCTTTGAATCTATGGCGGAAACGAACCAGATGGTCACCCACCTGTTTCCCCTTCCCCCTGGGAACACAGCTGTACCTTACTTCCCAGCCTCCCTTGCAGTCAGACACGCCAAGTGATGGTGAACAAAAATAACATGCATCACTCACAGGCTTGCTACCGTCCGCTGAAAAACCCATGATGCAGAAGAGCACGGTGACTGTGAAATTTACATAGTGAATACTGAGGAGCCACAACACGGAAGGGGCCAGGCTCCCTGAATCACTGCCTGGAAAAGAGCCACCTGCTGATCAGGAATATTCATTTTGCATTTCATGTGAGTGAGAAAAGAACTTGTCTGTGAGCCATTATATATTTCGGGGTGCCCCAGTTATGCTTATAAAACACTAGTCTCACTCTAACACAGATCTCCGATCGGGGTGTCCTCCCTCCCACCAATGTCAGAAAGCTTTCCCCCCACTCCCTCATTCACTGTGTCACCATGTTTTTTCTTATCCCCTTTTCATAGTTTGTAACTTATTTATTCATTTTAACATACTGATTTTGGTATGTCTCTCCCACGAGATAGTAACCTTCTCTGATTTGCAAACCATGTGTCTTGGTTGTCTCTATATTTCCCAGTGCCTAATACAAGCTTAATAAACACATCCTGCATGAATGAGCAAAGGTCTAAATTTCACCCTAGGTATCAGTGGCATCTGTCCATTCTGTTAGACTGTCCTCCATACTCATGCTATTTTACAGAACGTGTCTTCATCCGTCCTCTCCTTGATGGTCTCAGAGCTTTCTGAAACTTCCACACAGTTATGTCGAGCCTTTTAACACAGGGTCTTCTAATGCTGCAACTGATGCTGTAACAGCCTCTGTCCCCCACAGAAGGAGTTCCTCCAGGGTGTGTCTGCGTTCCTAATCTTTAGAATATAGCAGGCAGTCAAGTAAATTGAGGGAGCAAGTGACTCAGTCAAGAGAAAGATATGACACTGATCCCATCCCAAGCCAGAGGCAGAGAGCAGGATACATACACCATTTGCAAAGTTTGGCGTGTTCCTGTCTAGACAAGTGTCCTGAGTCACCACCCCCCGGGGCTGGAGTAGGATCTGCAAAGAGCCAGGACCGGGGAGGAAGGGGATGCAAGCTCAGAGCCCCCAGAGTCCTCAGCTCACCACAAACCCTCGGCAGGTCACTTTACCTCAAGCGGACTCAAATCTCTTATCTATAAAATAGGGATTTGGGCTAAACAATAGTGAAAGACTTTTAATTTTTAAATGGCATTACAATCATCCCCTGGTATCTGCAGGGGATCGGTTCCAGGACCCCCATGGACACCAAACTCAACGGATGCTCAAGTCTCATATAAAATGGTGTGTACAGTTTGCACTCTGTACCTGCGGGTTTCACATCTGCAGATTTGATCCTCGGTTGGTTGAATCTGCCGAGGCGAAACCCTGGGATACAGCGGGCTGACTGTATATAAACCCAAGAGGAAATGGAGAACAATGCCCTCCCTCCGCTGATTCAGAAACCGCTAACCACACCTGGCAACGGAGGGCTTGAAATGTGACTGGTCCCGATTGAAATGTGCTATCAATATGAAAGGCACACTGGATTTCAAAGACTTAGTACAAAAAAATGTAAATATCAGTAATTTCTATATTGATTACATGTAGAAATGATACTATTTTAGATAAAGTTAAATATACTATTAAAATTAACTTTATCCATTTCTTTTTTACTTTTTTTAATGTGGTTACCAGTAATGTAAAAACTAACACAGAGCATTGTGTGACATCATCAGTACTGTAATCCAGCTACGTAACCAAACTACAATGCATAAATCATTGCTTCTACATCCTCTTCTGAGTTCTCCAAATTGTCAAATAAATCCAAAAATGGTTCCCTAAAGTGGAATTATCTGTAACGAAACTTCATTATAAATGTGTGCCCATGTAGACATGCAATTTTGTTTTGTAACCAGTTTGCTTTAGCTTGAAACTATTAGTAAGAAAGAAAGCAGATGCAGCAATGAAAAACCTATAAGGCTGAAGCGCTCTTAACAGAGACAATGAAAGACACAGAAGAAAGGGTATGTTTTCTAGATATGGGGTGGCCCTGTGTGCTCCCCTAAGCCTCAGACGTAATATCTGTGTTACTGGCAAAGCAAAAAGAATATCTTTTCTTTGTTTCACTCATTTTGAAAATGACCAAAGTGTGCGCTGAGCTGGTGTCAGGGTGGGTAGAATTACAGAAAGGAGAAACAGAGATGAGAAGTGTGGGTAAAAATCAGTGTCCATATGAGAAATGAGGCATTTGAGGGAAGCAGAAAGGGACCAGGGAGAGAAACCAGGAGAGTGATTATGGAGTTGGTTGGTGGGATCAGCAAAGTCGGCATCACCTGGGAACTTGATGGAAATTCAGCTTCTTGGGCTCATCCCAGTGGTCAAAATGGGGACCGCATCTCCTATCCAGGACTTTTCATGGAGTCTTGGGAAAACAGTCATGTAGGCCTGGGGTTTCCAAGGAGCAGATCTCAGAGATTTTCGTGGCAGATCCCAAGCCAGTTACTGTCACACATTCTCTTTTATCGATCCATCAGCCCCTCCCGCCCCCCATCCATAGGGCAGCTGTTATTACCTAAAGGGACGGCGCAGAAAGGGACCTCTGCTGGCTGCTTGGAGTCTTAACTGTCAGCAAAGTCTTTCCTACCTTTCTGCCTATTCCACTCCCTTCCCAGGGGCTTCATCCCCACCATAGAAAAGACTATGTGCAGGGCTACAAATCTAGCACTTTCCAAATGAGTTGCTCAGACTCTGTAAACATGATGTTAAAAAATAATCTATCTTTGGATGTTTTGTAGTTTCATGGTCTCAGTAATCAAGCACCAAAGGGAACAGGGATGGAGAAAAATACCCAAGCAAATTCATTTTTAACAGCGACAAGAGTTGTTTTATCTCAATCAGGCCCTGAACAGAAGTGGAATCTAAACATAACGCAAATGGAGAAGTAACAACTTTGGAGCCAGAAAAGTCGCTTCCTCTGGGAAGCCCTCATCTCATTCGGCCCCTAGTTCTGATAACTTTCCCTTCACGCGTCTTCACAACACTTTCCACAAAGGAAATCATAGAGCGTAGGTATACTTTCTTGTTTAATATAGGTCTCCTCCACTCAGCCGTAAGCTCCTTGGGAACAAAAACCCTGGCTATATTTTCAGTTCTGTATCCCCAGGTGCTTGGTTCATATTGGACACTAAGTAAATATCTGCTAAAGGAAATAAACACCCAAGAAGTGCTTTATGACTATGAAATAACCGCCAAGACTTACTGTTCCAACTTTTTCTGGAAAGAAAGCTGGATCTGTAGAAGGATTGTGGCCAAGGGTGGCGGAGAGGAGAGAGAAAGGGTCAGGGTTCTGAGAGCTCTGGCCTCATTTTGTCCACAGCAGACATGGGTCAAAAAGCCTGAGTGGGAATCAGGACCAAAACCCCACCTGGCATCAAAGGAGAGGGAAGTGATTCTGGGAAAGGAAGCCTCGGGATGTACTTGACTCATAACCAAAAAAGGAGATAAGAGGAAAACTCCAGAAGTTGAATTAAAAAAAAATAAATTTATGGGGAAACTTCCCAAGGGCGAATTAAGGATGAAACTCCTCTCTGAAGCAGGTCTAAGTTGGGTCAAGTCACAGCTGAGTCTCTAAGTATTTATTTGATCTTACTTCCCATAGCCCAGTGGAGAGCTCTTGCCCATCACTTTTCAGTCTACGCAGTATTGTGATCTGAAGGCCACTTACCTCGTTTTCCAGTGGCCCCTGTTGACACCCCACTGTTAATCTGTAGGAGTCCCCATGCTGAGGATAGACCAGTCGCCCATGGTGACTCCTACCACTAATCAACCGTGAATCTAGTCCACGTCTACCAGAACCTTCTCACCTGCAGACACCAGAGGAGGAGGCCCAAGAAGACACACATCAGGAAACGCCCGGCGAACAGTTTATCTGTTTCCTCCTCACAGCTACCATCCCAATTGTTCAGCTGGGGACATTACTAGGCCACTTCTCTCGTCCTAAATAAATAAATAAGCTTTGCAGGAATGAACAGATGGAGGAAAATTTCAAAGCAGCATGTGGGTGTTACAGGCTCAGATCCCATCAACAGATAACAGGATTTATAACAGCCGCTCCCACACACAGCTTTGGAAATTTTAAACTTGTGTGTCATAGATCGGACTCCCCCTCCCTCAAATTATCTGCACTGAGTTCAGAGACATGAGGTCCTTTCATTTGGGTCAAAACCTCTTTCTCAAAGCTAAAGGGTCCACACTGCCACCCAAGGAGTGTGTTAGGGCAGACTTAGAGAATGAACTTATGATTACCAGGGGGGAAGGGTTGGGGGGGAAGGGATAGTTAGGGAGTTTGGGATTGATATGTACACACTGCTATATTTAAAAGAGATAGCCAACAAGAACCTACTGTAGAGCACAGGGAACTCTGCTCAATATTATGTAACAACCTGAATGGGAAAAGAATTTGAAAAAGAATAGATACATGTATATGTATAACTGAATCACTTTGCTGTACACCTGAAACTAACACAACATTGTTAATCAACTATACGCCAATATAAAATAAAAAGTTAAAAGAAAAAGTATGCTGGGGCAGCAGGAGTGGGAAAGGGGACCACAGGAGGGCCGCACTGGGTGTGATCATTTATATTGATTCTCAATTCTCTCTTTTTCTTTCAGGGGCCTTGTACAATTTCTGGAGAAGCAGTGTGTTGATGGTGGAAAACCTGAACCCTAACCTTGACTCAAGGAAAAGCAGATGACAAGTTTGGATGCTCTCAGTAACCCAAAGCACACGGCCACCTTGTTTCAACAAAACAAGAGAACCTAGATCCAGGTTAACGTCCAAATAGTCAGAGGCCCCACCTGGCACTCTAGCAAAGGTGTTGGCACAGTTAAGAAACCACATGGTGAGCAAAACGAAGGGATCATTCTGGGACAGCCAGGATAGGATTCTCAGAGCCACTCAGAAGTAGAGGGAGGAGACCCCAGGAATCCTTGGCTGGGCTGGCAAGAGGGAGCCGTTGACTAGAAGCCATTGTTAATGAGACACATACTTACTTGATTTTCCCCTTTGGACTGACAGTGGAGTAGAAACCCGAATTACCCTAATCATTAGTACTAGGGTAGAAAAGGCGGCTCTTAATTAATTCACTGACTATCCTGAAACTCAGAATACTCAGGGATACTCCTAACGGCCATGACTCAACATTGAAGGAAACCTTTAGGGTTACTTCTCGCCCCTTACCTGGGCACAGGCCTCATAGTTTCATGCATGGCCCATTGAATCACTGCCTCCAGAAATGCAGAGACAAGTGAAACAGCTTTACGGCCAACTCAGCCACTAGAGCACAGTAACAGGGACCCAGGGTACCAGGCACATCTTAAAACCCAGTAAAAACAGCGTCCATGCTACACACTGATAAATAAATGCTTCCATCCTATTTCAGCTTCAACTTCCTCAAAGAAACCTTCCCTGACTTCCCCGACCTTCAGGTCTCCCCATTACATGTTCCCGTAGCACCCAGTTCTCCTTTACAGCATTTCACCTACCTGTAATCATACATTTAATTAGTCATCATTATATGCTTCATGTCTGTCTTTCCTGCTAGACTGTGAGCTCTGTGATAGTTGAAAACATGCCTATTTTTCTCGCTGTTTTATCCCTAGAGCTGAAAAAGTATATGTTGTCTAACTCTGGACTAATGGTCGAGAATAGTGCAGGCATTATTTATTAAAGAAAAGAACTGAATGAATAAATGAATAGAATCAATTAATCAACGGCATTTCATGACAGAGGAGAGGTTATGAGATTCTTTCAAATAGGGGAGCGCCTGGTGTAAAGAGATATGACACACACCCCTGGGCATATACCATGAGGTCCCAGAAATGTAAGCAGAACTTGGTTGGACTGGATGGGGAAAATGACCTTGAAAAAGACCAATGAGAAGCCTCAGTTGCAGGTAATGAGCCAAAAAACTCAACTTCGATGGTTGTCAAATGCATATTTCTCCAGTTTAGTAGAGTTCAGCAGCTCAAAATAAGCAAAACATGTCTTGATATAATTGGTTTGCTGAACTGGATACCTTGGGAGAATTAAGGTATCACTTCTAGCAATGATCACTTGTGGGTTTAAGAAGCCTAATGGGTATTATTCAAGAATTCAGAAGGTGCAGTGCAGTGTGTAAATGGCATTGAGTTCTAAGGACACACGAATCCTGGAAGGAACCTTCACTCACTTTACCCCAAGACACATACACACTATTTACCAGGCTATTTTGATGCTAAAAGTCTGGAACGTGGTTGTCCTGAACATGTTAGGTGATCGTAGTGAGTGCCCTAAATTCATTACATAACCTTGACTTTCTACTTGAATTTAGGTAAAATCAGAGTCCTAGCTGGATGCAGATGGACAACTGACCCATCCACACACATTAATCTCATTGAGTTCAGTGAGGCTCTGGTGTCTGATTTAAGAGGGAGTATTTGAATTTTCTCAGTCCCCCACGTCTGCTCAATGGCAGACACAGAACCAGGTATCAGTGTCTAGGGCTCTGATGGCTGAGTGCATCCTGGAAGTATAGGACTCTCATGCAGGCTTAAGAACAGGGTTTGAAAGGCCTCACTTTAGCCCTTATAACTCTCCGGGGTTCTATTGTCCTATTTCTTGGAGGATAGACCCCAAGAAAGACTAGACTTCTCCCTATCTTGGGGAGGGGGGTGAGCTATGAAATAATGAGAATTTATGGCTTTGGACATAAACAAAATCTTGTTTTACTTGTAAAGCTGACTCTCAAGGAAGAAATTCTGGATTCTGAAATACTTTTCTGAACAGAGAAACTTACCTAGTTTATATTATTATGGCCAGTAAAATCATAGACAGAAATTTAGTTATTAGGGAGTAAATTCAGTTTCCTGTAACATGGTTTATAAGTTTAAGGGAATATACAGTTTTCTTTAATAACTACTTTTAAACAAACATTGAAGTTAACACAGGCCAATGATTATAGGTTCCAATCTTGGGTGATAATTATCCAAAAATAATCTCTAAAGGAGAGGCCAGATCTCATCCAAAGGATTCTATGGGCTTCATTAATCAAAAGTTAGGAAGAATCACCTTTGTATCTACAAGAGTCAGAGCATGTAGAAATTTAAAAGATGAGGTTCCTTCCTTGGGCTGAGGGTCACTGGTCCGTTGTATTTTATGAACCACCAAGTACAAGCCTGCCTAACTTAATCTTTCTTATCTTGCTGAGTTACAGAATTGTTCAGCCCTGCATTTGGAATTCTTGAACTAGTTTTATCAGCAAAGTTTATTCTATTTCAAGGTTTGACCCCATCAAAACCACCATAACCTTATTTCTTTCAGTTTTAACCAAAACTGCAAAAATGTAATTTTAGGTTTACCATTTTTTATTCTCACAGGCTAGTTTTAATTTAATTTGGGGAAATAAAACAGACATGATAATATTTACAACCTAAGGGCTATAGAACAGGTCAATACCTGTTATTTTAAATATAAATGTAGCGTATTTTCCACTAATCAGTCTTCGTAGCATGACCTTGTGGGAAAGCCCTTGTCCTACTTCCAATATGACATCAGGAGAGCCAAGGAAGGGTGCGATGGTCCAGCCACCACAGGGGGTCTTCCAGGTCCCGACGGAGAGGGGTAAGGGACTGAATAGCACCCGAGTATGGGGTCAGAAGGACCAAGACAACTGATGGTTGCAAGGCACTTTATTTAGAATCTACTGAATCTTATACAGACAGAAAAGGAACTCATTATTAGACAATAATCCCATGGAATTGCTTATCTTCTCAGTTCAGTCACCACCACGGATGTCAACAAGTTTACAACGACCATCCTTGAACATTATCTTCCCTTAACCAGGCCCACACACAGCCCCCAGCCATAGGGAACAACCAGGACTCTCAGTTCCCTGAGGTCTCCCGGCTTGAGATAGCTTTGCTAATCTCTTTTACATTCCTCAGGCCTGGGAAAAAGAGTGTATTCCAAGGTAAGGGCTTTGCTTTTTGTGAGAGACATACTGTCTCCTCCAGAAGCTACCTCCGGCTAAGACTGCATGCTTCCCACAGAAGGGGACAGCAGTGGTCTATGAAATGCTGTGTTGGGTGGGGGTCAGGGGGAGTAGAGAGAGGGAGAATCTATTAATAAGCATCAGGCTGTGTTTTACACCCAGAAAAAAATAATATAAGGCAAAGCCCCTGGACCCTAATGAACACTCTGCTGTATTTTAAGCTACAGGCTGGATTGGCCCTGTCTCTCTCTAGGAGAGCAGAATTCTAACCATGCCTTCCTTCTCACTGTCACTGTCATCCAAGACATCCTGATATCCCACCACTCTCTTCCTTAATGGTGCCAAGCCCAGGAAAATACAGGAAGGTAGCCTCACTCTCTCTACCCTCTCTAACCCATGGCCCCTCTCCTGATTCCTCATCCCACTCAGGTTTCCATTGCCCTCCTTCTCCCTCCTGCACCCTTCCAACAAAATCTAATCTCAGCAAATGATCTGATAAACACATGCACATTTAAGTGGACAGGTCTGAAAACAGATGAATTGGCCACCCCTCCCAGGAGAACTTGCTCTTCAGTAAAAGGACAGGTTTAAGTCAAAAGAATGATTCTCTGATGGCCTCAAATTTCAGGACTCATTGACTTGGTGGCCATGAATGGATATCCTGGTGGCCTTGACATGACATTTCAGGAGACCCCACACTCTCCTACCTTCTTGTTGACTTGTCCAGCACCCCTTTCCCCCAGCACTCCAACTCACAATTTTAGTATTTATCTCAGCTTCGAAATTCCCTTTAAGATGCAGAACACTCCAAGTTCTGGCATCATCTAAGAAGAACAGGGAATGAAGGTCAGCTTCAAAAGTATCTCGGATTCTAATCACAGCACAATCCATCCCAGAACTGCTGGCATCAATGGCACAGGCTTGGGGAAATTGTGACCATAAAAAGAAAAGTGTCCAAGAGCTCGTAAAATCCGATCGTCACTTTAAAGGCCAGGGGCCAAAGGAATGAAGAAATCACCTGAGCACCTCAATCTCCTTCAACAGGACAGCGATAAAAATGGCTGCTCCTGACCACAAGCAGCGTGGCTTAAACATGCCCCATCTGCTGGGCATTTCAGCCTCATCACAAGCGATTCAGCGGCTGGCAGGCCACCACCAAGCTCAAGCAGCGACGTGCCAGGGCCCACGGCTGCACAGCTGATGAAGTCTCGCCAGCGGCTGGCCAGCTACCTCCCTTGCTCTGAACGTGCGGGCAGCAGGCTGAGTGGACCTGGCAGGGCTGGCCAGCCAGCTGTGTCTGATGTCACTGACGTAGATGGACCTTACCTTTCTTTTTCCCCTACCCGTTAAGTTTGGGCTTCAAAAGCAACGGAAGATGCAAATCCAAACAATGCAGAAACTAGGGAATTAAGCACCATTTCCTACACAACCCGAATACTGGACTTTGCTGCAGGACAGTCCAGAAGGAACTTGGATTGGGAACATCCTACAGGGAGCCTATTAAACTCCTGGTTCGTTTTTTATAAAAACACATAACTGACTGGGAATTGGGGGGTTGGTAAATACAAACTATCACATTTAGAATGGGTAAACAACAAGGTCCTACTGTAGAGCACAGGAAACTATATCCAGTCTCCTGGGATAAACCGTAATAGAAGAGAATATTTAAAAAAGAATGTATAACAACAACAACAAAAAACACGTAACTGAAAGTTCCTTTCTCTAGATAAGGTATGTAAATAGAGGTTGCTCTGTTTGTAGCACCTGGCAGCAGTCAAAAAACAGGCAAAAAAAAAAAAAAATCAGTAATGAAACACACTGAGTCAATTTCCTTTTAAAATTTTTAAGCAGACCACCTTTGTGGGTGTATTCTGGCCACAACGGCACTTGAGCAGCCACTGTGTTCTGAGCCACGTAGGAAACAGAAGTGGCCCCTCACCCCTGGATGTCACTTATTTTGTGATGATTCAAGGGGAATTTCTGAATAAAGGGTTAGTTACGCATTGAGCCCCTAGCATGTGCAGGCACGTTGTCGGAGCAGCACGTTCTCGTGGGCTACCTCACCTGATCTCAGGAGGCTGGTGATGAAGGCGGGAGAGACCAGGGTACATCTCACAACCACTGAGTAAACAACAAAATCACAGAGTCAATAACTTATGAAACTAGGTTTGCACTCAGGTTTTCTTACTCTTTCTTGAAGCTGACCGCCATGGCAAGTTGGCTCCCGCAAGAATTTTTCAATCTAGCCAGGAGGAAAAGAAATGCAAAAAAATAACTAATGCAAAGGATTCTATAAAATATGCCTCATGAACAGTACAGTTAACAAAAGCCAAAAGAAGTCAGAAGAAAAAAAAAAAAAAAGCTGATGGAAGCCTGAAATAGTGAGGGAAGAATTCACAAAGGATACAGGACAGGAGTTGGGGCTGAAATGTGTAGGACAAGTATAGCTGGAGAGAAGAAGCAGGGGATCTGGTCCACAAGAGTGTAATTAGAGTGGTTTCTAGGTTCCTTTCTCTGTGACACTTCCTTTCTCTCTGTAAGGTATGTAATTCGAAGCTGCTCTGTTTATAGTTCCTGGCACCAGGCAAACAAGTGAAAGAAAATCAGTAATGAAGCACACTGAAACAGAGGAAAGGTATAATATCTATAGAAACATTCTAACCCGTTGAAAGTCTCATTCTTCTTCTCTGGAAACTCCATCATTCTATGACTTATGAAACACAATCAGGGGAGAGAGGGGATTGGCAGTGTGAACAACACCTAGACCTCTCCCAGTGAAGTCTAGCACAGGTGATGAGGCTGTGAACTAAGGTGGAAGTGGTGGGAAAGAAGGGATGGGTGGCAGGTGTACTGAGAAGCAACACTCATCAAGTTTGGGAATGGATGGTCCACGCGAGTCAGGATGATTGATATTAACGGAGACCCTGCTCTGCCACTGATCATCTGTGTGACTTTGGATAAGTCAGTTCCATTCCGAGAAAAGGTTTTCCCAGCCATCAATAATCCTTGGGGATTCACAGTTTCCTTATCCCGCTAAATTTCTATTTAGCTACATCTCTTCACCCCTAACACCTTCACCCAGCTTATGTGCTTCCCTTTCACCAAAGTGAAGCTGATGGAGGATTCATGAAATGTGAAGTTATCTCGTTTGAAATGAGAAAATGTTAAGTCCTTGTTAATCACTATTTAACACCCCATATTCAGGCACTGTTTGCCACACTTCATCATCTAATCAATCGCTACCTTTCTCTCCCCATCAATCAGAGCCTCCTGGTCTTCTTCCCCCCAACTCCATGGCTGATTACCTGAGCTCTTCTCCTCTCTTTGACTTGACTCTTTTACACCCAGTCCCTCTTGCCCATTTACCCGCCAAACCCTCATCCTTGCATCACTGTTCTCAGCCCCTTCTTGGCTCCTGAACTCAAATGGGGAAAGCTCACGATAAGGAAGGTTGAACAGTGTGTCCTCAGAGTCATGGTCTACACCTGGAAAGGGTCCTCAGCTTTGGCCATGAGTCTTTTACTCTTGGCCAGTTTCCTTTCCCCTCAGTGTCAATTCCAGGTGACAGTCCTGTCCACTAATAAACATCTACTCCCATCCTCCTCTTGATACTTTCCATTTGGCCCCTGTCATGCATCCTCTCCCAGTTCTGTCCTCCAGCTCTCTTTCTCTCATCCTCGGGTTCCTCTGTCCACATTGCCCTCAGTAGTACGTGTTTTGTCCTCAACTTTCTACCTGTGTCTTTGAATGACCTCATCTACTCCCTTGTTTTAAATACCACATAGATGCTGCACTGGGTTGAACAGTGTGCCTCCCAATTCACATCCTTCCTGGAACCTCAGAATGTGAGCTTATTTGAACATAGCATCTCTGCAGATTTAATTAGTAAAGAGAAGGTCATAGCGAGTAGGGTGGCCCCTAAATCCAATGACTGGTGTCCTTATAAAAGAAGAAGACGAAGCATAGAGACAGGCAGAAGGCAGAAGGCAGAAGGCCATGTAAAGATGGAGGCAGAGGTTGGAGGGATGAGGCTACAAGCCGAGGGATGCCAAGAATTGCCAGCAACCACCAGAAGCTAGCACAGAAGCAGGGACCAGATTCTCCCTGGAACTCCCGGTAGGAACCAACCCAGCTGATTCGTTGATTTGGGGCTTCTGCCTCCAGAACTGTGAGAGAACAAATTTCAGTGGTTTTAAGTCACTGCGGTTGGTGACTTCCTGGTGGTTTGTGGTTGTTAAGCAGCTCTGGGAAACTAACACGGATGCTGATAGTTCTCAAATCCCTATCTCCAGCTCAGCCCTCTCCCCAAGCCCCAAGCTGGCGTCTCCACCCGGTTCCTCTACCGGGATGTCCTACGTGTGGACACCCACAGCAGAAATCAGGCTCTCCTCTTCAAAATCTGCTTCGCTATGCCCTTCACTCATTCAGTACCATCGCTGTTCTCCCAGTCATCCAATCTGGAGTTCTGGAGGGCAATTGTTCTCTCTCCTGTACTCTCACGGTATTCAGTAACTAAATTCAGGTTTTTATCATGTCTTGACTGAGTTTCTGCAAAATCTTCCTTAAATGGTCTCCTGTCCCCATGCCTGCCCTCTCCCTCAAATCTCTTCTACATAGCCAAGAGCATCCTTCACAGAGCAAATCTGACTCTACAATGCTTGTCATGCTGAAGCCCTCTCAAGGATACCCTGCAGGACAAGAGTTGTGCTCTATACTTAGCACAGTGAGGCTCTCCATCATCTGCCTACAGCTACAGACTCATCAAGCACTCCCGCCTCCCTCTCTGTGCCATAAGAAGCCTGTATTAGCTTCAGGTCTTTACATTGGTTGACATGCCCCAGTGCCTTTGCTCATGCAGTCAGTTCCCTGTGCCTGCTAAGCCTTTGCCCTCTTCCTACCCTCTCCACCATGGACATAGTTTGTGTCCAACTTGACTCCTTCACTCAGATGAGTGACTGTCACCTCCCTCAGGAAACCCGAATTGACACACCACTCAGCCCCTCTTTCCTGTACCACGCCCCACACGGGGCTGAAGGCTTCTTCTCTGCACTCAAAATACTTTGAGAATAGCTCAAGCTTTGGACTCACTATATTGTTTTATAATTTAAAAATTTTTTCCTGTCTGTTCCTCCCCACACTATTGGCTCCGTAAGGATAGAAACAGTGTCTTTTTCTTCGTTCTTCCTCTGGTATGTAGTACACAGTAGTGCCAGGGACAGAGTAGGTGCTCAATTCATATTTGTTGAATGAATGAATGAATGAGGGCCCACCTTATTTACAGTCAAAATTCATGTTTCATTTTGATCAGTTGAATGATGTCTTTCTGGTCAGATTTCTCTCTTTCTACCATTTCCACCTCTCTAAGTACCAGAGACCATGGTGGGTTAGTACAACGTTCAACCAAAGCCAAGTCTATGGGTTTAATTCCTTCTAGGTTTGTTCCGTTTCCAATACCCAGGTCTCACCCCAACAATAGCTAGATGAGGTGAGTTGAGTGGTGGCCCCCAAAAATGTATGGCCATGTTCTGGAACTGTGAATGTGAACATGACCCTATTTGCAGATAAGGGAAGGATCTCACAATGAGATCAGGGATGAAGTGAGATCCTGGGTTACCCAGGTAGGTCCTAAATCCAACGATGAATGTCCTTATAAGATGACAGACACATGGAGAAGAGAAGGCGGCCATGTGAAGACAGAGGCAGGTGTTGGAGTGATGCAGACATGAGCCAAGGACTTCTGGGAAACTCCTGAAGCTGGAAATGGCGAGGAAGGGTCCTCCCCTAGAGCCTTCAGAGGGAGCACGGCCCAGCCGACCCCTTGATTTTGGACTTCCGGCCTCCAGAACTATGAGAGAATAATGTCTATGGTTTTAACCCACCAACTTTTCAGTAGCTCCTTACAGCAGCCCCAGGAGACGGATGCACAGGGCATCTCAGCTCCTTCCACGAGGGGACACGAGAGGACCAGGCTACAGAGGACACACTCGGGGCCCGAGCATCCCCACTGCTAGAGAAACAGTTCAGAGAAAATGTCGACTCAATAATAAAAGTAATTGTAAATCAACTATACTCCAATATATATGTCTCTGTGAGACAGCTAGTGATTTTATCCCCATTTTACAGACAAGCAAATGGAGCTCCAAGTGGTTCACTCACTTGCCCAGGTTCTCACAGAAATGAGCAGCGGGGCACACTTGGCCACATCTTCGCATAAAGAGTAGTAAAATGCAGAGAAGAGAACATTTGCTCTGAGTTGGAGGGACCGGTTCTCAACTCAGATGTCCCTGGGAGGTTTCCCAGCCCCTCTGAGCTAGACGGAAGTTCTGGCCGGTCTCCCCAACTCTGATATTCTGGGGTCTCCCGAATCTGTTCTCGTTCTGAAATGCTATGATTTGCAAACCAGGTTTTTCCTATTAACAGTGATTTGCTTTTACATTTGCACAGTGCCTTCCTGCCAGAATCTGGACACCTGGTCTGCTCTGTCACTCAGTCAGGGGAAATAACCAGAAACGCCAGAGAATCAGCACATTCCCCAAGCCATACGGAGGGGAGGGGAGCGATGCACCTCATGTTTTAGAATGTCCTTCTCCTCCTGCAGCCAGGCCTCACTGACAAAGCAGGCCCCAGGGCTGCCAGGAAGCCAAGCTGCCTCTCATTCTTATATTTAGATTTAATTTAACCATAGCATTACCCTGCGTGTCAACAGTTCAGGACAAACTGATGGATTCTAGTTTAACTATTTAGCTGTGCCAGTGGTAATATGTTCAATCATGCATTAAATTAAAAATGACACTTGGAAATACATATGTCCTGAACCTCAGTTCTGTGCACCAAATAGGAAAAGATTTAAGATGCTGTCTGGTGGAAGATTACCACCGAAGAAGCATGAATCTTATTACCGTAGGCTGCATGGCACACATTTGCAAAGCTCCGTTTAAAAGGCTCTCTGATAGAGGCCCGCTCACCGCGATGAAGAGTGGCCCCCACTTGCCACAACTAGAGAAAGCCCTCGCACAGAAACGAAAACCCAACACAGCCAAAAATTTAAAAATTAATTAATTTATTAAAATACTAAAAAAAAAAAAAAAAAGGCTCTCTGATAGTAGTAGCTCGGTTATCTGGTTGGCTAAAGGGGCCATTTCCTTTCCACAGAAGAAAACCCAACTGCTGCCAAAGCTAAGAGGTCGACATTGCCCCCACCTCCTCAGACCCACCTTGATTCCCAGGCACTCACAGCTCACATGTCACCTGCTCTGGCTATCCTATCCTCCCAATACTGCAGTCCTACCCTTCATAGAGACATTACCAAACTCATCCACAAACATAAACAACTAGAAAATAATAGCAGTTACCATTTATTAAGCCCCTACTATGTGCTACCCACTTTGCACTTCTTATAATATGTCATTCAACAGCCCTATGAACTCATTATTATCCCATTTTGGCATATACAGAAGTTGATGTTCAGAGAGGTTAGTACACTTTTCAAGGTCACACAGCGGTTCATGGCAAAGCCAGAATTCCAAACCAGTCCTGTCTAATTCCAACGCCCATGCACTTAACTATGGGCAGCACTGCTACTTAAACCATCCCTCCGGAAATGCCCAGTTAAGCCAGCTTCCATTCACCTTCATTCCCAGCCGTGCACCCAAATGAACCTAGGGCATGTTCTAGGTAAGAACTGCAGAGAAAAGAGCATTTGCTTGGGATTCCCCCACTCATTTTGCTGTGCCTTTTCCTGCCAGGGGCAGGCAAGTCCTATACCACTAGAACTATGGACCCTTTATGGGCAAGGATCAGACTTATTTATCTCATTTACCCCAATGCTTAGCCATGTGCCCAGTCTAGAGCAGGTGCACATGGCCATTGTGGAGCTATGCTGAACTGGGTGCTGGGGCAAAGAAAAGAGAGAAGTAGGGGCACCACCAAGGAAAACAGCAGAGGGTGAACAGAGGATCAGCCCATCAGAGGAACACAATCACCAGAAAGGCAATGGTGAGAGAGAAAAAGCACATCATTTTCCCTTTCAGACTAATAGAAAGGCATTTTCCCTAAGGGGCAATGGAACTGTTACCATAAAGATGGCAGCCTTCAAATTCTTTCCTCTTCCCAAAATTTAAGTTCAAATCATTTTGACTCTGAATCACAAGAGGAAAGCCTAACAGCAGATTTTCTCAGTGTAAGTACAAACTTGAGTAAACAAGTAAGCAAAAGAGAGTGCAGGGAAAAAAGATAAAGACAAATGATCCTTGAACTACTCAACTCTCTCTTCCTGTTTCTCCCCACGGACCCACACTACTGTCGCAATGGCAAGACACAAATAAACCTTATTGTTTCATAAAAATTTCAACCACATAACCCAATTAAGTCCACTGAAACAAGTTCATCTTCCAGGAAATGAACACAGATCAAGGCTCAGATATTTTCGTATTCACACCACTCTGCTTCTGTGCATTTGTCTCCTATTTTCTATGCTCGACCATACTCCCACCCCCTAATGATAGGCTGGCGATTTCTATTCCAGACAGAAGCCGTACAGCTGCCCAGTTTTGCATGTATTTCGCACAGATCCTCCTGAGAAGCGTCCATTAGCAGGAGCGTTGCTATGACCTAACCTGGAGAGTTCTGGGTTCAGTTGGCACCGGCTGTGAGCGGGCAGCCACGGAACGGGGCTGAAATTAACCTGATTTCAGCAGTTGGCTTCCGAGTGTGTTTGCATCTGCTGTCTTAATGGACTGTGAGGGCTGCCAGGTTGTCTTCCAGAACCTGCCGTCAAGGTCGAAGCACGCGGGCAGGCAGCCCAGTGGGAGCCTGGATTCTCAGCAGCCACCCTTGGTCAGTGATCCCAGGCTGTCAGGCAGGTTCATCTGGAAGCCTTCGGCTTCTGCATTTTCCCTTTACTCTAAATAAAAGGAACTACTGAACACGTGCTGACTTTGTTCATTCTGAACAAAACTAAACATTTTCTTTTTTTTTTAATTGAAGCAGAGTTGATTTACAATGTTGTGTTAATTTCTGCAGCAGTGACTCAGTTATACACATACATATATTCTTTGTTAATATTCTTTTCTATTATGGTTTATCACAGGATACTGAATATAGTTCCCTGTGCTATACAGTAGGACCTTGCTGTTTATCCATTACAAATGTAAGAGTTTGCATCTTCCAACCCCAAACTCCCAGTTCATCCATCCCTCTCCCTCCTCCCCTCCCCCTTGGCAACCACAAGTCTGTTCTCTATGTCTGTAGTTCTGTTTCTGTTTCATAGATAAGTTCATCTGTGCCATATTTTAGATTCCACATATAAGCGATATTATATGATATTTGTCTTTTTCTGACTTACTTCACTTAGTATGATAATCTCTAGTTGCATCCATGTTGCTGCAAATGGCAGTATTTGTTCTTTTTTATGGCTGAGGAGTAGTACATTGTATATATGGATCACATCTTCTTTATCCATTCATCTACTGATGGACATTTAGGCTGTTCCCATGTCTTGGCTATTGTGAACAGTGCTGCTATGAACATAGGGGTGCGTGTATCTTTTTGAATTATAGTTTTGTCCAGGTATATTCCCAGGAGTGGGACTGCTGGATCACATGGTAATTCTATTTTTAGCAAAACTAAACATTTTCATCAGCCTCGTTTCCTGGGGATCATTTTATCATCTTATCCTTCGTGGGAAGGCAGGCTTTTCTACATATGGAATTCCCCATTACAGAGCTCAGGCAAAGCACACTCACCATAAACAGGGGTTCTGTCCAATCAAACTGAAATTGCACAGCCTTGACCTCTTAAAGAAAAGTTGCAGTTACTGTTAACTTTAAAAAACAACAGCCATTATTTGTTGGATATTAATTGTATTCTAGTCTTTATGGTAAACACTGTAAGTAGCCCTATTATTGTCCCCGCAGTACAGATGAGAAAACTGAGGCAAGTAGAAGCCATGGAACTTGGCCAGGGTTACACAGCTAGCAATGGAGGGATTCATCCCCAAGTCACTTGACTCCATGGTCCAGGGTTACACAGCTAGCAATGGAGGGATTCATCCCCAAGTCACTTGACTCCATGGTCCATTCTTGCTGGTTCCCGAAAGGGGAACAAGTTCTGTCAGGAACCGAATAAAGTGATGGAGGGTCTGGAGAGCTACGTGCTATTCTGAACCTCATTTTCTGCCCCACTGACTTCCATCTTTTTTCAACATTAGAATCCCTTTGTGCTTTTCAAAACAATGTCATGATAATCACTATACTCTTAATACACACGGAATGAAGCAAAAGCTACGACAAATTTAATAATGTTTATAAAAGTTTGTATCTTATTCCTTACAGTAAAATCCGTGAACATTACATATGTGTGTAAGTCATTATTATCAAGTTAACATACAATGTTTAGGGCACATAGGGCCCCCCCTTGGAGCCCTTGAACTAATTGAGAAAGCCATAGCCAGCATTGATTTCAGCTCTTTGTCTCATGGATGCCCAAATATAGATGGTGTAAGGATGGGTAAGCATCCTGGCTTAAAAAGAACAACAAACAACGATAACAAATGAAACACATTTAAAGGTTTAAATAAAGGGGTAATTTAAGGGGACACTGAATTTATTGTCAATGTTCTCTTCTTGGAATAAGGCACAAAGTCAGCCTGCAAAAGGATTAACAATTCTGGGCTTGGAGAGAACATTTCCCGTTGAGAGAGTTTCCAAAGCGTTTAAAAGAAGAAGAAGAAGAACCCTATGACTGAAATGAACAGTTTTCCTCACCAGTTCAAAATGCCCAGGAATGCCTGTTGTTATGAGGGTTAAATAAGACAACATACATTGGAACCAGCGGGCTTTTGTCCTCCAACGTGGATCTAGTTAGGGTGGAGCTGGTCTCCTGTCCCTTGGCTCTAACAGTCCTTATGTGGCCCTGACCCTCACTGCACCACGGTGGATCAGGGTCCCAGTGAAAGAAGAATGGCCCAGATGGGAATTAACCTCCTCATTTCTCTCTCAGACATTTAAGGAAGGTCAGAAAAACCCCTGCAGCTCTTGCTAGGCTGTTCTCTCCTTTAGACTTCTCTGACTCCTCAACCCCCAGGGTTCGCTCACTCTTTTGCCCTAACCCATCCCCCAAACCACGCCATCCTGGTCCTACCTTTGCCTCCCACACCTGTTGAGCCTCCATCCACGTCCCCTAACTCCCTCCACCTCCGGGAAATTTTCTTTTACAAGAATCCATGCATGTGGCTTTTGTACTTTTTTACTTCAGAAAAAGCGGGGTTGGAGGAGAAGCTGAGGCAAAGGGGATCGGCGGGAGCTGTGAACTCTTTCACATTAACAACTTTTATAGCGTCTCATAGAATTAAAACACAAGATTCTTTATTTTCTCAAGCATTATCTTGGTATATACAGCTTAAAAATTTCCCAGGAGTTTAAATACAACATTGTATATGGTCCATAAATTGTGATATTAGCCCTTGGATGGCATGGGAAACACTATAATATTTTTCCTGGCCGTCAAAGTCATAATTAGCACCACTGCCAACAGAGTACATTTTATACCCCTCTCTGGAATTTTTCTTCATTCCAACTCTTATTTATATTTTAACACTCATTTGACCATGAACTCCTTTTTCTTCTTAACTTAACTGAAAACATATTTTCCACTCTTGACACAGTCATGCTGAATTCTAAAGTGTCAGCCTATTTCTGTGGATGATTATAAAATGAGAATATTATTAAATATACTTACACCTCAACGAACAAGCTTGAAGACTACAAATATCATACGAAGTTTAGATTTGTTCATTATAAATGTTAATTGACCAGGGAAATGATGACGACAGTCAGTCCTAGGTGTGTTTCAATAGCCTCAAAAAAGAAGAAATTACATTTCAATAAAAATCAATACCATACTGCTATTTTTTTTTTTTTTTGGCCACGCCATGAGGCTTTTAAGATCTCAGTTCCCGGACCAGGGATTGAACCTGGGCCCCTGGCAGTGAAAGCGCCAAGTGCTAACCACTGGACTGCCAGGGCATTCCCACACCCTATCACGATTTTTAAATTACAAAATTAGATGGAAGAAATGTCTGGACCCGGATTCTCTTGAGCCCAGACCCTTTCATTGAGCTGCTTGACCCTCTTACTTCTGCGTGTCCTTGACTTCTACCCTCACACCATCCCTATGAATGCCTCTCACCTGCCTGCCCTTCACCCTGTCTATGGCCACCTGACCTCCAGTGGGTGATGGTCTCTTTTTTACCTGCCCCTTTAGTCTTGTCCTCTCAAATGACCCCTCTGTCGCTCATTTGTTATTATGAGAATTAAGCTGAATTGAACACTAAATGCCAAAATACAAACACAGGCTACATTTTCAACTAAAACTCTGCTTAAAACACCAAAGACTTAAGTGGAGATGCTCCCATGCAGAAAATCCATTCCTCTGAGGACCGGGATAGGAAGCAAGAACATTACTGCTTTGAGCTGAGATGAAGACAAAGAGAGACTGAGCCAAGTTGAAGAATACGTCCACCATTGCCAGAATTCCCAGTGTCGGCCAAGAGGATGAAGAACAAACAATGAAGGATATAAAGTCTCGGGCCCTGGTTCTGTTCTAGCTTTGTCCTAGGTTTGTTGTGTCATTTTATAGGCAGCAGTTTATCTCTGGCTGAAAGAGATCATCTTTAAGTACCAATACCTTTATTATTCTCATTTTCTTTCCTACCATTTGGCAAAAAATGGTACCATCCTCCCACCTTCCATTGTGCCACCCTCAGCAGGGAGATCATTGGAAGTAACTAGAAATCTGGACAGCTCCTTACTAGCAAGAGTAATTAGCCAAAGCGGAATCACACGGCTACACGGCTGCTAGCCTGCGTCAGAAAAACACAGATGTCCTTGGAAATAAAACCATAAAAAACAACAACCAATGATTTTTTTCTGAGTCATGGGATTATGGACAATTAAAAAAAATATTCTAGTTTGTTTCAATTTTTAAATTTTACTGGACTAGTAAGAAAACTGTAGATAATTTTATGATAGTTTATATGTTATCTAAATTTGGGGGAGGATAGATGTTTGTGATTTTTTTCAGCGATGTTCTATTCTAAACCATATGTTATTTGATGTGAATTAATAACCGTTAAACCTATTGGCAGTGAACTGCTACTGGCTTCTGAGTCTCCCTCAGACATCCTGTAGGTGCTTTACCGGGGAATTCCGAGACACAATCAGTTTTTATCAAGAGCGTATGGAGTGATGTTCCCTTTACTACAATTAAAGGCCTGTGATCTCCAAGCCCCACTGACAGCAACGATTCCCTCTGTTCAGTAATGGTGTTTTTGCTTCCTTGCCCTTGGTCTTGCCATGGAGAGAAGGTGAGAAAAGACTCTGAGAACATTCTTGCTCTCCCCAGCAGATATGGCCAGCAAAGAACTCTTCTTTTTTTTTTTTTATAAACTTATTTATTTATTTTTGGTTGCAATGGGCCTTCATTGCTGCACGCGGGCTTTCTCTAGTTGCAGTGAGCAGAGGCTACTCTTCGTTGTGGTGTGTGGGCTTCTCCACGCAGTGGCTTCTCCTGTTGTAGAGCACGGGCTCTAGGTGCACGGGCTTCAGTAGTTGCAGCGGGTGGGCTTAGTTGCTCCATGGCATGTGGGATCTTCCCAGACCAGGGCTCGAACCTGTGTCCTGGGTTCTTAACCACTGAGCCACCAGGGAAGTCTGAGAACTCTTCTTTAAAACTTCTAAAGCTTTGTAGGAACATAGGGTGTATGGTAGTGTTTTCGGTTTTCCTGTCTGAGTCCTGGCAAGTTCAGAAGCACCCTGTGGAGTACCCTTGGGGAATGACCAGCTCACTAAATGTGACAGCCCCATGTCACTCTAGTGGCAGAACCAACACAAATGCCCAGGTGCAGCTGTGATGTGTATTACTCCACATTCCAAAATCCAAAGCTACCACTCCAAACTAATCCCAGAATAGCCTGGAGTCTAGCGAAATAAATGGTACAGTTAAGTGCCCGTGGGAAGTTACTTTCTATGCGACTGTCAGCTTACCTTGTGTGGGCTTCCTTTGACTTAATTATTTGATTTATGAATGGTCAATGTTATCGACCATCCAGCTGCCCACAAACCCTTCCACTTAACAAAACAGTGACCTATTAGCCCACTAGTTCAATAAACAGGCATTGAAGGGGAACAGTATCGGTGGAGGCAACCGACACAGGTTGCTCCGTGAGCACTGCTGGCTCCGTGAGCAATCTCCCAAAGAGGGCAAGGATTTCACTCTGGATCTACAGATGCTTTGTTTGATTTTGCATAAAGAAATTATTGCGTGACTGAACTCTTCGTTCCTCTAAAGAGCAGTGAATATTTGAATGCTTTAAGAACACTGCTGTACATGTTACCAAGTAGATAAACACATATGTCAAAAGAGCATATACATCCTATGGACTATTCAACATCCCGGCCTTTGGCCAAATATTATAAAAGAATTATTTCACTCATGTGGTGCTGGATTTGCTGCTCCTATACATTAAAGCATGGTAAGTTTAGAACACACTGGAAAGAAAGCCGTTTGTGGTGCCATAACATTCAGCCCGCATTAAGGAAGCTACAGGTTCCTTAAAATGATAATCCCAGCCCGAGAACAAGGTCTGAAGGTCTGTGTATCTCTACTCCCTTTGAATATTTACTGGATCTCACATCCTACGAAAGGATTTAACTCTGGGCCGTCCTCATAATGAAGCGCTCCCCTACTCTGGTCTGTTTCTGCATCCCCCATCCTTTCCACTATAATCCAACTGTAACCCAGGAGTTCTCATTTTAAATGCATACAACAAAGATCAGAGTCTAATAACTTGTCTCTTGCTGTCTGCTAACAGATTGCGAGTTCAGTCTTGCAACAGAAGAGCACATTAAAAATTCTCGGTCTCTGACGTTCCTCACTGGAAGTGATGCTCGAGACTGGCTTACAAACCCCGCGACAGCATGCAAACAGAAACCCGGTTCTGGCTCCCTCAGCCTGTGGTCCTGCAAAAACCCCGGGCAGACAGCACAGTGAGAGCGTTCCATGGCTCTGCACTCACCACCCAGGTGGGTGAGCCCCTGCTCTGTTCTCTCCTTTCCTCAGACCTCTCACGCAAGCCCCTGAGTCTGTGTGGGTACCTGGGGGGGCTGGACAGAGGCTGGGGCAGGGCCAGCCCTTGGTGAACAGATCCTAGATGGCCAAGGCCGGGAGAGCTCCAATCATTCGGCCCCGTGCTAGGGCAGAATTAACATGAAATGTTACAGCCGCCTGATAAAACGTGGTAACCTGGAAGCCAGGGAGACACACAGGAGAACTAAGAACTGAGATTTTCTTTTTTCATTTTGTTGAATATTTACAAAGTAATTTTATTATTTATAAGACATTGTTTGCGAATTGATCCAATTGGGTCAATAATCTTCACTGTTTTGCCTGAATTATCATTTAAACACATAAATAATTTGCGCCTCAATTTGGTTTTCATGGTATGGCGTAGTTGTTATTTAGGAAAAAAACCGAGGAGGAAAAAAAGTGCAATGTGTGCTCCCTATAATATAGAACTTATGTAACAGGAAGAGGAGGAAAAGGGCATCATATATGCATGTGGGCGGTGATAGCATTTATGTAATTTCTGTGTTGTCATAAGAAATAAAGTTTCTTAAAATTGCTTAGAAAGTGGCATTTTTACATTTAGCTATGCAGCACTTCAATTTACTAAAACTTAAATGGAATATTGCTCATTCTATTGTTGAGTGGAAAAGATCAAAGAAAACAAAGCAAACCCATATCAGGAATTGACTTTGTAACTTCTTTTAATAACTTCTTTTATACCATCCAGAAGTATATGTAGATCATACACATTCTACATATACAGAACTGTCAACGCTGTAAGATGGTCTTCAAATTTTAAATAAGGGCTGCAACAGACCCCTTTGGCTTCCCAGGATGTCCATTCATTTTATGACACCTTGTCAGATATTTTAATTAATCATGGACTTTATAAGTAATGAAGGCTGTGATTACATGTGTACTTCAGTTATGATTCATTGAGCTCTACACACAGATCGAGAAAGAAATAATCCTGCAAATGTTGAGTTCAATAGATGTCATACACTTTAATCAACCAGGAGACAGAAACTCATCAAAGATAACCAATAAAAGTCAGTCAACCTAGAGACAGAAACTCATGGAGAGATACTAAAACCAGCAGGGGAAAGCTTGATGAGCAGCAGGATATTTACATGTCTCATGGTATCTCCCTACAAATCTCTTAGACACTACAAAGGGCACAATAGTACCTTTACAAGGAAGACACCTGGGAAACGCTATGTTTACCAAGTGAGCAAAGTCACCATCACCAAAATTAAAACAAACGGACCTGTGCCTCCTGATACGATGCACCAAGAAGGACACAGTACTTCCATGTTATTCCTGCCAAGTGCAGAACCCGAATCTAGTTACGAGGAAATAGTAGACAAGTCAAATAGAAAGTCATTCTACAAAATAAATGGCCTCTAATTTTCAAAAATGTCAAGATCAAGAACATAAAGCCAGGCTGAGAAACTAGATTAAAGGAAAACAAGCTAGAACAAACAAAGGTAATCTGTGATCTTGGATCATCAGATTAAAAATGGTCAGAAAACCCACAGACATAGAAAACAAACTTATGGTCACCAAAGGGGGAAGGGGGGGAGAGATAAATTAGGAGTTTGGTGTTAACATATACACATTACTATACATAAAATAGATAACCAACAAGGACCTACTGTATAGCACAGGGAACTATACTCACTATTTTGTAATAACCTATACGGGAAAAGAATCTGAAAAAAATAGATATATATGTATGTATAACTGAATCAGTTTGCTGCATGCCTGAAACTAATACAACACTGTAAATCAATTATACTTCAATAAAAAAAAATGATCAAAGAAATGGCTAGACAGGACATTATTGTCTCTATGAAAAAACTAAATACGGACTGTAGACTCAATAACAGCATTTTATTAATGGTAAATGTCTTGATTTTGATCATGATAGTATGATTTTATAACAGAATATTTATATTTTAAGGAAATGCATGATGAAGTATTTAAAAGGGGATGATGTCTCCAACTTTCATATAATTCAGGAAAAAAAACGTGTGTATGTGTGTACAAAGAAAGAGAGGAGGATAAAAGGTAAATAATTGGTGATTCTGGGTAAAGGGTATTCAGGAGTTTCTTGCACTATTCTTGAAAGTTTTCTGTAAGTTTTAAATGGTATTCAAATAGTATCAAGGGAAAAAAATCACAGCTGGAAAAAAATTCATCCATAAAATATTTGTGTCACAGTGTGTCAGCTGGGTAGAATTTTGAAATTTCTCTAGCCTGTTCTAACTCCTTTAGAGGACACTACGCATTATTTTGAAGCAAATTTTCACAATGTTATGGACAGAGTCACGTGAGTGGCCACCGTTAGCCCTGTCAGCACAGGGTAACACTTGAAGGGTACTTCCCTTGGAGGCCCTAATGTAGACAGACCCGAGGGGACAAGATGAACTAAAAGCTTGGTGGGAGAGAAGGACCATGTTCCAGAAATGATAGGACATCCAATGTTCTGTTATTCAAATTATGTGTCCTATTTTACTACATTTGGAAAATTCCCTCAAAACAGTAACGCAACATATTTTTACAACATGAACCCCTGAGCTGCCATCACATCATAATTTGTAAAAATATAGCTTGAAGCAAGATAACTCTGCAGTAGGATTGAAATAGTTTTCAGATGCAAACAGGGAGATAATGTGCTTTTCCAAAGACAAAAAAAGAGCAAAGCTAGAATCCTCATCTTCAATTTCATCCATTCACTTACCCAATGGGCACTGTACAATCGCCTACTGGGTACTCAGTAGACAAAGGCTCTTGAAACTCTATTTCCCATTACCTGGCACTGGCAATGCATTTACTGGGTCTCTAACAGGCATGTCAGAGTCACGCAACCAGACCGTAGTCCTGATTCCCACACCGCCCTCCCAACCCCCTCCTCGCCCTGTCCTTCCCATCTCAGAAAACAGTAATGTCGTTTTCCTAATTGCTCACACCCCAAACCTTAGAGACCATCCTGTGTCCTCTCTTGGTCTCACATCCAGTATCTCAGCCAAGAGCAAATTCCATCTGTTCTACCTTCAAAATAGATCCCAAATCTAACCACCTCATACCTCCTCCACTTCTACCTCTCAGAACTAAGCACCAGCAAATCTCACCTGGATAATCAAAATAGCATCTACCTGTTCTTCCAGCTTTTGCCCTGCCCGTTACATTCTGCACTCACGCAGAGGATAGAATGACCTTGTTTGAAAAGGAAGGTCAGTGCCTTAGTCTGCTCGGGCTGCCATAACAAAGTACAAGTGTCAGGGGGGCTTAAACACAGATATTTATTTCTTCACAGTTTTGGAGGCCAGAACTCCAAGATCAAGGTGTGGGCAGGGTTGGTTCCTCCTGAAGCTTCTGTCCTTGGCCTGTGGGTGGCCGTCTTCTTCCTGCGTCTTCACATCGTCTTCCCTCTGCGCATGTCTGTGTCCTAATCCCCTCCTGTTATAAGGGCACTGGTCCTATTAGATTAGGGTCCACCCATATGACCCAATTTTACCTAAATTTGGTCTTAAAGGCCCCATCTCCAAATACAGCCACATTCTGAGGTACTGAGGGTTTGGACTTCAACTTGTGAATTTCAGGGGGACACACTTCAGCCCATAAGAGCCAGAGCACACACTCCTCTTGAAGCCTTCCGTGGCTCCCCTTAACACTCAGCATAAAAACCAAAGTTCCTAGAGTGACTTACAAGCCCTATAGCATCTGATCCCAAGACCACTCTGATCTTATACCCCATTATTCTGCCCCTTGCTCACTCCACTCCCAACCCCCTGGCCTCCTTGCTGCTGCTACGACATGCCAAGCACACGCCATCTCAAGGTCTCTGCACAACTGCTCCTTTTGCCTGAGAGTCTCTTTCCCCAGACATCCACATGGTCTTTAGCTCATTTACTTCAAGTCTCTGTACTAATGTCACCTTATCAAGGTGAAGCCTCCCCAACCACTCTGCATATAACAGCAAACAACCCCCAGTAAACCCTACCCCTTTCCTGATGTATGGTTTTCCATAGCCCTCACCACCATCTGACATTATTTACATTTTTTATAGCCACATTATTTACATTTATCTTTCATCTCTTTCCCCCCCACTCAACTGCAAGGTTCTTAAGGCACCATTTCTGTCCAGTTTGTTGACCACTGTAGGTACCCCCAGCACTCAGAACACTGCATGGCTCAGAGCAGGCACTGGTGACTATTTGTTGGGATTAAATAAATTAACTTATTTTATTGGCTTGCACTAGGCTCTGGGAGAAATATAAAAATTACTAGCACATTCCTGCTTTCAAGTACAAAAGTTTGTAGTCTTGAGTGTTGGGAAATCACTTATTAGTTCCCATGTTTGATGGTTTGTTTTCTATGAGAAAAAAAAAAGGGATGACCCAATTTGTTGCATTTGTATATTACTTTTTAGATTACATCTAGCTTGTGATCAACTCAAAAATAAATTAATCAATACCATGAAAAATAAAAGATGGAAGAGCAAAATTCTTCTTAGTTTTGCAAAGTGACTAAAGAGTATTTTCTAGCCAATTCATTTCCTTGAGACATCTAACAATTTGCATGACAGCATGTACTTCTTTATTATAAAGTTTGTGAGGCCTAGAGAAGACATTTTAAAAATAATTATGCCTGGTGAATGGTGTAATTGTCCCTTTCTATAGAACTAAATCTGCCACAGAATATATCACTGTTCTAAGGGTATTTTTAGGTTTCCTTTTTTAGACTATAAATATATACAACTCAAATGGCATCCACCTACTCTTGTTAATTCTGCCTGGATAATTCCTATTTACACCATTGGTTCCAAAGTTTAATCTCCCTAAAGAGATCTCCATGAGCCCAGAGAGAACTGTCTGAAAGACCCTAATAGGTTGTATCACTTCATTTAATGGTATTTAGTGACAGCAAAGGCTGAAAGTCTGAAGTGGAAAGGAAAGCCTTAATTCTACCCCTAATTATCATGATTAAGCTCTGACATTTGATTAGCTCCTTTTACTCGGGACTCTTGCTGTCTTCCACCATCTATACTCAGCTGCTGGGAAGGCGCTGGGTGGTAATGAACTGAACTCCTGGGCTGACAGAGGCCATTCTCCCAGCCACACACTCTACATGCAGCTAAAGAAATCCATGCATGGTTCTCCCAACATCTATTTCAAGTTCCCAGGCCTTTGCCCAGGATGTTTCCACTACATGGGAGTCTCTCCACTTGCCTATCTGCCTAGCTAACTCCTGGTCATTTTTCCTGACCCAGATCAAGTTATCACCTCCAAAGTTCTCCTTTTGACTCCCTCAGACAGTGAGTTACTCCCTTCCTGGGGCTCCTATGGCACTCAGCTCACACCTGAATATCAGCATTAATCATCCTATTAGTCATATTAGGCTAGGTTATGTTACAGTAACAATCAACTCCCCAAATCTTAATTATTTGTAAACAAAGGCTTATTGCTCTTTCAAGCAAAATCTGCTCAGGTAATGGTGACCCTCCAGGACACCTGTCTTCCATGCAGACTCAGTGATCCCAGCTAACAGTGATTCTTATACCTGTACCAACAAGAGCATGGGGTCTATTCATTCAGAATAACTGAAGAGGAAAACACTTGTCCAGAAGTGAAGTTCCATCCACAGCGCATTGGCCAGAAATGGTCACTTTGGTCCTGCCTAACGGCAAATAAGCACTCAGGAGAAAAGCTTAAGGTATGGATGAACATAACAAGTGAATTTTGATGTAGTCTATCTAGTCAAGGTAAATATCTCCAACAATAGAGTGTGAGCATTTTAACTGGAGGTAGGAATCATAATTATCCATCTCACTGCTGTAGCCCCAGTTCTGAAAACAGTGCTTGTACCCTAAAAGGTACCCAATAAATATTGAATGAATGAATGAATAATTTAGACTAATTGAGATCAACTGCCTGGAACTGAGAAAGAGCTCAGCCTCTCTAAAAGTACATGGTCACCCAATCTCAGAAAGAAAGCAAGTTTTGTTGGGAAAATGAAGGAGAGAAAATGGCTGTTTAGGAAGCATTGGTATTGGCTATAGCACTTCATAAATATTTGTTGATCGAGCAAATGGATGGATGGATGGATGCATGCATGCATGGATGGATGGATGGATGAATGGATGGATAGGTGGATGAATGGATGGATGGATGGATGGATGGATGAATGGATGGATAGGTGGATGGATGGATGGATAGGTGGATGGATGGATGGATGGATGAATGGATGGATAGGTGGATGAATGGATGGATAGGTGGATGAATGGATGGATAGGTGGATGAATGGATGGATAGGTGGATGGATGGATGGATGGATGGATGAATGGATGGATGGATGGATGGATGGATAGATGGGTGTAAGGGTGGATGAATAGTTGGGCAGAATACTTTCCTATCCCTGCTGCCAATGGTCCTACTCTTGTTCAGATCATCATCATCATCACCAAAGTTATAATAATTGCCACTATAATGAACATTATTGTCTACAGTCTTGTTTTTCCCCTCTCAACGTATTCTCTACACTGATGTTAGAGTCATCCTTCTAAAACTCAGATTAAATCCTGACATCACCTTATTTTCTTAAAAAAATATCAATTATTCCATCATTTAAAAAAAAGAAAAACAGCCATAGTCCTTCACGTGATATTCAAGATCCTCTGCAATCTGATTGGAACTTGTGCCTCTACCATCCTCCACCTGCCTCTACTACCCTTGTTCCCCCACACAGACCCAATTAGCTGTGCCCATAAAGCTTAGACTATTTGCTATATTCTGAAAAGGATGTGCATCTTCTCGTCTCTGATCCTCTGCTCATGTTTTCCTTTTCCTCCCTATCACAAGATGTCTTAAGTCATTCCTCTGGGAAGCCTCCCCAGATCACCTTCAGACAGAATTCATCACTCCCTTCTGCATTCTCCCATTATATCTAATCGATTCTTCTTTAAAATACTGCACTTAGGATAATATGCTTTGTATTTGGATTTAAAACAGTAGAGATGGAAAAAGGACACTCTAGTTGTATACGTGTATCTATTAGACTGTGTTTTCTTGAAAGCAAGGATCACACTTGACTGTCCTGATTAGGATAGTGCACTGCACGTCGTAAGCACCCAATCACTCATTGTTTCATTAAACAAAAGCTATTGAGTGTCTAACCTGGCCTGGTGATGAACAAGACGATTAACACTTGCAGAAATGAATTAAAAGCCAAATAGAGTTCTCTTCCCCCAGAGCCCTTTGTCATTTTCACATAGTACACAATGTCATGTGATGCCTACATCATTAATAAAGCCAATTTCATAATTAAATGAAAATTCATTATCTTGTCCAGATGCATATAGCACTTTTGATGTATATTCTTCAAAAGAGAAAAACAGAGACCCTCACTGTGAACTACTTCCCTGATAATATCTCATATTCACTTCTCAGGAGATTAGATTGCCACTCTCTGAGTTTTATGGAAGTTTTTATTGGTCAACCTGACCTTTTGGATATGGACTTACATTGGCTACAGAAAGCAGAAGCTGGGCTCCCCATTGTTGGTGCGCATTTATTGCTACATGCATCCCCATTACTCACGACGAAATGTTCGTGGTGTTTTTAAGATGATCCTTAATCTTTTCAATGGCCACATAAATTGTTCTCCTGCACATCGGGCTTTCATTTTATTTCTTTTTAAGCATCGATAGAGCAAAATGTGAATGCTTTCAAACAGCTTCTGTTTTCTTCACAGTGGAGACTTTGGGTGTGGAAATGCGCCCTGCATTTCCTCCCTATGGATTTAATAGCCGAGAACCAGCTCTGCACGCTAAGCCATCCTTCTCCCTTCAGACTGGGCCCCAGAACTCCCATTAAAGTTAATGGAGACAATTACGTCCACAAACCAAAGGGAAAATAAACCCCTTCATTTGTAAATTAGCCCAATTCCAGGAGATTTTCTATGTCAAACCAAGAAAGAATAACATGAAAACAGGTCAATCATGACTCCCTCTATTTAACTGTCTGAAATAAACGTTCATCTGGGCAGCCTCCCATTCGCTCCAAGAAGAAAAAGAGAGACAGCAAACTCTCAACAGCCCCTTGGAACATTAGTCTGTGAATTCCTCCACTATTTCCTTCCCAAGCCTTTTTGGTAAATGATAAATGGCAAGTCTGTTGATCACTTTCGGAGATCCCGTACAGCTTTATGGATCAAGTCCCCATTTCCAGAAGCCATTTAATATGGAGATAGATGAGTTTGTTTTCAGCTGTGCTCACTGTTTTCTTCAGAAAGAATGGAAGTAGACATCTCTTTTTCTTTTCATATTACAAAAAACTGAAAATGTGTTTTCTACTTTCTAAAAACATCTCAATTCAGTGCTAACAGAGCTGACTGCCTATGATAGGGCTGAGATATCCAGGAACACCTGCCCAGAATAGTACTTGTAATTAATAGTTACCTTTGGAGTAAAGAACATATACAGATTGCCAACAAACACATGAAAGGATGCTCAACATCACTAATCATTAGAGAAATGCAAATCAAAACTACAATGAGGTATCACCTCACACTGGTCAGAATGGCCATCATCAAAAAATCTACAAACAATAAATGCTGGAGAGGGTGTGGAGAAAAGGGAACCCTCTTGCACTGTTGGTGGGAATGTAAATTGATACATTCTATGGAGAACAGTATGGAGGTTCCTTAAAAAACTAAAAATAGAACTACCATATGACCCAGCAATCCCACTACTGGGCATATACCCTGAGAAAACCGTAATTCAAAAAGAGTCATGTACCACAATGTTCACTGCAGCTCTATTTACAATAGCCAGGACATGGAAGCAACCCAAGTGTCCACTGACAGATGAATGGATGAAGAAGATGTGGCACATATATACAATGGAATATTACTCAGCCATAAAATGAAACGAAATTGAGTTATTTGTGGTGAGGTGGATGGACCTAGAGTCTGTCATACAGAGTGAAGTAAGTCAGAAAGAGAAAAACAAATACCATATGCTAACACATATATATGGAATCTAAAAAAAAAAAAAGGTTCTAAAGACTCTAGGGGCAGGACAGGAATAAAGACGCAAACATAGAGAATGGACTTGAGGACACGGGGAGGGGGAAGTGTAAGCTGGAACGAAGTGAGAGAGTGGCATGGACATATATACACTACCAAATGTAAAACAGATAGCGAGTGGGAAGCAGCTGCATAGCACAGGGAGATCAGCTCGGTGCTTTGTGACCACCTAGAGGGGTGGGATAGGGAGGGTGGGATGGAGACGCAAGAGGGAGGAGATATGGGGATATATGTATATGTATAGCTGATTCACTTTGTTATACAGCAGAAACCAACATACCATTGTAAAGCAATTATACTCCAATAAAGATGTTAAAAAAATAAAAATAAAGATAAAAACCACCTAAAAAAAAAGGAACATGATCAATCCAATGTACTTCTCTGGGTTTCAGAATAATAAATTAACAAGAATATAAAAAAAAAATAGTTACATTTAGAGTGTCTTCCTTTCTGGAGAAATGCACTCAGCAAGAATCCAGTCATCATTTAATATGGGGACTGCAGGGATACTTCTGATATAACAGTCAAGATTCACCTGCCCATTTTGCCCTTACAGTAAAACTAATATATTTCAAAAAATACAATGACGTGTGGAGATTATTTCCACATATAGCCAGCTGTTGGCCATGCAGTGTTCCCCTGGGACGTTCCATCTACCTCTTCCTACCATCAGTCTGGTCCCTCTCCTTCTGCACCACAGTGACTCAGGGCAGAACCCACAACAAGATCACATGCTTTATCCCATCCGGGCACTTTATCTTCTCTAGGATGTACTGCCCTTCGTTGATAACGGTGCTACGGCTACGGCTGCTTGGTCCTGACAGCCAGAGTTCCCAATAGGTTATGTAAGAAACAGTTGCATCCTGATGCTGTCATAGTCGTTCTGTGTTCAAAGGCAAACCTGTTCTACTTCCCAAAAAAGTGTATTAAAGGTTCAAACCCAATATTAAATCTACAAAGGATAATACAAATTCGTATATGTAATACATTCCATAAAGATACACCATTAGAACAAAATTAAGGAGAAAAAGACTTTCAAAATAGAGTAAGACTGATCCCAGCACTATCTATAATACTGAGAAATGGTTTTGACTCATCACTGAGACTCCAGTGCCTGTGCAAACTCATTATAGAGTGGTCATTAAATATTTATTAGAATTAATGAACAGCAAATAAATTATGGAACATTGCTGGTTTAAAACTTTAATTCATTTTAGATAAGAAATTTAATGCTTTGATGATGTTGGCAGTCAGACAGCAGTTACCTTTGCAGGGATGAAGTATATACTGGAAAGGGATATCTCGTGGGATGCTGGGGGTATCGATCTCGGTAGTGGTTACATGGAGATATGTGTGTATGTAAAATATATACATATATGTGTAAATGTGTACATATATGTAAAATACATGTATGTAAATATGTGTAAGATGTACATATATGTAAAATTTTATATATATATTACAAATTTATCCAGATGAACACTTAAGACCAGTGTTACACTTTACTATATCTATGATAGCCTCAATTTTTAAAAAAAGATAGATGACTATAGAATGATGTTTCTGATCTACCTACAGAAAATCTGTTTTGTTCTGCACTCAGAAGGCCCTTTCTCTACCTTTGTTCTTGGGGGATTCTTTATTCCTGAGCCTGTTTGTCTGTGATTTGATTCGTATTTACATATTCCTCCTACTTCACACCAGCTCCTGCTTAAATAATTTATAATTCCTAGATAACTGCTTGACTTTGTTTTATGTTTCCAGGGGAAAAAAAAACAGAACTTGAAGGTTCAAAATAAAAACCTAAAAGAACTTAAGTACATAAATTTTCAAACCCATTTAGACACACTACAATAAGATTTTTAAAATATAATATAAAGTTGTTCATTAGCCAAGTGTTTTTTGGAATCTTAAGATATCTAATGAAGGAAGCACCAAAAATAATGTGGAAGCAATCTCTCCAGTTTGCAATACTGTTGGGTCCTCTTTCCATGCAACTTTCTACTCTACCTAAAGAGCATCTAACCACCTCACAGCAGAGTCACCAAGGGAGTGTGCTCTTAGGGAAAGAGACCCCGTTAGCCATGTGACCTTTGAACTGGTCACTCAGCCCCTTCGTTAGGCTTCAACTTCCTCTCTAAAAACAAGACACTATGATTAGGTCCAAGGTCATTGTCAATTCTATCTTTCTATATTTCAATGAAAGATAAGTTTTATTGTATGAGCAGCACTTCTGAAGTCTCCAACTTGATTTAAGAGAATAACTACAGAAATAGATTTTTTTTCTTTAACTTTTCATCTACATAAAAATGGTTTTGCTTTCATTTCCCAATTCAATGATGGAAGTGACTATTGTCTCATATGATGAACATTCAACAAATATTAGAAGCAAAGAACTTTGTTTTTTACATTGTGCCATATTGAGTATACCTCATTTGCTCTCAATAAATATTAATTAATGGCTTTGATGCTAATAAAACTAATATTGCCAATACCCCAGAGTTAACGCACCACCACAAAGTAAGCTGGCTCATCTTCATTTTAGGAGTCTGCACCATCCCCAAAATTTTCTTAGAGTTTATGATAAGACAACCCTTGACATTATAAGTTAAACATTAATATTTTGACCAAGCTGGGTGAAACTAGGAAAAACTAGACTGCATCTCAGCTTTGAACTTGCTCTATGATCATAAAGGTCCAGAAACGAATGCAGCCTATTGGGGTAAGCTTCTCTGCACTAATCTGTTAGCAGGATTAGTGTAGTTCCCTTAGAGGAATAATGAACTCAAGATATCGTCTTAACCTAAAGCTGGAATTTCCTGATATTGATTAAGTGTCACCATGAACTACATGGACTTGTGTTGCTGTACCAAAGATATCCATTATTTATTCCCCATCAACAGTCCCTTCTTAAGGAATCTGCCTCACCCACAGCTCAGAAGGGACAACTATCCACCACAAATGCAGGGATTGGGGGAGGCAGAACCTGCTCCCAACTGGGCTGTCACTCCTCCCAGGCAGGAATTTGGAACTGAGAAACAGACTCTGAATCAGGCAGATGGTGTCGGAGCTGAAGGTTCATGTACAGTTAGATCCACATGGCAGGCAAAAGCCAGATACTGGGCAAATTTATCATCTTTGGCCATTTGAACTGCTATAACAGAGTATCATAGGCTGGGTGGTTTATAAACTGGGTCATTTCTCACAGTTCTGAAGTCTGAGAAATCCAAGATCAAGGTGCTGGCAGATTTGGTGTCTGGGAGGGCCCACTTCCTGGTTCACAGACGGCCGTCTTCTTGCTGTGTCCTCACATGGCAGAAGGGAAAAGGGAACTTTTCTCCAGCCACTTCTATAAGGGCACTAATCCTACTCATGAGGGCTCCACCCTCATGACCTAATCACCTCTCAAAAGCCTCACCTCCTAATCCCATCACACTGGGGGTTAGGTTTTCAACATATGCATTTTGTGGGAACACATTTGATCTATTGCAGTGATGGAGAGCAGAAACTAGGAGGTGAGTAAGAAAGCAGGTTAGCCAAGTAGGGAATATAGGAAAATGCAGAGGGAAGAAGATATGGGTGGATCCAGGAAGAGTGGTACAGAAACAACTGACACCTTACAGCTTCCTAGTTCCTGTGATACACAGCTTCTGGCCATTGGGTTTTCAAAGAATACCTGTGGTCATAGCCAATCCCACCCTTAGATCTGTCATTGTAAAAGTGATGAATAGAAGAATCTGCAGCCTCATGGTTCCTCCCACACACACACACACACACACACACACACACACACATTCATACAACTAGTACATACAGCTGGTACAGAATTGAATTAGCTAGAAAAACTAGACTCAGTTGGTATTAGGAAAGAACAGAGCTGCTCAAGGTAGAGGACAGGAGAGGACAAACACTCAAGGACAAACTGCTTTGGGGAGAGGTTGTAGATATGCTGAGAGAATAAAATAAGATTGAAGGCAGGTGGGATACTGAACGAGATACTGGGAATGATTTTACAAAGTTCTGCTATTAGTTCAAATGGAATTCTCCTCTGCAACTCTTCAAGTTGTTTTTGTAAAGATTTTACTTTCCCAGGCTTTCTGAGGAAAGAGACTTACATGAGATCCTGTTCTGAGACTGGACAGAGGGAGGCCCAGTTTTACTTGGGTTTTGGCAAACCCCACACTCTTTCACAGATCGGGGTTTCTCAACAGAACTCTAGTAACATTTTTAATGGAACAATTCTTTATTGTTCAAGACTATCCTTCAGACTGCAGGATGTTTAGCATCCCTGGCCCCTGGGCACTGAATGACAGAGCACCTCTCGGTCACTGTGACAACTAAAAACACCCTCCACTGTTTCCAATGCCCCCAAGGTGGAGGAGAATGTTGCCCATGGTTGAACCACTGACGTAGACATGGCTAAATTGGTTTCCATTCATTGCAATGAGAAAATTCCTGATGAAGACAGTGGCTAATAAATAAGAATAGCAGAATTATTTTTATTTCTTCCTGAAGCATTCAACTCAATGATACGCAGTATCTCAGAAAGCAAACATGATGCTGTTTGCTCCATCACTGTGATGACTGAATAAGAAGCTTAAGATATTATGCTCCTAGTCCTGCACAAAATCCTGAAGCTGGAAGTGGGTAATGACAACAAAAATCAACAGGCAAATAGTACGGCTGGCCTTTGATGAAGGGCACATGACAGACACTAAGAAGAAAATGGACCTCAGCCTGAAGATGAGGGCTAGGAGAAGATGTTATGAAAGTTCATGACCTCAGAAAGACAAAAATAAGGGTGAACACACTTTTATATCACATCCTGTAATATCAAAGCTAAGAGCATAGTTGAAAGCTAATATTTTGATCACTCACTGCACTAGGGTCTGGTTAGAAGATGCTATAGTCCCTGGACAAATAAAAGCAAGTACTGCTTTGTAGCATGAAGTCCTTAAAAACATTGGCTCAGATTAAAACATATTTTAAAAACAAGATTTGTGCATTTGTTCTTCCCTCTACTTCTTAGGGTGTTCTTCTCCCAGGTAATCACAGGGGTGATTATCACCTTCTTCAAGGCTGTGTGAAGATACCAGCTTCTCAGTGAGGCTGACCAGCTGATTGAAAACAGCGACCGCAGCTGTGCATTGATCACTGTCTGGGTCTCGATCAAGTTGGTCACGTAGGAGGATCCTGAACGCACCTCTTCCCACAGACACACGGAATCCACAGCTCCCTACCAACAATTTCCTCTGAAAAACCCCCAGACTAGCTGAGTGACTCCTACACCTCAGGCAAACGACACAAAAAACCCACTTGGAAGCAGGCAGGAGGGGCTGAGACACAATTGCACCCTAAACCCCACACCTGGTGCAAACCCACAACTGGGAGGGAACTCAAAACCCTGAGCTTCTCCCTGGGGAGCGAACGGTTTGAACCCCATACCAGGCACCCCAACTCCTAAGACCTGCATCTGAGAGATGAGCCCCCAAAACACCCATCATAGAAAGCCAGTTGGGGCTCCTCTCCACAAGACCCACGAAGCTACAGCAAACCGAGAAATGGTTCTTAAAGCATAACACGAACTGACTCACCTGCTCCAGGGTCCAGCTGAGAGGCGCCCAGAACTGCTGTGAAAGAGGTTGATTTACTTACCTTAAAGCATCTGCCTGAGGGGCCTGCTGAGGCGCTCCCTGCAGGCACCATCCTTGCACTGCCCCCCTGCTTCACTGCAGCTCACCACCTCCTCCTGGAAAGAAACTTGTACTCTCCTCTGGGGCCCCGACTTCTGTGGCTGCTGCCCACTGGACACCTCCAGATCACCTAGCTCTGGTGGCCACCGGGGCTTACACTCGTGGTCCCTCAAGACTGCATATATTTGCATACTTTAAAAGCTGCTGCCTGAGGGTCCGGCTTCCAATCAGCCTGAATCTGGGTTCTGACTCAGATCCTCCCCGGACAGGCCTTGTCACACCCTTAACTACTGGGAGCCACTGGGAATCAAATAGGCTGCGTGGACAATCACGAAGCTGTGAGACGCGACCAAGAGCCAGGGCAGCTCTGAACAACGAGGTTCATCTCCTCCGCAAGGCCACGCCTTCCAGACAGGGGAGGTGGCTCGTTTAATGCAAAGAAGCCAACACAGAGGGTCAAGGAAAGTGAAGAAACAGAGGAATGTGTCCCAAACGAAAGAGCAAGACAAAACTTCAGAAACAGACCGCTCTGCAAGGCTCTCATCCGTTCTTCTCCACAGCTTTTATTACCATTTACGATCCTATCTGTTCACTCATGTATTTGTCTATCCCCTCGCTAGAATGTACACTCCATGAGGGCCAAGACTTATGGTCTGTCTTTTCATTCAGTGCCTACAAGAGGGCTTGAGAATGGTAAGCACTTAATAAATATTACTGAATGAATGATGGATTGAAGAATAATTCAGACAGGTAAATATATAATAAATACATAGCAAGTAATTAAAGAAGGTTAATGATGTTTAGGGTAGCACTTTAACTCTTGGAGGTTGACAACATGGAAAACAGACATCATTCCACCAAATCATTCCATCGTTGTGTGTCCCAGGCTGGACCTGCCCCCAGGGAAAGGCCCTCAGCCTCCCCTCCACACGCGTCAAGGGGGTGTTCGTTACCACAGTGCTGCCCTTACCTGGTGGTTTCTGGCAGCACGAGGAAGGAAGGGCCCTCCTGCATTCCTTCCTTCAAGCCTTGTTTCCTGAGTGTTGACTACGTTCTCGGTGCTGCTTGGCACTGTTCTCTAGAGGCACAAGAGTGAACAAGACAGACCCAGGCCCTGCCCTCCCATGTTTTCAGTTCGGTCACAAAAATGAGAAGACAGCCTTGCAGAGGAGGCTTACAAGGGAGGCTTGTGTGGAGAATCTGGGAAAGCAGAACGGAGAAAACAAGAGAGGTATCCGGCCCAGAGAGGTGAAAAAGTCAGGGAGCTCTCCCTCTAACCGAAGTTAAATCATCCTCTCTGTTCCTTGTTTTTCTCTCCTTTTTCCTTAACCATGGTAAAATATCCATGACGTAAAGTTTCCCGTTTTAATGATTCTTCAGTGTACGGCCATGTACACTTAGCAGCACGAGGTACGTTCACGTTGTTGGGCAGCCATCACCGCTCTCCCTCTCCAGGACTGTTTCCATCTTCTCAAATGTCACCCTGCCCCATTAAACAACATCTTTCCACTCCCTGCCCTAAATTCTGGGTCTCTGTTGCAGTGTCTCCTGAAACGCAACCCCCCATGATCATATTTTAGGGACAAAGGTCACACTTAGATGATGTAAAATTTATTTTAATAAAACCAGTAAGAATGTAGGGGGGAAATCCAGTTGAGCTCTTGACAGTCCTGTGATTCTGTTCTGAATTTTAAAACTTCCTTTTTGGGGGAAAAAAAATGAAAAGGCTAAGAATGGAGATCCAGTCAAAAGATTGTGAAAGAACTCTTATCCCCAAGGCCACATCAATTACATGACAACGTACGTGTGTTGCTTCAGACACCACAGCAAATGTCTCTGTATAAAATATAAAATAAACTGGTTCAGACAAGAATGGAAATGTATCAGGAAAAAATAATTTGGGCTCTGTTGGAAAATAAAATACATTCCCAAAGCCTCAATCCCTTCTTGACTGTACTTTCCTATAAATAATTAAGAATTCAAGTAATTATGTTTCATTATTAACTGTAACATTTTCCAAAGCTACTATATGCAGGTCTGGAGACCGCACTTGACCTACTTAAAGTGGTCTGCAGCAGAGGGAGGGTTTTTTTTGTTTTTTTGTTTTGAGGATTTCTTCTTTTAATTGGGATGAGCGCAAGAGGGGATTAAGGTAGGTGGCAAATCATACCCTTCATTTTTAGTGAGGAGCCATGGCTTCTAGAAATGTCCACCATCCATTCCTAATAGTCATTCCACAAACTTTTCTTGAGAACCCACATATGCCAGGCACTATTCTAAACTCCTGGAACACATCAGTGATCAAAACAGACAAATATCCCTGTTTCCCTGGAGCTTCCTTTCTGGAGGAAATTTTAAAATATGATTTTAGACACTCCTCGATTATTTGATCTATTTCTGTTTATCAGAAAATTTTGCAATAGTGTTGAGGACTGGAAAAGAGTATTGAAAATTTTTCTGGTGTACACTTAGAAATCATCACTAAAAAATCTATCTGTGCTTCCACTCACTGTATTCACTTAAGTCTTGTATTCATACCAGAAATACATACTGAGAGATTTTTTTCTGTGGCAAGAGATTGTGCTAAGAAGTATGAGGGGATATAAACACGTGTGAAACATATCTGTAAACTTATTCTTGGATGTGTTGCACCCACACCATGGTTTCAAAGGAAAATTATCAAACTATCATTACTATGTTACAATAGTTGGGCAATGTCATGCTATCTATGGCACCTGAGTTAAATAGCACAGAGGGTTTTCTTTTTTATAATTTATTTTATTGACTTATAGCTGCTTTACAATGTTGTGTTAATTTCTGCTGTACAGCAAAGTGATTCAGTTATATACATATATATGTATACATATACATATATACTACATATATATATATATATATATATATATATATTCTTTTTCATATTCTTCTCCATGATGGTTTATTACAGGGTATTGAATATAGTTCCCTGTGCTGTACAGTAGGACCTTGTTTAAATAGCATAGAGTTTGACTCTACCTTTGGTAAATAAAAGTCCCTTGTGGGTCAGGTAGGTACACCATGGGAACCACAGTGAGAAGCAAAGAGCAAATGGTAGTCTGGGTGACACAGGGGGCCCTTTAAGCCTGATCCTGGGAATCACGGTACTAGCAGGATGAAGACCCACCACGGTCACCAAAACTCCAGAGGCAGGAATGGAACGATTACTGCCTGTCATGTGATATCAGAGACTGTAAATCATTCTCTCTGTTTAGGTGCACGATTGAAGACTAGACTTTGTGACAGAAGGCAGTCTTGAAGGAGAGGACTTGGTTCATCTTCTCTTTTTTAATTTTTATTTTATATTGGAATATAGTTGAAATGCAACGTTGTGTTAGTTTCAGGTGTACTACAAAGTGAATCAGTTGTACGTATACATATATCTATTCTTTTTAAAATTCTTCTCCCATTTAGGTTATTACAGAATATTGAGTAGAGTTCCCTGTGCTATACAGGAGGTCCTTGTTGGTTATCTATTTTAAATATGGCAGTATGTGTATGTCAATCCCAAAATCCCAATTTATCCCTCCCCCCACCACCTTTCCCCTTTGGTAACCATAAGTTTGTTTTCTAAGTCTGTGGTTCATCTTGGTTTACGCAAAGCGCAAGTCAGTGAGGGCTCCAAAGAGCTGCCGTGTTTGTGCTGGAGAAGACAGCAGTGGAGCACGAGGTCAGACACCCTGGTTAACTGCAAACACTTGGCCATATTTGGAGTTCCAACCTGCATTCTACACCTCCTTGTTTTCAAATATTTGGAACAGTCCTCAATCTTCTATTTTTAACTTTAGCAAAAAGAAGCCTAGAAAACTTGTATGAGCTTCTGACATTTTTCTAGACCTCAAAAGGCCTTTAAGAATATCTTGGTGAGTCAGACAGAAATGATTCAGAAGCATATGGACTGCATGTACTTGGATAGATCAGAGTTTAACACGAAGTAGGTTAAAATACTTGGCTACATCCTGTGCTCTGGCGTAGCCAAATGTTTGGGAAAAGTGTGGCAACAAGAACACCACCAGGCTGCCTCCTACACTGCCCTGTTTTCATCTGCATCTCTCTCTTTTTATTTTTTCCTTTCAGGCTGCCAGGAACGCGTACTAGACTTCAGGGACAGCTTAAGGAATAACAGCCCGCAGCTAGAGAGACCCCCACTACCATTTTCCAGGAAGAATCTGGATTCCCCGGAGATGCTACGTTCAACAAATATGAACAAACACAGCAAAAATCCACACTGTGTTCTCAGCCACATCGAGGCAGTCTTTTTTAGTATTTCGTACAACTTCATCCAATTCCAGCTTTCTGCTTGTCTGAGAAACAGACCAGAGCAGCGGCCACAGGACCAGCTCTATAATTTGAAGAGCTCAGTGCAAAATGAGGATGCGGGCCCCTTGCCCAGGAAGTATTAAGAGTGTCAAGATGGCAAAAATGGCATTAAAAACTGCATGGAGAGTATGGCCCATAAAGCCAGCCCTGCGTGGCGATGCCCTGAGGCATTTCCTCCCTTCACATTTCTTATTGTAAAGAAAAACAAGATGATGGCAGAATAATCAGTGTGAACTCAGATTAGTTAGGAAATGAGATAATGATTTAGGGATCGGGATTTCCCAAGCACTGTTAACTAAAACCACGGACAGGATCAGAGATCAACAAAAGTTTCAAACGGCATCACAGCAAGAGTGAAAAGGCTGACGTTCAGACTGAACCAGCAGAGTTTCAGTGAACGAAGAGTTCAGAGATTCCAGGAGAGGGGTGAGGCAATGGATCTTGCGGCCTCTGTGCTGTGTCCTACAGGGGCTCTGATGCAGCTGTTGATGCAGAGAAAGGAATTCTCTCTAAAACTAATGGCACCATTTTATAACAACACCAAGGAAGGTGTTGTTATACCAAGGATTTATTTATTTATTTATTTATTTTTATTGAAGTACAGTTGACTTACAATATTGCGTTAGTTACTGCTGTACAGCAAAGTTATACATGTATATATACTTTTTTAATATTCTCTTCCATTATGGTTTATCATAGGATATTGAATATAGTCCCCTGTGCTATACAGTATGTTTACCCATTCTATTAATATATATAACAGCTTACATCTGCTGACCCCAACCTCCCACTCCATCCCTCCCTCAGCCCCCTCCCCCTTGGCAACCGTAAGTGTGTTCTCTATGTCTGCAGTTCTGTTTCTGCTGCATAGATAAGTTCATTTGTGTCATACTTTAGATTCCATATATAAGTGATACCATATGTTATTTGTCTTTCTCTCTTTGACTTACTTCACTTAGTATGATAATCTCTAGTTGCATCCATGTTGCTGCAAATGGCATTATTTCATTTTTTTTATGGCTGAGTAGTATTCCATTGCATATATGTACCACATCTTCTTTATCCATTCATCTGTCAATGGACATTTGGTTGTTTCCATGCCATGTCTTGGCTATTGTGAATAGTGCTGCTATGATCATAGGGGTGCATATATTGTTTTGAATTTTAGTTTTGTCTGGATATATGCCCAGGAATGGTATTGCTGGATCATATGGTAGTTCTATTTTCAGTTTTCTGAGGAACCTCCATACTGTTTTCCATAGTGCCTGCACCAACTTACGTTCCCGCCAACCCTGTAGGAGGGCTTCCTTTTTCTCCACACCCTCTCCAGCATTTGTTATATGTAGACTTTTTAATCATGGCCATTCTGACTGGTGTGAGGTGGTACCTCACTGTAGTTTTGATTTGCATTTCTCTAATAATTAGCAATGTTGAGCATCTTTTCATGTGCCTGGTGGCCATCTGTATGTCTTCTTACACCAAGGAAGATTTTAGAGCAATGTGGAATAGCTCCGGGAGATTTCCTATGTGCTTTTGCAATCTGTAATTTTACCATATGCCTTATTCAGTGTGGCCTAATAAAGATTTCCACCTCTTCTTTCACAGTTTCCAGAGAGGAATAAATATGCTAAGTAACAACTTGGGCACAGAAGTCATCTTTCAACAAGCCTATTAAAGATTAGTCTTCAAGAATCATAGTACCTAAATGCAGGCATTGCCCATAGCATTTCTTTAAAAATACTCTGTATGTGGCACACATTTATGTATTTATTTTTGAAAGAAATATCTTTTTTTCCCGTGTATAAAATTCTGAGCATGTGAGGCACAAAATTAAAATCCCTTGGTTATTTCAATCTTTCCTTTTATGAGGAGCCCATTATATCTTTTCTAATTCCTGTGTAAGATTTGTTCATATTATATTACAAAGAGCATTTTATAAGTTCAGTAGTTTTCAGTTTCTCATTAGTCTTTTTTGTTTGTTTGCCTATGGTGTCTATTAAGACTTGCTTTTAGAAAAAAAATGAGACAAGACAGAGTCCGTTTCACAGAGTCCGTAAAGACACAGTTCTCTCTCATTTTTAAAATAGAGTTGATTCTATTTTTTTAGTGAATCAGCACGAGGTCTGTTATTAAGCATTCCATTGTATCATGTGTTTTATTTTTTTTGCTGGTAGAATTTTATAATAGTTTACTTCTTTTTTAAAAAAATTTTTATGGGCTTCCCTGGTGGTCCAGTGGTAAAGAATCCACCTTGCAATGCAGGGGACGTGGGTTCGATCACTGGTCGGGGAACTAAGATCCCACATGCCACAGGGCAACTAAGCCCATGCGCCACAACTACCGAGCCCACGCACTCTGGAGTCCAGGCGCCACAACTAGAGGGAGAAAACCCAAACGCCACAACTAGAGAGAAGCCCATGCGCCACAACGAAGAGCCTGCATGCCACAACAAAGACCCAACACAGCCAAAAATAAAAATAAGACAATTTTTTAAATTAAAAAAAAATTTTAGTGTTTTATCTTATTTGTGAAGATGGATGAATCTGTTTTTATGTGCATATCAAAAAAGTATCAAAAAATAAGAAAGTGCTTCATATACTGCAGATAAAAATGTTAATTCGATAAGCACTCTAGAAAATATTCAATATGCCAAAGACTTGGCTTTACATGAAATATCAGTTTAATTCCATTCAGCAAACGTGGATAAAGCATCTACAAGGCACCTTTAGCAAGCTGGGTACTGCAGATGTAAAGATGAATTGAATTTGACCCTGGCATTGTGCAAATTTGCTATGTGTAAGCAATTGCAGGCAGTAAAAGATCCAAACACTGCAGGCTGAATGATGGACTTGAAAGAAAGAAGCCTGTCGTGGCACAGTGGATCAGATGACGTCATAACCTTTCATTTCAAATCTATGGCATTTCAAACACAGCAGAGCGTTGTCTAAAAATACGAGGGCTTAATTCCCTTCACAGGCTCCATGTGGGAACACTTCCTAGCAGACTGGAAAGTATTTCAAACAACATAATCTACACTTGTCCGATTGAGTGAACAAAGGCCATCCAAGGACACATTTATTTTCTTTGACTTTCTTCTCCAGAGATTTTTTGATTCCATGCAAATTTTCAAGATTTGGTAGTTGATGACTGATCTCAGAGCAACAGCGATCAATCAGGCAAGTCTGGCTGCAGGCACCGTGGACACATTCTACTTAGACTGAAGTCATCCTATGAATCCCTCTAAGTCAGACGTGGTTAGAGCCATGTCTGGGATACCTACGAATTTCCACAAAGGAAACATTAAGTTGGAAGTAAAAGTTCTTATTTCTTCTTATTTCTAAGTAAAAGATTCTTCTTTCTTCATATTTGAATAAATTTAGGTGATACAAATGAAGGAGACTTTCTTCATGACCATGCGATTTACTGTGTTTGACGGTGTGTTTGCGAGGTTGGAGACGTGCGTGGGTTTTCACTTGTGGGTCTGTGTATGTGTGCACCTGTGTCTTTGGGAAGGAAGGAGAAAAGTTAGGGTGAGGGAGTGCAGCATGCAGGGACCTACAGAAGCAAAGTTGAAGAGGCGGGACTGTCTAAAGGAAGTCAAGCTGCAGACTGCGTGCTGCAGGTCCACTCCTTCATGGGAGGCATCCTTTCATTGGCCTTGTCATCTGCATGCCCAGCAGAGCAGCTGCACGGTGGACACTGGACTGGGCAGGCTCTAGTGGAGTAAACGGAGTAGACAGCATATGACTTGCTGTCTTAGTCAGCCCTGGGCAACCATAACAAAGACCACAGCCTGTGTGGTTTAAACAACAGCCCTTTATTTCTCACAGCGGGAGGCTGGGAAATCCAAGATCAAGGTACCAGCAGATTCAGTTCTTGGTGAGGGCTCCTCTGCTGGCTTGTGGACAGCCACCACATCCTCATGTGGCCTTTCCTCAATGCTCACCCATCAGGGGTCCCACCCTCATGACTTCGTCTCACCCTAATCACCTCCCAAAGGTGCCATCTCCAAATACCATCACATTTGGAGGTTAGGGCTTTGACATATGGATTCTGGGGGGACACAAACCTTCAGCCCCTAACACTTGGCTTCTTCCTACCACTGTATTTTTCCACCATCCTCAGGCTCCTGGAGCTTTCTCATTATCTAGACTTAACCTGGAAATCAGCCTCACTCTTCCACAAAGTACTAGCCTTCACCTGACCATTTCTAAGACAGTTTCAGTTACTAGGAAGAGAAACCAGCATGAGCTAGCTTAATCCAAAAATGCTTACAATTTTTTCAATGATACCTCAATAAAGTGGAAAAAGTCACTGACAACTATTAAAATAAATAAATAAAAGTAAGCATGCTTATTTTTTTAAAAAAAGCAGGGAGAGGGAATACAAGACTACAGTGAAGTCTCATGGAACAGGAATGCATTCAATCACTCATTCATTCATTCATTCAAAAACTATGTATTGAGTAACTAGCATGTGCCAAGTTCAGTGGCAGATTCTGGGAACCCAGCAGTGAAAGAGACAGGCGTCTGCCCTGCTTATACCCTGGTAGAGAGACAGACATGAACCAAGTAATCACACAGATACATATATCATTATAAATTGTGTTGAGTGCTCCAAGGAAAAGGTACAGGGTGTTTCAGAAAGTTTAACAAGAGGGTCTGACTTAGAAGAGGTTTGGGAAAGAATTTGCTGAGGAGTACACGGCTTCCCTGATAAATTCTACAAAGCGCTAAAAGAAGAAATTACACCAGATCAACCCACACACTTACAGAAAACAGAAGAAGAGAGAGCACTTCTCAACTAATTTATGAGGTCAGCATTACCATGATACCAAAATTATATAAAACTTTCCTCCCAAATATAACTAGATACTCTCATGAATATATGTGGTAGGCAGAATAATGTCCCCCTACCAAATATGTCCACGTCCTAATCCCCAGAACCTTGAATGTTACCTCACATGGGAAAAAGGACTTTGCAGGTGTGATTAAATGAAGGATCTTGAGGTGCGAGATTATCCCAGATTATCCAGTTGGCCCGATGCAATCACAATTGTCCTTATAAGAGGGATGCAGGAAGGAGAAGTCAGAATTAGAGAACATGGCGATGTGATGACAGAAGCAGAGATCAGAGTGATGCTTTGAAGATGGAGGAAGGGGCCACAAGAAGCTGAAAAAATCAAGGAAATGGGTTCTCCCTTCAGAGGCTCCAAAAGGAACCAGCCCCGCCAACACACTGACTTTACCCCAGTGAAATGGCTTTTGGACTTCTGACCTCCAGAACTGTAAGAAGATAAATTTGTGTTTTAAGCCATGAAATGTATGGTGACTTGTTACAGCTGCAACAGGGAACTAACACAACATAGTTGCAAGAATCCTTAACAAAATTTTAGCAAACAAAATCCATCAGTATATAAGGATAATACATCATGAACAGGTGAGATACATCCCAGGAATTCAAGATTGGTAATCAATGTAACAAGTTTAAAGAGAAAAGCCATATGATCACCTCAAATTAATGCAGAATAAGCATTTGACAAAATTCAACACCTATTCATGATAAAAAAAAACTTTCTGCCAATTGTGACTAGAAGAAAATGCCTTCAACTTGATAAAGTGCATCTACTAAAAATTTACAGCTAGCATCATATATAGTTATGAAAGAAGGAATATGTTCATTTAGGAATAAAGCAAGAATGTCCATCCTCACCACTTCTATTCAATATTGTGCCTAGCCAGTATAATAAGGCAAGGAAAAAAGGGACTAAGTTGGGAAAAAAGAAAGAAAACTGATTTTTTCACAAACACATGATCTACTTCTAAAGAATACACCAAAAACCTACTAGAACTCATAAGGGAATTTATAAGGTTGCAAAATACAAGATCAACAACAAAAATCAATTCCATTTCTATATATATACAACAAACAGTTGGGAAGTGAAATACACTGAAAACTGAAAAACTCTGTTGAGAAAAATTAAAGAAAATCCAAGTAAATGAAGAGATATGCTATTTCATAGATGGGAAGACTGAATAAATTTGGCCCTCTGTATCCACGGGTTCCACATCTGTGGATTCAACAAACTGCAGATCAAAAATATTTGAAAAATTAAAATTCCGGAAACTTCCAAAAAGCAAAGTTTGAATTTGCTGGGCACTGGCAACTATTTACATAACATTTATATTGATTAGATGATATAAATAGTCTAGAGATGATGTGGTATATACCACAATGGAACACTACTCAGCCATAAAAAAGAATGAAATTGTGCCATTTGCAGCAATATGGATGCACCTAGAGATTATCATACTATGTGAAGTAAGTCAGACAGAGAAAGACAAACACCATATGATATCACTTATATTTGGAATCTGACACAAATGAACTTATCTATGAAACAGAAACAGATTCACAGACACAGAGAACAGACTTGTGGTTGCCAAGGGGAGGGGGAGGGGAGGGATGGATTGGGAGTTTGGGATTAGCAGATGCAAACTATTATGTATAGAATGGATGAACAACAAGGTGCTACTGTATAGCCCAGGAAACTATATTCAATATCCTATGATAAATCATAATGGAACAGAATATAAAAAAGAATGTATATGTATGTATAACTGAGTCACTTTGCTGTACAGCAGAAATTAACACAAAATTGTAAATCAACTATACTTCAATTTTAGAAAAGATTTTAAAAATTAACCATACAGTCACATATACTAATAGATTTTTCTAAGAATGCATCTGTGAAACATGGAACACCAAAAAGTTAGTCACAGAAGAAGAAAAACAGCAGGAGACTATTCATTAATGGTCAAAAACACAAAAACGAAGCCATCTAGCCTAAAGATTTATACTTACGTAGTAAAACGATAATAAAAAGTGAGGGAAGGATGAACATAAAAATCGAATAGCATTTATCCCTGGGGGCTAAAGGCGAGGAATATGATCATAAAATTCTTGTAATTTCTTAAACCGGATGATCAGTATGTGGTTATGACTTATCCTTCATACCTTAACCACAGATACATGATATCAATCTTTTTTTATATCTGAACGACATCATAATAATTTTTAAATTAGCAAGCAAAAATATTCTTTAAAATAGAGGAAATAAATCTCCACGGAACTCAGATGCATCAAAAAAGTTTCGCTTCTGTACAAAACATACCTTCAGAACATTGTGTCACGAAGTGCTGTGAGGCTTGGGGCTAAACTGTTTGTGGACCACTTTTAATTTCTCATGGTCTCAACCTTTGCTTGAGGACTACTGGCTGCAGTCAGGAGAAAAGCCCACTATGTCCCCTGGTTGACAATTTCTTTTAATCAAAGTATATATTTTACATCTTTTTGTAAGAGTGGACACTGTTTGGTTGTTCCTTTGGGTTAGAAAAGCAGTTTATTTCTCAGTGGTAAACAGATGTGTCAGCCACGTCAACAGCATGGGCCATCCAAGTGCCCATGTGGAAAGGAAGAAGGGACGGGGAGATTGCTGCAATATTTATTTGATTATCCTGCTTAATTATTCATATGTTGAAGACCCAAATGTATACAGACTTTTTTAAATAATGTGATTGTGCTATAGAAAAAATATGTCTTTGCAGCCGACTCTGTCATTACAGAGAAGCCATCCATTTAGAGGTGCTCTGCACCCTTCCTTCTTTCTTCCAGAAAATGCAGTCCTTGTTTTGTCCATTGTGACCACCACCGTGAGAGAGAGGAAATGTAAATCTAATGACATATTGTATATAAAATTATTTTGAAAACATAAAGGGATAGCTATGGAAGCTATTACCAGTTATTACGATCCCTTCCTGATTCCCCAGGTAAGTGAGGCAGAAACAAGGGAAGTGAAATTAGGAGCTTGGGAGTAACATATACACACTACTATATATGAAATAGATAACCAACAAGGACCTACTGTGTAGCACAGGGAACTCAATATTTTGTAAAACTCTATTAGGGAAAAGGATCTGAAGAATATATATATACAAAACTGAATCACTGTGCTGTGCACCTGAAACTAACACATTGTAAATCGACTACACTTCAATTTAAAGAAAATAAGTAAGTAAAATTTTAAAAAAGAAACAAGGTAAGTGAGTTGCCATGATTAGACTTTGCCTCAGGGTTAGAAAAGTCACGTGCAAGCCTCCTTCCAAATCTGAAGGTGAGTAAGTAGAATAATGGGTTTTCGATCTTAAAAACAAAACGTAAAACTCTTTGCACAATAAAGTCTTGCAAATTGTTAACAAATAAAACAGACGTTGAATGATTCTGGCTGGAACCGAGGATCTGGGGACAGTCAGCCGAGCCCCGTCCCTGACAAGGGGGTACTGGGCACCACCCCCGAAGCCCTGGCAGCCCAGACACTCCTCCTGACCTTGAAGGTGGCTGAGAGGGAGGGGGAGACGTGAGCGGGGGCTCTCCTAGATAGGTCTGGACCCCAAGTGGTACGGCGTTTTGTGGGTCCCAAACACGCAGTCACTTTCTCCAAGGGCAGCGGCTGAGTCAGGGGAGAGTCCGGGGGTTCCGACCACCTAGAACAGTGCCTGGCACAGGGCAGGCTCTCGGTGACCATCCATCACCAATAAACAAACGAGCGAATGAGCGAGTGCTGAAGAAGCAGTGGTGCCGACCCACTCCCCGAACTGACACCTGAGCCCTAGCCCCTCTCAGAGCCAACCCTCCTGTGAAAATGAAGGGAGGAACATCAGAGCACCACGCCCTCTGTGTCCTCTCGTGCGGCGGGGCGGAAGCAGGTGTCCTCCCATTTCTGGATGCTTTCCTCTGAGGATGCTGGATGTGCTCATTTTCTTGCACTGCCCTGTGGCCGACCGCTTGCTCCCATGACGTGAGTTTTGAGTGGTGGCTCCAGAGCCACAAAAAGAAGGGGGTCTGGTGCTGCTGGCCCACGACCCGCGCGGGCTGCTGGGGATGAACGAAGCTCCCCCTTCCCTACAAGTGGAAGGGGACAGCAAGGCTGGGCACAGGGTCAGGGACGCGTGGCAGGAGCTGGCTTTAAAGCCACCACTACTGACAAAGAAATCCAGTCGTGACCTGGGCAGGAGAGAGGATGCCGTAGAGAGAGCGGTGCAGGAGAGAGACGTGTGGTGGGGAGAGCAGAGGGAGCATGGGAAGGAGGACGGCACCTGCCTGGCTTTGATCACGCTGAAGTCACCATCTGGGCGGCGCTTCAAACGCTGGGATAGGAAAGGATTTTGATGTCTTGTAAGTCGGTTCCAGCCTCAAAAGCTGCCTCACTGGGGAAGTTCACCTCTCTCTTCTGCCTTTAAATTCCCCACTCGTGCTGCTTGCCTTCCCTGCTCAAGTTACGACACCCCACCTCCGATATAGACACATACACACATATGCAAACATATACACAAGACAGACATATAACACACAACAAACATACATGTATAAACACACATAGTGCATACAAACACATACAAACGTACACATAGACACATATGCAAACACAGACACATAACACACACACATGATAAACACACATATGCAAACACACAGACACATAACACCCACAAGCACACATGTAAACACACCTGTTTACTTATTTTCTTTAAATTGAAGTATAGTCGATTTACAATGTGTTAGTTTCAGGTGCACAGCCCAGTGATTCAGTTTTATATATATATATTCTTCAGATCCTTTTCCCTAATAGATTATTACAAAATATTGAGTTCCCTGTACTACACAGTAGGTCCTTGTTGGTTATCTATTTCATATATAGTAGTGTGTATATGTTACTCCCAAACTCCTAATTTCACTTCCCTTGTTTTTGCCTCACTTATCTGGGGAATCAGGAAGGGATCATAATAACTGGTAATAGCTTCCATAGCTATCCCTTTATGTTTTCAAAATAATTTTATATACAATATGTCATTAGATTTACACATACCTGTGTGTGCATGTTTAGGTACGTATGTGTGTACATGCATTTCTGTGTATGTGTGTGCATGCAGGCATGCGTGTCTATGCGTGCTTGTGTAGTGTACGTGCATCTGTGTGTCTGTGTGTTTTGTGTATGTGTGTCTCTGCGTGTCTCTGTGTGAATGTGTCTCTGTGTTTATACATGTATGATATCATCTGAAGGAAGAATCCTGCTATAAAAATTGTTGGAAAACCAGTGATATATTTTATCCCTTGTCTTACATGAGGAGAGGCAGGACAAACAGGATCCGGCTCTGTAAGCAAACCCAGTCATTGGGAGCAGTTTTCTGGAGGGTTCTGCAGCCAGTGGGAAGAGGGCAGGGTCTTGGGAGGCAGGGAAGGGAACACCAATGCCCCTGTTGACCATCACAGCTCTAAAGGGAACACAGGCCCAGAGAAGCTGCCCCAGACCCCCTAGTGGGTTAGTGGCAACTGAGCTAGGACAGGCAGGCAGGCCTTTGGTCACCAGCCCAGTGTGGTTCCTGCTATCCTAAGCTACTTTCTGGGTCACGAAGTGAAAAAGAAGTGAAATTAAAATCAAGACACTGAGCTCCCCTGACCAGGCTCTGCCACAGCCTCTACTGATGACCTTGGACAAGGCATGTGCTTTGGAAATCCGTCATATAAGAAATGCCATGGCCTGCCGGAGAGGGCGTGGAGAAAAGGGAACCCTCTTGCACTGCTGGTGGGAATGGAAATTAATACAGCCACTATGGAGAACAGTGTGGAGGTTCCTTAAAAAACTAAAAATAGAACTACCATATGACCCAGCAATCCCACTCCTGGGCATATACCCTGAGAAAACCATAATTCAAAGAGAGACATGTACCCCAATGTTCACTGCAGCACTATTTACAACAGCCAGGTCATGAAGCAACCTAGATTCCCATCGACAGACGAATGGATAAAGAAGATGTGGTACATATATACAATGGAATATTACTCAGCCATAAAAAGGAAAGAAATTGGGTCATTTGTAGAGACATGGATGAATCTAGAGACCGTAATACAGAGTGAAGTAAGTCAGAAAGAGAAAAACAAATGTCGTATATTAACGCACATATGTGGAACCTAGAAAAATGGTACAAATGAACCGGTTTGCAAGGAAGAAATTGAGACACAGATGTAGAGAACAAACATATGGACACCAAGGGGGGAAAGCGGCAAGGGGGTGGTGGTGGGGTGAATTGGGAGATTGGGATTGACATGTATACACTAATATGTATAAAACGGATAACTAATAAGAACCTGCTGTATAAAAAAATAAATAAAATAAAATTCAAAAAAAAAATGCAAAGGTGCATAAAGCTTACATAAAGCACCCATGATTTCATTGTCTCCCCCAAACAGCTCTACTTCTTTGTGTATATATCCTTTCAGATTTTTTTTCTATTCATGTGAATTTATACCTTGTATTTTCCCCTACGAAAAAGGGATTATATAGCACATGTTTAGCAAAAAAAAAAGAAAGAAAAAAAGAAATGCCACGGCCTCTGCCTGGGCCGCGCTGGGAGAGACAAGGAACAGTGATGAGGGCCGGACCCTGGAACACCAGGCATCCCGGGAAGCCCTCCGGCCACCGAGTCTCTCTTTGCCAGTGAGGACTTGAGAGGCAAGCAGAACAGAATGCAATCGCGGGCGCAGGGCTTTTAAAATCGGAGCGCACCCTGACGCGGGCGAACATCTGGAACTGCTCCGTCTGGCAGTTCCCATTCATACTGAAAGGCTCTCTGGAAGCCTCCTGGGAAAGGAGCAAGAGAGCAAAGATCCCACACTGCTTTTCTGAAGGGCACCAGTCACGTGGCCACAGCCGCATTCAGGACTTAGGGAGACTCACGGGAGAAGCTGACAGACTGCAGCCAGGAGACGGGCACCAGGAGGGGCAGTACTGGAGGGTGGGCTCCAGACCGGCGAGGACCGGGAGTGGCTGCTGTAGGGTCGGAGAGCTGCACGTTTCTGCAAGGGCTTCTTCCTCCTAACCTAACAGAGTAACTCTCTCCTTTGGAAACAGAGCTGAAGGAGAAAGAGAAGTGAAAGGATTTACCAACAAAGATGAGCTGGGGTGAGCTGGGATGAAGCAGAAGTGTGGGGAAATTAGTGAGTAGCTGACGTGTGTGACCTCAGAGTACAGAGTGGCCCAATACTCCCAGTTAAACAAGGGGAGAGAACACTTAGCCATCAGCTGGCCTCGGCCTGGGAATATGGCCCAGAATAATCTCCCTGCCTTTGGACTGAAGTTGTCGGCAGGCCTGCCCAGGGCAGGGTGGGCAGGGTCTGAGGGACAGAGAGAGGAAGGGGTTTCCCCACAGAGCAATTCTCCCTCTGTTCCTGAGTCTCCTTCCAGCTCAGGCAGGGATGGAGCACATCTCTGTTCGAGAGGCATCTCCTGGGTTGATTCCCTCTCCAAGGGGGACTGTTATGGACTGAATGCTTGTGTCCCCTCAAATTCATATGTTGAAGCTTTAACCCACAACATGATGGCATATGGAAACAAGGCCTTCGGGAGAAAACAGGTTTAGATGAGGTCATGAGGGTGGGGCCCCCATGACAGGACGAGTGCCCTTATCTGAAGAAGAAGAGGCAAAAGAGATTTCTCTCTCTGTCTCCTCACGCACAAAGAAGAGGCGACATGAGCTCACAGCAAGATGGCGACCATCTACAAGCCGAGAATCGGGCCCTCACCAAGAACCAAATCTGCTGGCATGTGATCTTGGACTTCCAGCCTCCAGAACCGTGAGAAATAAATGATAAATGTCCGTTGTTTAAGCCCCCCAGTGTATGGATTTTGTCGTAGCAGCCCGAGCTGACTAACACAGGGACCTCTCTGCCATCTGGAATCCCAGGACTGTTTTGACAAGGCTCAGTCTAATAGAGCCACTCAAAAAATACACCCCAAGCTTTTAAATCCACATATGTTTAAGAAAACCATCCTTTAAGCATTGCACCTTCAGCCCTAGCACCACGAGGGGCACAGGTGGGCACGAGACAAATGTTTGTTGAATGCATGCTGAATGCAATACAGAGAGGCATTTAATGTCACCAGTCCTCCTAAGGTATGGTATGTGGGGGTATTTATGGTCATTAGTTCCAAAACTGGATCCCAAATGAGTAGAAGAATCAAATAATAAGGTCACTGTCCATCTGCTAACTGCCATCCTGACCCCAAATTGGACACCTTCTTAGAATTCTATGTGCGTTCCATGGCAGTACATGGCACCTCGAGAGAGAAGGAAGCCAGGCAGCCCTGCCTCACCTGGGTCGGGAAGGTAAGGTACCTGACGGACCCCTGCCATGAAAATTACATTTAAATCTTCACTGTGTAGTTAGTTCAGAGCCAATTATTTCTCTGTCCAGAAGCACAAATGCATTCTTCGAAACCCTACAGAGGAAAAGCATTCAAAATGTGCCCTTTCATTTCTAACAAAAGATAATTTGCACATGCTCTTTCCAAGGGAGCATGTCATTTAAACTAAACTAAGCTTCATTTAAAAAAAAAAAAAAGGAAAATGAAAGAAATAAAATTAATGAGACATTCAGAAGAAAAACATCACCAGAAAATGTCCCCATCCATGCCAGAATGATCCTATCCATGGGAACTAGCTCAGAGTATCATTATTGTATTCCCCTCACCGATCACTATTTAAAATTTAGAAGACTTAATAAAAATCCCTCATCAAACGATCGTAAGCAATCACCATGGCCTGAGTTTCCATCCACATTTGTGAGTCTCTGATTGAAAACGAACCTGTAAGGCAACAGAAGCCGTGTTGGTTTATTTATGGCCCAGGTCTTTTTAATAGAATGGATTATTTCCTTGACATGATTATGATCTGCTGCCTTTGGGGCCACATTTATTCGGTCTGCATAGCCTGATGATGAAAGAGAACTGCCTCCAGAATATATTTCCTTCCTATCCCAATATCCAAAATGTTAAAAGAAAATTGCTGGCTTTGTGGGTGTAAAGAGTTGGCCCGAAGTGAAAAATGAATTTGTGATATCAAAATGCAGCTTTCACAAACTATGCTACTAAAGAAAAACTCCATCCTAACTCCATGTTGCCAAAGAAGGCACAGATAAGAATCAGCAAATTATTCTCCATGATATGGTAGGCTTCATCCAATCAGCTGAAGGCCTTAAGGGCAAAGACCTTCTTTTCATTCCCACTGACAACCTGATATTTCATCAAGCACAAGTGAGACAAGAAGTCACACTGCACCCTCCCTAAAATCGCAGGCAGTCCTGGTCTCTAGGGCCATAACACTTGTAAACTTTGTGAAGCCCTGGCTGAGATCTCACCAGTGTGGTTTTCTGAGAAGTGTGCTGAGCTGCCCCCAGAGATGAAAAGCCACAAGTAGACCTGCACTCACATCCTTCCTTCCCTGAGAGCATGCTTGTTTCCTGTCCATCTGAAGGTCAGGCTTGGCTGATGGGCATGAAGGGAAATAAAGCAGTGGTATTTTGAGGATTTGAAACACATCAGAACTGAGATCAGCTGGGGTGATGACTGGCTTTCAGAATGGGAGCTGTGGTTTTGGCCTCACACTCTCTGCTTTTTGTTAGCCAGGGCTGTTACCTGGTATTCTTTCCTAAATAAATGTGAGGCTGGAAAAGGACTGAGCCCTACCAGAAATTTCGCACATGACTTAAAGCAGACCTGACAAAGACATAAGCATCAAAATAGTGCCATCAAGAATGGTATTTCACTAGGTTTCATTTTAAGGCAGAAAAAAACCCTTGAAATTCAAGGTATAAGTTGATAAATTATTTTGGGCAGACAATGCAATGGATTTCGTGTCTTGGTGCTGGAGTAATGACAGTGCCGTTGGCTTGTCTGTGGCGTCCTCCCCAGGTGCCGCTCCTGGACTCAGAGGAGGTAGGAACCATCTGCAGCAGGCACTCCCAGCTCTGCCCCTGGCCATGATGGGAGAAAAGACAGCTAACAAGATAGAGAAGAGTTACTGCATTGAGACCTGGGTGAGGAGACATGAGCTGGTACTGAGAATGCTTTCCCCTAGAAGTACCTGCCAACTTCTACGGCCATAGCTGAGAGACCGAATACTGCTTTTGACCAAGAAAAAGGCTTATGGTCCAGACTCTGACCAGGAAGAAGTTCCAGAGAATGCCTGCCCTTTCTTCGGATTAAGACTTTACAGAGCTGTGTCCTAGGAGTGGGGTGATCGGGGGGTATACAGGTCCTCCTACACGTCTGAATGATCTCAGTCCCTGAAACTGTATCAAGGAAATCTCAAATGGTTAGTGCCACCCGAGCTACTGGCAAAGGAAAAGAAAATCATTCTTGACTGCAAATCAAAACTACAATGAGATACCACCTCACACCAGTCAGAATGGCCATTATTAAAAATTGTACAAATAACAAATGCTGGAGAGGGTGTGGAGAAAAGGGAACCCTCCTACACTGTTGGTTTGAATGTAAATTGGTGCAGCCACTATGGAGAGCAGTATGGAGGTTCCCCAAAAAACTAAAAATACAACTACCATATGATCCTGCAATCCCACTCCTGGGCATATATCTGGAGAAAACTATAATTCAAAAAGATACATGCACCCCTATGTTCATAGCAGCACTATTCACAATAGCCAAGACATGGAAACAACCTAGATGTCCCATCAACAGATGAATGGATAAAGAAGATGTGGCACATATATAAAATGGTATACTACTCAGCCATGAAAAACAATGGAGTAATGCCATTTGCAGCACCATGGATGCAATGAGAGATTATCATACTAAGTGAAGTAAGTCAGAGAAAGACAAATATCATATGATATCACTTATATGTGGAATCTAAAATATGACACGAATGAACTTATCTATGAAACAGAAACAGACTCACAGGCATAGAGAACAGACTTGTGGCTGCCAAAGTGGAGGGAGGGTGGGGGAGGGATAGACTGGGAGTTTGGGATTAGCAGATGCAGACTATTACATAGAATGGATAAACAACAAGGTCCTACATAGGGAACTATATTCAATATCCTGTGATAAACCATAATGGAAAAGAATATGAAAAAGAATGTATATATTTATATTTATATATATGTGTATGTATAACTGAATCACTTTGCTGTACAGTAGAAATTAACACGACATCATAAATCAATTAGACTTCAATAAAATAAACTTTTTCTTGGTCTAATATCATTCCTACAAGTAATTTTGTAAATTCAAAATCAAAAATAACCTTGCACATGAAGTATATAAGGTCACATGAATGAAACTGAGCAGAAATAGGAGAGAAACAGACCTAAAGGATTCTAGATATTGTATTAGACATGGACTTTATGATAAAATTTTTCAGGGAGATAAACAACAAGATTGAGAATTTCAGCAAAGAGGGTGAATATTTGAAATGAGGAAAGGAACAAATTAAAATTCTAGAATTGAAAAAATATAAAAAATGAAATAAATAACTTGAAGGATGGGTTTAACAGCAGATTAGATAGGTAAGGAAGACTTGATGAATAAAATATAGCTAAGAATAAAAGATCCAGAATGAACCACAGAAGAAGAAGGATAGAAAACGTAGAAAAGAAGGTAGAAAACATAAAGGGTGCTGGGTGACGGTCTGACACAGTGTAATTGGAGCCACAGAATGAGACTGGAAAGAAAATGGAGAGAAGAAATATTTGATTAAATACTGTCCGAAATGAATAAAAGATGTCAAGCCCTACAAATTCCAAACAGGATTCACAAGAAGAAATCCTCACCTGGGTACATATTAGTAAAACTAATACTTAAAAAAAAGAAAAATTTAAATCTTAAAATCTGCCCCAAAACAGACAACTTATCTTTAAAGGAGCAATTGTTTTTAGACTGACTGATAGAAAAAAATGGAAGACAGGAAACAAGGGAATGAAATAACTGCCAACTATATCCAGTGACAGTATCTATCAAGAATTAAGCTGAGATAAAGATATTTTCAAGCAAACAAAAGCAGAGAATTTATCACCAGCAGACTTGCCCTGCAAGAAGTACTTAAGGGAGTTCTTCAGACAGCAGAAAAATTATCCCACATAAAGTCATACTTGTAGGAAGAATCACTGTGCACTGAAAAGGGTAAATATGTGAGTAAATATGAATGCTTTGACAATTTAAGAGCAAAAAAATATGTTTTGTATACAACAAGGATGGCATATGAATTTAGGAAAGTGTTATAAGGACCTTGTTTTATTCAAAAAGAGCTAAAAGTACCAATTATTAACTAGGCTTTGAAAAGTCAAGGATTATGTGGTAAAACTTAACCACCAAAATAACAATAAAAAGAATTGTAAAAGTTTAAAAAACACAAAGAATGTCAGCTTTCAAGCTCATAGCAGGATGTCTTCTAAGCATCTTCCCTAAGGAATTTATCTGAAACTCAAGCAAAGATCAATGTACAAACTTGTTCACTGCAGTGACATTTGTGCTAAACACCGGAATCAAATGTTCAGCTCTAAGAGAATCTTTATCTGTGATGAACTGTTGTACAGCCATCTAAAATGAAGCCCTCTGTAACAAAAAAGAAACAAACTCACAGAGATAGAGAACAGACTAGTGGTTACCAGTGGGGAGAGGGAAGGGGGGAGGGGGGAGGGGCAAGAGAAGGGTAGCAGGTTAAGAGGTACAAACTACTATGTGTAAAATAAATAAGCCACAAGGATACACTGTACAACACAGGGAAATATAGCCAATGTTTTATAATAACTATAAATGTTTAAAAATTTAAACACAATTTAAAAATTGTGACTCACTATGCTGTACACTTGAAACTTACATAATATTGTACATCAATTAAACCTCAATAAAAACCCAACAATGATAAAAATAGTAATAAAATGATGCCCTCAAATAATATTTAATGGCACTGAGGAAATGCTATGGAAGTAACATCAAGTGAAGAGAGCAGAAATAAATGTCAGTAGAGCATGACCAAATTTAGTTTTTAGAGTACACAGGCACAGAGAAGGCACTATAAAAAGATATACAGAAACCAACAAGGACCTACTGTAGAGCACAGGGAACTATACTCAATATTTTTTAATAATCTGTAATGGAAAAGAATCTGCAAAAGAATATATGTATACGTATAACTGAATCACTGTGCTGTACACCTGAAACTAACATGACATTGTAAATCAACTACACTTCAATAAAAAAAAGCAAAAAATAAAAAAATTTAAAAATAAACAAACAAACAAACAGAATATAACTTTCATTCCTGGGGGTGGAATTGCAAGTGATTCTTACTTTCTTATTTTTGTGGATTTTCTACTGTAAGTGTATATTGCTTTTTTTTTTTTTTTTTGGCGTTCTTAAGCAATAATCTGATTTTTTCCCTTTAAAAATAAAAGGAGTTAAGATACCTCTTCTTCTTAGGCAAAAGGGAACTAAGGGTATGTGAAAATAATATAGACTTTTCTCATTCCTTTTTTTCAATTATTTTGAATAAATAGGGGTATCCAATACCAACTATAGCTTTTCAACCAAAGTAGCTCTAGTTACTCAATTACTAGTTACTCCATTTAGTTACTCTATAGTTACTCAATTTAGTGCGTTCATTCACTCAAAGTCTCAAACATCCTTTTCTTTATACTATTTTACCTCTTGTACTATAAGTGAACCCAGAAAAAAATATGATAGTTACTTATTGGTATATTGGGATTCTGGGTGCTTCTTTTCTGAAATCCCTGTTATTGCTATTATAACATGGTTCATGTGATTTTTTTTTATCTAGGCTTGGTTTAGCCAGTTCCATGGTAACCTCTGGAAAGGTGAAGTGCAGACTTTCCTGAGCACCCATCAATCATTCTCACGGAGCAAGATCTTGGAAGTGGAAGCATGACTCGCTGGGACCAGCCATCTGTGACCTGGACTCGTGTCCTTCATGGCTCGTGAAAACCAATGGTATGACATGACGTCATCCTGGATGGAGACAGTTAGCGCGTGCTGACACCCCGGAACGCTGCCCAGACCTGAGAAGGAAACAGGCATCAGTCTGTCCAGGTGCTAATGTCTCTGCATTTTCAATCTCTGCTTCAAGTTCGTTTCCAGGAAGGATCACTGAAGACTGTAAGAAAGATACTTTGGCATGGCTCGGAGTTTTTTAACTTCCTGTACTTTTTTTTCTCAACTTCCTTACCCATATATTTTTTTAAAAGACTACTTCCTGAAGTTAGATATGTAAACAATATTGATTAAAAAGCAATGTATTGCAGCAACATGGATGCAACTAGAGATTATCATACTAAGTGAAGTAAGTCAGAAAGAGAAAGACGAACACCAAATATCACTTATTTGTAGAATCTAAACATGACACAAATGAAACTATCTATGAAACTGAAACAGAATCATGGACATAGAGAACAGACTTGTGGTTGCCAAGGGGGAGGGGGGTGGGGGAAGGATGGAGTGGGAGTTTGGGGCTCTAGATGTAAACTATTATATATAGAATGGATAAACAACAAGGTCCTACTGTATAGCACAGGGAACTATATAAAATATCCTATGATAAACCATAATGGGAAAGAATATTAAAAAAAAAGAATGTATGTATATGTTTGTATAACTGAATCGCTTTGTTGTACAGCAGTAATTAACATAACACTGTAAATCAACTGTACTTCAATTTAAAAAAGCAATATAAATCAGAATATGTCAAGGAGGCATTCTGTCCTCACATTTCCCCAGAACTGCCTGCAGGAACATTATATCTGTGGTCTCTCCCAGTGGCTTTCCTAGGACACAGACAGCACTTGTAACACAGCCAGCTGGAGATAGAACAGCATGGGTGGGTTCAGCTGACTATTGGACAGATCAAGCAACACAGCCAAGGTCAAGGTCTCACACAAATCAGTAACACGGCCTGGGAGCCAGCCAGGAGAAGTGCCCCAGTGCCCCAGTTTCCAGACAGCCAATATCATTTCTCCACCTTCCAAGAAGGGGGCTCATGGGTAACCATGAAAACCTTTGCAAAAGGACTACAAATATTTCACTCAAAGAAAATGTAACTCAGGTCCCAGCTGGAGCTTCAGCTGGGACTTATGTTTGTTGAACTTGTCTGGATAACTGGTGGGACAGACTCACTATTTGCACGGGGAGCTGGGCATCTCCTGGGAGAGAATTCATTCTGGCGGGGAGAAGGAGCCAGGCATGGAGAGCAGGGATGGGAGGAAGGACACACGGTTCTTAGGTGGGTCTTGGGGAAAGAGAAGGCTGCCAGTAAAATCAGATAGGCTGTTTCATCAAAATATTTGTAAAACTCCCTGGTGTAAGCATTACAGATTGCACACACACATGCACAACACACGCAACAGAGTAACAAAGGAAGAGCTATTGGTTTTTCCCCCTCTTGCACAGACCATCACAGAGCTTTGGCACCCAGAGGGCCCCTGTGAACTAGGGGTGGTGCTCAGAGAAATAGGTGATGGTATCAGTGAAAAAAGTCCATAAAGTCCAGCAAAAACAGTGGGACATCAAATGTGCCCAGGAGAACGCTGCATGCCCACGTCAGAAACAGTACTCCAAGGAGCAGACTTATTTAAGGGCCAGTGAGGCATCCCCCAGGGAGCTCCTGAGACACATGGCAAGTACTTCACACTGAGATGGAGGTCAGTGGGGAGCAGAGGGCCAAGGGGGCATCGGTAGGAGACAGTAAAATGTGAGTTATAACTCCTAATGTGACCCCATTAGACACACCGCCTGGCAAGGCCCAGGGAAGTGCAAGCAACGAGAATGTATCTGGGGCTGTAATTATCAGCCCATTTATTTTCACTGGTGACAGGGACAGAAGCAGAGTAATTGGGAGAGAGTTGTGCAGAGACTCAGACAAACTGTGTTCCACTCTATGCCATATTTTATCAGGAACGCTTACAACCAGACGAACTCTGGAACAGACTATGGCTCGTTACTTTTGACACATTGTGCCAGAAAGCACGTATCGCCAAGTGATTCATCACCATTTACACCCAGATAATAAATCTTTATTTTCCAAAAGCTATTCTTTGGATTCAGGGCAGACCCTAGTGTTTATTCTTGTTCATTGGCAGGACAAAGAATAGCCTCCTGACACCCTTCCCTATGGATTTTATTGCTTCTCCGGGAAACATTTTACACACTTTCTTGTGACTTGTTCTCCACCCAACTAAAAAATTACTGTAATCATGTTAAGGATTTTTCATAAGTCAGTTTTCAAATGCCTTTGGGGTGACTGTGTCGGCTTGACCCCCTGCTAAACCGTAGTTCGTTGATTCATCTTTTATATAGAGTTACATACTGTGCCTAAACCTAAAATAAACCCTCTAAACTTGCTAGGGAAGTGGAATGACACTTTAAAATTTTTATTTTTTTAAACAAATTATTTTAAAACCATAAATTATCATAAGCCCATAAAGGGAACTTTTGTTTATCACTTACCAGCTACCAGGCCCTTTACAGAAATGTAATAAGCTTCATTTAATCTCCCTGAAAAGCTTGCCAAATGGTCATTGTTAAAGCATCAGGACTCTTTATCTCTATAGCTGGAGACTTTTGGGGACCTGGGGTAATTTAAAGATTGAAACCAATCTGGCCTCAAATGTTCCAGGGAAAATTTTGTTGATGTCATGTCAGCTGGACATCATGGAAACCACACTGTGGATATTTATGTTCATAGGGACATTCCGAACAAGACTTGTCCATGTAAAGCAAACCCCACTCTCATTTCATAATCCCCTCATGGTTTTACACTGACCCCAACACAGTCCCATAACCTATGTACAAGAACAGGGAGAACACAACCAGGGAAGATTGGAGATACACGAGCTTCTCCTAGAACCTTAACTCTTAACTCGAAAACATTGGTCGTAGAAGATTCTATTTCCTCTTTGAGGGCTCCTGCATCTTAACACATTCAGATAGACATTTGGTTTTTGGGACCCTTCTTTACATCCAGATCAGATGAAGAACCAAAACCATAGCGATCCCTCATGTCATTTAGAGGAAACATGAAGGCAAAATATTTAGAGACAAAAATGCATCACATGTTATCGTAAGAGGTGTCTGTTTTCAAAACAAGAAAATGCAGGTCTCCAGACAGCAACAGGGAACAAATATTAAGGAAAGCAGCTCTGCCCCAGACTTGTTTCCCCGACTGAAGGGATAAAGAACAAAAATATTCCAATTTAGATAGCGATTCCCCCAATTCAGATGTGATACCCCAATTCACATGGCCTCAGGAGCTGCACTAATTCTACTTTAAAGGGAAGAATGACCAGAGAGGTTAAGTAATTTGTTCTAGATCACACAGTAACTAATGGGGAAGCCAGGTCTGATCACCAGGCTCATAATCTGTGCTTATCTCCCATGGAATTCATGGCTACACATGACCCAGTGCTTGGCTATGAAAAACTGGAGCTCAACAGATGCTATAATCGCCCTCAATCTCCTTAGTACCTAAGACTTTAGGAGTGCAACTTCTTTTTTTTTTTTTTTAAACATCTTTATTGGAGTATAACTGCTTTACAATGTTGTGTTAGTTTCTGCTATATAACAAAGTGAATCAGCTATATGTATGCATATATCCCCATATCCCCTCCCTCTTGCGTCTCCCTCCCACCCTCCTTATCCCACCCCTCTACGTGGTCACAAAGCACCGAGCTGATCTCCCTGTGCTATGCAGCTGCTTCCCACTAGCTATCTATTTTACATTTGGTAGTGTATATATGTCCATGCCACTCTCTCACTTCGTCCCAGCTTACCCTTCCCCTGCATCCATCTCACTACAAATAACTCAGTTTCGTTTCTTTTTATGGCTGAGTAATATTCCATTGTATATATGTGCCACATCTTTATCCATTCATCTGTCGATGGACACTTAGGTTGCTTCCATGTCCTGGCTATTGTAAACAGTGCTGCAGTGAACATTGTGGTACATGACTCTTTGAATTATGGTTTTCTCAGGGTGTATGCCCAGTAGTGGGATTGCTGGGTCATATAGTAGTTCTATTTTTAGTTTTTGAAGGAACCTCCATACTGTTCTCCATAGTGGCTGCATCAATTTACATTCCCACCAACAGTGCAAGAGGGTTCCCTTTTCTCCACACCCTCTCCAGCATTTATTCTTTGTAGATTTTCTGATGATGGCCATTCTGACTGGTATGAGGCGATACCTCATTGTAGTTTTGATTTGCATTTCTCTAATGATTAGTGATGTTGAACATCCTTTCAGTAAGTGGTGCTGGGAAAACTGGACAGCAACATGTAAAAGAATGAAATTAGAACACTCCCTAACATCATACACAAAAATAAACTCAAAGGCCAGACACAATAAAACTCTTAGAGGAAAACATAGGCAGAACACTCTACGACATAAATCACCGCAAGATCCTTTGTGACCCACCTCCTAGAGAAATGGAAATAAAAGCAAAAATAAACAAATGGGACCTAATGGAGCTTAAAAGCTTTTGCACAGCAAAGGAAACCATAAACAAGATGAAAAGACAACCCTCAGAATGGGAGAAAATATTTGCAAACGAAGCAACAGACAAAGGATTAATCTCTAAAACATACAAGCAGCTCATGCAGCTCAATATCAAAAAAACAAACAACCCAATCCAAAAATGGGCAGAAGATCTAAATAGACATTTCTCCAAAGAAGATGTACAGATTGCCAACAAACACATGAAAGGATGCTCAACATCATTAATCATTAGAGAAATGCAAATAAAAACTACAATGAGGGGACTTCCCTGGTGGCACGGTGGTTAAGAATCCGCCTGCCAATGCAGGGAACACGGTTCGATCCCTGGTCCAGGAAGATCCCACATGCCGCGGAGCAACTAAGCCCACACACCACAACTACTGAGCCTGTGCTCTACAGTCTGCGAGCCACAACTACTGAGCCCACGCACCTAGAGCCTGTGCTCTACGAGAGGAACCACCACAATGAGAAGCCCGTACACCGCAACGAAGAGTAGCCCCCGCTCGCTGCAAATAGAGAAAGCCTGTGTGCAGCAACGAAGACCCAACACAGCCAAAAATAAATAAATTTATAAAAAAAAAAAAAATACAATGAGGTATCACCTCACACTAGTCAGAACGGCCATCATCAAAAAATCTACAAACAATAAATGCTGGAGAGGGTGTGGAAAAAAGGGAACCCTCTTGCACTGTTGGTAGGAATGTAAATTGATACAGCCACTATGGAGAACAGTATGGAGGTTCCTTAAAAAACTAAAAATAGAACTACCATACGACCCAGCAATCCCACTACTGGGCATACACCCTGAGAATGCCATAATTCAAAGAGTTATGTACCACAATGTTCACTGCAGCACTATTTATAATAGCCAGGACATGGAAGCAACCTAAGTGTCCATTGACAGATGTGGCACATATATACAAAGGAATATTACTCAGCCATAAAAAGAAATGAAATTGAGTTATTTGTAGTGAGGTGGATGGACCTAGAGTTTGTCATACAGAGTGAAGTAAGTCAAAAAGAGAAAAACAAATGCCGTATGCTAACACGTATATATGGAATCTAAAAAAAAAAAAAGAAAAGAAAAAATGGTTCTGAAGAACCTAGGGGCAGGACAGGAATAAAGACGCAGACGTAGAGAATGGACTTGAGGACACGGGGAGGGGGAAGGATAAGCTGGGATGAAGTGAGAGAGTGGCATGGACATATATACACTACCAAATGTAAAATAGATAGCTAGTGGGAAGCAGCTGCATAGCACAGGGAGATCAGCTCGGTGCTTTGTGACCACCTAGAGGGGTGGGGTAGGCAGGGTGGGAGGGAGGCTCAAGAGGGAGGGGATATGGGGATATATGTACACATATAGCTGATTCACTTTGTTATATAGCAGAAACTAACATAACATTGTAAAGCAATTATAACTCCAATAAAGATGTTAAAAAATTAATAATAACAATAATTCCCTTCTCCCCATTGCTATGACCACTGCCCTAGTTGAGATTCATGCTCACCTGGACTCTCTCAAGAATCGCCCGACAGATTTCCCTGCTCCAAAGCCACCCCTTCAAATCCCTCCATTCAACCCCCAGAGCAATAGGTATAAAAGCAAAACTAACAGCCTCTATCCCTTCTGAAAGCCCTTCCTTGGCTCCCGAGTCCTGGGACAGCCCTCGTTGCTCCCCAGGTCCCTCTCGGCCCCCTTGAGTCTCAGCACCTCACACCTGCACCTCTCAGCCCAGAACCCCAACTGCTATGACCTCCTGTGTATCCACCACCCCATCGCCTCACTGAGAGCTCTGCCTTGTGCCAGCAAGTTCTTCCCTATGTCTTTGCCAGGCTAACCCCACACACAGATCCCCGTAGATCTGGAACTTCCCCCCATTCTCTTCCTGTCCTCCAAAGCATTTCACTAATCTTGAGACTCTGTTTATGGGTCTTGGACCCTGAGCTTCCCAAAGACAGAAACCATCCATGCATCCCTGGTCCCCAGCACTGTGCCTGGCTTGAGACAGTTGTTCTAGAGACGCTGGCTGAACTGACTGAAGGAGATAGAGCAGCACCGAGAAATCAGGGCGCCCAGAGCCAGTCACAGGAGTGAGACTCACAGGCTGTGGTGAGAATCATCAGGGTGAGGCTGGGAAAGGCCAGCAGGCAGTGGAGAAGTGGACAGCAGAGCCTGGAGCAGAAAGGGTGCAATCAACACAGCAAGAGGCCATGAGAAAGATGGGGACCCCCAGGTTTAGTTCCCCAACCAGGGATCGAACCCATGCCCCCTACATTGAGAGCTCGGAGTCTTCACCACTGGACCGCCAGAGAAGCCCCAGGACTTATTCATCCTCGAACATGCTTACAAGCAAGACTTCATACCCTTCCACCCACACCTCCCCACTTCTCCTTCCCCCGCAGCCCCTGTAACCGCCATTCTCCTCTCTGCTTCTAGGATGTGAACCCTTAGATTCCTAAATCAGTGCTTCCCAAGCTCTCACCTGTGATGGACCCATAGTTTGTAACTGCTGCCCATTGCAGGCTGATGCGACAAGGCAATAAAATAAATTACTGAAAAATGAAATAAACCAAATACCTATAAAAACAAACCCACATTTTAAAGTATTAGATTCAATAGACTTAAGTGACTCTGTACAATTGCAATAAAAGTTTTTGAACTCTTAATCTCTTAGCTCATCTGGGACTAGTAACAAATATTGGCAGGATCCCACACTCTGGTACCACTGCTCTAAATTCTCTATTCCCCTGTCCTGGTCACCCTGGTGTCGATGTTGCTTTAAGGACACTGGTGCATGTGTTAGTCTGTTCCAGATGCTATAACAGAATACTATAGACTGAGTGGTTTATACACAACAGAAAGTTATTTCTCACAGTTCTGGAGACTGGATGTGCAAGATCAAGGTGCCAGCAGATTCAGTGTTTGGTGAGGGCCCTCTTCCAGGTTCACAGCTATCTTCTCACTGTCCACACATAAGGGCACTAATCTCATTCATGAATGCTCCACCCTCATGACCTAATCACCTCCCAAAGGCCCCACCTCCCAACACCATCATCTCGGGGGTTAGGTTTCTACAGACGAACTGGGGAGGGACACAAACATTCGGTCTGTAGCAGTGCCTGCTCCTCAGTGTGACCCTTCTCTCAAAGCCAGGAAATCCTGACGGTGAGGAGGGCATTCCTGGAGGAAGAGAGATGGAGGAGGAGACACATGAGAGAGGAACCACCATGACCTGACGATCCTGTACCGCAGAACGTCTTGTAATTAGACAGCACCACATACAAACGCATCCTGCTTCCAGCTCTGCGGGTCAGGCCCATGTTCTCCAGGTGAGAACCAGCCTCCAAGGTGGGTCCCCAATGCTACTAACCTCCCAATACTCACACATTTGCTCAACTATTCCCATGCTGAACTGGGGTTGGCCTTGGGGGGCCCACTGAGTGAAGAGGGATTGACAGCGATGACTTCTGAGGATGGGCTGTAAAAGGCCTTGTGGCTTCTTCTGCCCAAGTTTCTCAGATCTCTGACTCAGCAGGTATGTAAGAAGTCAAGCTACTCTGAAGCGGCCAATGCTCGAGAGGGCACATGGGGAGAGAGACAATGGAGAGAGGGAGAGATGTCGGAGGAGGGGGCAGGGGACCAGTTTCTCCAGCTCCCAGCCACTTAGTTATCCCTGCTGAGGTCCCAGATGTGGAGCAGAGATGAGTCATCTCTGCTGACCTCTGTACAAACTGTAGATTCGTGACTGTTATGGGCTGAATTGTGTCCCCTCAAATTCATATGTTAAAATCCGAAGCCTCACTTCCTCAGAATGTGACTGTATTTAGAGAAGAGGCTTTTAAAGGGGTAATTAAGTTAAAATGATGTCACTAGGATGGGCCCTAATCCAGTCTGGCTGGTGTCCTTGCAAGAAGAGGAAATGACACAGACACACACAGAGGGAAGACCATGTGAAGACACAGGCAGAAGACAGCATCTATCAGTACATGCCAAGGAGAGGCCTCAGAAAAAACCAACCCCGCTGACACCTTGACCTTGAACTTCCAGCCTCCAAAACTGGGAGACAATAAATTTCTGTTGATTAAGCCTCCAGTCTGTGGTACTGTTACGGCAGCCCTAGCAAACCAATAAAATGACGATAAATGGACACCACTGTTTTAAGCCACTAAATTTTGGGGTAATTTACTACATGGCAATTGATAACCAGAATACCCCCAATCTCCCAGAAAGACATATTTTTAAATTACTGGCACAACAGAGGCTCTACACCTTCCAAGGAAATGCATCTCATATAGAAAAGTGATTGCACTGTTTTGAAACCTACATTCTTCTTACTGAAGCTTAATTATTGTTTGGCTGTGATCCCACTGAGGGGAGAATTGGGGGGATTTTCCGGGCACCTGCAGAACAAACACACAATGCAGCTCGGAAGCAAGGGAAGCTGTGAGGGAGAACCCTGCCTTGAGAGTCCAGCCTTCCAGGCTGCAGGAACATGGAGACATTAATTGCCAGCCTATAAAAACACAATGGCCATGAGGTCCTCAATGTGCTACCGTCTATCAGCATCATGACAACTGCAGAATTAGGTGAAACAAATGTGCTTTCCAGCCTCCCAGCTGAAACCCGGCTAAAGGTTAACGGGATTCCATTTCAGAATCTGTGCACCTCATAGGAGGTTGTACGTGTTCATAACCAAACAAGGGACAAGAGGCTGGGAAAATTCAGCTCACCCTGGGTCCAAGGTGGCCTCTCCCTAAATTAACCAGAATGCCACTGTCAGGTGTTGAGCTTTTCTCCCCCAACGTTTCAAGCCATTAGCAAGTCACAGGTGTTCTGCTCGTTGATTTGGAAATCTCAGAGGCCTCTGAGTTGTGTCTCTTTGTGGGGAAAATAAAAGCAGTCAGGAGTCAGCAAAGGCATTTCCTGAGTTATTTCACTACTGTAGGTGGGCCCGGAGTTGCCGATAACATGTGAAACCCATTAACTTCGTCCCCATTTGTGGCCGGGTCACAGCCAGCTAAGAGGCTCTGCCAAAACCCCAAGCAGAGTTCCAGGGTGGTAAACGAACATGTCTATAATCTGATGTGGGCTTTGAAACTGAGGCATCAGAAGTACCCACAGCGTCCCACCCCACTCTTTGTTCTTTGTCTCTTCACACTCCCAGCACATGGAGTTTGGCGTTATGGCTCCAAAACCCACTTGGAGACGCTCAGCACAGGCCCCAGGTGTGCGTGATCTCATCTCTTGGTGTAATCCATTTAGAAACTAGGCAAAAATCACTCTGGAGCAAGTCATGGCACCAGTGATGTATGCAGAACTGCACTGATAACTTGTATAATTTTTTTTTACAGCTTCCAAACAGGTCCCAACACTATCAGAAGAAAGCCTGCCTTGACCAAACATTTGCTGGTTCAAATTTCCTTTGCTGCACACATTTTTCTGCCAAGTCCAAAGCCACTGGATTTGGCAAAAATCCTCAAGGACTTAGCCACTGGATGTAGGAAAAGCAATTTTTGGTTACATTACTCATGGGATACTCCCTGGTCCTGAGTTGGAAAGGCTCTAGATCAGGGAGCACCGAACATGGAACCAGAAGACCAAGGAACCAAGGACGGAGACTTTGAGATCACCCAGTACCACTCATACCTGGGCAACCAGCGTCCCTGCCCTGGGCCCTGAGCTGAGCCCCTGACACGGACTGAGGTGTTCACAGAGCCGAGGGGTTCTCCTCCCTCAGTAACCAGAGCTCATGGCCCCACTTCTGGACCCCAGAATCCCACCGTCAAGCTGCCCAGAGCCCCCTTCTAGGCCCGTCACCAGCCTCTTCCCCGTTTTTATGCGCTATAGGGTGGCCCATGCCGCCTACTGTGCATCCCTGGGACATAAAATGTCCAGGGGCCGGTGCCCACAGGGGACAGAGTTGGAGGCCCTTGTGGAGCAGACAGAGAAGGTGGCAGCCTTTCCTGCAACCTGCAATGTTGCCGTTGGGAGTTCGTAACAGATCAGTTCTGAAAAAGTTACATTTGCTTTGGAAGCCTCGCTTCTTCCCTACTCCGTCAGCACCATGGCGCAGAGCTGAAACTTTATCATCTTATTTCCTTGAAAGTCATCTTTCTAGTCTGTATTTTCTAACGTAAGTTAAAATGTGTTTCTCATCTCAAAAGCACGCTCCTCCATCGATTTCTTTTCTTATGGGTAATTGACCCTTGGGGGAAAGAGCATACCTGCGAGGTTCTCCTCTCTGGCACTTGCTGGCTGCATGTGAATAATGAAGGCGCTTCACGGCTGAAAGGAGCCCTGACCCAGGTAAGGCACAGCCGGAACTACAAGACCCTGGTAACCCTTGAGTTTATTCCCATACCCACCATGCCTGAGAAAGTTAATTCCTATCCGGGGACCCACAAACTGGAGGCCACCCCAGTGGGCCGGCCCACATCACAAATCTAAACCCAAGTCAGCCTGCACTTATGGAAACACCTGTCGAGGAAACCTAACGCACACCAATCACAATGCTCCAGGGCTCAGCTTTAGCGAGCTCCCCTTACTGTAGCAAACAGGACCTACAACAAGCTAGCCAAGCACACCCTGTTTCCATGTTGCCCCTTCTAACACTCTATAAGAGTGGCTTCTGCCCAAAATCCCTCGGGAGGAGGGCTCCACTGCCCCGAAGGCCCTGTACTCCCCAATCCAGGGATTGTTTTCCCTTGAATAAAGGACATCAAACGCGTTACTAAACTGCTTTGGTTTTGTCATTTGACAGTTTGGGTGACAAGATGTGTCCCAAAGACAGCTGCTGAAGATCCTGGGATGGTTCCTAGATGAAGGGGAAGTACCCACCGAGCCTGTCTGGTTCTCCAACTCTTGGACTGCTTGCTGTGATCTCCAGTAAGCCTCTCTCGGATGGAGCTCTGCTTATTTTGCATTCTGAGCTCCTCAAGTTTGGAAAATTGAGGTGTGAGAGACTATAGTTTTTTCCAGGTGAGACTTAGTGGGCTACAACATCTGGGTGTATGACCGACCTCACCTACAAGGTAAGTACCTCTAGGAGGTCCTGACAGGTCCCAGGAACTGTGCACAGACAGCCAGGACCAGTGAGTCTGGTTGAATTAGGGAGGATTGTATCAACAAGGGAAAAAAATGGGTACTCCTCAATCTGAGAAAGCAAGATGCAGCCACTGGGGAACTCACAAAGCCTCAAAGTACAGCATAAACCACTGGGGGACTTGGGGAAATAAACTAAGCCGAGAAATTCGAACTTTTTTGACCAACAGCATATCGAAATCTACGTAGGCACAAGTCAGCCTATTAAAAGCCATTAGGGCATCAGCCATAATACAGACATCTTCTCATGAAAGGAATTATAGATCTATTGCTAATGGGAGTCTTGGAAACCAAATCCAAAAAATCAGTGGGCGCGAGTTGAGCATGTAAAAGCTCTTAAAGCCCTGGCCGTGTTAGGACAAGTTGATCATAGAACAGGGTAGACTGACACTAGATCACCTGTCAATCTCAAGAAAACTTCCCCGCAACAAGGTACACTTTAAAACACCACAAAATCCCAACCTGGCAGCACATCCTTCCTGGGTATTAATTTGGCTCCAAGAGACCCAAGGCTTAGCTAGAAAAACAAGATCCTCAAGTTTCAAAGAACTGAGCACATCACCTGTCCGCACAGCTGCTCATTCTGTGTCTAAGAACTGTGGTCCCAGAAGCTGTAGATATCCACAAAAATGGCAAAATCTTACTAGTACAACCCAGAATTACAATGGCCATTATGGGGGACATTGCAATTAGACAAAATTGTTCATTCAAGAAGTGCATATGAAAGTAAGGGTTCCCAACCTACTGGATGAGAGAAAATATTTGCAACTCATAGATCTGATAAGGGGTTAATATCCAGAATATATAAAGAACTCATACAATGCAATAGCAAAAAACCCCAAACAATCTGATTTAAAAATAGGCAGAGGATCTGAATAGACATTTTTCAAAGAAGACATACAAATGGCCAACAGGTACATGAAAAGGTGCTCAACATCATTAACCATCAGGGAAATTCAAATCAAAACCACAATGAGTAATCACTTCACACCTGTTAGAATGGCTATTATCCAAAAGACAAGAAATAACAAGGGTTGCAGGGATGTGGAGAAAAAGGAACTTCTGTACACTATTGGTGGGAATGTAAATTAGTGCAACCACTTTGGAAAACAGGATAGAAGTTACTCAAAAAATAAGACTACCATATGATCCAGTAATTCCACTTCTGAGTATTTATCTGAAGAAAATGAAAACACTAGTTTGAAAAGAGTTTCACAATATATACAGATCTTGAATCATTATGCTGTACACATGAAAGTAATATAATGTTATACATCGATTATACCTCAATAACAGTTTTTTAAAGGGTTTGTATATTCAGGTACTGGCTGTCTTGTAGCAACAAAGGCTTTCTGGCCCTGCTGGTCTGAGTGGGTTGCAGTCAAAATACTGCTTATTTTTTGTTTGTTTCCTACTTTGTAGGTTAACCCATTTCATTATAGCTCCTTAAAATTTCCCTCCTTCCATTTTTCAAACAAAAATGAGAGACAAAATATTCCGTGAGACTTCTGCTCTTTATCCCCTTTTTTCTCTTTATGTTTGCTTGGGTGAATTTGTGTATTTCTCTTCTATTGTGGCATTGAAGAAAACAGCCGACTAAGGAACCAAGACCTCCACACCCTAACCTATGAGCCCAGCTAGAGACCCAACTGATTCCAACATCAACAAGAAGCAGGGACTCGGAGTGGCGCTAAAACCTTAAGTTGTTTTTTATTGAAGTAGAGTTGATTTACAACGTTGTGTTCATTTCTGCTGTACAGTAAACTGACTCCGTTATACATATATATTCTTTTTTTTATATTATTTTCCCTATGGTTTATCATAGGATACTGAATACAGTTCCCTGTGCTATACAGTAGGACCTTGTTGTTTATCCATCCAATATATACTAGCTTACATCTGCTGACCCCAGCCTCCCACTCCATCCCTCCCCCAGACCCCTCCCCCTGGGCAACCACCAGTCTGTTCGCTCTGTTGGTGAGTCTGTTTCTGGTTCGCTAACACCTTAAGCTTCGATCGATACTCTCAGTTGTACAAAAGGGGGTAACTGACAAGACTAATTCGTATACTGGGACTCACTAAATGGAGGCCACCCCGGTGGTCCGGCCCACATCACACATCTAAACCCAAGTCGGCCTGCACTTACAGAAGCACCTGTTGAGTAAACCTAACACACGCCAATCACAATCGTCCCAACTCAGCTTTAGCGCGCTCCCCTTACCCTGGAAAACAGGACCTGCTGGCCTTCAAAGGAACCCCCTGGCCTCCTAGCAAGCATGCCCTGTTTCCATCTGCCTCTTCTGACCCTCTTCTGACCCTCTTCTGACCCTCTTCTGACCCTCTTCTGGCCCTCTTCTGACCCTCTTCTGACCCTCTTCTGGCCCTCTTCTGGCCCTCTTCTGACCCTCTTCTAGCCCTCTTCTGACCCTCTTCTGACCCTCTTCTGACGCTCTTCTGACCCTCTTCTGGCCCTCTTCTGACCCTCTTCTGACCCTCTTCTGGCCCTCTTCTGGCCCTCTTCTGACCCTCTTCTAGCCCTCTTCTGACCCTCTTCTGACCCTCTTCTGACGCTCTTCTGACCCTCTTCTGACCCTCTTCTGACCCTCTTCTGGCCCTCTTCTGACCCTCTTCTGACCCTCTTCTGACCCTCTTCTGGCCCTCTTCTGGCCCTCTTCTGACCCTCTTCTAGCCCTCTTCTGACCCTCTTCTGACCCTCTTCTGACCCTCTTCTGACGCTCTTCTGACCCTCTTCTAGCCCTCTTCTGACCCTCTTCTGACCCTCTTCTGACCCTCTTCTGACGCTCTTCTGACGCTCTTCTGACCCTCTTCTGACCCTCTTCTGACCCTCTTCTAGCCCTCTTCTAGCCCTCTTCTCTCTTCTAACCCTCTTCTAACCCTCTTCTAACCCTCTTCTAACCCTCTTCTAACCCTCTTCTAACCCTCTGTAAGACCCCTCGGGACGAGGGCTCCACGGCTTGGGAGGCGCCGTGCTCCCCCAACCCATGGACTGTTGCCCTCAAATAAAGGCCATCAAACTGCTTACTCCACCTTTTAAGTTCTGTCATTTGACACGCCCCTGTGAGGGACAGGGGGACCCCAGTCCTTGCTTATGTTTCACAGTGTTATTTCAGTGAAAAACTAGCAACCGAACCCAGATTGCTTCCCAGATGGGGCTGAGATAGAAAGATTTGAATAAAGGCACATGGCTAATTCAAGAGCCAGATATAAATAGAATAAAATTAAACTGGGGCTAGGATTTGGGGGGAGAAAATAGCATTTTTCTTGTGGCTCTTCCAGCACCTCAGCAATGCAGGACTGATATATAAGATCTAATTTGCGATGCCACAAAGAATTCACTGGTTCAAATTTCCTTTGCTCCTCAATTTTTGTTCCAAGTCAGAAGCCACTGAAGCTGGCAAGGATCCTGGGCAGAGCCAGTAGAGCCTACGGAGAGAGGGACCTCTAGTGTTGGGCTACTTTCCCACCACACAGCAGCACCATCCATTCACGTACGTGTTCATCTACGGTTATTACAATACTGTTTCTCTGCGAAAACCTTGATTTGAGTGTTTAAAGTATTTGTCTCTCACCTCTAGGATAACTTTAAGAGAATGGCAAAATATAAGCTGTAGCATACAATATTAAGGAAAGCCTTAAGTTACCAAAAAATATTTATTAGGGGCCCATTAAATCTTCAGGCCTGGGATAAGTACTAAAAGTAATTTCAAGAATTCTATAATATGAAAAGGTGACTAAAATACCAGTATTGAATAAGTCCCGAATGACAGTGAGGATATTAAGTGTATATCTTCCATTTATAGACTCAACATTTACGGCATAAATCCCATGTTCCAAGCACATGACTACGCACCAAACTACAAAGATGAAAGATGTAGTCCCTGTCCTCAGGGACTTAGATAATCAAGGGAAGCAGACACATTATAACTGGGACCAAACAATATTTGAAAATGCAGATCCTCTAGGTAGGACTTCAAAGAAGGATAGGAGTTGGACGGGGCGGGGGGGGGGACACTGGGAAGCATACTCCAGACCTAGGGATATGATAGGCCCAAAGACCTGGGTCTGGAAAGCACAGGGCATGCCCAGGTCTTGCTGAAGTTAGGTTTCCTACAGGGCATGACGGGAAGGATTGTCTCCTATGACAATCAATGACATTGATTGTCATTCAATGATTCATTTAACTAATTTGCTGAGCACCTTCCACTATCAGGCCCTGGGTCCTGCACAGAGGCCACCAAGACAAGGTCTGAACCCCTCAGAAGCTCACAGGCCAGTGGGGGAAGGAGGCAGGTAAACCACCACCCACGACCCCATGGCACACGTGCAACCAGAGAGCTATCTATGGCCAGGGTCCAGCACAATGGAGGGGGTGACCAGCTGGATTTATGCCCAGGATTCACAGAGGAGACCGATTCGGGTTGAGTCTTAAGCATGAGTAGCAGTGCCCAAATTGACAAGAGGAGGAAAAGAGGAAGAGGTGGACACGGTGGGGAAGCCTAGCATCTGCAGGTACTACTACAAATGGTTCCATCTCATCAGAATCCAGGGAGAGTCCGTACATAATCATAATTCATAATCCCCCCCATGGAATTACCGGGGGATCAAGGCAGGCTGTCCTCAGGGGCCTCAATGAGGAGATTATAGAGGCCTTTTCTCAGGATTCTGGAGGAGGGGGCAGGAAGTAACACGTTAAGATTTTCACTTTTTAAATAGTAACTGGAGATTACACAAAAGATGGATTGGAGGGACACGACAGTCCAGTTGGTATTGATGGCAATTACACACTGTTGAGGGATCCTTTTTTTTTTTAATAGATCTTTATTGGAGTATAATTGCTTCACAATACTATCTTAGTTTCTGCTGTACAACAAAGTAAATCAGCCATATGCATACATATATCCCCATATCCCCTCCCTCTTGAGCCTCCCTCCCACCCTCCCTAGCCCACCCCTCTAGGTGGTCACACAGCACCGAGCTGACCTCCCTGTGCTATGCGGCTGCTTCCCACCAGCCAACTATTTTACATTCGGTAGTGTATATATGTCGATGCTACTCTCACTTCACCCCAGCTTTGCCCTCCCACCCCATGCCCTCAAGTCCATTCTCTATGTCTACCTCTTTATTCCTGCCCTGCAACTAGGTTCATCAGGACCTTTTTTCTTTTTTTTTTTTTTTTTAGATTCAATATATATGTGTTAGCATACGGTATTTGTTTTTCTCTTTCTGACTTACTTCACTCTGTATGACAGACTCTAGGTCCATCCACCTCACTACAAATAACTCAGTTTCATTTCTTTTTATGGCTGAGTAATATTCCATTGTATATATGTGCCACGTCTTCTTTATCCATTCATCTGTCCATGGACATCTAGGTTGCTTCCACGTCCTGGAACTGATTTTGGGGAATTCGATTGGCCAGAGAAGATCTGGAGTTAGTTTTGTCTTGGCTGAAATTTCTTCCCATTATTCTCTAGAATTAATGATAATAGTAGTAATTGTGCAATGGCAATAGTTTACTGTGCATTTAGAATATGCATGGCCAGGTACTAAGAAGCCATATGAGAGAGGCTCCCCATCTCACAGATGGAGAAATTGAGGCTCCCAGAAGCTAGGTAATTAGCTGAAGTTCATTCACTACCAATGAGGGGATCTTGGATTTTTCAGATTCCCAAGCCCATATTTTTAACGCTATGCCTTCTTCATGTTTTTACCATGAATCAAGGCCCCTTGCTGATGACCTAGTCTCTTGTTAGAATTTATGCAGTTGTGTTATTTGCCTGAGATATTGCCCCTGGACCCGGGGGGTAGGATTCAAGGGATATCTCTTTTGCCAACATGTTAAGTGAAGTCTGAAAAGTTTCCTGGGATAATGGTAGAATGTTACCTGTCTGAATATGATGAGCATGAACCAGAACATAAGGCACCTTTAAGGCTGAACTGGAGGCAAAACTTGTACTGGGGATTCTTCCCATCCTCCCTGATATATCCCATCACTTAACATCACATCTGGGTTTGGTGCCACAGGGGGCAGTAAACCAAGAGGGAATTATGGAATGTTCCAAAGAGAGAAGGGGTCTTCCTGTAACAGAGCTGTCACCAAAACGTACCCTTCGAGCCAGTCTGAATCCACATCCACATTCTGCTCCCATGTGGTGTCATGAGGTCAGTCAAACACCCTGAGAGTCGTTCTGGGGGCAAGGGCAGACTCTGGCTTCCTGACAGTAACTCAAGGCCCTGAATTACTAATTTAAAAAAGGAGGAATTCTGGGAGCAGCAATCAGGATGTTCATTCCATCTGTCCATTGGTACCAGCTTCACTTTACAACTGGATAACATCCGTGCCCTGAAATGCTGCTTCCAGAGCTTATGGTGTCCAAAGCAATTTTGGCAACATCAAAGCACTTCCGTTGACTTCTGTATTATGATCTCCAGAATTCCGTGGAAAAGTGAGAACCAATTCTTGCCCTATTAATAACTGTTTCGGATAGAAGACCTTAAACTGACATCAGACAGCAAATTCTACCACCATGATATTCTATTGCTTCCCAACAAAAACAATTTCGTTTTTCCCCCTCGTCTCTGCCTCCTCTGTTCCCTCCTTCCTTCCTGGTAACTTCTATTTTTCCTGGCTCATGTGTCTCTTCTGGAGGACGTTTAGTACCAGTAGCACCTGAACTTTGCTAACAAGATGACTAAACCTTGCCTTTGCCCAAACGTTGTTTCGGAAGGTCAGCCCTCAGTGTGAGGTAAACTTAGTCCTCCTCAGAACCTTCTGGCCCACTCTAACCCCTCTTGGTACTTAAATTCTACATCTAGCAATGACTTTCCACCTTGAACAGTTAGTTTCTACTTGAATAGGCAGCTGGAGGTAATCAAAGCACGACTTAAATCATTGTTTACTGTTGTAAAGTTCCTTTCAACCAGAAGCTTACCATTAATCACACTGCAAAATAACAGAAAGGTGGGGAGTGATTGCTGGTATCAATAAAACGATGTCAGCTGAGGACAGAAGCAACCAGACACAGCCACTGGGAACTGTTGAACTGCCTTATTATTTCTGAAGGATTGTCCAGCCTGGCAGATCCAAGTTACGTGCTCTCAAACCAAAGGTCATACTCAGAGGGACACCCCAGCCGCCAAGACGACGGGCAGCAGGTTTAGACCTCTGACCTGGTTACATCTCCAGGCTTTGTACCTCAATATCACAGAGGCGGATTTGTTAACCAGAATGTCAACATATTACCATGCAATGAAATGCAAGATATATACATATTTTTTACCTAGAGCAAAATTCTTCTGAAAAGAACCTACAGCTATAAGGTTAGTTGTATTGCGAATCTGACATCACGGAAAAACAGTGAGGACTGTGGTTCAGCTACCCCAGCTGGACTAGGCACGCTTCTCCCCTGTCACACACCCTCACGTTCACAAATACGGCCAGATGCTCCTGTGTGCCACTGTTCCACAAATACATAATACACGTCAAGGAGTGATACGTGCTAAAAAATAAAAACAAAGCAAGGAAAGAAGAGAGGGTGAGGGTACCTTGAGGAGGGGACATCGGAGCAGAGAACTGAGTGAAGATGGATAAACTACATGAGCATCTGGGGGAAGGGCCAGCACAGCAGCGGGGAGAGTACAAAGGCCCTGGGGAAATAAATGTGCTTGGTGTGCTCATTAGGATGGGCTTTGTTTCTTAGCAAACATACTGTAACTGACTCGGTACACCCACATGAGTGTTTCACCCTCAAAGTAAGCAGAGCTCTGCTTATTATAACAAGGTATCCTTTTGGAATTGCAACTTGCATCTTCAGATTGTCATCTACATCCCCTGCCTCTCAAACCTCCAGGGAACTAACCAAAGCACATAAAAAGTAGCCAAGAAAAGAGTGCTGAGAAATAGCAAAGTGAAATGCTGGGAACTTTGTGGACAGCGTGATGCAGATGGGGCGGGATGGACGGCTAAATGGATCAGGGCTGACTGGCCTGTGATTCAGCACCTGCAAAGGGAGACGTGGCTGCACTTGCCCCGCAGACTCTGGCAAAATTCTCGAGCTCAGAGCTGCCTTAGACAAGAATGTCCCAAAGGGATGCATAACAAGGGATAAAGACAAAAACCACCGTAACTGCATGGGGGCTGGTCCACACCCTCAGCCTCACGCAGCGGGGACTACTCACCAGGTCACGGGAGGATGTGCCTGACTGTCACCTCATGTCCATGGGGGACCAGAGAGCAAGAGAATGTGGACCAGAGTAACCTGCGTGTGCCCCAGCTTCAAGGAGAGAGAGAGGTCACTGACAATGGCTTTGCTTTCTGGGTTAACTCCTGCCCGATTCCCACCAGTAGAAACACCCAGAAGATCTCACAAGCAGATGGGTGGTTGGGATGGGATGAACCAGGATTTGCAAACTCCCTTCTCTACTGGCCCCAGGCTCCCTTAGGAGAAGGAGGCTTGCCACCCGAGCATCCCCTGCCAGCACCCACCTCGCTGGAGGGAGCCCTAAGGGAAGTCCCCTGTCGCCCCTTCTCCCCCCTGCCCATACTCAGCACCAGTCTGTCCCTTAACAGGGGGGTTTGTGCTTCGCCTGGGAGGTGAAGATGTTATTCTTGCCCATTCCATTTATATTTTCTATTTATATTATCTCAATGTTTTTTCTTTTCCTTTCCTATCATATAGTAGCTTAATTAAACTTTCTTTGTCCTTTTCTGCACTCTTTGAAGCTCTACATTCTATTTCTAGTCCACTAGAGTTTTGCTTCCATTTTTAGCTAACTCAATTGAACCACATTTTCTAGCAACATCAATAATTAAATAGTATTTTAACCTCCCTCTCCTCCAAGTCAAACAAGATGATATGTTGACAACTTCCTGTATCCCCTCTTCTTAATGACCCCTTCCCCTTAAGCTTTGTTGAAATAACGTTGAATTTTAGTTCCAAGATTGTAATTATTAGCGTGAGGGCTTTCTTTTTTTCTTTTTTTTTTTACTTCTAATAGACTTCATTTTTTTAGAGCACTTTTAGGTTCACTTTCCGTACTTTGGAGCAGAAAGTAGAGTTCCCATATATCCTTTGCTCCCACCTCCATGCACACACAGTCTCTCCCACTATAAAACCCCGCACCAGAGCAGTACATTTGATACAATCAATGAACCTGACACATCATTATCATCCCAAATCATAGTTTACATTAAGGTTCACTCTTGGTGTTGGTGTGGTACATTCTGTGGGTTTTCACAAACATATAATGACATGTATCCACCATTATGTCACACAGGGTAGTTTCACTGCCTTAAAAATCCTCTGGGCTCCCGTTATTCAACCCTCTCTTCCCCAATCCCTGCAGCCACTGATCCTTTCCTGTCTCCATAGTTTCGTCTTTTCCAGGATGTCACATAGTTAGAATTATACAGTATGTAGCTTTGTTCATATTGGCTTCCTTCACTTAGTAATATGCATCTAAGCTTCCTCCATATCGTTCTTTTTTTTAGTGCTAAATAATATTCCATTGTCTGGATGTACCACAGTTTATTATCCATTCACCTACTGAAGGTCATCCTGGTTACTTCCAAGTTTTGGCAATTATAAATAAAGCTGCCATAAACATCCATGTGCAGGTTTTTCTGAGGATGTGTGAACATAAAATTTCAATTCATTTGGATAAATACCAAGGAGTGCAATTGCTAGATTGCATGGTAAGATTATGTTTAGTTTTGTAAGAAACTGCCAAACTTGCAAAGTGGCTGTACCATTTTGCATTCCAACCAGCAATGGATGAGAGTTTCTTCTGCTCCACATTATCATCAGCATGTGGTATCCTCAGTATCTGGCATTTTTGCCATTCTAATGGGGTATAATGGTATCTAGTTGTTGTTTTAATTTTCAGTTCTCTGGGGACATACACTGTTTAGTTTTTTAAATCCTTTAAAAATGTGTTTGTCTTAGTCTGTTGGGTCTGCTGTAACAAGATGCCACAGACTGGGTGGCAACAGAAATAAACAACAGAAATTTATTTCTCACAGTTCTGGAAGCTGAAAGTCCAGGATCAGGGAGCCAGCATGAGCAGATGAAGGCCCTCTTCTGGGTCACGGACTTCTTTTATCCTCACATGGCAGAAGAAGCTAGAGAGCTCTGTGGGGTCTCTTTTATAAGGCCACTAATCCCATTCATGAAGGCTCCACCCTCATGACCTAATCACCCCCAAAGACCCCACCTCCTAATACCATCACCTTGGGGGTTAGGATTCCAACATATGAATTTGGGGGGAACACAAACATTCAGACCATAACAGTATTAAACTTCATGACTACATTAACAGCAATTATTTAAGTGTAACTTTAAGTGCTAATGTTTCATCACTCACTATAGCATTCCTTTCCCTTTTTTGAGTTCATTCACTTAATCCACAAATATTGACCTGCAGGGAGATCGAACAGCCACAAGCTCACAGTCTCTGTCTTCCTGGAACGTACATCCCCCAGCGAGAGCTTTAAGTTATTTTGTGTTTGGCTGGAGTATGCCCTTAAGTCTTTATTTTTTTAGTCATTCTTCTCCAAACACTCTTCCCCTGAAAGGAAGCATGGCTTTTCCTTGACCTCCTCCAGGTCTTGGCTCCAATGTCACCTTCTCAGCGAGCACTTCCGAATCCATGCCATTTACAATGGCACCTTCCTGTGTTATTCTCCTGCACAACACTTCTTACGCTCAAAACATCACATTTCATCGAAGGCAGCAAGAATTTTAAGACACACCATTAGGTAGTGTGTCACTAAATGAGAAGACTTGCCAGCCAAGTCAAGGCCTTAATTTTAGGCCACACCGCTCAGGTGTCTTTGTGTAATTCAGAAGTTTTAAGCGATGTCTTCAGCCTCTGGTCAAAATCCTTGGCATGTGATAGGCAATCCATCTGCAAGTACAGCTCGCTAATAAAACATGATGTGGCTACATCTACTTCGAGGTATCTTCCTTTCTTAAGGTGTCAAAACACTGCTGGTTGTTTATAAGAAAATACGGAATTGTGGTCATTCTTCCAAGAATGAATATTTGCTTCTTGGTTCCCATGACTTTTTGTGTACATAACTTTTTGTTTCAATGTCGAATCACCATAGAATCTTTCTAAAGACATTTTAAGTAGCAAATAAAATCCTATGCATAGAGTACCAACAATGTGCATGACCAGATTGAAGTAGCAACAATATTAAGAACAGCTGTTATCAAACACAAGTCCATATGCCCCACGCACCGGGAGGCCAAACAATACCAAACTGTCGGAGTTTGGAGCAGAGAAAGGTTTAATGCAGGGCCGTGCAAGGAGACAAATGCCTCATGCCTTAAAAACCTCCAACTCCCCGAAAGCTTTCAGCAAAGCCCTTTTATAGGAAAGGTGAGGGAAGGGCGTGGTGAGTTGTTGCTAACTTCTTGGTTTCAGAGCCTTTGTTCTTGAGGTCAGGTTATGGTCAGGTCACGATGTTTCTGTAACCCTCCACCAAAACAAATGTTATTCTCCGTTCTGACAAGAAAGGGCAAGGTCCCACGGCTCAACTTTCCCCCTCTGAGGTCCAGGTCCTGGCTAAGAGGAGAGGGTCTCAGGTCGGGCCGGGGACCCTGCCCCGGAGCGCTCGTCCAGCACCCTGCCTGGGTCTTCCCTCCAGAGCCCAGGCCGGCTGAAGAGGCAGCTCTCAGCTGGCGGCACCCTCAGGGCCAGGTCCCCAGACCCTGCGCAGCCATCATCGCTGAGGGAGCCAGACACCCAGGACCCAGCTGGCCGTCAAGCTTTTCATTTAAAGTGGAGAGAATCGGGGCTTCCCTGGTGGCGCAGTGGTTGAGAGTCTGCCTGCCAATGCAGGAGACACGGGTTCGAGCCCTGGTCTGGAACCTGGTCTGGAAGATCCCCCATGCCGCGGAGCAACTAGGTCCGTGAGCCACAACTACTGAGCCTGCGCGTCTGGAGCCTGTGCTCCGCAACAAGAGAGGCCGCGATAGTGAGAGGCCCGCGCACCGCGATGAAGAGTGGCCCACGCTCGCCGCAACTAGAGAAAGCCCTCGCACGAAACGAAGACCCAACACAGGAAAAAATAAAAAAATAAATAAATAAACTGGAGAGAATCCCAATCAGGTTAATCCCCAGCTCATGACAATTGTCCTTCTTTGAGAAGAGCCCCAAACACAGAGGTGAACCTGAGGTCATGACATGTAACGTCCTTGCAACTTAACCCTGACGCCTGGCCACCCCCTAGGGGTAGACGACTTATCTAAGCTGGACCAATTTCTGAAACTTGAATGGAGACTGAAGCTGGTTGAAGCTGTTACCTTACTGGCAGTGTCCATATACTCCAGCTGCTGAGGCCTCCGTGGACCGCCACCCGTGGAGACCGCCGCTGCCGCCGCCGCCATCAGGTCGCAGAGGTGGGGCTGGAGGAGAGGCTCGCTGCTGCTTCAAGGCCTGGGAGCGGCCGTGGCGAGGGCTCTGGAGCTCGGCGGGACAGTCCCCAGCCTGTCCCCGGGTCCCGCAGCTCACCCGCTGGCCCGAGGCGTGAGGGCCTGGAGGGCCCCGGGGAGAACGCTGCGGACCCGCCTCTCCCCATACTCTCCGCCGCAAGGCCCCATGGCTGCCAGGCGGCCTTATGGCGGGGCGGGACCTCCGACCGCCGCGCTCTGGGTCTCCGCGAGAGGCAACTGCGCCCCCGGCCCCACCCCTATTACACAGCTGTGGTCAGGTTTGCCCATTCACGGGCGAGGACAAATGCTTAGAGGCCGCTTCCTGGCCGAGAGCAACTGTGAGATGCCAGTGATTGTAGAAGGCCTCCCAACTTCAGAGCAGCTAATGTGCAACGCTGTACTTCCCCAAATCAACAAAATATGGTAATTTAGTTGCATTGTCTGTTACATGCACCCTCTGCGAGTCTGCAAGCTCCATGAAAATGGGGAATTCGTCTGTCTACTGATATACGGTGGATGCCTAGAAGAGAACCTGGCCAACAGGACGCGTTCAAATATTTGCTGAGGAATTGCGTAAATGAAGCAGGATTTGACTCTATGTCCGCTTACCTAGAAAACCCTAAATTCCCCCAGCCCACACTCTGGAGCCCTTCACTCGGGCTTGGAACGCACTTTCACGGTCATGTTCACTCTGTGTGTTCCTGCCCCTCCGGGAGCTAGAAGCCTCTTTTCTGGTAAAAAGGGGAACAGTTGACTGGCACATGTCATCCAGAAGATGAGTGTTGATGTTCTAGACGGTGGTGGGGTTTTTATCAAATGCTTGTAGAATCAAGTGTGAAAATTCAGCCACAATGCTCTTGTTATAAATCAAAAGAAGAGCATGAGAAGGAAAGAGAGAAAAGAAAGAAAGAGAGAGAGAGAGAGGAAGGAAGGAAGGAAGAAAGAAAAGGAAGGAAGGAAAGAAAGAGAAAGGAAGGAAGGAAAGAAAGAAAGGAAGAAAGGAAGAAAGAAGGGAAGGAAGGGGAAGGAAGGGGAAGGAAGGGAGGGAGGGAGGAAGAAGAGACCATCTCCTATACACTCTAGGAAGTTTACTCACTGATGCTCTTGGCTCCTGGTCTGATGGGAGGAGCACAGGTATTGATTCCTGGGCACTTTGATGTTTGAGAGGCCAGGGAGGTTCTCGGGCAACCCAAGAAGAGCGACAACGCTGAGCAGGCCCTTGTTCTGTGCTTCTGAGGAGGGCATCTGTGCTCGACCTCCAGACCTGTGTGCCTGCAGTGCTGGCAGACCAGTTTCAGAATCACTCAACTTCATATACAGCCCAACAAAAAGAAAAAATATTTCTCACTAACTACACATTGGCTTAAATGCCTACTCTTATGGTTCTATATCACAGAAATTTATGGCTGGGAAACATGATGAGTGACCTCCGTGGACAGATGCTTCTTTTCTTTTATTCTCAGGACATAGGAATTGGCTTTGACAACCATCAAGGAAGGGATCCAAGGCTTTGGAGCCTAATAGTACAGGATATCTCTTTTAATTACCTTGATAGGCCATCTAAGCTCCTCCGTTATGTTTACATTTCATTCGATAATCTCATTTTACGGGAAAAGATATGTGATGTGCTATTCTACACGAATTAGCACAACTTAACTTTTCATTTCAGATATGAAATGAAATACAGACAGAGTCTCGAGTCTTTAAGATCTTAATACCACAAACTCAGCCTCAGGTTACTGATGACTTTAGTGATTGGTGCAGTAGAAAACTGTTACTGCTTTTCCATTCAAAATTCAGAGAATAACAAGCTGGGGGAAAAGTCTCTTGATACAGGGATCCTGAAAGTGTGGTCAGGGAAGAGTACTAATCAAAGCCTGGATGCTGGGGCTTCCGTGGTGGCGCAGTGGTTGAGAATCTGCCTGCCAATGCAGGGGACACGGGTTCAAGCCCTGGTCTGGGAAGATCCCACATGCCGTGGAGCAACTAGGCCCGTGAGCCACAACTACTGAGCCTGCGCGTCTGGAGCCTGTGCTCCGCAACAAGAGAGGCCGCGATAGTGAGAGGCCCGTGCACCGCGATGAAGAGTGGCCCCCGCTTTCTGCAACTAGAGAAAGCCCTCGCACAGAAACGAAGACCCAACACAGCCAAAAATCAATCAATCAATAAATAAATAAAATTAAAATTATTAAAAAAAAAAAAAAGCCTGGATGCTGGACCCAACGTTCACCTCATTCATTCATTCACTGTGATGCAGTGAGTGCCAACCAGCAGCTCCAGGCACCACACCAGGCACTGGGGCTACAGAATAACATGGGGCATGGCCAGTGTCTGGAGGGAAAGAGCTGATAAAGTCTGTTGTTAGAATGAATTTAAATTTTACTTACTCAGTGTTTATTCATTCGCTTACATGGTGCTCTTTTCAAAGAAACACATCCATCCTATTCAAATAATGGTAAAACCCTTTATATCAATAGAAGAAACTGCTTGAATTAAGACACTGCTGTGTGGATTTTACCTCCCCAAACTGTACACTGAAGGCCCTCCTTCCAAATTTCTAGTAGGAGCATTCCAAAGTGCCTCTTCCTCCAAGAACAGGGGAGAGTCCAGCTTTTTCAAGGGCCTCGCGCTCCAGTGCCCCCATAGCCCTCACTGGCAGACAAATCTCTGCAACATTTAACGCAGACATAAAAATAGAGCTTAGGGCCAAAAGAAATTACAAAGCAAAAGTGAAGGATAATTTATTATGCATGAGCTCTCCTCCCCTTAAAACCTCCCTTTGTTCCGTTTTTATAGGGATCTGGTTTTTTTAAGAGAATTCCAAATGAAATTTCTGCAAACAGATGCTTGTACTCACTCAGCCTCCCGATAAGGGGCCAGGAAAGAGATGAAGATGAGGCCTCAGGGTCTGGGTTTGCACTGACAAACGTGGTAAGGCCAATACACATTCGACAGATTTATTACAATGGTTGCCAGTGCTATTGCTTTAAAACAACTAACAGGTAAAGCAAATCTAATCTACATCCCTTTGCTGCAATGTGAATGCACCCTAATTATCTCACCTTTGTCTCTCGGAACAGTCAAGTTGTATTCACTCCACTGCATGTTGGCAGTTGCTAGAACCACGGGAAGGCTGGTTGATAGGCAAGATATTATTGCAGGGCAGCGGGAGCCTGCTCGGAGATGAAATTAGAGATCCTTTCTTCAAGACCTTCATATTGTGAAAGCCCCTGTTTCCTGCTTCTTCCCAGACATGCTGGTGGTCCACTTCCTAGATGACCAGGGCTTTTTTACAACACCAATCATTAGGCTTAATTAAAATGTTGCCATTGAAAAAATGGATTGTGAGATATTTCATACTATATGAGTATATAAAACATGTCTGTGTTGTAAATAATTATAAAGCAAATACTCATGCAACCGTGATCCAGGTTAATTCGAAAAGATACATGCACCCCAATGTACACAGCAGCACTATTTACAATAGCCAAGACATGGAAGCAACCTAAATGTCCATTACAAGATGAATGGGTAAAGAAGACATGGTATATATACACACAGTGGAATATTACTGAGCTACAAAAAAGAATGAAATCATGCCATTTGCAGCAACACAGATGGACCTAGAGATTATCATACTAAGTGAAGTAAACCAGACAAAGATAAGTATCATATGATATCACTTATACATGGAATCTAAAAAAATGATACAAATGAACTTATTTACAAAACAGAAGTAGACCCACAGACATAGAAAACAAACTTACGGTTACCAAAGGATAAAGTGGGAGGGGGGAGGGATAAATTAGGAGTATGGGATTAACACATACACACTAGCGTATATAAAATAGATAACCAACAAGGACCTACCGCATAGCACAGGTGACTGTACTCAATACTTTGTAATAACCTGTAAGGGAAAAGAATCTGAAAAAGAATATATATATTCTGACACCTTGACTTTGGCCTTGTGAGAGTTAAGCAGAGAGACCCAGTCAAGCCCATCTGACTTCTGCCTATACAAGCTGTGTACTAATAAGTGTGTGATATTTAAGCTGCTATATTTGTAGTGATTTTTTGTTACACAGCGTTAGAAAACTAATGCAATGTCCATACAAGTGTTTTCCAAAGTGCAACAGCAATATTTATCCCATCCCCAGTAGTTCTAATTGTTCCATATTCTTTCCACACATGAAATTGTCAGTTGTTTAAAAATTTTAAATCTGGTGTGAATGTACTGGTATTACACTATGGTTTTAATTTGCATTTCTATAATTACTAATGAGGCTGACCATCTTCACACTTTTTTGGCCATTGAGTTTTCCTTCTTTTGTGCAATATTGTTGACATCTTATAACCCAATTTTCTATTGGGTTCTTTGTCTTATTAACTGATAAGTTTTCTCTATATATTCTGGATGTGAGTCCTTGTCAATTATTATTTGCTAATATCTTTCTTACAATTTTGTCTTAAGAAATGTTTCATTATTCCAAAGTCCTCAAATATTCTTTTATAAATGCTTTATACATTGCTTTCATATTTAGGTTCTTTAATCCACCTGGAATTAATTTTTTTGTATGGTATGATGTAGAATCCATTTTTCCCCATCTGGATAAATCATCATTTCAGTGACATTTATTAAAATGTCAGTTCTTCCCTCACAGATTTGCAATGTCACCTGTGTTGTATACCCAATGATAATATCTGTGTAGATCTGGTTTTGGAACCACATTCTGTTCCATTGTTTAATTTTTATTTCTACATCTATACCACACAATCTTAATTATTAGAGTATTATACTATGCCTTGATATCTGTAGGCTAAGCTTCCTAGACTGATCTCTTTTCCTTGGCTATGATTTTCTCTCCTTTATGTGATAATTTAGAAAATACTTTAATTAATGTTTGTAGTCAAACTAGCCTTGCATTCCTGGAATAAACAAAATTGGTTTATGATGTATTATCCTTCTAATATGTTGCTGGATTTAGTTTGGCCAATATATTGTATAGAATTTTTGCATCGATGATCATAAGTGTTATGGCCAGTAATTTTCCTGTCTCCTACTTGTCCTGTTTTTATTATCAAGAGTTTTGGAAACCTCATAAATTGAGTTGGAGAGTGTTTGCTTTTTTGCTGTGCTCAGGAATAGTTTGTGTAAAATTGATTTAGTTCAAAATTAACTATCTGATAAAAACTTGCCTTTGAGGCTATCTATGCCTGGACTTTAAGATCTTTTTTTTTTTTTTTTTTTTTTTTTTTTTTAATTATTTATTTATTTTTGGCTGTGTTGGGTCTTCGTTTCTGTGCGAGGGCTTTCTCTAGTTGTGGCAAGCGGGGGCCACTCTTCATCGCGATGCGCGGGCCTCTCACTATCGCGGCCTCTCTTGTTGCGGAGCACAGGCTCCAGACGCGCAGGCTCAGTAGTTGTGGCTCACGGGCCTAGTCGCTCCCCGGCATTCCCCGGCATGTGGGATCTTCCCAGACCAGGGCGCGAACCCGTGTCCCCTGCATTAGCAGGCAGATTCTCAACCACTGCGCCACCAGGGAAGCCCTAAGATCTTTTTTGATCACTATTTAATTTCTTTAAAGCATATTATATTATTTAAGAAAATTTTGGTTTTTTTAATGTTATATTTTTCTCCCTGATTCCAAATTATTTCATATAAAGCAATTTTCAGTAGCAGCCACAAAAGGTGTTAAGCTTGCTAGTTTTTGAGTCTGGAACTATTGTTCAGGAAGATCAGACAGATCTGCCTAGAAATGAGAGAACGTGACAACCAGAGAAAGGGGAAGACAATCTTACTTACAGAACAGGGACGTAGTTTCTAATGTCACAGACTACGTAAATCTCAGCTTGTCACTCCAAAGAAAAAGATATTCCAGGTTTCACTTACTTAACTCATCTTCCAAAGAGAGAAAATTGGCCGCCACAGGGAGCCGTCCTTTTAAACTTACCTCTGACAACACGCTGTGCTCCTTTCTTCTTCCCTCCATTTATTAGATTTTTAATTGCAAGGGCAATTTACATACATATTTCTCTGCAATGTCCACAATTTTCTGATAATTTAGGCCAGCTTCAATTTATAGGCAAGGAAACTGCTTTTTCGAAATCAATTAAATGACTCCAAGAAATGAGGCTCCAGAGCCAAGATCTGAATCTAAGAACCCTAGGATTGGAAGAGACCTCAGAAATTATTGGGGGAGCTCCCTTTTTCCACTGAGAAGTTTAATAAGGTACAGCCAGTGAGGGACAGAGGCCCAGCCAGAACCAAGTGCCTGATCCTAGGCCGGGTCCCATCCATTACCTGGTGAGATTTTCCCCTAATCGGAGCCACTGCCCTGAAGCTACTTAAAGTTCTGTCGGGAGGGTCAAGCTTGCCTTTGTGCAAGGTCTGCGTAGGGATAGTTTCAAGTCTCTTTCTCAGTAACGCAAACACTTTCCGGTGTAGTGACCCCTGGTTAAAATGGCAGAAGCAATCCTGAATTGTAATAGAAAGTGGCCTAAAATCAAAACCAAGAAATGCTCAGGCACAAATGAACATTTCATATTCGATATCGGTTTACATTTTATCAAGAAATGTTAAAAGCATCTGCTGACTTCTGTTTCTCTGCTGTTTTACAGTGTACAGGGCACTTTCTTCCGTGCTGTTCATTTACTGCAGTTCAGCAAAACTGTGTTTAGTTCAGGCCACTGCAGATGTTGATGAGATCCTTGTAATGTGTCGAGGCAAACGAGTACAAGCTCCATCGTGCGTGACAGAGCCTGACCCAGGTAGGGACCCTTCTAGGGCTCAGGGGAGCCAAGCAGGGCCATGGATGTGAGGGGCAGCCTGGTGGTCAGGATTTTTGAGCTGAACCACGAGTAACTGGTGAGATTTCACCAGATGGCCAGTACACCCGATGTGGGGAGAGCAGAGGTGCAGAAGCAGGAAGCTAGGGGGCAGCGTGACACAGAGGCTAAGGGCACGGGCTCTGCCATCAAGGGAACCTGGGTCTGAGCTCCAGGGACCTGCTGTTTACTAGCTGTGTGACCTCAGGTGAGTTCCTTGGCCTCTCTCTGCCTCAGTTTCCCCATAGATAAGCAGAGGGTAATGATAGGACGTAGCTCTTGGGTTGTGGTGAAGATTAACAGATAAAGCACTTAGCAGAACACCTGACGCCTGGCAAAATTCACCTGCTATGAGTTCAAAACACTGGAAGTGGCCTGATGGAGCGGCCAGGATAGAGAGACTTCCAGGAGAGAGAAACTGGACTCTATTATATTGACAAGGGAGACGGTTTCTGAGCAAGGCAGTGATGTTCAGAGTTGTGTGTCAGGAAAGAATTTTAGCATTAGGAAAGGAAAAAGAGTGGAAGCAAAGAATGGAGGAAGAGAGTCTGCGTGAGAAACGGTTCCATGGTTTGTTCATTTTGTGTGTGAATCTATTTCCTCCCTGGAACACCGGCTCCCGGAGGGCAGCCCTGCACCCTCCTTACTCACGGGTTCCATGGTTTGTTCATTTTGTGTATGAATCTATTTCCTCCCTGGAACACTGGCTCCCGGAGGGCAGCCCTGCACCCTCCTTACTCACGGGGGGTCCCGGGCTGGTACTCAGCAGGCTCCGCCCCGGATTGGCCGGATGAATGGATGAACGGGTGAAATTGTGCTTCTCACACTCAGCTGTGGACAGGAAAAGTCCAGTTAGCCCATTTTACGGATGAGGAACACTGCACATCCAGAGGCTCAGGGACTCGTCCACTGCCCCACAGGGAGAGGCAGCTCTGGGACCAGAAGAGAGGGCTGTTTACTCTGTGTGCAGGAGGCCAGCATAACAAACGGACGTGTCTGATTTCCATTAGTTCACCTAGGGTCAAGAACAGAAGATGAATATTCTGAAAAAAAATTCTAAGGCCTACAGAGTAAATAGTAATAAAAGTAATAGTAGATTCATTAATTAATTCCAATTCTAATTAAAAATGTAAAGTTCTCCTGACGCACACTAGATGGCAGCATCTTGCACCATTTTGAGGGCAGTAACAATGGCAACCGGCCCCCTCCGTGAAGGGTCTGCAGAGACTGCACCCTAAGCTAGGGCTGGATTTTTATTATTTTATTTAAGCCTCATGACCACTTAATTCTGCAGATGAAAACAGCCTGGCAGAAAGGATCAAATCCAGAAACCTGAGGTCACCAACCTTCCTCTTGCGAAGAGGTTTCTCGTGGCTGCCTTGCCTTGTCACTGAAGATGCCCCCCAGGGAAGCCTCGCTTCCTAGAAGCCTCTGAATCAGGGTCCTTCCGTGGTGAGAAGGGGTAGCAGGGACAGAGGAGTCCCTGGGCCTTAGAATGGGCCGGCGACCCCTCCCACGCGCCTCCCTTCCTGGCCCCCTGATGTCTGCTGAGCTGGGCCAGCCCTGGGCGCACTGGAGACAGCCCACGCTTGCCAGTGCCCAAGCTGCCTCTTTCCAGGCCCCATTTTTCAATGGCAAATATTTATTGAGCACCTATTATGCACCAGCCATATGCCCCAAACACAAACCCCCAAGCCCCGTACGCCTTTGCCCCAGCACCATCCACCACGGCCGCCCTCCTGCTCCCAGATCCTCAGGGCTCCTGCTGGGCTTCCGCAAGCCTCCCTGCTCAGGCCCGGCCTGTCTCCTTTCTTCCCCAGCCCAAGGCGACCGTCCTGGCTGTTCCCAGTGCTTGAGAGTGCATCAAGATGTCTGTGCCAGGCAGTAGAGGGTAACTGTTCTCTCTCCCCAGGTGACGGCACGTTGGAACTTTCACGGAGGTACGCTGTGGTCAGGATTTTAAAGATTAATGCTATAGGCTTTTGGAAGAGGAATTCGGGAGCAGGTAGGTGTTGTGGCTTTAAATCACACCACGAGGCAGAGGGTCTCATACCAGGATTGCCCGGGCACTGGGCGTTGGTTCTGTGAGCACCACGGTCCTGAATCCATTCCGGCCCACACAGGTCTCCGCTGACGGAGCCCACACGGGCTCATAAATACAAGCTAGAGACAACAGACACAAAGAACAGGGCAGCAACCGTAACAGCCACTAATGTTTATTACGGGCTTCACACGCGTCGACTCCTGTAACGCATGCAACAACTCAGTGAGGCAGATATGTTCATTATGCCCATTTTTCAGAGGAGGAAACTGAGGCCAGAGAACTTGTTTTCCCAGGACTGCAAAGCTAGAAAAGTGGTGGGGCTGAGATTTAAACAAGAACCTGGGCTCCTAACCGCACTCTGTTGCCCACTCGAGTTTCCCCAAAATGCCAAAGCGACATCCAATGTGAATTTCATCTCTCACATACACACGCACACGCACAGGCGCACACGCACACGCACGCTCACACCTTCTACTGAAGGCAGAGATCTCCAAATACCTCCTGGTTCGTGCTGTCAGCCAGTGAGAATGAGTCCAACAGTTAGTTTCAAGCTGGGGAAAGGAAGCACGGAGGCCCGGGAATTGGCCATGGCTTTGGATCACTGCGTTTTGCTCTTATAGAAACATGTGTGTGAGCCTACAGGTGTGTCTCTATGGTGACACAGACAAGACCGTGGTACTTTCTTGTGACACCTGGATTTGACCTTCCCTCATACTCTCTTAGAAAACCGTAAGTTGCTCTTTTGCGGCTCCTACAACATTTTCTGTACCCACGTCTGTCAAGGTCAACATATGGGAGGTTCCTCTCATGGTGGGGACACTTGTTTACTCGAAGGGCCTCTAAGGGGCATAAGCTCCAGAATGGGGACTTGATCCTACTCACGTTCAGCCTTCATGCCGGCTAGCATACAGCAGGCGCTCAATAAATGACTCCTTGTGGGAGGAGAGGGTGGACTCAGGAAACAAGGGGTCTCCTCTCCATTCCTGGGCTGGCCGCCCCTCCACCTCCCCGCTCCCTCCCTGGGCTTCCCCTGCGCCCCCATGCCCATCCTCCATCATAGAACAGGAAGGGGTGCAACACTGGATACCCAGAGCCAAAAGCCACCACGGGTCAAATAAGACAAGAGGAAAATGACGCAGCACTGCAGAAAAAGTCAGCGCAGCTTGGATCAATACCATGTGGGCTGGATTCCCTGAGATCTTGTGTAAGAAGCAGGCCATTTGGGAAAATACGGTAAAGAAAGTCATCACCTCCAACACCGCAAGGTGATTCATGAGAGCCTCAAGGTTGCAGGTTTGCAGAAAAGAACTCACCTGGCTGGATAATGTTTGATCAGCCTTAAAATGTCTTTTCTGTTTCACTATGTGAGAAGGGGGAGGGGGTGTAGTTAATGAGTTGTGTTGAGAATGAGGGAGGAGGGGACTTATTTTTAAGATGAATAGCTTCTCAGTACGAGTAAATAAACAGCCTACATTTGGCATCATCCGAGTCTTGGATTATAGGTTAAATGTCCTTGCCCGAAGAATAAAATGTGGAAGAGAAAGAGCAATTACAGGCGTTCAATCTTGTTCTACTCAGACTTGGCGTGATCTGTCTTTCTAGTAGTTTCTAATTGGCTAGATTTGTCGGTGCAAATTGACCTGTGGATTCACCCTAACTGCCTGGTCTCCTGCTTCTTTGGGGGTCTTCATAGCACACACCACAGTTGTCACATTCTGTTTGTGCGATTCTTTGAATAATATTTGGCTCCTTATTAGATTTTAAGCCCCAAAACAACAGGGACTGAACATGATTTTGTAGCCCCATCGCTGAGCATTGTGATAAAAACGGACAAACAGCCTGGAGAGGAAATGTGTGCTTCCCCGGAGTGCCATTCATTCCTGTGTACCCACTCCAGGCACGTGGGGACAGCTTGCCACTTGCTTGGTATTAATCATGCCACCGCAAACTGCACAGTTCTTCAGGGTTCACGCTAGGAAGCAAATCTAAACTCACCCACAGCCTAACCTTAAGCACCTCAGGAAGTTCTTTGGAAATAAACAATGTCAGACGTTACCTGGCAACCCTACAAGCTGTTGTGCATGGAGGGCCTGTGGGTTTACTTGCTGTGCCCTCCTCGCCACACTCCACTCTCCTATTACTGATATTCATAAAAACCTGGGTTTTCAAACTGTCCCGTCTTATTGTTGGAAGGGTCTGTGAAGCAAAGAGGAAGATCAAGTATCAGTAAGATGCGCATTTCATTTAAAACATCATTTGAACTGTTCCTTTCTACTGCTTCCCCTCAGAGAACATTTATGAGAGCATCTACGTAGCAGTAAAGCCACATGATTTAGTGTATTTCCTTTCTTTTCTTAATTTGCTCCTATAGGTCTTATCTTCTTGGAGTTCTTGTGGCGTTTTATTTAATTTAATGCTTGTTATTATTTGTTACATCCTACGCAACGTCTTATCTCTGAACAAGATGACAAACACCCCAAGGGCTGGAACCAGCTTCTAGCAAGATATCTTGTAAACATCTTCAGTTAAGTACTTTCAGCTGACTGACCTGGCTGTTCATCTTTGAGAAACATTGAAATCACTAAGGAAGGAAAGAGAAATGGGGACAACCAGCTTATCAAATTACAGCCAATTCACAAGTTTTGACCAGAACATCGCCTTCACTCATTTGAGTTTACACAGTGCATTTTCTCCTCATGAAGGCCCTAGGTTGGCTACTAGCCCTAAAGAGGTTATCCATGAACCCGACTCTGGTTCTCAGTTCATCGTGTAAGATTTTGCCCCCCTGGTTTGCAGCAGATGATTTGGTCGTGTTGCCCCCTCTTCGCTGGTACCTGGCTGACACAGGTGTGATGGTTTCCTGAAACCTCTTGAATGAGTAAATAACTGTGGGCAAATGACCAAGGTGGTACCCATATGATCGCACCTCCCACTTCAACAGTGAAGTCAGGACAATTGACGCTGCCACCTATATTCTCTGACGTAAATTCTATTTCTAAGCCAGCCTCCATCCCAGCGCCTATTAGCCCTTTGTAAAAGGTCAGCATTTCTCCAGTTCTTGGCTAGCTCCTCTTTTGGCTAGCCAAAATCTTTTTTTTTTTTTGGCTAGCTTAAATCATTTTTTAAAATTTTACTTATTTATTTTTACTGAAGTATAGTTGATGTACAATATTGTGTTAGTTTCAGATGCACAGCAAAGTGATTCGGTTACATGTATGTATGTATATATCTATATCTTTTTTTCTATACTTTTCCATTATAGTTTATTGCAAGATATTGAATATAGTTCCCTGTGCTAAATAATAGATCCTTGTCGTTTATCTGTTTTATATATGATACTGTGCATCTGTTAATCCCATGTCCCAGTTTATCCCTCTCCCCCTTCTACTTCTGTAACCAGAAGTTTGTTTTCTACATCTGTGAGACTGTTTGTTTTGTGTATAGATTCATTTGTACTAATTTTTAGATTCTACATGTATTATATAATATTTGTCTTTCTCTGACTTACTTCACTTAGTATGAAAATATCTAGGTCCATCCATGTTGCTGCAAATGGCACGATTTCATTCTTTTTTTATGGCTGAGTCTAAGCTTTAATCTTAACCCTCCTTCATCCAGAAGAAGCAGAAAGAGAAATAAAAGTATTCTTAGTAATAGGATGAAGGCTCCACCTGGAAGCAAGGGAGAAGGTAGACAGAAGTTTCACTATCGTCCAAGAGAGAATACATCCCAAGAAGACTGTGATAGGCCAACCTAAAGCTCCCCCAAGGCACTGTGTGCACAGGGTACCAGTAATTCATTACCGAGCTGCATGTCCCCACGTTCCCAGTCCCCTTGACCTCAGCCAACAAAAACAACAGTAGGAAAAACCAATATTGTAGCCACACTACCTTAAATTCCAGTAGCAGAGGAAACATTTAAAGGGCAGAGTTGTTTTCATGGTAAAGCCTACAGCTGGATCTCTTACAAGGAGCCCCAGCTTAGGTCTCTGGTTCATCACTGTGGGGTCGACAAAGAATTGATACGTTCCTCACTGCCATTCTGGAGTCTACGCTTCTCTTTATTCCTTCCCTGGCTCCTCTTTTCCTTTGACTCTGCTTCAATTACAGGTCTGTGTACTTAAAATAATTGGATTCTTGACAGTTTCTTAAAACGGATTCACTTCTACTTTGCTTTTTGGAAATGTTGAAATCATTCTGTTGTAATTTTTCACCATACACGCGCTCAACACATAAATAATTATGACATGAATATCATTTAATTTTTAAGAGATGATTTTGTATGAAGCACACATTTTTTTCCCAAGCTTTTTCTTTGCTTCTTATGCCCTTTTAAACACTGGTAGGTCAAGAACACATTTCAATTGTGTAAAATTATTAAAAATATAAAAATACACAAATTAAACTAGGAATCTCCCCCTTTATTTCTGACCCCGATTCCTTTCCCTTCCCCAGAAGTGACCACTGTTTACATGATAGGTAAACGTCCAGTCTTATCCATAAGCATTTATATAGATGTATGGATACACTTTTAATTTTTTCATGTAAATGGGATTATATTACATGTATTGCCCTGTAGCTTGCTTTTTTATATAATAGTATAGCTTCAAAGTCATATTTCTGTAAAATAAAATAATAATACCTTATTATTTTAAAAGATATGCATTATAGTCCATAATAAGGAATACAGATGTGTTATACTCAATCTAGTGAACTACTAAAATATAGTTGGGTTGAGAAATTATGAGAAATGCTGCAATATCTTTGAACAACAATCTTCGTGCAGATAAATACTTCTGAAGGCCAAATTCCTAGAAATCTAATTGTGCATTCAAAGGATATGTGCATTTTTAAAAGCTTGACTGAGGTATAACTCACATCCCATAAAAGTTACCCATTTTAAGGTATTAGTAGATTTATGTTTATATGATTACTAGTATATTTAAAGAGTTGTATGACTATCACCACAATTTTATTTTAAATCATTTCTATCACCCCCAAAAGAAACCTCATACCCATTTGCAGTCATTCAACATACCCACCCCCAGCCCTAGGCAACCACTATTCCACTTTCTGTCCCTGTAGTTCTATCTCCTCTGGACATTGCATATGGATGTAACTGTACACTATGTGTCTTTTGTGTCTGCCTCTTTTCACTTAGCATAATGTTTCTGAGGTTTGTTCATATTGAAGCATGTATAAGTACTATGTTCCTTTTCATGGCTGAATGATATTCCACTGCATGGATATACCACATTTTGCTTATCTATTTGCCAGCTGATAGACAATTGGGTTTGTTGGTTCACACTGGAAACCATAGCACAGAAGAGTAATCATCAGCAGTGGTCACACATAATAACCAAGTAGAAAAGGAGGCATGAGCATAGAAATAACAAATGTAAAAGGACCCAACAGTATGTTCAAGACAATACAGAGCCAAATGTCTCAAAGAATTCACCACTTGATGATTCTTAGTAGAAAAAATTCTCAGTATGATCCTACTAATTATATAAGATATTGATAAGGCATACCAGACTCTGGTTGGCATTACCATCTTGCTGGGAAATCTAAGGGCAAGTGGGAAGATGTTCCAAAACATCCCCAATTGATAATCAGACTGTATTTTCTCACATGGAAAAAAAAAGTAGAAATTATAATTGTGAGACTGTGAGGCTAGCTCATAAAGATTTTATTTACCCTAAAACCTTAGAATAAAACACTTCATTTTTCATTATACTAGTAAATGTAAGCCTGGAAGTAGTATTCTAATACTTCTTTTAGCTGTACTGTAGCATTTTAAGTCTTACCAAACATATTAATTGACCTCTGTCTTCTTTCAAGTCTATGACTACTATTGTAGGGAACATACAGTGGTCCAGTGAAATGGACTGACAGCCTCAAAACTGTCACCTTGGAAAATTGCCTTGTTATTCCAAGGATGTAGCCACTCTTCAAATTATTTTTGGAGCCCACCTTCTTCAACGGCCTTTGGAGTTCATGGTATAACCCTAGACATAGCAAATCTTCACTGCTCTGAGTAGATTTAATTTTTCAAAAGAGTCCAAAGACATTAGGAGTTGGGTGACTAAGCTGAGGAGTAATTTGGGGGTGGAAAATAAGGACAAAGTATAGAAACTTCACTCTCCGAGCTATTTCAACCAACAGTATAATGCAGTCATGTGTACAGCTTCCCAAAATGACTTCTTAGAGGATGAAATTAATTTAGCTGAATAAGCAAAATAATTTCATGGTCATACTTATGACATGTTATATGTGCTCGCAAGGACTAAAAAACGGCCCTTCCCAAAATATATCTCCCACTGTCCTACCAAGCTACCTAAAATTCAGAATACTTTGATCTGAAGAACGGACAGCTGCTGCTAAAATACCATATATTCTAAGCAAGGTGTAGCATAATATCTTAGCATGAATTTGCTTGACAGAATAAATCGCCAGCCTTGACTGACACAAGGCAAGAGGACATAACTGATTTGGGGGGAAGGCCATCAGAGGGAAACCCTCGAACCACCTTCTAATCCTTGAATCGAACACAGCACCCACCCCCCATCAGTTCCAGACATCTGTCTTAAACACATCAGACAAACACAGATGCATGGTCCAAGCGTGTGGTGATTTTTATTAAGAATAACTTTGGTTCTAAGAATTCCACCCTCAATTCTGTAATACTTTCCATTAAAAACAATTATACAAGAGCAAATACAAAAAATATTAAATTATGAAAACAAATCCATTAAGGCTCCCTTTATATATATTATATACACTCAAACAAGTCAAAATTTTTCAGAGTAGAAGAATAAAGTCAACTGTGATAGCTTAGAAAGCAACACTACTCGGAGACTAGAAAACATTGAGCTATTTTAAGAAAACCGCAGAGTGGAAAAATGGAGCCATTTTTCTCAAAAATTGGCTCAAAGCACAAAACTGCTTGGATGTCCATGAGTCCTAGGGGTTTGGACTGTACAGTGTTAAAGTGTGGAGGGAGAATGACGCCTTTTTAAACTCAGGCTTATAGGCTGAGCTGATCTGGCAATTTCAAAGAGCTTTTCTATCTGTACATTCCACTGTTTAGTGAGGAGACATCACTTGACACTATTTACAAGTCTTCTTTTGGCCAAACTTTGGACTACTAACCACTAATAATTTTGCAGATTTGTGAGTGAGATTGGGAGGGAAACGCTCTTGGAATTTATTTTTTCCCAGTGAAGAATGCATTCTAGGTAAATTCTAGGAACAGAATTGGTCTTTCTAAAGGAGCCTGTTAGGGCCCTTGAGAATTTTCTCAAGTGGCAGAATTGTTTCAAGGATACAGAATCTAGAGATCTTACCTATCCGGGTGGATTAAAGGCTATGAGTTACTCCTGAATCTTCATTTTACAAATTGCATCACTAGTCCGTATACACAGGGGCAGAACTCTAGTCAACGTACAATCAGAAACGTACTTTCAAGATGATTGGTTAATGCTCTTTCCTCTCTGAAAAGGAAGAAGGATGGAAAAAAATAGTTACCATTCCATCCTTCAAAAGTAAATTATGATAGAGCAACATTGTACCTTAAGCACCTCATAATTTATTCAAATAATACTTGCTGATGAGAGAAATCATCCATTTCAGGTGTAATCGACATGTTCTATGACTAGCAGTGTATTATCTATGCATTTGCTTTTGTCCTGTCCACATTAGGGATGAACAGGATCCTAATCACCAACCATGAAAAAACTACAGAATTCCCATAGAACGCTAATTTCTACTTAGGCTTATTAAGGATTCAAAAGCTCGGGATCCAGCTTCCTATGACTCTTGAAAGAAATTATGAGACGAGCCTTCAATGTAGGAATGACCGGCTGAATCGTTTCTACAAAGAACATACTGAATCCACACAAATTCTTCTAGACCACCCCAAGTAGAATGTTGCCCTGCCCATCCCGGCAGTAGAAAAGGGATTTCGCGTGAAGAATCTGGCTGTAGTTGGTAACTCAGGGTTCGTGTGGAGTATAGCATGCCAGCTGGAGAGCACAAACCGGGCAGCGTCCCCTTCCCCTCAGCTGTTCCTGAGAGATCAACAGTAGTCACAACACATCATCCTTACCAACGCATCGCCATCACTAAGGTAGTGGCGAGATAGCCTTTCTTCACGAGAAAAAAGGGCAAAGAGCTAGGTGATCATTAACCAGAAAATTTCAAAGCTTGGATTCAAATAATATTAGAAATGTATAAATGCTATATATCTTCCAAATGGGCCTCCTTGAAACCAATCCACATTTGACTCACATTAAAATACCCAAAGAACTCTTCCTTCACAGCTCCACATGGGAGCTTTCCCCATACCGCTCTCAGGAGAAACCAAAAGATTTGGACCCTCTACTTTTTGACACTGAAGTTGGGTTATACGGACTAGTTTTTATTCCTCAAAGGACTGGGAGGTTATTTCACATAAAAGGCCTCGCTGAGCAAGAAACTTAACAACAAAATAAAAGAAAACAAAACCCCTAACAGTTATCAAAGCAATACATGGATTTACATGATGGACCTTCCCTGAAGTAGGTCACCGTGAAGCATCAGGGAAGCAACAGGAATGAAAATAAGATCAAGACAGACGCTTACGTAGTCTTGTTTATGTATTTCTTTGCTCCCATATTTTTAAAACTCCTCACTCTATTTCTGAATCTTAATGCCAACAAAGGTAAGAACTGCGTTCCACATGAATACTAACATTCTCTGGCGTTAAGCCTAACGTGGGTGAAAGTGTAAATCAGACAAGAAAACAGAATGTACAAACAGTGGATATAATAGATCAAACGCATTTCTGCACGATCTACATTATTGAATGGGTAACTAAAGGAAGAACGAAACACATTTTCTTTACATTTTAAAAGAAAAAAGGCTCTGTGCCCCACTAAACTTGGCTTGAAAGAAAAACCAAGTAGTGCAACTCTCAGGAATTTATGCCAGTGTCCTCTTCCTTTTTTTCTTGTTGTTGTTATTTTTTAAGTCTTTGAACACAGGTCCATTATCCCAACTTAAGTGCTGGGCAACGTCCTTCGTTTGGCGAATAGGAACTGCAACAGTCACAGGTAACTGATCCACCCGGATGGTAGGAAAACCAAAACCAAACTCTTTTCAAAGTAACAGTTCTCTGCTGGCTGGGATTCTCTCCAGGGGCTTTGGCCCTGAGGTTAAGTACTGGGGAGACCCCTGCACACACTTTTTGTGTGCGCTGGGCTGGGTGCGCGGTCTCTGCAGCCCGGACCTACGACTCCTGGGCTTGAGCCACTTCTTGGCCTGTTCTTCTGAGATTGCCTTTAACCTTCACAAACTCTGGGGCATTTTCTTGCTCTTCCTGCAATTTCTGCTTCTCAAGTTCAAGCTAAACAGAATTCAGAAACAGGAAAATAATTATTTACAAACGGAGAGGCTTTCCAAAAACACTGTTCCTCTTTCCAAAGTCCCTAACGACTTCATTTCCCAATGGAAGGAAGTTTCTCCTGGTCTCCACTTGAAATAGATTTATATTTTGACATATGTGGCTGGATCTAGGTCCTGGGGTAAGAATTCTGCGCAGAAGCAGCAGCTGACTCGTTGTTGCTGAAATACTGAGGGGTGACGAGAGCCTAAAGATTAAGGCCAAGACTTAAAACAGGAGCCGAGGGCAACACGCACTTGCTCCACAGTTTTAAGTGAAGCTGAACTTCACTCAAGTGCTTGAGCTCCCAGCACTGGGCTGTGAATTCTGTGATATTCCCTGGTTTGGGCTTTGCCTCCGGAATCCCTTCTAGGTCCTCAACAGAATCCTTCCCTTTATCTTGAGTGTATTTTAGTCCATCTGCAGACACCTGTCTCAGCTTTTCCTTTCATGGTATAAAAACATTTACATCTGACGTGTCTGGGAAATTCTGCTTGTTCCAGCACCCTTTATTTCTCAGGACAAGATAAGTCAGAGAAAGACAAGTACTGTATGATCTCTCTCACATGTGGAATCTAAAAACAGTAAAACCGTAAAAGCAGAGGGTAAAATGGTGACTAGCTAGGGGAATGGGAAAGATGCTATTTAAGGGTACATACTCGCAACTAGCAGAGAAGTTAAGTCCTGGAGACCTAATATACAGTAAGGGGATTATCGACAACAAAATGATTATAAACATGAAAGTTGCTAAGAGACTAGAACTTAACTGTCCCCACCACTAGAAGAAATGATAATTATATGATGCGACAGAGGCGTGAGTTAGCACTACGATGGCAATCATATTGCAATACAAATGTACCAAATCAATATATTGTACCCCTTAATCAACAACAACAACAAAAAAAACACCTTTCACCCCAATCACCCCTACCTGCTCCAACTTCTGCTGCCGTTTTAATAGTTCTATTTCCAAGTCAGATTTCTTCTTTTGTGCTTCCTCTTCCTTCTGCTTTATTACTTGATCTCGTTTTCTCTTTTCCATCACTTTCTGCAGTTCTGGCTTATTCTGAGGGGCAAGTCCCCTGCAAAAAAGCATTAACAAATCACTTTGCTGTACACCTGAAATGAATGCAGCATTGTAAATCAACTATACTTCAAAAATTTTTTTTAAATTAAAACTAGTAAAAATAAATTTTTTTAATTAAAAAAATATTTAAAGCATTAACAACATTTAAAAGTTTTAATCTAATGGATGCAACTTTCATGAATAGAAATTTTAGGCATCAACCACAGAAGAGGGGTCTAGTGACTTAGCATGACTGTGACGCCTACCACCAGCTAACAGTCAACACTGGGGGCCTCAGAAATTCATGAGCATGAAAGAAAGGGCAAGAGCACCTTCCAACAGTAAGCAAAACCCATCACTCGATAAAATTGTTCTGAGCGCCTACTGTATGCCAGACACTAGGTCATGCAAGAGAGGTTAGTGCAGGAGGTTTGGGTGGGGAAGGTGGGGGAGAGCATGCTCATTTGGTGGGTGGGACGGTCACCCACCATAGAGAGGACGATGTTGCAGGGGGAAGCTTCCCAGGCTCGAGCCCCTGACCCCAAGTACTACATGCAGCCTCAAGAGAAGCTAGCACAGAAACTTCAACAACCAAATGGCCCAGAAACCTCTTCCAACCCTTCATGTTTCAGACTTGGGAGAGGATTCTTGCACATCTAAAGGCACGTCCAAGCTTCCATCATTGCTGGGGGCATGGCCCTGGAGAACCTGGATCCCGAATCCCAGCCCCGTGCTCTGGAACCATTTCAACTGCCGACAACACACAGAAGTCAGGCTTCAGGGGACCTCGACATTGGGGAGAGATCAATCAGGCTGCTGTCTCTTCAAATGGGGCGAAACAAAACCCAAACTCGGGCCATTCCCTAGCAACCCTCATCTGAAATCTCTGAGGCAGGTCAGGAGAAGGACATTCACTGGCATCTTCGCAGGTGGGATTTCTGTCTATGTTAACGGTCAGCTGGGACTTGCCTGGCCTCCATGTCCTCGGCCAATTCCTCAGGATTTCTCTAGTCCGGGCTCCCCCTCTTCACCATCCTCTCTCTCTTGAGCCAGTCTCCACTAGCCCCTGAGTCATCTCAACTTGTTATTAACTTTGGCAATAAAAGAGAAACAAGCCACAGAACAGGAAGAACGCTATCAATGCCAGGCAGCCCAGGGGGTGAGTGACAAAGCCATCGCACGCGTCCACACATGCACACGTGGCCCCAACAGGCACCGGTGCTTTTCTGGGCTGCGGGAAACCAGTGCTGCTGAATCAGCCTCAGACCGAGGTGGCCTGTGCGCCTCTCCACACGCCTGCTGGCCTTGCTGAGGACACCCGGGCGTCTGCAGGACAGGCCCGTCGACCGACCAACCTCCGTGGCTGTTCTCCACTCTGCTTCAATCAGCTAATGCGACTGATCAACTAGGAGTCACGTGAGTTGCCATTAACTGAAAGAATTTCCGAAACGTGCTCTGGCTCTAAGAATCTCAACACCACCCTTGCCTCAATCTCTTTCAAGTTCACCCTAACACATCTGTAAAATAATCCGTGGTGTCACACTTCCACATCTATCTAGTGGTGATTTTTTAAAATTCTGGCATCTCTCCTCTCTACCTCTTTTTAAGATCATAATAAATGATTTTGCAAAGTTGCTGTTTACTGAGTAAATGTCAGTAGATTCCATCACTGAAGATAAAAGACACAGAGTTAAAATAACATATATGTCTTCCCTTTCCCAATTTTCATTAGCAGAACTTCCGGTTTTAAAAAAACAGAAAGAGGGGCTTCCCTGGTGGCGCAGTGGCTAAGAATCCGCCTGCCAATGCAGGGGACACGGGTTCGAGCCCTGGTCCGGGAAGATCCCACATGCCGCGGAGCAACTAAGCCCGTGTGCCACAACTACTGAGCCTGTGCTCTAGAGCCTGCAAGCCACAACTACTGAAGCCCGTGAGCCACAACTACTGAGCCCACGTGCCACAACTACTGAGCCTGCACTCTAGAGCCCGTGAGCCACAACTACTGAGCCCACGTGCCACAACTACTGAAGCCCGTGTGCCTAGAGCCCATGCTCCGCAACAAGAGAAGCCACTGAGATGAGAAGCCCGTGCACCCCAATGGAGAGTGGCCCCCGCTCGCTGCAACTAGAGAAAGCCCTCGCGCAGCAACGAAGACCCAACGCAGCCATAAATAAATAAATAAATTTGTTAAAAAAAAAAAAAAGAAATATTAAGTTCAGCCATATTTCCAGTGAAATAAAAGAGATGGGTTATTTTTGCAATTTACAACTTATTTCACAGTTATTAAGATTGTATGAGGAGGACAGAAGTATAGACAGACTGTTCTGGAAATTAAATCTTACTCAGTGTAATAAGAAAAGTTGCTTATGGTACTTTGCTCCAATAGACTTAAGTGTCATTGAGCACCGGAAAATGTTTGTAAATAATCTGAGTAAAGACCCACTCAGTTTCATGACTATTAAAAAGTCTCAGTATGACAGTACAGACAGAGTTAAGGGATTTAAATTTTAGGATTAGGAATTTAGCTACCTGCATAATTTAAATTTCAAACTATAATTCACTGTTGAAATTAACCTCAACTGTTATTAAGTGCTTCTGGCTTACGCAAAAGCTGTTGAACAAACTCTGGTGTATGACGCGTTAAGCTGGCATTCTATCACAACACGTGAATGGGTTTAACTAATATACGGTATGCATTTTCTGTTCAAAGATTTTACACAGTGGTGCAGTAAGATAAAATATTTAGTAACACAAAACTCAGGAAAATGGTGCTTATATGATAAATGTCCTGCACTTATAATAGTCAAGAAGTCATACAAATTTAGTTAATATTTTATCAAGCAGCTCACTTAACTTTCTATGCTGAATGGAAAAAGTCAAGCACTACCTATGTGATTCTCTGAGTCGAAAACTGGATCCGGCTGCAGAGATAGCAAGACAGAAATAAGCTCCGAATTTCATAAAAATTACAGTATCAGTCTCTGCATGACAACGTTGATTCTCTTCAATCAATTCAACTAACAAGAACTTTCAATCCCTTTATGACTGACAACTGCTTAAGACCTGCGGAGCAACCAAGCCCGTGTGCCACAACTAGTGAGCCTGTAAGCCACAACTACTGAAGCCCACGAGCCACAACTACTGAGCCCGCGTGCCACAACTACTGAGCCTGCGCTCTAGAGCCCGTGAGCCACAACTACTGAGCCCACGTGCCACAACTACTTGGTACCACCCAAGACCAACAGTTATTCCGGAACTGCTTCTCGTGACTATCACAGCGGACCAAGCCGATTTTTAAAATTAATATGTGCTCTTTGGGAAAAAAAAAAGAGAGAGGTTAGGTGTTATATACATACATGCAAGATAAAAAGTGAAAGCACACCTAGACCCTCCCTGTTAGACATCTACGGGGTGCATCACGTGCTCTGTAATCTAGGTGAATGGTGGCCCCGAAAACTGTACAAGGGAGAGGCCCTGCACCCATGGACTGCTCCCCATTCCTGCACCCACAGATAACTCACTGTTTACAGTGTGCTCCATACTATCTATACCCTTATCGGAGGACAGAAGTGCCCGAATTTTGCCATGTCCATAATGAGAGACATTTAGGTTGTTTCCAGTGGTTCCCTATTGAACGCAAGGAGGCGAGGAGCTTCCTTGTCCATTTATATTTCTCCTATCCAAGCACCTCTGTTGGCTGCACTCATAGAAGCAGAATTGCTGGCTAAGCGTCTGCACATTTTGGATTTGGACGTGGACCGTGAAACTGCTTTCCAAATAGGCCGCAACAATTTATACTCCCACCACCACTGATGGAAATGTACAGACAACGTTTAATGGTCCGTTTCACACTTCACATAAACCACTGAACACATTCAGGGGCCGAATGGACCGGTCTACGTTCACGCCACTCCACCTCCACACCAGCCACACTTAAACCCGTAAAAGGGAGACCGCCTCCTCATGCAGGTCAGCACCGAGGCAGAGGCAGGTCTGGCGCAAACTCTAACACGACATGCTCCCGTCCCCTGCCCACCCAGCCAAACACCTCCTGGCCTAATATTTTTCTGTAGCGGGGAGGGGAAGGGTTGCCTTTGGCTTTCAAGCCCTTGACCTTGAATCTTGGAATCTCCTGGTTTGGCCTGCCCTGCTCCACATTTATGACTGAGCCATTTCTACCTGCACGGATTCAAATGTAAATATTTCTGCCTCAACTTCCCATATTTTGTTTCCATGTTGCACGGCAATAAGCATTTACTGAGGATCTAACTATTTGTCTAACAAAGCACACCAACTGAAGAGTGACTGAAGACACAGGGACCTAGAAACTGTCGACTGAAATGTACAAGCCAAAGAGCCAATGGGAGGGATGTAGAGTAGCCGGGTATTCTATGTTTGCCCCAAAAGTACTCTTTTTAGGGAAGACAGATTCTCTCTAAATTATATTGGAAATATTCTCATTTTTTAAGACCTCTTGAACACTGATCTTTCAACTACCAAAAATAATGCCTCTTGCAATCTGCCTTTTTATGGGAACAAAGCTTCTGAGAACCTGACACAGGGTCTTAATTGTCAGACTTAGGGGTAAGCTGTGACCAGATCAAACTTTAAAGACTTTTAACCTGAAACTTAGCTGGGTCCAAAAGACAGCAAATAGAGGAGCAGAATGATATACCTGAAAGAGTGCAGGATACGGTGTTAGAATACCTATGAGGATATGCTCTCCTAAGCAAGGCAGCTCTTTGGACTGAGACAGGTCTTTGAGTGAAACTGCGGCCACGCAGAGCAAAAGCTCCACAGAGCCTGTTCCGTGTTCATCTCAGTTCTCTCTCCCTCTCCTACCCCTCCCCCTTCTTCTCATTCATATGGTTATTAAATTTGATTCATCGCTGTCTTTAATTTAAACTGCCTGTAATTCTATGTTGATTTCTACCCTTTTTTTATTCCAATAAAACTATCATGTGAAATTGAAAAGACTCTTCAGCCAATGACTCTGAGTTTCCTCTCATTCACACGTCGAATGAGAACAACCCCAAGACAACACACGCTGGGTTGCTGGAAAGATCACTGGATAAAATATGGGAAGGCCCTTTACAAACTGCAGACAAGTCAACAGAGGTTCATTACGGTACAAACCAGTAAGCAAGTATGACTATCCTTTAAGCAAATATATACATATTATTGACGTGATACTTTCTAGTATTTGGCACTAAAACAGAAATAAAAACCCCACAGTCTCTAAAAAGCATGCATGATAGAAGATGAATAAAAGAGAAGAAACTGCTTGAGAAGTTTTCACTCTAAAACCAGTTGTATTCCTAATAAGAGGATCCTACCAAACTAAGATTTTACCTTGAAAAAACCTGAAGGCATAGGATAAGATATATTCGTTTGATTTTGAAACCTCCCTTTAATTTTCTTTTTTTTTTTTTTTTAACGTACTTCTACAACCAGACCAGAACTTTGCAGAGAAAAAGGGGAAAAAGCAACAGGAAATTTCAGATGATGCTACATAGGAAGGGGGAAGATGGGACTAAATGGGCACTTCTTATATGCCAGGTGTTCTAACAGGTATTTAAACATGCTCTCATTTACTTTAATTTTTTATAAGAAAGATACTTTTATTCCCTACTTTAGAGATGAAGAAACAGATCTCAGGAAGGAAGACCCTGTCCAAGATCATAAAAGGTAGGTCAAGTTCAATGGCAAACCAGGATTCATACCATTTCTCCCTGACCTCAAAGCCCAGGTCCTCTCTACACCACTGTGCCCAAGTGAACACGAGCATTCTCCAAAATTAGCTGAGCTGGACCTGGTTAAGGAGTCAGCTGTGAAAACAAGGAAAAGAAAGAACAGGCGAGAGAAAGGCAAACAGGAACGAGGTCCATTTTCACAGAATGTGCCTACTCCAGGAAATCTGGAAACAGATTCAATTGCACAAACTGAATGTAATGTTTTACACAGACAGACCCAGGCTACTAAATACATTTCTGCAGAGTAGTCTATAGCCTCTAATTCAAAGAACAACTATTCCACCAACTTTGCTTTCCCTTTGTCTCTATTCTGACGTGGAGCCTTTTCATAGATATAGTAGAAAAAATGAAAACCCAACAACAGTTTGAACTAGAATGTTCCTTAGAGATTAACTAAGTCTCCTACTCCTATTTGACAGGCAAGGGAACTGAGATCCAAGAGGTAAAGACAATCAGAAAATTATTTGGTTTAGAAAACCATTCGGCTACTCTCTTTTAGAGGATATTAAACTTTCCATCTTCCCACCAAAATGCAGACATGGTTTCCCAGGTAGGACGGCCTCCAAATTCTCTGGCCTGTTTAGGAACGTATACAGTCTTGTTTTGCTTTGGGTGTGATGATACCAAATCCTTGGCAGTTTTGTTGTTGTTTTTATGCAACAAAGACAGGTAGACGCTAAGGACTTATTCAAAAAGGATCAAACTCACATTCTACTGAATAAGCGTTATTCAGGCAGCAAGCTAGTGTGCTGGGGACAGAAAGTAAGTCACATTCCCACATCTAGAGGGAGAAATGTAGTTACAAAGAGTTCCTGGGACAGAAGATATGAGTTCTGGCAGAGGTACACTCTGACGGAGGACTGCCATAAAAATGCCCCCTCATCCCTTTTTAAAATGTTTTATTTCTATTTCTAATTAGGCCTTTCTTCCAAAACATTACCCCAATGCTTAGCTTAGTCTGCACATCTTTCAGTGCAGTGGGCAGTAGCTACCTTTTCACCAAGGCTTAGCAAAGAGAGCAAATGAGTGACCCACATTTTCACAACTCAGATCAGCAAACAGTTTTACTATGAAGATCTGAAAACAGTTCTAAATGAAGCTTAACAGATCTTAGAAGAAGTAACCTTGTGTCCTAATAAATAAAGCAACTTTTCATCCTCAGCTCCCCCAGTCCAGTAGCCCTGCCCATAATCACTTAAAACGCAGAGTACCAGCCATAAAAAAGAATGAAATAACGCCATTTGCTGCAAAATGGATGGACTTCCGAGATTATCATACTAAGCAAAATCAGAAAAAGAAAGACAAATACCATATGATATCATTCATATGTGTAATCTAAAATACGACACAAATGAACTTATCTACGAAACAGACTCACAGACATAAAGAGGACTTGCGGTTGCCAAGGCGGGTGGGTAAGGGAAGGATGGATGGGGAGTTTGGGATTAGCAGATTCAAATTATTATATATAGAATGCATGAACAACAAGGTCCTACTGTATAGCACAGGGAACTATATTCAATACACTGTGATAAACCATGATGGAAAAGAATCTGAAAAAGAATGTATATATATGTATAACTGAATCACTCTGCTGTACAGCAGAAATTAATGCAACATTGTAAATCAACTATACTTCAATAAAATAAATTTTCAAAATTAAAAAAAGCAGAGTATACCGAACCCAATGCCCAAAATTACGTATGACACAGATGGAACTAACAAATGGTTTACAAAGAAGACTGAAGGTAAATGTTTTGCTCCTCTCCAAAAAAAAATTAATAGTAATAAAAATGATGATAGTAATCATTTAAAATGCTACCTAAAAACAAGCAAACGAAAACACAAGAAAGGGGGTCCTTATCTACTGTTAAGTCTGATGTGGTTCTAGAGACTTCTCCCTGCCACTCTATAAATGCTGAAGTGGGCAGTATCTGTTCTCACATTTCCCCAAATATATGGGGAAAATTCAGAATTTTTACAAATCTAAGCAATAATGTATTCCTCTTCGACGTAGGACACCCTCTTTTATCCTTAATCCAGCCCTTTCTGTACAAATTCTAAAATATGCATCCACTTGAGAAGGGGACCCAGGACCACAGAACTCCGAGAGACCCTGGGGCCGGCAGCTGAGCCTGCAGACGGCTTTACATCATGGATGCCCTGACTCAAGGATGCGAAAGGAATAGGAAGTGTTAAATATGGTCAAGAAACAAACAACTCTTCAAAGCCTTTGTAAACGTAACTAAACTTAAATCTAGTTACCTTAAAAGTCCCCTAAGGAAAACTCCGCTCAAGAAAGCATCTTACCTTTTTTGATTCATAAGAAGTTCTCTGTGAAGGTCTTGATGGTTCCGGGATGTTTTGACAGGATTGACTAGTTTCTGAGGCCTAATTAGTTCAGGATTGTCATCGTCTATATAGTCTGGCTCGGCCATGATGTTTCTCGGGATGAGATACGTGTCCTTCAGGTCAGAATCCTCCAGCGGGCTGTCTGAAACAGAAAGATGAGATTCACTGTGGTCTCTGCTCAGACGTCTGCACAGAGGCCGAGGCCCAGGACAGCCGGGCTGGTCCAGCAGCTGACACCGCCTCCCCCACGGGGCCCCTTCACCGCTTCATTGAAAACTCTGAAGCTCTGTCGAAGAGATGGGGGCGGCAAGGAGAAGGAGGAGCCCAGCTGCTTCTGGGCGGCCGACGACTAAAGCAAAGGAGTCCCACAGCGTGGCGGGTCACCACCAGGCTCACCTTGAGCTTCAGGTCATGCAGGTGCTACCCACCACCACGTCTAAATACCGGCTGAACCCCACGACGAGCACCTGGGCACCAGACCCAGGTCCTTCACGCTCCCTTCGGCCTCCAAATCAACACGTTCTAGAAACACACAGATCCCGGACCCTGCATCAGTGGCCAGCAGCTCCCTCATCCTGCCAGGCTATTGGTCCCTGTCTCCTTCCCACCCACATGAGCGCCCCGGGGCTTCATCCTGTTCACAGCCTTTTGCGTCTTTCCTCAAATGTCACCTTCTCATGCTGAATTGGGCGATTGGGATTGACATGTATACACTGATGTGTATAAAATTGATGACTAATAAGAACCTGCAGTATAAACAAACAAACAAAAAACTAATACTAAACTTTCTTTGGGTTATTTGCATGGAAATATGTTAATATAAATGTTTCAGACATTACATGAAATGTCTAAAAATCTTATATGTTCTGGTATAATGTTATAAGTCATAATTCTAGTTATTACTTTAAAATGTATATCTCAGAAATAACTAAATTTCCTTGTCAATTTCATTATTATGAACTTTCATCAAATCTTTAACCGTGGTCATTTTTAAGTCTTTGGTCATTTACAGACAGTTCTGGGTATATTCTGATGCTTTTGCAAAGATGTTCCTATAAAAGGGTTTCATCTTCAAGGAATTCATGGAAAAGACTCTGACAAGTACAGGTTTCTGGTAACTGACTATACTGCTGAACTGAATGAAGAAGCATTTTCAGAACTCTAATGAAAAACTGATGAACTCATAAAAGTGCTAACAAAAGATCAAGATAAAAAAAAATTAATTACATGGGACTGAGTGAACTGATGAGGATGATTATAATTTTTGTGACTTTCTGTTTGAATTTAAAAAAAAAATCCCACAAGGACTCAGAGACAAAAAATATACAAATCAATTTTCACTGCAAAGTAAAGGAGCTGTTACAGTGGAGGATTTACTGGACTGAATGTCAATATTATGACATAGTAAGAGTGTGTTTTGTGGTTGGTAATTGCAATCATTGTTGCTTTTGTTGTGGTCATCCATTTACAATGCTTGGTGTCAGTTGATTTACCTCTTGTAAAGATAAAATACAGTGTGTGTGTGTGTGTGTGTGAAAAAAAAAAAAAAAATGTCACCTTCTCAGAGAGGCCTGACCTCCTAACCGCCCTGCTTAAACTTGCAATCCCACCCCAGCACTTACTGCTTCGTCCAAACCACAGACTGATCTGTCACCGGCCACCTAGAGCAGTTGCTCCTGAGGGCAAGGATTCCATCTGCCCACACCCCACCTCCCAGCTGCTAGAACAGTGCCAGGGAGGGAGATGGGGGGGGGGGGGGTTGGGCACCTGGCAGCCGTGCCTGGCTCTCCAAGCTCATTGTTTGGAAGGAAGAGGAGGCTTCACTGGAGAATAGAGCAGAACCACCTGATGTGATTTCTTTCTGGGCTTGGACTCTGGATCAGCAAGTGAAAAGAACATGTGACGTGATGATCCCTGGGTCCCTTCACCCGTGTTCAATTTCAGGTGCGTGTGTGTAAGAGGCCCCTGGAGAGCAGGGCGCACATCTCCTTCCTTACTGCCCTGCGGCTGCGACACACAGTGGGCATTGCACGAATACACGGCATATTTCATGAGACGGAAGAGAAAAGTCATGGGGGCAACGGCGGGGGCGGGGGGGACACAGCTGCCTGAGTGGAGGCTGGAAACCCCTGCGGTCCACGTGGCAGGTCCACCTGCAGACCCCTGGGCACGTCTCTCGGCACTGACCCCCCTCCCTGCCCCCTGTCCCCAACACACACAAATCTTTCAAGATAACCAACACGCCATTTTATGCTTCCCTGTCCTGCATGAGGACTTAATCTTCCAAAGCAGAAGTCAGATGCGGGGCCTGACTACAGCAGAGCATCTGACAGCGGGCCTTCCCTGGAAAGTCCAGAGTACACGTTTGTTAATTCTCTGGCCAGCGCTATGCCCTCAGATGGAACGGGGATCCGAGAACAGGGCAAGGGCGGGAGGGAGGGTCCCATCCGAGAGTGGGCTCACCCCAAGTACCGCCACCATCCCCACCTCTCCAGGCGTCGTCTAGAGACTGGTGCCCTCCGTGCCCTCAGGGCCCCAGCAGCGTCATGCAGATGTACTTCCGGTACAAAATGCATCCTCACACACGGTAACCGCAGGTGTCCGTCTATTTTGTACAAGAGCCAGAACCACTTTTTCTCCAGTTTTAAATCCGCAGGTCCAGCCAAGTGCCTGGCACATGGCAGAAGCTGAATAAATGTTGAACTTAATCAGATCTGTACTAAATAGAAAGAGGAAAGAGCTTCCATGAACAAGCTCCTAGCCAGAAGTCAGGATCCATGTTTATTTCTGCCCATGGAATCAACGCCCGAAGCAAACACGTAAGTGAGGGTCTGTGTTTACACATGGGGCAGGGGTGCACGGAAGGCGAGACGTGGGTGTGTGATTCCGTGGACACTGGCATGCGGGTGAGGGAGTGTGGGGTGTACATGGGGAAAGAGTAAAGATGCGCTTTCAAGTAAAATTTTAAAACAAATAAAATGGGTCCAGAGGCCGTCAGCTACAGGCACGACTTCTGCTCTCAAAGTCATCAGTGATGTTTTCCTGAAACTCTGAACTGTCCCAGATGGCAGCCAACAATTACCCAGCACTTTAGATAAGGCAGGTATGTGACCACATCTGATAACAGCAACAACCCTACAATCAGAAGAACTAGAATCTCCACTCCACAGACAATAAATGGAGGAACAAAAGTTAAACAACTCACCCAGGTTAATTTTACCAGTAGTGTAAATCTCAAACTAAAAAAAAAAAAAAAAAAAAAAGGAACACCCTCTGATCTTAAAACACACGTTCTGTATAACAAATTATGATGCTAAATAATAAATTATGATGATAAAAATATATAGAAAAATCTTTTGTTCTGTACGTGTGTGTCTCTATTTCTGCTTTGGAAATAAGGTCATCTATAGCATTGTTTTATAAAATAGACAACTGATGGGAACATACTGCATAGCACAGGGAATTCTACTTAATGCACTGGGGTGACCTAAATGGGAAGGAAGTCCAAAAGGGAGGGGATATCTTTATGTGTCTGGCTGATTCATTTTGCTGTGCAGTGGAGGCTAACGGAACACTGTAAAGCAACCATATTCCAATAAAATTAGTTAAAAAAAAGAAAAAAGAAAAATCTTTTGAAAATCAATGTGAAAATAAAGAGGACAAAAGCCCAAAGAATAAATAAACCAACTAAAACAGAAAAATTGTAGCTGCATCATCTCTTTATATATTTTAGGTTTAAACACATGATTAAGGCTCAAAATTAACAAGCAATAATATATATATCTAACAAATCACACCAAACATTCTTTAAACGCTACCTGCACTGATATTTTAAAAACAAGCATGCCTGCAGCCCTCCCACAGATGGAAACTCACAAACCTCGACAGTGGTAGGTTAGTGACCCCATCCCAGCAGCCTGACCGTGAACGTGCCCCGAAGAGAATGTGCTCCTTGGTGGAGACTGCAGATGCACCAGACACACCTGTAGGCAGTCTTGACTTTGTTGAAAAGCCAAGAGCAGTTTCATCCTAGTTAATCAGTAGACAAGAAGGCCGATGTGCTTCCATAAAAGGACTGGTTTCTTTGCCTTAAACCAGGGATAATCTCCCGGACATCAAATGCAAACAGATTCCTGCCCTCCTGAGGTCCAGGTGTCAGCAGGGGGGGGGGGGGGGGCGGTGAAGAAGAGGATTCCAGACACCGGAATGAGACAGGAGTCATGAGCATGCCTGATGGGTCTGAGGGAGGACAGTCGCAGCGAGGGTGGGGATGGAGAGGGACCAGTGGGGACGCAAGGGTGGGGTGAGCGATGTGGGAACTTGAAGGCCAGTGTCAGGGCTCTGGCCTTTGCCCTGAGTGACAGCCGGGAGCCATTCAGGGCTCTGGGCAGGGAAGTGATGAGCTCTAACTCATGAGTCCAGACAGTGACTCTAGCTGCTGAGTGTAGGACAGACCAAGGCAGCCAAGGAAAGACGCCGCCGGGAGGTGACTGTCAGGGGACCCAGATGGTCTGGACCAGACAGATGTCGTTTCATCCCGGTCCTCGGGACTCCCTGAAGGACTGCACACGAGGTGTGAGACACAGAAGGGCCGAGGATGTCTCGAAGGGGTCTGGCCTGAGCAACAGGACACAGCGGTCGTGGTGGAGGCCGTGAGGACAGCAGATGGGAGTGAGGTCAGGAGCTCCCTTTAGGACGTGTTGGGTGGGCGACGTCGCTGGACGCCTGAGTGGTGACGCGGTGACTGGGCAGCGGCTGGAGGGGATCTGCCGTAAATGAAGCCCCAAACATCTTCCTTCTTCTTTCTCCCTGGTTTGCCCTTCTTCTAAGTGGAGACGGGAAAGGGAGCCCCGGCCTGAGTCAGGTGTGTAGACCTCAAGCGAGTGGACCACACTGGGGTCTGGGAAAGGTCACTGAGGAGAAGGAGGGTGAACTGGCTGGGAGCCACACTGTGCGTCCCTGAGCGCTCCTGGCCGTCGTGGTGGCCGGAGAACAATCTGGGGTCTGGTTCCTTTTCAGCAACTTTCCACCCTGGAGCCACGACATGGCAACAACCATCTCACTGACCTCCTTGTTCGACTTTCTCCGCTCTGCCAACTACCTTCCCCATGGCTCCCAAGGCTGGGAAACGCAACTCTGATCACCAGGGAACTCTCCCAGCTCACAGATCCTGTCCTCGACGAAAGGAAAATGGGCACTCACTGCTCCCCTTAGGTTCACAAGTCCCTGCCTTCCCCACCAGCATCCTTTGCCTGCACCGCGCCCTCTGGCAGGGACGCCGGTCCTCTCCCTACCCAACCCTGGACCACAAAGCCAAACCTCACTCACGCCTTCAGGTCCGGACAAATGTCAGATCTTCCACGAAGCACCCCCCCCCCAACTCCCCAGGTGCAATTCTCTGGCCTCTAGACAACTATGGGGTTCTCTTTGCCCCCTTTTCCTAGTACTCACCAACCTCCACCTTGTGTTGCAGCAAAATGTACATAAATCATACCATCTCTTCACTGCAAAGACCGCATCTGGTTTACGCTCATATTCCTCAGACCCCTTGGACTGAGTCAACGAACAGTGAGTCCTTAAATGAAGGAACAGAGCCCACGGATAACTAGCAGGAGAGGGAACCCCTGAGCTGTCTGGAGCCCAGAGCAACAAGTACAGCCTGAAAGGAAAGAGGAGACAGAAATATGTCTGGAAGTAAAAGCTCTTTGTAACTGGATATTATTATTGCTACGAAACATTCTTCCAGAAAGTAACATGAAGACACTCTTGTCATACACACGCCCCTGGCCCAGTAACTGATTCATAAAGTAATTTTTTTTAAACTGTCAAGTCAATGAAGGAAAATGAGGGTCAGCTCAGTATAGGAGAAGCAAACCTGGCTTGAGATCTTGGACAAAGCTTAAGATAGCTGCCCCTCGGTTCTCCCACCTTCTAAAATAAGTGGTGTTGTAAGAACAGGCTGAAGGGACTTCCCTGGTGGCGCAGTGGCTAAGAATCCGCCTGCCAATGCAGGGACACAGGTTCAAGCCCTGGTCCGGGAAGATCCCACATGCCGTGGAGCAACTAAGCCTGTGCGCCACAACTACTGAGCCTGCGCTCTAGAGCCCGTGTGTCACAACTACTGAGCCTATGCTCTAGAGCCCGTGCGCCACAACTACTGAGTCTGTGCTTTAGAGCCCGTGTGCCACAACTACTGAGCCCATGAGCCACAACTACTGAAGCCCGCGCGCCTAGAGCCCGTGCTCCACAACAAGAGAAGCCACCGCAGTGAGAAGCATGCGCACCTCAACGAAGAGTAGCCACCACTCGCCGCAACTAGAGAAAGCCCACGCACAGCAACGAAGACCCAATGCAGCCAAAAAAATAAATAAATAAAAATAACACTTAAAAAAAAAAAGAACAGGCTATAATGCGGATGTAAGTATTTGGTATAATCTCTGGCATGTCTATGATGCCAGATTCAATAAATGGAAGCTATTATTAGTCAAACTATGTGACCAACAACATTCCATATTTTATTCAGAGGTCTGGGAAACCCTGTATATACTAAGCTCTACCTCTCAAGGCCTTTAAAGCATAAGAGTTCTTCAAAAACATAAGAGTTCAACTAGGTGACCCACAGACACTGAAATGAAGGCACAAACATTTTCCCTCTTCTTTCTCTCCAGTCTGCCCTTCTTCACAACCAGCATGGGGAAAGGGCCACGAAGCCCCCTTCACGTTCTCGCTGGTAACATTCAGTGGTTCTAAGACCCGCTCAGGCTACAAACATTAAGAACCTTCTGCAAAGTGTAAAAAGTCTGTCACACACACACGGAGTTCTGAACGGCTCAGGCTACAGTGCAGGGTGTGTAGCAAGGAAACAAGGCTGGTAGTGAGGACCTCTGATGCTGTTCTGAAGTGGAGGGGATTCAGTGCAAGATTTTAAGCCATTGAGTAACAACACAGATTTGCATTTTAGACATACACTAATGCTATGCACTGAAAAACGTGACCTGATGAAAATTCTGTCTTTAATTCCTGAGGATCAAGAAACGGAAATCATCATTAAACTCCACTATCCCAGAGAGTAAGGAAATCCCATCCTTACAGATGCCTCCTGAGCCCTTGCTTTTGCATTTTTTTCCCCTTTCAAAGGTTAACTCTGGGCCCAAGCCTCTGCCTGTCCCAGGTATCTTGTGTTGATTGCTTTCCAGAGGCGAATAACCATCCCCACAGAAACATTCCACAACTCGACTAATAAAACAAACATTTCACTGCATCTGAGTTTCCCATCAGACTGTTCCTGGCTCCAGTAGTTCATTTGCATATTGTTACATCACAAAGATATTTTTTTTTTTTTGTATTTTGGCCACAGGGCTTATGGGATCTTAGTTCCCTGACCAGGGATTGAACCCGGGCCCTCAACAGTGACAGCGCAGAGTCCTAACCACTGGACCACCAGGAATTCCCACAAAGATACAATTTTAAACCTAATCCTTTGAGATGAAAAATCAGAATTTACAGATTATGCTAAATTCCATGTTTACCTTAATATTTAAAATCTAATTCTACCTAGAAGCACTAATAAATGAATCCTTTAGAAAACAATACTGGGACTTCCCTGATGGCGCGGTAGCTGAGACTCCAAGCTCCCAATGCAGGGGGCCCGGGTTCGATCCCTCATCAGGGAACTAGAGCCCACATGCAGGCCGCAACTAAGAGTTCGCATGCCACAACTAAGGAGACTACGTGCCGCAACTAAGACCCGGTGCAACCAAATAAATAAATAAACAAATAAATATTTTTTTAAACAATGACAAAAAAAAGAAGACAATACCTGAAACCTGTCGGTGCATGCAGGTTACAGCTGTACTAGAACCAAGCGAAGCTAAACAATTAAACATCTGAACTGCTGCGACTTCTTCTGGAAAATGCAAAGTAATTCCAAGGCAGTTTTTAAGAGCATTTGTTTCCCAGGCTGTCTCTAAGAGATTTCTAGCAACCCTCTCACGATACCCTGAAAAACCCAAGTCATTTAAGATCGCAGGCCAGCCAAGTCCAGGCCTGGGTCAACCTGGAAGGGGAACGGCTGTCCCTGGACCCACGGGAATCTCCTGCAATAGCCACTGTTCCCAGAAGGGAGGCTGGCTGGCTGTGAGGAGAAAGGCCTTGAGAAAGCAGAGAGTGAGTTAAAATGTGAATTTCTCCCAAACAGCCCAGGGCTTCACTTACAAACTCCTAAGCCTGGGGTGAACTTAAGGATTCAGTCTCGTTGCCAGGAGACAGTGGCACCATCTGGTACCCAAAGGCATCAGACAAGTGCCCAGATGACCTCTGTGGCCACAAACCTAAACTAAGGCTGACAAATGACGCCAAACCACAGCCATCCACAAGAGCTCAGAAACGTGACTTTTCCAACTCTACCCGGCCCACTGCTGCTAGAACTTCAGACCCGCAGTAAACTGGCCACAAAGATGCTGTACACGTGCCAAACAGTGACGCGCTTGGGAAAATACCAAACTAGTATTCTCACCGGTTTTTTCATCCCCCAAAAATGTATTTCTACAAAAACAAATAAGGCACATATTTTATATTTAGAAGATGGGAAAGAAGTCAAGAAAAACCTCGGGAAGACAGAACACGTGTCAATGTTAAAGATAAGCTGGTCAGGGTGAGGCGGGACCAACCAGTAGGTGGCGATGGCTCCACAAATCACGACGTGTCCATTTCCAGGATGACACCCAGCCTCAGCCCGATCCTCCTCAGCACGATCGTTAGTAAAAGCATCAGAGAGATGCCACAAAAGGAATGCACTGTGGAGTCACCATGCATCTTCCCTCGATGTGGTCCACAAGCTTCTCCCCTTCGTTTCAGCCTTATGACGGCCCAGTGAGGCAGGAGGTTTTATTCCCTATGAAGTCTCCAAATTCCCTATAGGCTCAGACAGCTTCAAGGACACGGGCTCCAGGTCACACCAACTGGGTCTAAATTCCAGTTCTCTCATTTACTGTAAGTGTGACTTTGGGCCAAGTTTTCTCACCAGTTTAAAAAGAAGAAAAAGAGGAAGAAGAGGAGAAGGAAGCAGCAGCAGCAGCAGGGGAAAGATTATCTTATAGGGTTATGAAGAATAAATGAGAAATGCATACCCAATGCAGGGCCTGGAATAGTAAGCGTTCAGTAAATGTCACCTGTGATGAGTGCTGTCATCGGCAACAAATAACGACTAGTAAAAATAACCCTGTTATTGCTGCCCCAGGTTACACAGCTACGAAGGGGCAGGACCAGGATTTGAACTAGCGTCTGATTCCACAGGGGTGCCCTCAAGCATCCCACTCTTCTGGGCCGTGATAATGGTGGGGCAGGGGGAGGCAGGAGAGGAGACAACAGGTTTCGCTTTAACAGGATGACTTTCTCTCTCAAAAAGCTTTTAGAGCTTCACAACATCATAGCTTTATAACCCCAACCAGAAAACATCTTGCAGAAAGTCACATTAATGTGGGGAAAGGTTGCAAGAGGGACACAGTTTCTTTAAAACATATAAATGTTTTTATAAGGATGCTCAGAGTAGCGATATTCATAACAGCCCCGAACTGGAAGCAACCCAAATGTCCATTAACCGTCGGATGGAGAAGTAGATGGTGGTGTGACGATATAATGGAAGAATACACAGCAATGAGAATGACAACAGCAGCATGACCGAACCTCACAAATATAACGTCTGCAAAAGAAGCCAGACACACAAGAGTCCATCCTGGATCATTCCATGGATCTGATTTTCAAAACAGGCAAACCCAACCTCTGGTGTCAGATGTCAGGATAACGGTTACCTTGGGAGCAGAGAGGCAGTGGATGGGGAGAAAGGGGGCTTCTGGGGTGCTGATAAGGTTCTGTTTTCTGATACAGGTTCTGGTTACACAGGCACATTCACTTTGAAAATTCACCAATCAGTTCACTTTTTGGGCTCATGCCTTGCTCTGTATGTGTATTATCCCTCAATAAATACAGTACATATTAAATAGCTATTAAACTTACAGTCTAGGGATCATTCAGTTGTTGCTATATTATTACAGTTTTGTTATTTCATCCATTTTAAACCCTGTTCAGTCCATGAGAAGTAATACCACCAGGTTTGAAGACCACCCATCCTGGATTAGAAGGCTGGTTATGCCACTTACCAGCTATGTGATTTTGTACAAATGACTTAACCTGTGTCTTGATTTCCTCACCTGTAAATCAGGGCTCATACACCCACGTTTGCAGAATTGTCCCAAGCATTAAAAAAAACTTAAGGAAAACATTCACCATACATCGTACCAGCCCATGTGGCAGATGTTCAATAAACTGGACAGTTAAGTCGTTCCAACAAATTAATTCATTAATCTAACTCTCCATGAATCAATGTCCTATCAAAGTGAAAAATGGATGACCACGCACTACAAGTATACTATGTTAGACCAAGTTTAATGGTGAACCCCATCTTGGCCTCTGCTCATTTTTCCAATTTGGACTTAGATGGGAGGGAGAGAGAGAGAGAGTCAGGGAGGGAGGAAGTGGAGGGGAGAAAACAAAATCCCTGACGGGCACAGCCAAAGCACAGAGAGGAGCCCGCAGCCCAAGGCTGGGATGCCGTGAAAACCCTGACCATTTCCCACTCTCTGGGCTTCAGTCTTCTTATCTTTACAGCTGAATGGCTATGTCGCCCTGATTTCTCAGTAATCTGTTGTAAATAACTACGCTGCGTACAGAGCAATCATACAAATACGAGGGATCTATAAAAACATAAGTTCATCCAATATAAAGAGTCTAACTATTCAAACATCAAGTAACTCTTATTAGTGGTCACAATTTACTTAACCTCCCGTGGCCCTCATGGAATCTGAACTCATGACCCAGTGGCAGACAACTCTACAAAAAAGACAAAACAGAAAACAGGCAAGATCTTTTTAGAGGCATGTTTTGCATAATGTGCAGTCAAACCCTGTGGGAAAAGGGTGGGGAGAGAAGCAATGGGTAGAAGACAGACAACAAAAGTGTCCCCCCAAAGCACAATACTTTACACTTCTGCACTGCATTGCACTGGTCCTATAAGTAAAGTGTACTGCTCCTGCACGTTGCTAATCAAGTTTCTACACTGTTAACAGTGCATTTTTCAATATAATCTAACACAAAATTACTCAAACACATACAAGGGGTAACCTGAAAGTAAACGCCCGGAATGTCAGGACCTCAGAGAACGCTTATACCTAAGTTGGGCACCCAAGATCCTGCCGGTGCCTCATCAGAAGAAAGTGGTGCTGACGGTCAGTGGATGCAAGTATCGGCTGCTTTCCATGGAAACCAGCAAATCAACCCTGTGACTGAATTCCTTCTGCCTTCTAGCTCCCCAGAGTCTAATGCTTTGCTAAAAAAATAAAAAAAGAAAGAAAAAAAAGAGAAAGGAGTTTGCTATGTTGCCTAATGGGGTCATGCTCAAAGCCTAAGTAAAAGTTAATAGAAAAAGCAAAAGCAGTTCTTGAATAATCTGGTTTTGCTAGAAAGGTGGATATTCAAGCTACCTTGGAAAAGTGGGAAGACAAACTATACAGAGAAAATGAAAACAAAAACAAAAACCACTCTGGGGGTGTGAGAAAAAAAAAGTCTCTATGGCTTCCCTGGCGGTCCAGCGGTTAAGACTTCGTGCTTCCACTGCAGGGGGCGCGTGTTTGATCGCTGGTCAGGGAAGTTCTGCACGCCGCGCGGTGCAGCCAAAAAAAAAAAAAAAAAAAAAAGAAAAGAAAAGTCTCTAGGTAGAACAAAACTAATATAAAACTGATAAAAATTCCCTGAGCTGCTTGGTGGAGAGAGGAAGGGAAAATGGTGAAAGAGGCGAATAAAATCCTTCAAGGGCTCTCAGCCAACGACGGCATCCCTCGGTCCTGGCAGGTGGCTGATCCAGGGGATGTTTCACTCCGATAACTAAACAAGTCCCAGAATTTCAGATGAGACACGGATTCTCTACATTCCCTCCCTCTGCCTCCAGAGAAGATTCTAGAATTCCCTGGTAGACGACAGCACTAATTCTGCAAGCAGTGAGCACGCTGAAAGAAGGAGAAGGGCCAGCCGGCGGGGGCCTCACCAGGAGGTGGGGGGGTGGACCCCAGCACAGCTGCAGGAGGGCCACCACCTCTGCACAGGGAACGGCAGGGCCTGCTGTGTCGCTCACTTTCCTGCAGGACAACAGCACGGGGCGGCTTCTCACCCAAGCAAATGCACTCGGGCTTCTCCCCAAGGAAACAGCTGGGCCTGAGTACGAATCGACAGGGATTTCAACGTGGAAGGACCTTAGCAAACCTCCTGCTTGCCAACTGCCACCTGGGGGCGCAGATGTTCTTTCAGATCCAAGGTCCTGTGCTCTGGCCCCCAGGCCTGTCCACAGGGGCTGTCTGTGACCTGTAAGGCACTAGGGACAAAAAGCCACCACTGGATGCCTAGCAGAAAACTTCCCATTCGCCTCACAGTCTACGAATATGGGGGGCTCCCGGCTTCCTGGGGTACATTCTCCCCAGCCTCTCCCTGGAATTCAAAGCTGCTGCCCACCTCCTTCTGGCCCTGAAAGCCAGCCCCTTGGACAACCCTCTCTCCTGGTCCTCCCTGCACCAGAGGCCCAGGTGCCCTCTTCCAGCCTGATCTCTTGGCGCCAAGAGTTCTCAGGATCAGGCCCAGCCTAGACCCTTCTCTGGGTCCCCAACGCCCTCGGCCCTCCCACTCTGTGAGCCATTTCTCGGTGGGATGCTTCCCTCTCCTGAATCTCCCCACGGCCACTCCCCCAGGCCACCTCCCTCTTGTCTGCAGCGCTGAGAACAATTTCACACGGTGCTCCCTTCCCGTGTGAACTTGACACGAGTCAGTTCTTCATGCGTCTCCATGTGGTCCCCCTTGAAGGACAGATGTGCGTCCCTTCAGAAAGGAAGAGACCCCCGACTGACTTAAGTCATCCCCCCACGCCCTGTGCCTAAGGCTGAGCTCCAGGGGGCCAGCGGTACCTCTGGCTTTACTCCCTCCTGCGTTCCCAGCACTGGGCTGGGCATCACCCCGTGGGCACCCAATAGACCTGCACTGAATAAAGGGGGCAGATGCTGAAGCAACAGAGAATCCAAACGAAGCAGCTCATCCCGGGAAGCTTTTCCTGATTCCTCTCGCAGTTTCCCGCCTTTCTGTCCCAACAGGACGCCGTTAACACTTCTCTAAGGACGCTCATGGCTGCTTGTATGAAAACTACAAGTTTGCTTATCCCTCACATTAAAGTTGCAAAGGAAAGGCCTGACTTTTCCTCATTTCTTATCCCCAGAAACATCACTATGAGCCTTCCGTGTACTGTTGAGCTCAATGTGGCCTGTTGACAAGTGATGTGCAGAGCTCAGGCTTACAGAAGGGGCCAAAACCAGGGGAGGGGGAGAGAGGGCATCTCATGCTTTGAACAGACTCTGTCCTCACTTGATCTTCAAAAAGCTCAGAATGAGCGAGACACAAAAGTTCCTGGTTCTCCTGATACAGACCAGTCCAGGGAACCAAATGCCCATTTCTCTAACCCAGCAGGATGATATGCTCCCTCTTGCACAAGATGACCCCCTGAAACCCTCAAAGTCCATAAGGTGAATTGCTGTGTACGAGCTAGGAGTCTTTTGCCCCAGAAAGATAACTCAGATTGCTGTCTGCTGGGAAATAAATCTGAGTGCGCTGGCTTGCATAAATATTCCCGTGAAGTAATTAGCACTTCATTAACATGCAGCCCATCAATCTGCACAAACCTCTAAGCAACTGAAATGCTGTCCAATTAACAGATTTTGTAAATAATTGATTACCTTAAACTCATTAGCCTTAAAATTGCCATAGGCTGATAAATTACACTTATCAAATAACATTTGATAGATGACCATTAAATGGTTCAGAGTTTCTCTCTCTCCTAGGTAAAGCAGCATGATGAGATCTGAAGTTCAAGGATCCTTGATTCTACCCGTTGAAGAGTGTTCTGTGGTCTAACAGTGTCACCCAGTGGCAAAAGGCACAGTTGTGTTCAGAGCAGCTGTTGTTTTTTAAAAGAAGTATTTGTCACATGTGTTTCTTTACTAAAAGGAAAAGAAGAAAACTATTTTTGGGGAATTGCTCTAAGAAAACTAGTGTAAATTCTAGAAAACACGGGACTGGCATAAGACAGCTCCCCTACGTCCAAGGTTACTTTGAAGCCTTTGGGGACCGTACAGACGTGTGCAGACATGACGAGATACACAAGGGAAGTTCCTGTGACTCAGGGACGGTGCAGGTTTGACATGAAATCAATTCAGTGTCCCAGGGTTGAGCAATAGGGTCACCCCCTGCTGTCTGCTTTCTCGTCCACCATTCGGCCACTTCAATTCTCAAAAGCTTGGCTCTCCCAGAACAAGGAGAAAAAACCGAGCCAATTCTGTTCCAAGGTTGACTATCTGATTTTAGAAGCTTATGAGGTGACGCTTAATTGAAAACAATAAATTATTTAACTTCCTTATCGGTAAAAAGAGAAGGCTGGACCAGATAACCCTTGAGATCCCTTCCTGGTTCTAACATTCTGATAATACAGAAGAGCTCGGCTGATCTGTCACTCCCCACAGCACGGGGGCTTCTGACCCAAGGCTGTGGAACTCTGGCCCTACCATCAGGGCCAGACAAACCACGGAGGCGCCCCCAGTATGTTCCACGCACACCCCACCTTGGTCTCCACTCCTCCTCATTCCTGTTCCCAGTGCATCACGTCTACGCTGAGCAGGCTTTCTGCTCGCGATGCTGCATTTCCCCAGATGCAGCCACCCTCCCTCGAGTCCCTCTGGAAGAGTCTCAGACACTTGGTCCAGGGCTAGAGCTGTCCACATAGGATGGGGCGCAGACTAGACTTTATTAAACCAAAACTCCCAATTCAGGGGGCTCCCAATACTCTAGTCAAAAATCACACATACACCATATACGATCAATAAAAACAAAGCATTGTTTATTCCTCTTCGCATAAAATCACCTACAGCAAGTAGATATTACACTATAATTAAATTAATTCAAGTCTGACTCCTGAAACTACCCTGAAATCAAGCCACAATTCAGCCCTCTTAGGATTGGTTCAAGATGGCGGAGTAGGAGGACGTGCTCTCACTCCCTCTTGTGACAGCACCGGAATCACAACTAACTGCTGGACAATCATCAACAGGAAGACACTGGAACTCACCAGAAAAGATACCCCACATCCAAAGACAAAGGAGAAGCCACAATGAGACGGTAGGAGGAGCACAATCACAATAAAATCAAATCCCGTAACTGCTGGGTGGGTGACTTACAAACTGGAGAACACTTATACCACAGAAGTCCACCCACTGGAGTGAAGGTTCTGAGCCCCACGTCAGGCTTGCCAACCTGGGGGTCCAGCAACAGGAGGAGGAATTCCCAGAGAATCAGACTTTGAAGGCTAGCGGGATTTGATTGCAGGACTTCGACAGGACTGGGGGAAACAGAGACTCCACTCTTGGAGGGCGCACACAAAGTAGTGTGCGCATCAGGACCCAGGGGAAGGAGCAGTGACCCCAGGGGATACTGAACCAGACCTACCTGCTAGTGTTGGAGGGTCTCCTGCAGAGGTGGGGGGTGGCTCTGTCTCACCGTGAGGACAAGGACACTGGCAGCAGAAGTTCTAGGAAGAACTCCTTGGTGTGAGCCTTCACAGAGTCTGTCACTGGCCCCACCAAAGAGCCCAGGTAGGCTCCAGCATTGGGTGGCCTCAGGCCAAACAACTAACAGGGAGGGAACCCAGCCCCACCCATCAACAGTCAAGTGGATTAAAGTTTTACTGAGCTCTGCCCACCAGAGCAACAGCCAGCTCTACCCACCACCAGTCCCTCCCATCAAGCCTCTTAGATAGCCTCATCCACCAGAGGGCAGATAGCAGAAGCAAGAAGAACTACAATCCTGCAGCCTGTGGAACAAAAACCACATTCACAGAAAGATAGACAGAATGAAAAGGCAGAGGACTATGTAACACATGAAGGAACAAGATAAAACCCCACAAAAACAATTAAAGGAAGTGGAGATAGGCAACATTCCAGAAAAAGAATTCAGAATAATGATAGTGAAGATGATCCAGGACCTTGGAAAAAGAATGGAGGCAGGCGCTTCCCTGGTGGCGCAGTGGTTGAGGGTCTGCCTGCTAATGCAGGAGACATGGGTTCGAGCCCTGGTCTGGGAGGATCCCACATGCCGCAGAGCAACTAGGCCCGTGAGCCACAATTACTGAGCCTGCGCGTCTGGAGCCTGTGCTCCGCAACGGGAGAGGCCATGATAGTGAGAGGCCCGCGCACCACGATGAGGAGTGGCCCCCGCTTGCCGCAACTAGAGAAAGCCCTCGCGCAGAAACGAAGACCCAACACAGCCAAAAATAAATATAAAAATAAATAAATAAGTAAATAAAAAAGATTACTATAAAAAAAAAAAGAATGGAGGCAAAGATCGAGAAGATGCAAGAAATGTTTAACAAAGACCTAGAAGAATTAAAGAACAAACAAACAGAGATGAACAATACAATAACTGAAATGAAAAATACACTAGAAGCAATCAATAATGGAATAACTGAGGCAGAAGAACGGATAAGTGACCTGGAAGACAGAACAGTGGAATTCACTGCAGCAGAACAGAATAAAGAAAAAAGAATGAAAAGAAATGAGAGACCTCTGGGATAACATTACATGCACCAACATTCACATTATAGGGGTCCCAGAAGGAGAAGAGAGAGAGAAAGGATCTGACAAAATATCTGAAGAGATTATAGTCAAAAACTTCCCTGACATGGGAAAGGAAATAGCCACCCAAATACAGGAGGAAGTGCAGAGAGTCCTAGGCAGGATAAACCCAAGGAGAAACATGCTGAGACACACAGTAATCAAACTGACAAAAATTAAAGACAAAGAAAAATTATTAAAAGCAAAAAGGAAAAAACAACAGATAACATACAAGGGAACTCCCATAAGGTAAACAGCTGATTTCTCAGCAGAAATTCTACAACCCAGAAGGGAGTGGCACGATATATTTAAAGTGATGAAAAGGAAGAACCTACAACCAAGATTACTCTACCCAGCAAGGATCTCATTCAGATTTGACGGAGAAATCAAAAGCTTTACAAATAAGCAAAAGCTAAGAGAATTCAGCACCACCAAACCAGCTCACAACAAATACTAAAGGAACTTCTCTAAGTGGGAAACACAAGAGAAGAAAAGGACCTACAAAAACAAACCCAAAACAATTAAGAAAATGGTAATAGGAACACACATATCAATAATTACCTTAAACATGAATGGATTAAATGCTCCAACCAAAAGACAAAGGCTCACTGAATGGATACAAAAACAAGACCCATATATATGCTGTCTACAAGAGACCCACTTCAGACCTAGGGACACATTCAGACTGAAAGTGAGGGGATGGAAAAAGATATTCCATGCAAATGGAAATCAAAAGAAAGCTGGAGTAGCAATACTCATATCAGATAAAATAGACTTTAAAATAAAGAATGTTACAAGAGACAAGGAAGGACACTACATAATGATCAAGGGATCAATCCAAGAAGAATATATAACAATTATAAATATATATGCACCCAACATAGGAGCACCTCAATACATAAGGCAAATGCTAACAGCTATAAAAGAGAAAATCGACAGTAACACAATAATAGTGGGGGACTTTAACAACTCACTTACACCAATGGACAGATCATCCAAAATGAAAATAAATAAGGAAACAGAAGCTTTAAATGACACAATAGACCAGATAGATTTAATTGATATTTATAGGACATTCCATCCAAAAACAGCAGATTACACTTTCTTCTCAAGTGCACATGGAACATTCTCCAGGATAGATCATATCTTGGGTCACAAATCAAGCCTCAGTAAATTTAAGAAAATTGAAATCATATTAAGCATCTTTTCCAACCACAACGCTATGAGATTAGAAATCAATTACAGAGGAAAAAAACGTAAAAAACACAAACACATGAGAGCTAAACAATATGTTACTAAATATCAAAGAGATCACTGAAGAAATCAAAGAGGAAATTAAAAAATACCTGGAGAAAAATGACAACAAAAACATGATGATCCAAAACCTATGGGATGCAGCAAAAGCAGTTCTAAGAGGGAAGTTTACAGCAATAAAATCCTACCTCAAGAAACAAAAAAAATCTCAAATAAACAATCTAACCTTACACCTAAAGGACCTAGAGAAAGAAGAACAAACAAAACCCAAAGTTAGTAGAAGGAAAGAAATCATAAAGATCAGAGCAGAAATAAATGAAACAGAAACAAAGAAAACAATAGCGAAGATCAATAAAACTAAAAGCTGGTTCTTTGAGAAGATAAACAAAATTGATAAACCATTAGCCAGCCTCATCACAAGAAAAAGGGAGAAGACTCAAATCAGTAAAATTAGAAATGAAAAAGGAGAAGTTACAACAGACACCGCAGAAATACAAAGCATCTTAAGAGACTACTACAAGCAACTCCTATGCCAATAAAATGGACAACCTGGAAGAAATGGACAAATACTTAGAAAGGTATAACCTTCCAAGACTGAAGCAGGAAGAAATAGAAAATATGAACAGACCAATCACAAGTAATGAAATGGAAACTGTGATTAAAAATCTTCCAACAAACAAAAGTCCAGGACCAGATGGCTTCACAGGCGAATTCTATCAAACATTTAGAGAAGAGCTAACACCCATCCTTCTCAAACTCTTCCAAAAAATTGCAGAGGAAGGAACACTCCCAAACTCATTCTATGAGGCCACCTTCACCCTGTTACCAAAACCAAACAAAGATACTACAAAAAAAGAAAATTACAGAACAACATCACTGATGAATATAGATGCAAAAATCCTCAACAGAACACCAGCACACAGAATCCAACAACACATTAAAAGGATCATACACCATGATCAAGTGGGATTTATCCCAGGGATGCAAAGATTCTTCAATATACGCAAATCAATCAATGTGATACACCATATTAACAAACTGAAGAATAAAAACCATATGATCATCTCAAAAGATGCAGAAAAAGCTTTTGACAAAATTCAACAGCCATTTATGATAAAAACTCTCCAGAAAGTGGGCATAGAGGGAACCTACCTCAACATAATAAAGGCCATATACGAAAAACCCACAGCAAACATCATTCTCAATGGTGAAAAGCTGAAAGCATTTCCTCTAAGATCAGGAACAAGACAAGGATGTCCACTCTCGCCAGTCTTATTCAACATAGTTTTGGAAGTCCTAGCCATGGCAATCAGAGAAGAAAAAAAAATAAAAGAAATCCAAATTGGAAAAGAAGAAGTAAAACTGTCACTGTTTGCAGATGACATGATACTATACATAGAGAATCCTAAAGATGCCACCAGAAAACTACTAGAGCTAATCAATGAATTTGGTAAAGTTGCAGGATACAAAATTAATGCACAGAAGTCTCTTGCATTCCTATACACTAACGACAAAAGATCAGAAAGAGAAATTAAGGCAACAATCCCGTTCACCATTGCAACAAAAAGAATAAAATACCTAGGAGTAAACCTCCCTAAGGAGGTAAAAGACCTGTATGCAGAAAACTATAAGACACTGATGAAAGAAATCAGAGATGACACAAACAGATGGAGAGATGTACCATGTTCTTGGATTGGAAGAATCAATGTTGTGAAAATGACTATACTACCCAAAGCAATCTACAGATTCAATGCAATCCCTATCAAATTAACAACAGCATTTTCTACGGAACCAGAACAAAAATCTTAAAATTTGTATGGAAACACAAAAGCCTGAATAGCCAAAGCAATCTTGAGGGAAAAAAACGGAGCTGGAGGACTCAGACTCCCTGACTTTCAGAGTATACTTCAAAGCTACAGTAATCAAGACAATATGGTACTGGCACAAAAAGAGAAATATAGATCAATGGTAGAGGATAGAAAGCCCAGAGGTAAACCCACACACCTATGGTCAACTAATCTATGACAAAGGAGGCAAGGATATACAATGGGGAATATACAATGGGGAAAAGACAGTCTCTTCAATAAGTGGTGCTGGGAAAATTGGACAGCTACATTTAAAAGAATGAAATTAGAACACTCCCTAACACCATACACAAAAATAATCTCAAAATGGATTAAAGACCTCAGTGTAAGACCGGACACTATAAAACTCTTAGAGGAAAACATAGGAAGAACACTCTTTGACATAAATCACAACAAGATCTTTTTGACCCACCTCCTAGAATAATGGAAATAAAAACAAAAATAAACAAATGGGACCCAGTGAAACTTAAAAGCTTTTGCACACCAGAGGAAACTATAAACAAGATGAAAAGACAACCCTCAGAATGGGAGAAAATATTTGTGAACGAATCAACGGACAAAGGATTAATCTCCAAAATATATAAATAGCTCATGTAGCTCAATATTAAAAAAACAAACAACTCAATCAAAAAATGGGCAAAAGACCTAAATAGACATTTCTCCAAAGAAGACATACAGATGGACAAGAGGCACATGAAAAGCTGCTCAACATCACTAATTATTAGAGAAATGCAAATCAAAACTACAATGAGGTATCACCTCACACCAGTCAGAATGGCCGTCATCAGAATATCTACAAACAACAAACACTGGAGAGGGTGTGGAGAAAAGTGAACCCTCTTACACTGTTGGTGGGAATGTAAACTGATACAGCCACTATGGAGAACAGTATGGAGGTTCCTTAAAAAACTAAAAATAGAATTACCATATGACCCAGCAATCCCACTACTGGGCATATACCCAGAGAAAACCATAATTCAAAAAGAGTCATGTACCACAATGTTCATTGCAGCTCTATTTACAATAGCCAGGTCATGGAATCAACTTAAATGCCCATCAACAGACAAATGGATAAAGAAGATGTGGTACGTATATACAATGGAATATTACTCAGCCATAAAAAGGAATGAAACTGGGTCATTTGTAGAGACGTGGATGGACCTAGAGACTGTCATACAGAGTGAAGTAAGTCAGAAAGAGAAAAACAAATCTCGTATATTAATGCATATATGTGGAATCTAGAAAAATGGTACAGATGAACCGGTTTGCAAGGCAGAAATAGAGACACAGGCGTGGAGAACAAACATATGGGCACCAAGGGGGGAACGTGGTGGTGGTGGTGTGATGAATTGGGAGATTGGGATTGACATATATACACTAATATGTATAAAATAGATAACTAATAAGAACGTGTCATATAAAAAATAAATTAAATTAAAAAAAATTCAGCCCTCTTGCTTCTCCTCTAGTTTCTCTTGACATATCTTTGTCTACTCTATAAATCCACCTTCTTCCTGCCAACTCCCACCAAAGTCCAAATACATAGGAGCTTCAGAGAATCAATGACAGTTCTTTCTCATTGCCTTACATTCAGAAAATCACCGTCTACTCTCATAGACTACTTGTAAGAAGATATATTTTTGCTACTTCCTGTCCGAAGAATGTGTGGGCAGTGTGTGACAAAAGGCTTGAACACGTACATACCCGTGAATCTGGTAGTTCCCCTTGCAGGAATTACTCCAAGGAGGTAATCAGACAAGGACACAAAACATATAAGAATATGTGTAAGAATATTTTATGTATGATTTATGATAGTGAAAAAGGAAAGAAACCACTTAAATGTCTAATAATGCGATACAATGCAGCTTTAATAAAATCATATTGTTAGAATAAATAATGAAAGGGGAAATACTCACGATGTGTCAAATGAGAGAAAAATTTCAGGTTCCAAAACAGTATGTCCTTTATTTTCTAGTCTGTGCGTTTGCATGAACAAAAGCTATTCGGAGTGTCATCCAACGACCAGCAGTATCCGCATCGCCAGGGAGCTTGTTCAGTGCAAATGCCCTAGCTGAAAGGCATTGGATCAGAATCGCTGGGGGGAGGGCACAGAGATCTGTTTTTTTGTTTACTGTGTGCCCCACCACCTCTGAGGTAGATACTAAAATTTGCCCCATTGTGCAGATGGGGAAATTGAGGCCCAGAGAGACTAGGTAACTTACCCAAGGCTGCAAAGCCAGTAAGTGGCAGCTCGCACAGCTAGCTCCAGAGTCCACACTCCGCACCACTCTGCTCTAGGGCCTCTCTAGGATAAATCTTATATTTGGAAGTGTGCTCTGTGCTTCTTCCCCTAAATCAACAGCATGATGCATCCCACCCGTCCTTGTGTCTTCTTCCTAGTGTTTCAGCACTTCTGTTACAAAGTTATTGATGGGGGAAAGAGGCGTTGCCACTATCACTGGCACCACCATTGACAAACCTCGTGGCGAAGACCTGCTTGAAGTCTTTAAAAAGACGGTTTGATTTAAGTGCACATTAAATACCAGCCCACATTAGCAGAAACCTTAACGCCCTTGAGTGACAGCATGGAGCGTGATACGGGTTTAACACGGAAGGCCTTCCTATCACCAGCTAGAGTGGGGCTGTCACTGGCGATTCCATAAACACCCTTGACAAACCACCCGGCCTATCATCTTTGAAATTATGCAACTTTTGATCAATTTCTTTTACTTTTTTGGTTTCTGCGTTCAAAATTTGCAGGTAACGTAATACTTCAATTTTTATATGATGCTATGTTATATTCACAAAATTCAAATTTGCAAACCAACGCCACCAGCCTTTATTCCCAAACTGCAAATTTCTGAATAAAGGAGCCTACCTTGGCACATTTACTGTATGTGATTTTCCAAGGCGGAAACACCTCAGTCATTCATTTCAGGAAACTACAAAGGGGATGGGTGATCTGGGAAGATGGTGGGTTCAGGCCTGGTCCCTTCTGAGAGGAAGGAAACCACAGAGACCAGAAAAAAAAACTTCCTGCTGGAATAGCTTTCAAAGCCCTCAAATATTCCTGTCTTCAGGAGTGGAATAATAATTCCATAAAACGCATGACCTGGTCCTGCTGGGCACCCACACAAATATTTTCAAAAGCGGAGACTATCTTCAAAAGGACTCAATTTAGAAAGAGCAGAGACCATCTGTTCAGCTTCCCCAGCACCACACATGAGGAAACTGAGGCCCGGAGAGACGGAAGCTTGGCTACGTTCACAGAGAAGGTGGCCACGCCTGGACTGAATCCTGGGTCTGCCTCTGGCCCTCACTTGGCGGGACCCCACCACCTCTCCCACTTCTGACTCCTATACTGAATTTTCTAAATTGATTTTCTACATTTCCTACTCATTTTAGGGGGGGGGGGTGTTTTTGATACTAACATCACCATTAACATTACCTCTTGATCAATAACTGGATGGCATCTTTGAAGATGATACTATGTTTCAGTTATAAGTATCCACACTTCCATCTGCTTCTATATCCTGCCAAATTCCAGAAAACTACAAAGGCACTGTGATGATTTAAAAAAAAAAAAATGCCTCTTAGGGTAGGAGAAAACAACTCATTTGCCTTTTTTTTTTTTAACCTGATATTGACACTGCGTAACCATAATGTTAAAAACCAGTGACTGCTCAGACACAGTGACTTCAGACACCCTCTTTAGACTCTCCGTCTTATCCTTCTCCTATTAAAACCTACCCCTCCTCAAGCATCAATAAACTACTGGATCAAATCAAATAAACTACTGGAAAAGTCAAAATCAGCCCTACTGACAACAGGAGAAGTAAAGACAGGCCTTACTGACAACCGACCCCAATATGCCATCAGGACATAAAGAAAGCTCAGCATAGGACCCAGACGCTGACCTCCACAAAAATGAATGGCCATCCTCCTTTCTCACTACCCTGTGACTGCTAATTCTTTACTAAGTGACAACTCTAACCCCACTTTAATGTCCGGCCTCCTATATAAAAATTGTTAAGATACCCAATCACTGAAATGTGCCTGCTTCCCGACCACATCCAGCCCGGGTCTGGCCCCGTTTCTCTAACCCCACCTTCAAAGCAACCAGCATAAGCAGAGACCCAACTCTGCCTTCCCCAGAGAATCCCAGCACTCTTCCGGGCTACACGCGCCCCGCTGCAGAAGCTAAATGAACCGAACCTCTCTACAGTGACACGTGCATTCCTGGTGGTTGCTGGCTGGTGGGATTCCACACTCATTTGTCTTACTAAATTACTAGTAACATGAGATAGAGTAGAAAGAACCTCAAATAAAAGGTCCACAAACCTAAATCCTGACTTATCCCTTCTCTAGGTCTGCTTCCTTGCTGGTAAAAAGACAGCCAGTTATCCTATATTTTACAACTTTCCATCTCAAATACGCTGTATTTCAGCCATATTGTGGGTCAAATAGGTTTATTTCCATTGAAGAAGGTGCTCTGACTTCCACTCACTCAACGTAACTTTTTCACTTTTGAAATACAGCACAGTTAGAGTTTGTCTGGAAAACTTCTTTTTTTGCTCTTAAAGAGATCTTCATGTGAGAAACAATGCTTACAATTATGTGTTTTTCTGAATGGTTAATTAACATGTTTCATAATTATACAAATATAAGTTGACTCTTATTTGATTTCTGCTTCCACAGTGAAAAATTAGCGTGAGGATTGGGGCACGTCTCCGTCTGGGTCTTGGGAGGACCATCTGGCACTAACTAAACCTCAGAGAGCAGCTATGGGCACAGCCCAGGTACTTTTAATTAAAGTCTGTTTTCCCACCTACCCCTCTTCTGGTTACCCCGTGGGCTTTCTGTGAACAACAAAGAGCCAGTCTTGTTATGAGAACACCAAAACCAAGAAAGGATTATTAAGCCCACCGTTGTCAGCAAGGCCAGAGCCATGAGTGTCCCTCCTTTGTATGAGCCTCGGGTCAGGCCCTAAAGATCTAGGGAGGAGTGAGACATGGTCCCTGCCATCCAGGGCTCACAGCTAGCGGAGAAGACAGGCCCACAATCACTAGTGTGATACACACACGTTGAGGGTGGGAAGCCCGGGGCGGTCTCTGGGAGAAGTTCTTCCTAAGACTGTACCTCCTTCCAGCTCCAAAAGGAGCAAGGTTCTCCCCTTGTGACTCCATCAGTGAGGATGCTCTGGGCCACACGTAACAACACCTGCCTCTAAGGAGCTGCAACCACAGGGGCTCGTTTTCACCTCTCCTAAGAATGTGGTGTCAGGCTGTGCAAGCCTGCTTCCGAGCTCAGTGGTGTCACAGGGGCTCTGGGGTCTTCTCATCGCTCTGCTCAGCAGCCCCGGCACCTCCAGGAGGAAGGGCAGACTGGGAAAGCCCCCCCACCCTGGGTCTCTTTATCCTGGAGGGAAGCCACTCCCAGAAGCCCCCGGGGGCCTTCTGACACCTCACTGGCTAGAGCTGCCTCCTGTGATCACCATAGCAACAAAGGATGCTGGGAAAATGGGGACGTGGCATTCCAGCAGTGAAGAGGGGACAGCAGTGGCTGTTAGGTAGACAACCGACCCTGCCACACACAGACGGTTATGGGCGGAATGTGTCCCCCGATATTCATATGTTGAAGCCCCACCCCCCAGTGTGACAGTAAGTGGAGGTGGGGCCTTTGTGAGGTGATTAGGAGTAGAGGAGGGCATGAGGGCGGGGCCCCCATGATAGGACTAGTGTCCTTATAGGAGGATGAGACACCACAGCTGGCATCTCCCCCTGCCCCTGCCATGTAAGGACATGGTAAGAAGGCTGCTGTCTGTAAGCCAAGAAGAGAGCCCTCACCAGGAATCGCATAAGCCAGCACCCTGATCTTGGACGTCCAGCCTCCAGAACTGTGAGAAATAAATATCTGTTGCTTAACCCACTCAGCCTATGGTATTTTGTTATGGCAGCCCGAGCTGACTAGGACACAAATCCAATTCAACTGTCTTCAAAGGCACTCCAGCCTCCTGACAAGGGGTTCATCAGGCCCCTCCGGGTAAGGTCAGCAGCAACTCTGCACCTCAGCTCCAAAGCTGAAAGGGAAACTAGAGCAACGATCATTTCTTAGAAGTGTTTAGTCCTCACAGCATCTGTAATAAAGCTGCAGTAAGCAACAAAGACGGGGGACCTTTTATTGGGAGCCCTTTCAGCCTTTAGCTTTGCCTTCTACACAAAACCTCCCTTTCTAAACTACCGGGATTTGGGCAAAAGTTCAAACGCAAACACATTTGTAGCGGGTGCTGGCTCCGGAACAAGGGAGTAAACGACGCTGACTCTTAACTTTCTCTGCTTGAACTCCACGCATTAATTCAACTCCCTCAGGAGGCTTGTCATTCTAGGACGCCAGGCCTTACCATTTTCCCACAGGCTGTCCTTCAGCCACAGGAAAACACAAACAAGGCACCCCCAGCCCCGTGGGGCTGTCTACGCACCCTAAACAGTTATTTCAGTCACCCCCATCTCACAGGCCCACCCAGCCCGGAAACTGGATACAATCTCCCTTGGGCCTCCACTGGAGCCCTTTCTCTACATGCAGTAATAGGCAGCGGAAAACTTCCAAAATAAGAATGGGGAAAAATTGACAGCAACCTACTTGGCAAACAAGGAACACAGAAAAACAAAAGCCTAAAAACAAGGAGCCTGCATTTAAACCAGCAGATACCAGGTGCCATGATGTCTGAGAAGCCTAACAGCCTTTCCTCTTGCTGTAATGGAAGGGGGCTCACTGTTAATGAGAAAATAGTCAAGATTTCAAAAATTTATCTATTCCTAGAACAAACAGAGGCCTTAGATAATCACTTACTTGAGTAATGAGCAACAGATACACCAATCACGTTCCAGATCCTATAGAAGTTGAGTGATATCATTCATCTTCATTCCAACAAGATGTTTTAAGGGTGTTTATGTTCAAACATAAATTGTTTTAAGTACAACTTATGATGACTGCAAGACTCTCCTATTTACTTAGTAGCTTCCATCCTCAAGGAACTTCTCTCTTAAAATAAAGCCTTAACCATCACCCCTTCCTCCCCGCATCCAAGTACGCAGAACTCGAACCACTTACCACTGCGCCTACAGCCCCCAGGTCCTCAGCCAACAGGGATTAGGACGTGTGCCCTGAGTACCAACACATCCTCCACCAGGCTACTCACTCTGGCATCGCAATCAAATCTGCTGCTAACCAACAATACTATTTGCTTTACATGTTTTCCCCAAGTCTTACACAACTGCAGCAACAGTACTGATTAAGTAAAAGAACAGGACAGGCTGGTAACCAGTAAACGCTCTGCCCGAGCCCAGTTCCACAGGAAATGGAGAACTCGGCTTTTCTCTCTTTCTGAAGTTACCCAAGTTGGAAATGTTTTCATTTCTTTTGTTGCAACAGGACTCCTTACTCAAGAACTCGGCATCCAGAAACTTCCCATCAGCTTCTGACTACTCTCACAGCTCTTGTCCAAAAGTTCAGAACTTTAACTGTGTCTGTTTTAAACTCCACACATAATAGAAGCTACTGGTTAATTAAACGAAAAGGGCAAGGACAAATGACATATCAACACATCCATAATGAAAATTTGTCCTCTACTTACATCCGGTTATAAAGGAAATCATCAGTCGCTTCCGGAAGAACAGTTATAGTTTAACAAGAAACTACAGATGTATCATGACACCTAACTACTTCCCTTATGCCTTAAAAAAACAAAACAAACAAACAAAAAAAGAATCTGAAAAGCTTAAGATAGGATAGTTTTACCTACTTCAATGAAGTATTCAAAAGTAAAATGCAGCCAAAGGCCATGAAAAATAAAATGCTTCTTTTAAAAAGTTTCCAAGGTAATTCAATGAACAAAAATCTCTACCCTTTAGTTTGTAATCTTACAAATGTCAAACTGAGTAAGAACCCAAGTATTTAAGAGTCCAATTTAAGATTTTTAAATTCAGCCTACAGTACAAAATCTACAAACACAACAGTACATGTGACGTGATAATTAGGAAGGACCCCATCAACTTTATTTTCGTAATTTCATCCATGAAGCTTCGGAGCTGAAGTCATAAACCTTATTTTCTTTCTTTCTTTTTTTTTTTTTTTTAACAGGTTTTGTGTGTGTGTGTGTGTGCGCGCATGCGTGTGTGTTTTGACTGTGTTGGGTCTTCAATGCTGCGTGCGGGCTTTCTCTAGTTGCGGCGAGCAGGGGCTACTCTTCGTTGCGGTGCGCAGGCTTCTCATTGTGGTGGCTTCTCTTGTTGTGGAGCACAGGCTTCAGTAGTTGTGGCGCATGGCCTCAGTAGTTGTGGCTTGCGGGCTCTAGAGCACAGGCTCAGTAGTTGTGGCGCACGGGCTTAGTTGCTCCGTGGCATGTGGGATCTTCCCGGACCAGGGCTCGAACCCGTGTCCCCTGCATTGGCAGGCGGATGCTTAACCACTGTGCCACCAGGGAAGTCCCAACCTTATTTTCCATTTATAAAAGATATATTAGCTCTGGGGAAAAAAAATCTGAGTTACCACTGAGTGTTCCTAAATTTCATTCTGTGAGCCATGTAGGGAAACCAATGTGAAGGACTCAGTGGAACTTCCCTTCTATGTAACATTTAGACTTGCTCTAAAGCTGATAAACTTCCTAAAATACCTCAGGTCCATGGCTTTCAAACTTTTCTGTCTGTAATCCTCTTTATACACAGGGACCCAATAACACACCACACTAAAATCAGCTGAAGTAGAAGTTTCCAGAAGCAATACTAGCCTTATGCTATATACACTCTGATATTTTTCAGTTTCTTTTTTTTTGTAATGCTTCTTGTGACCCACTAAATTGATTTCGTGACCCACTAATGGATGCAGCTTGGAAAATCCTGTCCTAATTCATTTACTTAAACTTGCCACCATCACCTGGCAGCACTCCGGGTACCACGGAAAGCACCTGAAAACTTCCAACAGAAACATAAACTGGATGAGCAGCCAACTGTCACCATCCCTTCCAAATGGGAAGCACTTAAAACCATGACCTTTTAGAAGTTTATTTGAGCTTCTATTACTGCTACTAAAAAGTCATCTCCTCTGTCTAATCTTTAAAATATCCTTATTCCAATCATTAAAGAATAACCTCAAATCCTCCTAGCTATATGTGAATGAGTAAAGAAATACAAAGTAAAGATTACTTAGAGAATTATATTTGTTCATAGTTCAGTACTAAGCCTTTTTCCCTGTGATGATGAACATGGGGAAGAGAGATCACCGAGGCAGTACTTTCTCCCCTTCTTAAAGTGTTTTTTTAAAAGCAGTTTCAATAGTTTCTCTATCCATAGATAAAATGATAGCCATAGTACATCAATATTTAAAGCTAACTGTAATGGCATTTGCTTCTTTGTTAAAAACTACAGTGTAACTCAGATTCTTAATACCAAAACAATAACTCTAGGTGCATATTTTTTAAGAAGCAGGACAAAATTCCACACACTTAATTGGAGTTAACAATGGGTAAGAGGAAGTTCTCCAGTCCCAGGTACCTGCAACCCAACCGCCAAAGGCCATTTACACACGCATGTGGGAAACAGGCGGAAAATGGTAAGGGAGACAACTAAGAATTGATGTATTTTTCTTCCTGGTGAAAAGAGACATGGCAACAGTAATGGTGGTTATGAAACAGTAGAAAGAGCTAAGCTTTCAAGTCTGAGAAAGTCAGAGCCCGCTCTGCCACGTACTAGCTGGATGACCTTGGTTCAACAAGAAAAATACTTAAAATAATTATTCAATAAATATTAGCTGTGGGCTGGGCACAGTCCTAAATGTCCACATCCATCACCTCATTGAATTTTCACAACACTGGAGGTAGATTCTGAGGGCCAGAGGGGCTAAGGCACTTATCCAAAGTCATACAATTAGTCATGGGAAGGCCAGAGTTCAAACATAAGCTAACTCATTTCAAAACCTTTGTTGGGGGTTTGCCTTCTGAGCCCCGCGTTCCTTATCTTTCCCTCTCAGGGTTGCTGTTTGGATTAATGACTGACTGTTAATAAGGACTCATCACACACACACCCCCCACCCCAGCCAGTATCTCAGCTGCCATCAGCACAGGTCACCAAATTTCTCAGGTAAGCGGGCTTCACCTGTTCAAAGTCAGAAACTTCTTATCTTTCGTTCAGAGTCAGAAACCGTATCTTTTTTCCTTCTACCCTCTCACTGCTCCACCCTTCAAACACACCTCCCACACCAATACCTATTACTAACCTTAGGAAATATGTCCAATTTCATCAGCACTGCAGGTAGAGTATATAACACCTCCCATGAGTCTATTTACTAAGGGAAGGGAGGTGGGTGTCCCAGGTTTGTAAGGCAGGGCAAAGTTGTCAGACTTCATTCAAAGCCAAGACAATGACAGGCAGAGAGCCACAAAGGCTGGGACTCAGATGGGGCAGCAGGAGTGCCCTAGAACAATCACTAGGATTAAACTGTATTTACCCTACGAGGCCTTGACCAGGGACAGAATAAAGGCAGGGGAGCGACTGAGCCAGTTGTGGCTTGGGGATCTGGCAGGAATCGGGGCAGGGCCTCAAATATGCCAGGAATTCTGCTGAGGGCAATAAACAATCTCACAGTGGAGGGCAGGATTGCATTAAATCAGTTTTCGAAAGAGGAAGTACCAGGACCAAGTAGTTAATAAGTGTCCACAGAATGTTTCAAAATAGGGCTACATTTCTCCCTTGCTTTTCTGTCCACATCAGTTGGCAAATGCTACCTCCCTCCACTTCCTTATCCCAAAAAGTGGGTAAACAGAAGCACCGACAGGCTGTTCCATGGAAAGAACCAAAGCACATCAACCAATTTAACCCAGTTGATGAAAGACACGTCGATAATACACCATCACCTAATCACTGAATCGGGCCTTTTTTGTAAAACGGCAAATTAGAGGTGAGCTGTGTGAGTACGTGCCCTCAAGGTGTAACAAGTCAGCTATATACTTAGACTTAAATTGTTAGTTGTCATAGCAACAGTGGACAATAATGCCTGCTCAGATTGGTATTTAGCAGTTCAGCTCTTTGTTTTACACTATACGCCTATCACTAATTACATAAACTACTTTCCAAGTATTAAGAAATAACTAGTTTGGCAAACCAAAGGGGAATACAACCCATGAGCCTGACTTGGATAAAGGCACCCGTAAGTCTAAAGGACATACATTGAATTTATGAATGTTCAGAAAACAGGACATTGTTGCTATACAGCTATTTAATAATCTGAAGAGATACAGCGTCTTTTTACCCTTAGGAAAAAAATTAATTATGAAACTAACTACCAGATTAAATAATATCATCTAACAAAAGTAGATTCACTAATACATCCATTATTTTAATAAAATACTGATGACATTATGAATTTAGAATCATTAAATGTCACTCCCACTGACATTCTAATTTTTTTTTAATTTTTATTGGAGTATAGCTGATTTAGAATGTTGTGTTAGCTTCTGCTGTATAGTATAATGGTTCAGTATACATATACATATACCCACTCTTTTTTAGATTCTTTTCCCATGTAGGTCACTACCGAGTAGAGTCGAGTTCCCTGTGCTATACAGGATTCATATTAGTTATCTATTTTATATATAGTAGTGTGTATACCCACCGACATTCTAATTTAAAGCCTGATCATAAAACAAAGATACAAAGTACCCTAGACTAACATTTTTATTTGTCTTTCTAGTTTTATTTTGCCTCATCCTCATTTTTTAAAATAAGTTCTGCTCCTACCTCACTAGCAAGAAACAAATTTTGCTTTCTCTTAAAATGGTCCACTGCAGATTTAAAAAGATTCAACTCACTGGCTTGGAATAATTGGACATCATCTATTTCCTCATTACATCTCTTACTAACCATTTTCTTTACAATTAATGTAAACAACGTGTTTCGTCAAAAGGCACAGGTCCCAGCACCAAAAAGGCCAGGTCCCGGTCCCAGCTCAGCCGCCGACAGGCTCTGCGCTCTCAGCAAATGATCCTGCCCCTTGGGGTCAGTTTCCTCACCTGTGAGCCCCAGACCAGAGGACCAGAGGTTCTCACTAATCAGGGCAGTCTGATCTAAACTTGCAGACTTTCTTGCACACACACACGCACGCGTGCACACGCACGCACACTGCACCAGGCAACACAGTCAGGCTCCAACAGAGACAGGCCTTTCGAAGCCGCACACACTACCCCATCCCTCTCAGAAAGGGAAACGTGAGAAATCTGCTTTTTGCCCATCTGCAACTATAATACAAAATAATAGGGTGACTCCTCGGAAGATCCATGACCAGAAGAAATCCCGACGAAAGCTTGTTTCTGAAATGCAGCCCCTCACTGCCTGTGCGTTGGGACTTCCCATACTTGGAGGCAGACCAGTAAGACAGCATAGCGCTCCTCTCTCAGCGCTCCACATAAAAAGGAGCACTGTTGGATTAACGACGATTGCTTTAAAGAGGCCTTGCAAAGGGTCCTTCTCTGTCATCCGAAACAACTGATTTCATCATCCGTAATTTGCTATCAGAAATTGACATTAAAGTAGTCCATGTTACTCTTCCCAAAAGCACAGAGGATCTACAAGTGCCGATCACGGAGTTTCTGGATGGTTCCTGGCGTGGCCTGGATGCTGTGACTGAAAACGGAAATACATCGGTCAGCACTCAGCTTGCCAGCCATCGGCCAGGTCACAGTATTCTCACCGGTCACAGCCCAGACGAATGACAGCTCTGCACTTGACACCACAAAGCTGTGCCAACCTCTGGCTAGATCAGCCACCTCCTGTGTGCTCTTCTTGCCGGGAGCCTGTAGGATGTGATCAGGGCCACCAGCCTGGCCTCACGGTTCAGCTGCAACGTCATTTCAGGTTGAAAACTCAGAAGGTCTCGTTGTCATTACTGCTTCTCAAATATATCCAGACACCAACATTTCCATGGCTAAAAACGCTCTCCTGATGTTTTCTTCATTGTCAAATAGAAAAATGTTAAAGCAGGAAGCTTGCACTAAGAATTGATCTTCTGCCCGTGGGATTGCCTTAAAATGTAGCTTAGGTCAGGTCACTCCCCAGAAGCTTCTCTAAGCCCCTGACCATGGCCGCCACTCCCTACCTGACCTGACCCGGGCCTACTTCTCACACCCCGTCCCCTGCATCTCTCCGTCTCTCCCTGCCACCTTGCTCCCCGCCCTCCGGCCCTGCCGGCCTCCCTTCATTTTTCACCTAGTCTGTGCTCACGCCAGCACCCCCTCCAACCCATCCCATCCCATCCCAAATCTCTCCGTCCTACTGGCTCACCCTTGAATCTCCACTCAAACATCACCTGCTCAGATCACCCCACCTAACTTGGGTCCTTCCACCATCAGTCTCTGTCCTAAGCTCGCATCCCACCCCTCACAGTCTGGGGAACTGCTTGTTTTACTGCTGGGCACATGTTTTTTGATCATCTTCCCTCTAGATATGAAGCTACCTGAGCATCAGGGCCATTGCTCTCTGTGTACCACTGTATCTCCAGGGCTTACAATTACTAAATGTTTGATTATCACTTGTTAAAGCAATTCAGTGTCTCAGTAAATTTTGCAGGGTTAGAAAAGATGCAGCCCATGAACATTTTTCTTTGTCCTAAATTGGTCATGGACCAATAAAAAAAAAGTATTCACTTGTCTTGGGCAAAATTAATTTCTACTCTTTCTATTTCTCCCCACTGAATATCCACCCTGTGGGTCTGTGCACTCCTGCAATCTCCTGATTTAAATGGGAGTTGTAAAACATTGGAATTTGTAATAGAAACTGTTATCAATGACAGTTTGGTTCCCAGGTAATCCTTAGAAATACTAGCCCTCCTTCCTGTTAACATTGATTCAGTGCTTACTATGTTCCAGGCACCGTTTTTGGTTTTTTTGGTTTTGGTTTTTGGCCGTGCTGCCCGGCATGCGGGATCCTAGTTCCCCGACCAGGGATCGAACCCGTGCCCCCAGCAGTGGAAGTGCGGAGTCCCAGCCACTCGACCGCCAGGGAAGTCCCAGGCGCCATCTTGAACACTGCGTTTTTCACGTCATTTGCCTTCCGAGACAGTCCTATGATGGAGGGATTACTGTCCTTATTGAAAGAGGGGAAGCTGAAGCCCAGGGATGTTATTAACAACTGGTGCAAGGTCGTGCAGCTGGAAGAGCCTCGTCAGCCCAGTGGGTCTGCCGCCAGCGTCTGAGCTCTTTACTGCTGTGTGATGGTGTTTTTATCCCCTGCGAGAGAAGTCCACTACTAGCAGAAAACAGAAATGAGGCAGAGCCACCTCTTCCTGTCTTGGAGCCAGGCAAATCATTTTTTTTTTTTTAATTTTTAGAAAAAAAGACTAAATTCCTCTTCGGACCCACGCTCCCTCAGTCCAGGTAATTCCCTCCGGGTTTCCCCAGTGCATCACGCTTCCCTCACCTCCCCCATCAATGCATCTTTATGCTTTGTAATTCACCACAGGGTCCCTAACCGCTCTCCTCCCCTGCCTGCTTAGCAGAAGCACACGCACGCGCACTCACAAACAACTTTCCAAATTCCTATTTACTTCACCCTGCGGTGTAAAAGGTAAATAACTACTTGACCTTCCTAGCGGTGCCAAAATGCATAACATATAAAAGGTTACTGGGCTTCCCTGGTGGCACAGTGGTTGAGAGTCTGCCTGCCGATGCAGGGGACACGGGTTCGAGCCCTGGTCTGGGAGGATCCCACATGCCGCGGAGCAACTAGGCCCGTGAGCCACAATTGCTGAGCCTGCGCGTCCGGAGCCTGTGCTCCGCAACAAGAGAGGCCGCGATAGTGAACGGCCCGCGCACCGCGATGAAGAGTGGTCCCCGCTTGCCGCCACTAGAGAAAGCCCTCGCACAGAAACGAAGACCCAACACAGCCAAAAATAAAAGTAAATAAATTAATTAAAAGGTTACTGATTCACAAGGTACCGTCTGAATTATTACACAGCCAGAAAATGACTAAACTTGGATGGACGTTTCAAGAATTGTCCAGGAAGATAACTAAACAGAGAGGTCAACGGGCAGTGCTCACCTGGTCCCGGTTTTCCCAACCGCTTTCCTTCCTGCGATTCTGCACTCAGACCAAGCTGCTGGTAACTGTGCTGCTGGCGATCGCAGAGAGGACTGGAAATCCGGGGGCTGGATGGGGAGTTGAGCAGGGAGATTCTAAATCTAGCGGCTGGAGCTGGAAACCACCTACACTTTGCTGCTAGATTTTAAGAAACACTTCAACACCTTTATAATATGTTCTCCCAGGTATAAAAATGTGCCCAAAGAGCTTGAATTCTTATTGGCTGCCAAGAGCTAAACGTGAAAAAAAAAAAGTCCAAAACAGCAGATGAAGATGTAGGGGGAAGAAAAACAACTAGTGAGTTAGGTGGGTCCATCTCAGCAAAATAACACCCTCCCCCCGCCCCCAGCAAAAAGGATAAGCTGCTTTTGTTTATTTACATGTGGACAAACTGGCTTAAGTTAACTTCCATTTTCCTTCAAACACTACAGCTGTGGTTTCCAATCCTCCCCGGTACATCAGAATCATCTGTGAAACTTCAAAAAAAAAAAAAAAAGTGTGTCCAGCTCCAGTAGAGAAGCACTAAAGGAGCGCCCATCATGGTCAGCCACACCTCCCATGGGGTCTGGGCCATAACACAACCAGGGAAAGAGGGAAGGCTGGTCAGGACAGCAAGAGCCACTGCTCCATCTCCAAGAGTCTCCTCTCCCTCCGTCTCCAAGACCAAGCAGCTGCACCACCCATCCCTGCATCCATCCATCCGTCCATCCATCCATCCATCCATCCATCCACCCACCTTCACTGAGCACCTCTTGCGCCAGCACTGAGTACCAGGACACATGGCAAATAACACTGGCGGACCTGCCCTCCAGGAATTCCATTCTAGGGGAAACCACACCAGGGAAAGTGAAGTTACCCTTTTCTTCAAAAAAAAAGCAACTAAAAAGGTTCCCATGAGCAATTTCAATCAGTCTTATTGAACTGAAGTCCTTTCAGCCCACAGCTTCTCATTCGGTCATCAGAGAAGTGTTGTGTTGTGCTGTGCTGCAAGAACTGGTAAAAGCTGTCTATAAATGTGAAGAAAATTGTGTTCGTTGAAACTTCAACACCCTCCTTCCCAAGCTGAAACACTCTAGTTCATTCAATGTTCACACCATCTCCAGGTTTCCAAATCCACAACCCCTGCCTGCACAGTCTCACTTCAACCAGCAGGTCAGGACTATTTCACACAAGGCTTCACTCAGTGGCTTCAGATCGAGACAATCAAACAATATTAATTAGCTCAGGGCCCCTATGTTCCCCACATCCTCGGAATGGGTAAGCGGAGTGTTCCAAAGTCAAGTCTGTCCCATCAGCATTTCCTATTTTTTCTTTTATGCTTTTTCATTTGGAACAAACGCCCATCACAGGCTTAGGGAATATAAAAGAAGTACAAGAATCCCTTTTAAGAGTATTTAGTCTTTTTGTAAAAACTAAATCTACACAAGTAACATGAGTATCACATAACACTATATCTTGATTCAGAACAAAATTGTAGACAGTAGGCAAAACAGATTAGTCAGAGTGTGAAACTCCACTGAAGCAAGCCTCAAAAGAAGGGTGTGACCAGGCGGAGTCAGCAGTGACCAAGCAGGGGATTTTAAGCAGCAGGAAGGGCCCACCGATGGGAGAAACAATGGAGACACCAGCCTGACTGAAACAAGGGGACTGAAGGGGTGAGTGACAGGAGATTCGGCTGAATCAGTAAGAGGAGCAGGTAACCCAGGGCTCTGAAACCAGATGTGGTTTCCCTGTGACATGGTCAGTGAGACAGAGGTGTGGCAGGTCCCCGAGAAGGAGCAGGCATGACAGAAACTGTTTCAGGTACCTGGATAAAACAGCTGCCATCAATTCTGATGGAGCCTCTGATAAATGTCTGACACACCAAGTTATTTTCAACAAGAACTTTAAGCCAGGTCGTTCATACCATTTCCATGCCTATCATCAAAAAAAAAAACACATTCCAGTATGCCAAAGTCCCAGTATTTACAAATGAGAAATTCAAAACAACTTCCCATCAACCTCCCTGGGATCTTCATGCCCCATTTTATCCACCTACTGGGCATATGATGATTCTAGAAGCCACTGACAAACATGAGCAAAAATAAGCAACTACCTGGCGGTCCCACTGGAATTTTTTTCTAAACATCAGACCACCAACTGTATGTCAGGCACAGTGCCTGGTAGGGTTTGAGTCAAGGTACACACAACAAGCCTTTCACTTTCAAAAAGCTACTCCTGCCCTTTCGGAGAAGATATGACTCCTGGAAAGCAAATGCATATTGTTTACAGTAGCCCACAGAGAGAATCTAGTGAGTCCAATCTTCCAATAATTCATCAAGTATTTATTCCACATCTATTAAGTGCCTGGCACTGTCCTAAACAGTATGCAATTAGGAGGAAAGGAATCAAAGCTCCTGCCCTCATGAAGCCTATCTTCTGTATCGTGGCAAGTTCTTCAGGTTATATTCTAAAGGCTCCCGCAGTTTATGATTATGGTAATGCAATAATAATGACACTTCTCGTGTCTTACTTAGAATCTGTGATACCTTCCAAGCCCAGTCTATTACATAAAAGACGATGACAGACCCAAGAAATAATTAAATTCAAAGAGTGGTTTCCATTATAAAAGGAAGAAACCACTAGGTATTATTTGGAGTATATTTCTTAGGCCTCCAAAATGCTCAACTCATAAAATCTGACTAAAATTAAATTAGAATATTTCCAAATATAATGATGAATGCTTTAAGGGTGCCCCCAAGTAGAATATCCTCAATTGTTTTAAGCAGAGGATAGAATGGTCTTTTAATGTAAAACAGTATTAGGACGAACAATTAAGTAGTTACCCATCACAGTTTATACTTCAAAGTGAGCTGTGCCTTAGTAAACAGTTTTGGGAGAGACTGCAAACGCTAACAGTCACTCACTTATTAACTAAAGCCACAGAACTGAATGTTCAGCTGGAAATATCAAAGTAACAATGTTCATATCTTTAAAATGATAAGTAGAGGATGCAAAACTGCTAATTTCCTGCTTTGTGGGTGCTTTGTAGCCATCTTAGTAATCACTTAATCATATCATAAGGAACATAAAGAAATACCAACAGGATGGAATCCTCCACTTTCAGGAAAACAGACCATCAGCAGATTTGGATTCCTGTCCACAGACAAAGGACAAAAGCCTTAAAGCAGCAATATGTTAGGACAATACCACATCAGCTACATAACAGTGAACAAACATGCTTTCTAAATCCAGGGGTAAGCAGGGAGCTCATCCCCAGATGTGAGATGCCCTTTGCATCTCTGGGTAGACACTTCAACTTCCAGCCATAAAACTGTAAAGAGAGGGACTTCCCTGGCAGTCCAGTGGTTAAGACTTCACCTTCCAATGCAGGGGGTGTGGGTTCGATCCCTGGTCGGGAGCTAAGATCCCACATGCCTCTTGGCCAAAAAACCAAAACATGAAACAGAAGCAATATTGTAAAAAATTCAATAAAGACTTTAAAAAAAATTATCCACATCAAAAAAAACTTTGAAAAAAAATTGTAAAGAGAAATACTCAACACACCACTGACAAAAGGACTCAGAGGCAATAACTGAGAGGTTAATTGCATGTTAATTTCCAGGAATATTTCTCAGCTATGCAAGGAGCTCTACTATCACTGTAGGACAAGATCCTTCTGCATTTTACTTACATAAGAATCAGTGCTTGGGCTTCCCTGGTGGCGCAGTGGTTGGAAATCTGCCTGCCAATGCAGGGGACACGGGTTCGAGCCCTGGTCTGGGAATATCTCACATGCCGCGGAGCAACTGGGCCCGTGCGTCACAACTACTGAGCCTGCGCTCTAGAGCCCACGAGCCACAACTACTGAGCCCTCGTGGCGCAGCTGCTGAGGCCTGCGCGCTTAGAGCCCATGCTCCGTAACAGGAGAGGCCACCACAATGAGAAGCCCGCGCACCGCGACGAAGAGTAGCCCCCGCTCACCGCAACTAGAGAACGCCCGCTCCCCGCAACTAGAGAAAGCCCTCACAGCAACGAAGACCCAACACAGCCAAAAATAAATAAATAAATTAATTAATTAAGAAAAAAAAAGAATCAGTGCTTGCCTGAGGTGTAGCAGAAATGAGAAAAAGCAAATTATGCCCCTGCTATAAAGTTCCACAATCAACACTTTGCTTGACTAAGTCTTGAATAAAGTTTCTCTAATAAATAAATTAATTGTTATTCAAATAAAGAGGAAAAGTCCTGAGGTTGAAAACAGGCATAGAAAAGTTACACTAGTCTGTTAAATAAACAAAAACTTGAAGGGGGAAAAGGGATCTTTGTTACCACTCCAACTATAAAAACTGGGGTTTTCATGTACAAGGTGACCTGTTGACGAGGGAAAAGGTTTAACAGACATACTTATTTCTCTATTAAAAAAAAAAAAACAAAAAACTCTCCCCCGCCCCCTGCCGGTTTTACAAGCAATGTGATCATAGAAAATTTGGAAATCAGAAAAGTACATAGAAAATAAAATACCATCCATGAATGCATCACTAAACATATCCATATTTTGATATATTTTCCTTTCTGTTAGTACAAATACACATATCTTCTTTTTTTTAGCAAAATGAGGGTCATATTCAGTAGACAATTTATGACATTTGTAAGCATTTCATCTGTGATAAAATACGTTTAAAATATGGTTGCATAATATGCCATTATACAGGTGTATTATAACTGACTCAGCTATCCTCCTGTCCTATTCAAAATGAAAGATAATTTAATGAATTTTAATGTAACAGACTGAGAAAAGATCACTGTTGTGGTTTCAGAATCCACACTGTACCATCCATAATTCTCTGAAAAGGTTATTTCAGTACTCCCACCTTTACCAGTTATGTATCTGTGTAAGATTGGATTTTCTACGTATACTTCAACCGAAACAACCTATCAACGCACTGAATGCAGAAGCAGGTATGAGAACCCAGTTATTTTCTATTAAAGCTGGCTATGAAATAGATTTGCAAAAATGTAAAACAATGCCACCAGTGTCATTAATTTTTTTAATTTTGAAAAATAGTTATTTCCATTTAAAAAATTATTTTAAAATGTGCACAAATGTAAAATAACGTTCATCTCACGATTTTTTTCTGTTTTGGAAACGTTACTTTTCAATACGAATGGTCTTCTGCTAATACATAATGGGCTTATTGTTATTTTTGCCATTTTTAAGTGAATTTTCTAAACTTTCTCAGTTTTAATTCCTAACACAGTAAATAATCAATAGATATTACAACAGACAAAGGTCTTTGAGGGTCTTCAAATACTCTTTAACAGTATAAACAGAGGGTCCTGATATCAAAAAGTTTGAGAGCCACTAGGCTGTAGAATAAAGGGTCTCTTTAACAAATAAGTGTATGTATTATTTTGTTTGCTTGTAACAGACTTCTGCTTAAAATGAGACTTCTCCAAGATCTTTGATAGATGAGCAGTGTCTTTGCTGAATGGAATCCGTCCTCTTCTGGCCCATGTTTAGTCTCTAAATAATTAGGCCCCCAAATACTGAAATGCATTTCGACACTCTATTACCAAACACTATCTAAAGCAGATATTGCAAGGAAAACAGGATCCTGGAAAATCAGAGATGCAGATCTCTGACCACAACTACCTCTCCACTTGTTGGTTAAAAAAACAAAAATAAAAATAGGTCAAAACATCTGGAGTAAGAGCAGAGTGACTCAGATGATGGTACCTGATACCTACTTAACTTCACAGTTATGTTTTTACTTCCTGCTACCAAATGACACAAGCAATTCTTTGAATTCTGCAGACCCAATGACACAAGCTCCCTCCCAACCACCAGGCCCAGAACTCCATGGAAATAAGAAAACACCCACGTAGTGCCTGTTACAACTTTACTTTCTAATCAACAACAATCCAATCAAAAGGTCCCGAACTACTGGAACATTTTAGGTATCCCTAGCATCTCCAGAACAGGAATTCTTCTACACAGTTGTCCTGTTTTTCCAAAACATATGGTTTCTACAAAGGAACAAAACAGTCATGCTTTTTAAAAAATCAGGTTGAAAATAAAAAACTCTTTCATTAAAATATGACATATCTATTGGGACTTCCCTGGCAGTCCAGTGGTTAAGACTCCACGCTTCCACCGCAGGGAGCACAGATTCAATCCCTCAATCCCTGGTCGGGGAACTAAGACCCCACATGCCCCGAGGTGTGGCCAATAAATAAATTAATTAATTTAAAAATAACGTATTTATTGAGGGTGTAGCAGGTGCCCAGCTTCCCAATACTGAGGATAAAGCAGTGAACAAAACTGAGTCTCTGCTCTCAGGAGCCTCCTATTCTAAGCGGGGAAACAGCCCCTTAACTGAGGAAGAGCAGTGAAGTATGCTGGGTTTGAACAAACAAAGCCCTGGAGGTCCGGAGAACAGGAAGATCACCCGGATGAAATAGAGTCCCAGGGCAAGCCCTTCACAGCCATGTGGAGGCACAGACCTTAAATACAAGTAAGATCAATCAGAAGAGAGAGGGGGCTCAAGACAGGAACACAGCAAAACCAGAAATCCAAACTCACCTGGGGAGACAGTGGAGCCATTGGCCAAAATGGATGACTCAGGAGAAACAAGCTTGATCAGAGAAAACAGGGAGATCACCTTTAGACACACTGCATTTAGATGCCCATAAAGCATACGAGTGAATACAGGAAGCTTGGACACGAGTGCTTGAGCTTGGGAGTCAGATACAGGCTGGTTACGTAGATCTGGGAGCCCAAAATCCACAAGCAACTGAGGCTAAGGAAACTCACAGGGTGACAAAGGTGCCCTCCAAATCCTCAAATATAAAAGGAAGGATAAAGAAGAGGACCCTGCAAAGGAGACTGAAGGGGAAGATCCAGAAAGAGAAGGGAAGCCAGGAGGGCGCAAGGTCTCAAAAACTCAGGGGCATGAAAATGTTTCAGAAAGCAAGATGCTCTCAGCAGTGGCAACTGGACAAGCAAAACTGCTGAGAGGTCAAGTAAGAAAGCGCACAAGCAAGTGCCTTCTAGATTTAGCAACAGGGAGGCTGGCCTCACAGGTGTGGACCTTTGCATCCCTGGGCTCAGATGAGCCCCACACTTGGTTTAACGCTTTGTTGTTGCCATCTTGAAATTCTTAATAATTTTTTAACACGGAGCCTCCCACTGTCATTCTGCACAGAGCCCTGCACATCACGTAGCCAATTCTGCCTCTGAGATTAGTGTCAGTAAAGTGGTGGCAATTAAAAACAAAAATAGAATAGAATACAGTGGTTTAAGGAGTGAATGGAAATAAGCAAATTGAGACAGGACAGACAGACTAAGGTGGTCCCCATGATCCTCATCTCCCATCGTTCCCCCCTAGTTTAATCCCCTCCCTCTGAGTGTGGGCAGAACCTGTGACTCAGTTCTAACCAACAGAATTAGACCAAGGTGATGGGATATCACTCCCGTAATTCCATCCTGCTGGATTTGCTCGCTCGCACTCTCTCCCTCTCCCCCTCTCTCTCCCCCTCTCCCTCCCTCGCCATCTGTGAGGACCTAAGGTGCCATGAATTAAGTGAAATCCCTTGTGTCATAGAAGAGCAATGACTTCTAGGAACCAAGGGTGACCTAGGTCCCACAAATGCAAGTAAAGGCATTCTGTCAACAACCTCAGTGAGCTCAGAAGAAGATTCTTCTCCAACTGAGCCTCTGATGAGACCACAGCCCCAGTGCCCACGTGGACTGCAGCCTGGTGAGACCCTGAAGTACAGGCTAGTACAAGCTGTGCCTGGATTCCTGACCCACAGAAACTGTGAGATGAGAACTGTGTGTCGTATATGATGCTCTGTCAGGCAGCAGTAGATCACTCCTACAGGCCAGAAAGTAGAACATCCTCTCAAAAAGTTTAATCAAAGAGGAGGAGAGAGAAAGCGACAGTTGAAAGAGGAGGGCACCAGGGAAGGCGTGGGTTTCACAGTGTTTGTTCTGTTTTGTTTTTGCTTTAAGATGGGAGAGACCTGAGCATTCATAAATCCTCATGAGAAAGAAACAGCAGGACAGAGGTGGAAATAGGGAGGGGATGGCTGTGGAGAAACTGACTTTTAGAAAGTGAGGGAGATGGATACCTCTTACACTGTGAACAGAAAGATGAGAAAAGGATCCAGGAGCAAGCAGATTTGCAGAGGGGCAGTGGGAACAGGAGCAAAGGGACTTCACACAACTGCTTTACTAGCCGTGGAAAGAACACCTGCTGAGAGTGAGGGACCAGCAGGAGGGACGGGGCTGACGATGAAATTGGAGATTTAAGAACTGTTGAGAGAACAGAAAATAGTCATGCGGGAGAGTGAGAGTGTTGATGAAGAAATCAGTTGATTTCCAGGCAGCGTTGAAGTTGACGACCAGACTCTATCGCCGCATCTGTGTGACTTTCTCTGACAGAACCTGGCAGTCCAGGGGCAGGTCCATATGATTGTGCACAAGGTAGGTAAGAGCCCTACATTAGCAAGGGTAGCCCATATTTTTTTTCTCAAACGAAAAGGCACTGCAAATGCACCCAGCAAAAAAAAAAAAGGTGTGTGTGTGAGATCTGTTTGTCTCTATCAACATTACCTTGTCACCAAATATGTGCACACCTAGGGCAGGCAGGAGTGTGAAGTAGTAGTAGCAACTCAAGTCAAAGCCACTGTGGAAATTATGACACCACAATGAAGGAGAGCATTTAAATCCCTTTGGTCATTAGACAGGTATGAACGGAGACTGAAAATACTGTTTCCATAATGGACACCCGAGAAAGCATCTTTCCTACACCCCACCAAGGAATAAGCAGCAAATTAAAACCAAGGCCTCTCAGAGTGTTTTGTTGCTGTTTTCACAAGCTTGCATTTTTTTATACCCGCAACCACCAGGGAGAAAGTGGAGATGATGAACAAAACAACTGCAAAGCAAGTGCTATTTTGCTAAAATGAAGTACTTCAAAATACACATCAGTAATTTTCACTGGAGAGTCACATTGTACCGGAAGTGGAGATCTTCAAAGAAAAAGCACAATTTAATCATCAGGAGCCCAGACACTGAATGGAGCCTGGATAAAATAATGGAGACAAAACCTACTCAACATCAAAAGATATTTTTAAAAGGTGAGCAAAGGGCAACTCATCCAGAGTTTGACAGAGATGGCTGGGCATTGGAAGAAATCGTCGGGGAAAAAAAAGATAGTTTATGACTGCAAGACAGACAGCCTCTTACAGAACTCTCCCCTGGCAAAGACATGACATCCAAAACCATAACAAGATGTGACTTTTTATTTAGTCTTGTATAGATCTGCTGTTTTGTTAAATCCACAAGTTCAAGTTCACACATTTGAAGGACTAGATTCTTCAGTGGCCCAGGGGAAGAGCTCAAGGTTTATTACGACCTCAGATACACACGTATTTATGCTTTCATCATCAACATCCAACGCTTTAAAAATCATCCTTTAGTAAGATAAACGTTGCCCAGAAAATCACCCCACATTTGTCACCTACTCAAGGCAAAAGCAACCAAACGTCATGGAGAATGAACACTGATCTCTTTGGATGTGTGCAGGCTCCTTGTTCAAGGCAACAGATAAAAAGATCACAGTAAGAACGCACCTCCCAACAGCAGTACTTTTTTCTAGCAATAAAGAAAAGCACCCAGAACAAGGATTTACCACCACTGCCCCTCACCCCACCAAGAAGCTCTCTTACTGGAAATCAAAACAGTCAGAGTTAAAGTTCAAAGGGAGATGTTGTAGCAACTTCGGAAAGCAGGAAAGTTTGCATCAGCTCTGTGTGCAACTGCATGACCTCATCAGGCACAGAAAGGAGAGCAAACAATGAAAAACAAACTGTTCCAACCCTGGTACCAGTTACCGACCTTCCAGATGGAACACGCTGTCTCTGGCAGCACGTGTGCAAAAAACATCAGCAGAGCTTGCTTGCAAGCAAATACCCTCTATACAGGCTAAGTGAAATCTATCAAGGAAAGCAAACATTTCCCCCTAAGAATCAGCTCCCTCATTAAGTGGTGTAACCACACACACATACACACGCACACACATACACACACGCACACCCCAAACACACTGGGATCTCCCCAGGTCTGCATGTGCACCATCTCCAGCCCGACATTTGCACACCTCGATCACGCTCGATTCACCTTTCCGACTACTGACAAATCCCCTCCCCAACGAGCGGAGGTGGAGTTCTAACATTGCCTGTAACCCCACAATGCATATCGCATCCAGGCTCTGAGACAATGCAAATCTGCGCTCCTGAGGACCGTAATTCATGACGTGACGGTCCACTCATAAGATATGCTTTCATGCTTCTATTTGGGGGGAAGCGTTTAATACAGTGAGAAAAATGGCATCAGGGGAAGAAGGGCCTTGAGCGCTAGTCCCAATTCTGTCCAAATACCTGAGTGACCTCTGGGCTGAAGGGTCTGCCCCTCTAAACCAAGGAGGGCTTAGATTGTTGGTACGAAATTAGTAGGAAATATCAAATCTAGATCTAGGCAAAGAGTGTGAAAGGACAACCGCGGAGGCGTGAATGAGACGTAATATTCAGTGAACTGACTTCAGCTCTGGTCCACAGTCCATGCCAGCTCCTGCCCCAAGCCCGTCACACGGGAGCTGCAGGCTCTCCCGGTGACTCAGCCCTGCATCATTCAGTGCCCTGTGGGGTGCAGGGCGGGGGCGGGAAGCACCCCAGGAAGACAGGAGAAAGAGGTTTCACGGAAAACCCTGAAAACTGTTTACAAACAATGCTGTCTGGCCATTGGGTTCACTTGAATTCCTTCCAAGTGTATCACTGTGGACACGTGACACTTAAAACAAACAACCAGGCCCCAAGAGTTAACCTGTTCTTCCTGCTCCTTCTTTCCTAGTCTACCCCACCCAAAACACGGGAAACACTGCTGACCTCTCTACGTGAGAAGTGGCATAAGACCCGGGAGATACCGAAGTGTTCCACTCTACTCTGCCCATAAAAAATGTAAAAAATCAACAGGCCTTAGTACAACACACACACACTTCACAAAACAGCACTGATCCCTAATACAGGCAAACATTTCCTACTGTATTGTATGTTGTAAAATGCTGATTGTGACCCACCGTATAAAACACAGAGTTAGATCCATCAACAGATGAATATGTAAACAAAATGTATCCAATACATACAATGGAATACTCTTTAGCCTTAAAAAGGACTGAAATTCTGACACTTGCTACAACATGGATGAACCATGGGTGAAGACCTTACGTTAAGTGAAATAAATCAGGCCACAAGAAGACGAATACTGTGTGATTCCACTTCTATGAAATACCTAGAGTAGCCATTTTCACAGGGATAGAAAGCAGAATGGTGGGTGCCAGGGGCTGGGGGGGAGGGGAGAATAGGGAGTTAGTGTTTAACGGGTACAGTTTCCATTTGGGAAGATGAAAAAGTTCTGCAGACAGATGATAGTGCCGGTTGCACAACGACGTGAACGTGCTGAATGCCACTGGACTGTACACTTAAAAATGGTTAAGATGGTAAATTTTATGTTACATATGTTTTATCACAGTTAAAAGCAAAAATTAAAAAAACAAAACCTGAGTGAGAAAGCAGTCAACAACTGGGAAATTCCCCTAAAAGATGAAGGCTTTCTATACTATGTAATCCTGGTGAAATCTGCACAATTGGGAAGAAATCTGTAATCTGTAGCATTAGTGTGAGATAATAGAAAATACATATATATTGGTCCCTGCCCCCAGTTCTAGGCAGAGAACTCCTAAAAAAGAGCAACTGGGGGCGTCTCTTCTTCCAATACTTGGTCTTTGATCCTGTCCCTTACACAGAGCTCCTGAAATCCTTGTAAATTCCTAAGTGATAAGAGTAGTGGGAGTACCCTTTGTTCTAATGAGGTTACGCTGGATGGCTCCCGGATGGGGGCTGGTCACCAGAAAGACCACGCCATGATTCCAAGCTTGGAATTTTCAGCCTCACTGCCCACTCCTCTGGTGAAGGGAGAGGGGTACGGAAATAGAGTTGATTATTGATCACGCCTATGTGAGGAAGTCTCCATAAAAATCCCCAGAGCGTGGGGTTCAGAGAGCCTCCGGGTTGGTGGACATGTCCACATACTGGGAGGGTGACACACCCCAAGTCCACGGGGACAGAAACTCCTGTGCTCGGGGACCTTCCCAGATCTCGTCCTCTGTATCTCTTCATCTTGGCTGTTCATCTAGATCCTTAACCGTATCCTTTAAAAAAAAAAAAACTGGTAAATGTGTTTCCCTGAGTTCTGTGAGCTGGTCTAGCAAATAACTGAATCGGAGGCGGAGGAGGTCATGGGGACCCCCGATTTGTAGCCGAGTCAGACAGAAGTTGTGGGTAACCTGGGGACCTACAACTTGAGATGGGCGTGTGAAGAGGGGAGGGGGCGGTCTCCTGGGACCGAGTTCCAGGTAGATAGTAACAGAATTGAGTACATTGCAGGACACCCAGCTGGTGTCCCAGAGAATTGCTTGGTGGCGGAAAACCCCCAAACATCTGGTGTCAGAAGGTGTTCAGCGTGGCAGCTGCGCCACAGTCGAGGAGAGACAGAGGCGGGAAGACTGGGCATTTTTCTCCTAAAACAATTAGAATCCTAACAGTGTGTTCAACTTACACTACTGCACCTTAGTTTTTTTCCAACTATAAAACAGAAATAAGGATGTTTACTACAAAATGAGAGAGAGTTGTAATGCTCAAAAAAAATATGTGCTGATAAAAAGGTTGAAAACACTATGAAAATTCAGTTAAATAGAGGAGAAATTATCAGCACACTGAATGGAGAAAGGGTATTTGAGTAGATTAAATCTTCCCAAAGTATTCTGAGATCAGTAATGTGTCGCCTCTATTAAAAACAAGGAAACTGAAGGAATTAAAACACCAATTTCAAGCAGTAGGTCAAAAATGAAAATAATCAGGCAAGGCTTTTTTTGATCAAACAATTGTTCCTTTTTAAAAAACTCCTTTCATTTCCAAGGTACATTGATTAATATCACAGTGTTTGCCCTGGCTTTTTAAGTTGAGATCTGAGGAGTTCAGCCCTCAAGAAGGTAGGAGGGGCCTTATTCCTTCACCCTAATCTCAGATCCAGTTTCCCTAACTGTTCTTTAAACTTAGATCTATAAACCTATACTTATACCGTGACAACACACGTCCACAGTGGGAACTCCGGTTAAGTAGGCCCAAAGTTTTTACCACAAGTATGAATAAACCTATCTACTTATAATCCACAGTTTTCTATTCACATACAACTCCAGTATGAAAGTCATTTTCTCTCCAAACAAACCTTGTCCAGCAATAAACATTTCTGGGGCTGCAGCAGGCTGGGAAATAGAATGAGTTAAACCAAGCTTTAGTAAAGGTTCTATGACTAATACCACCTAAGGATGGTTCTTTTTCCCAGTGCTTCCCAACTGACCTCAGTCCTCAAGCTGACACTTAATTTTATGTATAAAAAGGGCATCATGGGCCCTGAGTCTCAGGCTCAGAGCAAGTGCATGGAAGTACAAAGCTTTCTTCCAATCAGGAAAGTTCAATAAGCAAAGTGGTACCAACTTTACTTTGAACAGAATGAGCAACTACTTTGTCTAACATACTTGTTAACTCAAAGTATGGGCTCAGCCTCCCTAGCTAGATGTAAGCTCCTCGAGGGTGAATATCCTGCATCCTTACCTATGCCCAGGACGCTGGGTCTTACATTAGGAGTTTAACGAACATCAGGTGAATTAACACATTCCCAACTCAATCCATTTTTCATCTTTCTTCACTTTTCCAAACCTCTTTGAGTAATTTTCTCAATGTTAGTGAAGGAAAATCTAGAATAAACAAGATCCTTCTCTATCACAGATACCATTTCCTTTGGAGATTCTGAAATAAGACCACCATCTTATAAATATGACCAGTCTTGACTGGGAGAAAAAAAAGTCCATCTCAGACTTGGCAAGAGATGGGCTCTCGCCAACTGTTCACTTTTCATCCTCGTTATAAATACAGCATCCTTCATTCAGGATCTGTTCCCCATAGAAAGCCACTAGGGGCCACTGACAAGGCAAGAAAAGAACACAAACTCCAGCTCAGTCACCAGAAAGAAGTATTTACTTAGGAATTCCTGTTGAGTAAAAGAAAAACATGACTATCTTAGAAGAGATTAAAATGAGGGAGAAAGAGGCAGAAGAGAAATATGTATATCTTGCCCGACAAATCACTGCTGATATCAAACACTGTACAGGTGGAATCAAATGTAAGAATGCAGTGATTTAATTCATCTGCGATTTAGCACTATCTTAAGCGCCTTTTCCAATCAGACTCTCCACAAAGTACAGAATATTTTCATTTCAATGCACGCTAAAAATGAGAGCCTTGTTCACAAATTTCATTTTAAGACTTTCCCAAAATCATAACAAAGCAAAAAACCACACTCACTTTCTATTAATTTCTGCCTCTCAGAAAAACCTCCTGTTCCAAACACCTGGAAAAGACCCACTCGTCGTATTACCCGTTAAACTCAAGTCAGTAAATGAACTGATCCTCTAAGGGGAAAGATATTTCCTTAATTGCTTATGAAATAGTTACCAATTTGACACACCAATTATGAAAACTAATTTATTAGTATATAAGCTTCTCGAAAGTAGGTTCAGCTATTCAAGCATCGCTTGTAAACATTCACAGCAATTAGGGTAAATCTTTGAACACAGGAAGGTGCCTAAGTTACTGAACGAAAACACTCGAATCCTCCGGAAACAGCAACGCTTAAGAAATTGTATTTTAATATTCAGATGTCAGTTATCTGGTTTCCCTACAACACTGCGTATTTATTTTAAAGCCTTCTATTGCAAAGTAACCAAAATCTCGCAACTGGAATAAACCAGATAAAACCAGTGAGAAAGTCACCTCAAAACTGTACTCTGATTATTTACAAGTTCCTACTTCCCTATCCGGCTGGAAAGTACCCTAAAATGGCTTCCTTGGGTTTATCAACCAAAGAAATGGAAATTCTACCGAAGCAAATAAAGAAATTTCTGTCAGTTGCATTACCCAAGCAAAAACACACAAGGCAACAGAATTTCAAAGGCAAGTGGGCTATTCAATACCTCTCATTAGGAGATGAGGGGATAAAACTGTTGTGTCATTCTCTAGTTCTTTCCAAAGAATATTCAGGATGCCTCAAAACAAAAGTCATACATGCAACTAGATAAACAGAATTTAAACATTAAGGCCACACTACAGAAGAAACAGCCAAAGTGGGATACACCAGGGCTAATATAATTTCCAGAAATGAGTGTTAAAGGTGGTTTTGAGCTTCCTAGTGGCCAGAACCACCCCCCCAAAAAGTTATATACTTCTCATCAGAAAAAAATTGGCATTTCATCTTCCTTCCCAAGAGAAAGAAAAAAATATCACAGCGTTAACAGTCTCAAAGAAGTTCCCCACTTGGACTTTATATAAAGAACAAGGGGCAACACTGTGGCTAATGTCCTATACTCATTTACCCACAAATAAAAGTGCACTGAACACATGGCTATTTCCTATTAAAAACAAAAAAAACTGTTAAAGGCCAAAGGCATAGGATTATGCCTGGCCTTGAATTCACTGGCCTTTCATTCATTTTAATTCACTGAAAGGTAATGCTAACCTGATGCTCATGTTTAGCCTCCCAAGATCCTGACTTCATGCCCAGATGGAACCTAAAATAAAGTATTCTGCAGAATGTTCTTCCCAAATATTTCCCTCTGCCGGCATACTGAGAACACAGAAGATTCGGTTACCCTCGGTGATTAAAACCTAACAGCCTCTTGGGCTTCCCTGGTGGTGCAGTGGTTAAGAATCCGCCTGCCAATGCAGGGGACACGGGTTCGATCCCTGGTCCAGGAAGATCCCACATGCCGCAGAGCAACTACGCCCGTGCCCCACAACTACTGAGCCCGCAAGCCACAATTACTGAGCCCACGTGCCAAAACTACTGAAGCCCATGCACCTAGAGCCCATGCTCCGCAACAAAAGAAGCCCACGAGCAGCAATGAAGACCCAATGCAGCCAAAAATAAATAAATTAAATAAATTAATTAAAAAAAAAAAAAAAACCTAACGACCTCTTACTCGGTGCTGCTTTGGAGGTAGGAGAAGCCACCCCACCTACCGGAAGGGCACCTGGGGGGTCCAGCAAAGGCCCGCCTGTGAGAACAAAGCAGTGTCTCGGCGCCGGAAACCCCGGTTTCATAGTCTTTCTATTCTGGTGATGGGGCGGGGGCAGGGGGAAGACGGGCGAGAAACAGGTGAGCAGACAAGGCGTCTGCAAGCACCTGGGGGAGGAGGACAAGTGAGCAGGGTAAGAGGGTCAGGGGGCTGATTCTGTAAAGGGTGATGAGGAAAAACAGAAAAGAGGCCAGCGTGGCTGGAGCCCACGGAAGACGAAAGTGGCTGGAAACTAGGTCTGCGAGCTGACAGGGCGTGACCAGCTCCTGACAGACTCTCTCACTTGTAGCAGCGGCTGATTTAGGTCTCAGAGTTCCACACTACCAAACGCTGTGGGAATCAACTGGCCTGAAAGATGCTGAAAGAAGTCCCCCGCCCAGCCTGATAAAACCATCGGTAGGTCCCAGGGGAGGTCTGACTTGGGCTCATCTGCAGAGGTCCACCCCTGCAGCAGTTTTGAAATCAAAGCCACTACCATAAGGAGGCACACTTAAGGGTGTTGAGGAAGATTGTTTTAAAATTGCATGCGATGCTTGCTGAGGTTGACCGTTTCAGCTCGGGCATTCTGTTGACGCGGTCTTGGTGACAGCAGATAAAACTCCAGGTACGTTAAAATAAAACCCGGTCTCCAACCAGAGAGCATATTACCAGCATCCTGTTTGCTGCAAGTTACCCAAGGGATCCGGGTTTTCTGGGCCACTCCCAATTTCAAATATTCTTCCTTGTCAACCTCAGAAATGCATGCACAAGTTCTCAAACAATTCCCTCTGATCATGATTAAAGAACAGACGGTGACCATACCCCTAGGAGATGGATAACAGTTCCAAAAACAGCACCAGAGTACTGAGGTTTAATGTTATTATCAATACCCACATTTTTCAACATTGAACTGAGTGCCGACTTATATGCAGGCACTCTGCTGATGCACTAGCTGTATTCCTGTAAAACTCTATGAAGTGTGTACTATTATTATCCCCATTTTACTGATAAAGCTAGTAAACTGCAGGCCCAGAAGGTGGAACCAAGCAGCGTGATTCAGAGCCCACCAATTCACACTACTTCTCTATTTAAAGAAACTGGACAGAGAAAAATACACATTAGACGGAAGTTACCCAGGCAGAGTAGGGAAGACATTTCCTTTTCCACTTAGCTAATAAGACAGTCTGGGTCTTATTTAAGATCCAGTCAGGACTCTTTGGGGAAATGTATGCAACCCAGAACCAAAAAGACTACAGGAAAAGTATCTGCTATTCATTAACCACAAGTGACACGAAATGCAGAACCATGGTATGGACCACAGAACTCTGAGAACAGGATGCAAACTCACTCTCTTGGTCAAGCAACCACCCACCCGCCCACTGCCCTTTTCCATTTTAATATCCTTTCATCTAGGGGAGGTCACAAGCTGGTGGCACAGCTCTCTGTTTGTTCTATTTTTTAAAAAAGGGGTCACGTGATTCACTTTGTTATAAAGCAGAAACTGACACACCATTGTAAAGCAATTATATTCTAATAAAGATGTTTAAAAAAAAAAAAAAAGGGGGGTCAGGGAAGTCCTGGCCTGACACAGCACCCCACCCAAATTGTAAAGACAGAGTGGGTGGGGTGCAGGAAGAAGACAGGGTCCCACCCAACCAACCTGCACATTTACTTGCCAACATCCTGTCAGCAAGGATGGGGAGAAGTTCACAGTGGAAGTAATTAACCAACAGAAGCAAAGGAAAGGAAAACACACAGACACACAAGATCGTCCACTCGCCAGAAGGGTCTTCTGTATTTGGACACAGCTGGGACCCTCTGCAGTGTATCACAAGGCCAATTCTTCTTGAGCTCCAGGGCCTGGGGATACAGTACAGGACAACACTTTCCCCTAAAAGGATCTGTTGTGTTGTTGTTGGCGGTGGTGGCATGTGTGTGTCGTGTGTGTGTGTGTGTGTGTGTGTGTTTCAAGGCAAGTCCTTAGGAAGGAGAGTTTTGAGCTCAGGAAATGTGGGACGAAAAAGATACAAAAACAGAAGTAAAGGATGCTTTTAAAAGGGAACTTTGAGCTCCTCCTGCAGATCTCAGATGCTGACCCACACTGAGTCTGAAACAAAGCCTGACTGCAGAGGCCCAGCCCTCCTCAGGTGCTGCACGAACTTTATGAAGCCGGCCCAGCACCACTCAACAGACAGCCACACTCAGGGCCTGAATCCAGCCTCCATGCCCGACCCCGAACAGCAGCAGTTACTTAGGAAGAAGCCCTGATGCTGGGTAGGACGAGATTAGGATGACAAGGTCCTGCCCTCGGAGTTTCCAATCAGAGACGGAAAAATGCAGTCCACAAGCAAGTGACCACAGAGAAATCCAAAGGTGCAGAAGTACCTTCCACAGGGGCGAAGTGCAGCCGAGGCGGGCTCCCTCAGCCCGGGGCACGCACGCCCTCTGAGTCTTCCCCCCCATTTCATCACAAACAAAACCATCAGACTATTTGACTGGCTAATCCTGTGCGACGCTGGTATCACAGAGCTCGTCAACTCTCTTTCTGGGGAATGAAGCTCCTACCAGAAGGCACAGAGAATCCAGGCCAAAGGGAACAAGAAATACCTGGGGTGCGTTAGCAACGGCCTCATGATGGCACCCTGGGCCCTGCTTACCCCACCCCACCTACCTCCCCTCTCCCACGCCCCAATACCCAGACCCTCAAACAAGACCTTCCAAAACTCTTCTCATCAGATGACCAGTAAGGAAGGCAAGGCACCCTCCTCCTCCTCCTTTCTTCACCAAGCCCTGACACCAAGGTGTTACTTAGGTGGGGCTACTGCACCCCAGGGAGCCCCAGGGAGGCAGCAGGGTCTCCTGAGGAGCTCCCGGCAAAGAGGTGCAATTAGAGACGCTGCTGGTGCGGCTGGATGACTGTTTACAGCATTAGCGGATCACCGCCAAAACAGACCCTCATCGAAGACAAACGGAGAGAGAAAAGGACGTGGAAAACGTAATGCAGGATGTTCTTTAGAGTTCAATGAAGGAGCAAAGAGATGGTAGCCGAGCTCCCTCAGTGAGGCAGGTGATAAGCCTCGGGCTCACCACAGAACCTCGTGTCAGACAAGCTTCTGATCGGGAATTTTTTCATGCACACAGCAGATACTTACCTGCAACTGAGGACATGTATGAAGGATGACTACGTGATCTATCAACCAGACCAGGTCACTCTGGGTGTGGGTGAGGCTCTACTAATAGTTACACTGGACAAAGAAGATGTGTGCGTACCAAGCTCCTCCGCCAACACACCAGGAGGGGCCCTGTGGTTGCTCTCCTGCCATGCACCGCTGACCCTGGGTCCCACCTGTCTGGGGGTGTAGGGCCCTCACTCAGCAATCAGCTCCTGCATTTACAGGAGCCCATGAACCGACAAATGAACGGGTGAGAGCCTTTATTCAGCATCCTTGTGGACTCCTGGCTATTGGTGACCTACTGACCTGATTCTCTCCTCTGTGGCTCAGATGCCTGACCCACAGCTTCACTCTCACTTCTGTCACATCCTCCCTACTTCACTTCCATCCTGGGCCACTGAAAAACCTTCCTCCTCTACAGAACTCGTCTTTGTTTCTAAGAACCCTGCCTGCCTATAGGTCCTAAACCTCTGTTCACCCCAGCCCACTGCTATGGGCTGAGTCAAGCACCCAAGCTGACTCACAGCCACGTCCACACCCTTGAGCCCAGTGGTCCCTCGTCCACTCTCCAATTAGGCTCCAGAGCTCCAGCTTTGGCCATTCATCCCCAGCTTCCTAACCCACCTCTCTATCTACCTCTGCTTATACAACTGGCTCAGCGCTTCAGGTGTAGAAGGCCCATGAGGACGGTATGGGTGAAGCAGACTGTCACTCCAAACCTGGGGCAACCTCGAATTGAGTCCTGATGGAATTGAATCATCTTGTTCTATCGGGTGGGTGAAAATAATCAGGTATGACATCACATCCAGACACGAGTGTAAGCAGAGCAGACACGGGGGGGACACTAACATTAGTCAACAAGTACGTGCAGGCACCGGCCAGGTGATTTACCTGCATTAGCTGCCTAATACTCACATTGTAGGGATGAGAAAATTTGGGCTCACAGAGGTCTACCTGACATAAGGTTCATGCTCTTCCTAGCATGCCAATGTCAGAACCAGTCAATGACAACAAACGCTTGAAAGAAGACTTACAGGGAACAGTGATGTGAGAAGCACTCTTCCAAAATCACGGAAAGAACGCGTACATTTATTCTTATTTAGAGAAATATAGTCTCACATATTTGTTTACAGAGAAAGACGTCATGTATGTATTCACACATAGGAAGTAGCTGAGCCCTAAAACTCAAAACGTGCCCAACAGACAACATCAGCAAAGAGAGTTCTCAGACATTTAAATAAACACCTCGGCTTTTGCTTATGGTATAAATAACTATTTTTAACGTTTAACGTTTTTAAGAGTTTGTATTACAACGAACAAGAACTAAGAACGCACACATCAAGAAAAGAAAGTTTTTTAGGATGACAGAACTACGTGAGGTTTTTCTTTAAAACGTTATTCTTTTTCTGCAAAAAAATCATCGCCCACATCCCAGGATGCCGGTAACCAGGACGTTTTCTCTTTTGTTTTTGCTTTTGTTCTTTTGTGGCAGCAAGTGCCGGTCCCTGAGGGTAGGTGAGGGTAGGCAAGGCAGGTCAGAGCAAAGGGAAGCCTCGTGCTGAATTAGCCGTCAAGGGAAGAGAGTTCTGGCCCTAGATCTGCACTAAGGAGACTTGTAAGATGCTGGGGTCCTCAGCTTCCCTGAGCACCAGTTTCCCATACAGAGCTCCACGTTCTGGAAGGCCTCGTCCCCCTTCTAAGCCTACACCTTACTGAGAATGCTCCAGCACGGGCTGATTATTAAAGTGACACACTTCAAAGAAACGGCAGGGTGTGTATTTAAAGAGGACTATGAAATGAGTCATCTGTGAGTAAAACATAATTTATCTCCATTTAAAAAGTCATGTTAACCTACATGGCGGTGGTAGAGAGAACATCTACCGTCTTACCATTATTCTGAAGAGGCTATAAATAGGCAGTATTTGAAATGAATCAGCTCTGCGCCACGGTCCACCGAAAAGCCCATGCATGCAGCATCTTCCAGACTGTACCTGCAGGCAGCTTTGTTTCGAGCACACATGGAGAGGGGGGAAAAAAGCAGTGTTGGTAGAGCCCATCATTACAGATTCAGCTGCATGTCTGACACAGGAAGCTCATGAAGAACTGCAATTTAGAAGGATTTAAAACAAACAAATAAAAAATTCTACCTGGGCACCTATTCGGATAGCTGCCAAGCCAACTGTTTTTTTGTTTTATCACAAATTGTTTAAAGTCAGCCCTGGACCAGGGTACAAACCACATCCAAGTAGAGATTCCTCTGGACGTTACCAGGGTCTCCGCACTTCCCCGCTCCGTTACGTACTCGGATGACACAGATCATCCAGTTGAAACGCCACCTCCCTGGCACCCACGCCGGGCTCTGTGTGAGCAGCGTGGGCGGGAACAAGGTGAGCCCTGCAGGCTTCAAAACGAGAGCGTAACGCTCAATACCAACACCCTCTCCCATTTCCAGAGGCTACTTCTCACCTCCTCTGCTCCCCACCCACCACCCTTCACACCCTCGCTCCTAAAAGTAGACCTGCTCCTGCCGAGATCTCTGCCGTAGGACTGCCCGGAATGTGACTGGAGGAGGAAGGGAAGAGAGAGGAGGGAGCGAAGAGGAAGCAAGAGATGCAGAGGCTCTCGCGGAAGCAACTTTTGCTTTCCAGACCTGCTGCAAGGAGGTATCTTGGTGATGTTTTCAAGTCCTTAAAGGATAGGTGGTGATCTTCTTTTTTTAAAGAAATGATCAAAGGAATTTTTTTAAGTTCCAAAAGCTCTTTTAAATGCTAAGAATTCAAGCAAAGTTACTCATTGTTTCCATCTTTATTATAGCTAGTGCATCACTTTCCGTTGACTATATTTACAATACATTAGAGCTGGTGGGTTTAATATAGATCTTTAGAGTAAACGGAAAGCCATGGAAAGGCAAAGTTTATGGGCCATTAGGAATAATTCCTTTCATAAGAATAATGAAGTTAGAAGAATAATAACGTTGATAATAAGAGGACGAGGAGGAGAAAGAGAGGAAGGAAAGAAGAAATGGCTAACGTAAAAGACAGTACCATAGGGTGGATAAACCACATTTTCTGTAGTGAATATAGTCGTCCCTCAGTATTGGCAGGGAACTGGTTCCAGGATCCCTGTGGATACCAAAATCCATGGATGCGCAAGTTCCTTACATAAAGTATTTGCATATAACGTAAGCACATCCTCCCGTACACTTTAAATCATCTCTGGATTACTTATAATACCTAACACAATGTAAATATTATGTAAATAGTTGTACATACAATGCAGATGTTATGTAAATAATTACTAGGGCATGGTAAATTCAAGTTTTGCATTTTGGAACTTTCCAGAAATTTTTTTTTTTTTTTTATCAGAAGTTGGTTGAAACCACGGATGCAGAACCCATGGGTATGGAGGGCCAACGTACCTGAGTTCTGTGTTATCTATAGGATAAATTACAGACAGTCTCTAGGCTTCAGTGTGCTCCTGAGTAAAATATAGTCAATTAAAGTCCTACGCCATGGGACGAGGATCACAAAAATGATGCATGTAAAGCATTTAGCACGTGCGTAAGAAACACCCACGTGTCAGTGACTGTTATTCTGGGATGAGTTTTAGTTCCAACTCAACCAATAACGAGCTGTGTGGTCTTGGGCAAGCTAGTTGACACATCTGAGCGGTGGTTTATTCACCAAAAAAAATGAGTCTAGATTAGATGATCCCTTGATCTCTAAGGCTTCCCCAAGCTCAAACCCTCTGTGACAATGCACGGTAGTTTCTAATTTCAAATTCTTTTAGGTTTCTAGCTGTCACACCTTTATGATTTACGGGTCATAGCCACGATTTATTTGATACCAAGGGTCTAGTCACAGGCACAACTCCTAATCATGAGACTGTGCCTGTGGGGATCCTAGAACCTGCTTTATGAAGATTGTTTTCACACTGTGGTTTCCAGAAACACGTGCTGGCAAAAGGCAGGCTTGCCTGTAACAGGAGGAGTCAATATATTTCCATCCTAGGGGCCTTCAAATGTTGCAACTGTCCCCAAATCAGATTGCTACTGTAACGTGTCCCAGTGGCCCCTGGCAGTGATGGAGCACACACAAATTAAAATCATTCACTACGACCACAGGCCTTTAAAAGAAACTCTCAATTACTTCCTGCTGGACACATTGCAATAATCCATCCTTTCTGATCTTAACAATGAAGTTGAAAGCTGCCAGCAGAGGTCCATTTCTCTTCCATCTAGGCAGAATGGAAACTCAGCTATTTCAGATTTATCATTCACCTCCTATATTTTTAAACTCATCAGTGACTTACTTCTTTTACAAGAAAAGATGAGGCATACGTGTCCTTACGTGTCAGGAAATTTTAAATGATTATTGAAGAAGATAATCTATCATGGTCTACACCATCACTTGGCATTCTCACCCATAAACCCATGTCATAATCTCTTAATTTAGGTGATGGCCAAGCACCCAAGTTAGCAAATACGGACAGAATTTAACATTGCTGCTAAACAAGACTTACAATAAAATCAACCTGGCACAGTAACATTCATAAAAGATTGTGCAAATAGCAGTTAGCTCTAATGAAGTATTGAGCTCTAATGAAGTACTGAGTATGGGAAGTATTCGCTATGCTTGGATAAAGCCAAGCCAATCATTGCTTCTCTGTTAATTCTTTAGCTGTCCCCAAGCAGACACCCTGGCCAGTTTAAATCTCATCTCACACTCACTAACATGCTCATTCAGAGAGGAGAATCAACAACCTCTAATGAAATGATCAATTCAGGCAACAGTCCTCAATGAAAGCTAACAGACCCTGGGAGAAAGGATGATGAGGAGATTCACAATGAAAGCATCAAACTCCCAGCACATGAACCCAACGATCAACCTCCATATCACTACAAGGGAGACAACCAGACACCGTCCTGAGACAATGGGACACGAAGTGTACAACACGGCCAACAAACTAATCTTGCCCCCCTAAACCTGAATGTGAATCTATGAAAAATAATAAACAGAAACCTCATTTAAAATGGAATCAGGAAGCCAGAAGGGGGAGTTCTCATGCCCTACCACTCTATGTCAACTGCAGACCCCAAGGAAAAGAGATACCTTTGCATTTCCAACAGGAAGAAGGTTATTACTTTACTACTCAGCAGGAGGAAAGAAGGGTTTCTCTTTGCCTGGCAACAGCCCAGCCAATGAGAGGCTGTCACAAGTCAGCCAATGAAAAGTCACTGTACTTTGAATTCCCAGTTTCCTCCAGTGGACTCTTTGTTTATAACGGTCCCGGCCAACTCCTTCTCCTCTATAAAAGACTGTTCCTCTCCTCTGTTCTCTGGACTTACCTGTGGGTCACCATCAGTTTTAGGTCCCAAATTGCGATTCTTTGCTGTTCTCAAATAAACCCATTTTGCTGGCAAAATAACTGGTTGTTTTACATCAACAAATCTAATAAAGCTTTCGTTCTAACTTCCAGGTTACAGAAATACAGAGGTTAGTGGAACACGTTTAAAGAGAAAACTCTCAGCCAAATCCAGAATGCGGGACCGTCTGCAAGACAACTGACTTGCTTCTTCCACAAAGCAATAACTTAGGGAGAACAGGATGGGGGAAGAAGCGCTGTTCTAGAGTTAAAACGTCAAGAGGCATATCAAATGCAATGTGTGAGCTTTGTTCGGACCCTGGTGTGAGAAACCAACTATCAAAAGACATTTTTAGGGCTTCCCTGGTGGCGCAGTGGTTGAGAGTCTGCCTGCGGATGCGGGGGACACGGGTTCGGGCCCTGGTCTGGGAGGATCCCACATGCCGCGGAGCGGCTAGGCCCGTGAGCCACAACTGCTGAGCCTGCGCGTCTGGAGCCCGTGCTCCGCAACAAGAGAGGCCGCGATAGTGAGAGGCCCGCGCACAGCGATGAAGAGTGGCCCCCGCTTGCCACAGCTGGAGAAGGCCCTCGCACAGAAATGAAGACCCAACACAGCCAAAAATAAATAAATTAATTAATTAAAATAAATAAAAATGATGGAATTCCTTTAAAAAAAAAAAAAAAAAAAAAAAGACATTTTTAAGCTAATGAGGGGTGAAATCAATGCAGGGAAGATGGGGAGTCCTACGTATTCCTGGGCTGCCCCACCCCTTGCCTTCTGATGTTCTGAAACTGCAATTCAGCCCCTCTCCAACTGAAAGGGCAGGGCCCGTGAGCAGAAACTGGGCCATGGATGGCTGGGCCACACCCAGCTCTGCACAGGAAGGGGAAACTCTCAGCAAGAAGATGCAGAAGATGCTGGTTGGTAGAAAAAGAGGCAGTACCTGGGGCAATCTAGAGAGGAAATTTACAGGTTCTTGAGCACAGTTACGGCCAACAGGATTCTAGCAGCCTTGAGCTTCATAGGAAACCCATTCAGGTAAACAGTGTAAAATCCATGCTCTGAACAGAGAAGTTAACATTTGAAGCAAGCAGGGTACCTATGAAATGGGAGAGAAGGAAACAAGATGAACACCCAAGTGTACAGACAGAAAGATATGAAGTGTTTAAAAATCTTCTCAAAACGTTCAGATATTTGTGATACACAAAGAACTCCTCTGCAACGGGGAACACAAAACCCTCCAATATGGACTATACATGAATTGGAAAAAATACCGTTTAAATACAGGATTGTTACATAGAAGGGAAAATTGTATTAGCATCTAACATAATGACATAAAACACTTTGAAAAATACATGATGCCTAATTCCACCCATTAATAACAAGGTAACAGCCTTGGGAAACTTCATACCAAAAAAATGGCACTTCTGGTAAACATAATATTTAAGACCAACTCAAACACACAAGCTCTGCCTAATGACATAATTATGCGTTTTGAATTTGGTGCCATGCTCACACCATACCTAAGAAAGCTCCTTCACAAACGGATCACTTTAAGACATTATCATTTCCATGTGATGATGCCAAAACTAAAATGCAGTATAAATATCCTCCTTAAAGCTACGGTTTTAGATTTACCTGGTCAGTGCCTTATTCCAACTGGGATCCCAAGCCCTTTCTGAGGCTAAGAAGTCAAAAGTTTTATCAGCAGGGTTAAGGGAATGTGGAGTCTTGGCCGAGGCAAAGTTCTGCAGAGAGGAGGCCCAAATTTGATCCCAGCTCTTAGAACCTGGGGCAAACTTCTTCATCTCTCTATGCTTACTTTCCTCATTTGTAAAATACTAACACTAATGGTACCTCCCTCACAGAACTTCTTGGAAGACCACAGAAGATAATAAATGAAACCACACCTGGCATAATCGGAAATGCTCAGGAAATGCTAGCCATCATTATGTTTATCATCATCTGAAGGCCCATCTCCGTGGAAATCATTCTCATCAGCACAGAGTACCTCTTTCTGACCAAGGCAAAGAATGTTCCTTAAGAGCAGACATGGTGTGCCACAATGAATGGACCTCAAAAATACTCTGTTAAATGAACAACACTGGACACAGAAGGCCACGTATTGTATGATTCTCTGTGTAGGAAATTTCTAGAAAAGGCATAACCTTAGAGACAGAAGATCAGTGTCCGCCTGAAACTGGGGATGGAAAGAGGAATGGACTACAGAGTCTAAAACTGGACTGGGGTGATGGCTACTCAACAGTACAAATTTACTAAAAATTATGGAACTGTATGCTTATAATGGGTGAATTGCATGGTATATAACTAATACCTCAATAAAGCTGTACTGGGGGAAAAAAAGATGTGCTTTCAAAGTGCTTGCACAAGTCCTTTCTCACCAATCTATTCTGGCAGCAAACTCACATATTCTGCAGAGCACAGCCAAACAGCTGAGAACGCCAGGCTCGGGCAAGGACCACACCTGGATCCTAATCCTGACCCGGCTTCGTCCTACAGCAAAACTTGTTACTTCTCTAATCCTCGGTTTCCACATCTGTGAAATGGGAACCCTAACAGTATTCATTTCAGAGCTGTTTGAGCACATTTATAATCCTCCCCCAAGTTTCCCAGATCAATAAATGGTGCCACCCTTCACCCAGGGGTTGAGGCTAAACACAGAGGTATCACTCATGACTTCTCTCCTTTCCCATATCTGCCCCAATCCATGACCGAGTCCTGAGGGTTCCATCCTCAAAATATTTCAGGTATCCATCCAACCACTTCTCTCCAGCTCCATCCCAGTCCTCGGGGACTCACGAAAGCCTCTCACGGGTCCCCCTGCCTCCATTCTGGCCTCTGCAGTTATGGCTGCAGGGGGGTATTTACAAACACAAGGCTGACCTCCACCACCTCCTGCTCAGAACCCTCCCCTGGTCCCCTACAGCCTGCAGGCCCCACCTGATGAGCACCTCTGGTCCCTGGGCCGTTATCTGCACTTGCCTCTGCACAGACGGATGGGGGTGAGGCTCACCCCTTCCCTCACTCAGAGCTCAAGTTCTCCTCCTCAGAGGGGCCTCACCCTACTAAAAACCCCACCTCTGCTCCCGCCGGACTCCAACCCCTCGACCTCATTTCCTTCACAGCAGTGACACTGCCTGGAATCACATCATCTACGTTCTCCTTTACACGCTGTCTTCCCACTAGAAGGGAACCTCCACGCAAGCAGGATTTTGACACTGTCTTACCCACATGCCCCAGAGTCTGGCACAGGGTCTGGCATAGAGGAAAATGCGTTAAATACTTCCTGAAGGAATAAAGAACTCTAACAAAGCACTCAGCACAACACCTGCCAGATAGGAAGTGCTCAAGAACTGTTAGTTGGTAAGAATAAAAATACTTATTTATTATAATTACAGTTCACAGATCAGAATACGGAAGCCCTACGAGGTTACCTGCCTAAGCCAGGTTGCACTCTTAAGTCTGACAGTCTAGTACACGTCCACGGTGGCACGTTCCACGAGCACAGAATAACTGATGCTCCCTGCCCGCCCCCAGCACGAACGCAAAGGATACTGCGGCCAGTCCTCCTGACCATGCTGTGCCCTGCCTCCTCTCACCTTGAAAGAGTCACCTGATCCTAGAAGGGGTGGCCAGCACGCTACTGAACCCTACGGCAGTCCCAGGAACGACAACTGATGGTCCCAAGCGTTCCACCAGGTAAAACGAAGGCAGGCTTCCACCTCACCCTAAGACCACTCTAAGAGGTAGGCAAGGGTGATTATCTGCATTTCATAGATGAGAAAGTAGAGAAAGAGAAATAAATGACCTGCTCGAAAACCACATGCATACTAATTCATGGTGAACCTGGGCCCAGGATTCTGAACATTTTAGAACACTAGGCCTCCCTCTTTCCAACACACTACATACACTACTCTGGGCATCCATGAAAAAAGGAAAGGAAGACAAAGAACCCTGACCACAGCCTTATCTATTTTATTTTATTTATTTACTTTTTAAATTTATTTATTTATTTATCTTTTGGCTGTGTTGGGTCTTCGTTGCTGCGTGCGGGCTTTCTCTAGTTGCAGCGAGCGGGGGCTACTCTTCGCTGTGGTGCGTGGACTTCTCATTGCAGTAGCTTCTCTTGTTGCGGAGCACAGGCTCTAGGCGCGCGGGCATCAGTAGTTGTGGCACACGGGCTCAGTAGTTGTGGCGCACGGGCTTAGTTGCTCCGTGGCATGTGGGATCTTCCAGGACCAGGGCTCGAACCCGTGTCCCCTGCATTGGCAGGTGGATTCTTAACCACTGTGCCACCAGGGAAGTCCCGCTTTATCTATTTTAAATGACATTAAGTTGTAAGGGAAAAGAACATTCTAAAGAAAGTCCTTCTATATATACAAATTCACAATGACACTCTTAACTTCCTCCAGCACAGGGGAATTTTCGTACCTCTCCATTAGACATCCGGAAACAACTTCTGATTATTTATACAGCGGGAGTTTGTAAGAGCACTGCAGGGTTTTGTAAACTCATGAGCATGGATCAGGCCCAGATGCCTCAAAAACCTGGATAATATGTGAGTTTTAACCTGAACGCTCACGGAGTGTGCTCTGTCACATATACTAATAACGACACAGAAAAGCTGACACCACAGGATCACGGCCTCTCTCCTAGACACTTGGTTACGTCGCTTTATGAAGGGTGCCAGAACCTGTGTCCAAGAATAGAATAAAACATGCCATTTCTGATAGCAAAGCCAGGTTCTTTAAAACACTCCTGAAGGCATGAAGGTGTCCTGAAAGGTCAGATAAAGAGAGGAGGGAGAAGTCCCTCATCCTCTGCCACCCCCACCAGTGTCCCGCATCGGCATCCTGGCATCACTGCTGTTATCAAAAATCTGTGGGCGACAGCGCAAGAGCCTAAACACCTTTGGCCGGCCATGCTCAGGGACCATGCGTTTGGGGCTTCAGGCCCTCGGAGGTAGATCTTACAAAGTTCATCTCACAAACAAGAGCACTAAAGCTCCCGGGGGCTCCGTGACTTGTGGGGGTCACAAAGCCGGGGCCTGGTACCAACTCAGACACATCTGGTTTCAAAGCTCCAAACTGTTCCCGTGTGGCACATTCGTTAACACGCCCCGTTCCCCAATCCCACCCCTTCTGCCCAGGGCTGGCACTGAACAGGGCCATAGATGCTCCACTATCATACACTTGGCACTGACAACAGAAAGGAGAACAGAGAACGAGGCGAGAAAAATCCTCCAGACAACGCGCACCTACCACCCACCAGAATGCGGACAGCTGGTCTACCTGCACTTTTTCTATCTTCTGCCTAGGCTCTGCAATTCCCCATTTAAGACTTCTCCGTGTAACAACTGCTAAGGATTTATAATTCAGTAGCATGACCAGGAATAGCACTGAGGACAGCCCAGAATCACATTGTTTCACAGCTCTAAGGGTGGAGGGAGCTTTTCTTCACACCGCAAAACCCTAAGACTATGCGGTGGGTAGGGAACATTACTGTCAACAAAGTACGCCTCCCTCCCACCTCTCCCCAGGCACACACAACACAGACTACAGCTACTGCTTTACAACTGCTCTGACCAGCTGCTTGACCTTAAATGCGATCCCTGGTAGGATGGAACTCCTAAAGAGTCCACCTTGTGTTAAAGCCGCAGTCCTTCCTTTTTCTGAGTTGCTCTCCATTTTCCTTCCTACAGTTCACCTGAGTCTGGAAAACATTCTTAAATAAGTCTTCCCACAATTTCCCCACAGCCCCTCTTATCTTTTCATTTGTAACAGAACCTGGGGTGGGCACGCCATGTCCCCACCACAGCTGGCTTCCCAGGGCCACCGGCCTGCAGGTTTACCTTCAGCGAGAACACGGGAACAAGACCACGATTTCCCAGTCCCTCCTCAATTCTGCACTAGAAAGTGTCCCAACACCTCAGCCAAATTCTAGACACAACCGAACAGTCCTCCAAATCTGTTCCGCCAAGCCCCTACACCTTGCTCTTAAACTGATCAGCCCTGGGCAAATCACACTCGGTCCCCTCCACGCCTCTCCCCCCACCCTTCACCTTAGGGTCAGAAACCCAATCCCGCAGCCTTAGGTGGGATTTCCATCATTCTTTCTGAGATGCCTTAATTCACAAAGTGCTACCTTCCCTTCACAGCTCTTAATATCACGGTCATCAACCAATGTCTGTGTAATTCATGCAATTCTTTAAATATCTTCCTCGCCTGCCCTGCCATGTGGACAGGGACCCCATGGGACTTGTCAACTGCGGTATGCCTGATGCGAGGGCAGTGCGGGCACATGGGAAGCACTAAGGAAATGTTTGTTCAATGAAGGAATGGATAGAAAACAAAGCTTCCCCCATCAGCCTCAAAAATAGCCGCTTGACGATTTACCAGGACTAAGTGGCAGCTGGCCAATGATTTTCTTTCTTTTACTGATGGGGTCTAGGAATCAGCAGCATCAGATGCGGTGAAAAGCATCGACTCCTTTTCAGCGGAGTTCCCTAGGTACTTAGTGTAAGGAAAAATTTCAAGTTCAGACCGATGGGGCCCAGCACCTCTTGCACAAGAAGGAACAGGGGAGAAACTGGTCTGCTTCACAAAGGAAAAGCAAAACAAGGCCAAGCTTAAACAAGGAAATTACACAAAAAAACTGCAGTGAAGTCTCATCATCAGGTCATCCCAGCACTAAGTGGCCCGGGGCTGCGCACACAGACTCCTTAGCTGCACAGAGCTTTCCCTACATGACGTGAGCCCAAAGTGAGAGGCAAAAACGGGTCAGTGCTCACAGCTACTTTCTCCAGACTTAAAGAAGGCTGACAAGTCAATATCTCAAGATATCCGGGGACTTCTAAAAATGCCTAAAATCTAGACCTCACCCAACCAAACCTCCTGGCCCCTTTTCTCCAAACATTTGCACAGAGAATTCTGGAGGGAAGGGGCAGATGGAGCATTAAGAATATGAAGCTATATTACTAACCTACTATGTCCCCTCTTTTTGGAGAAAAGTTTTCCGTGCCTTAACTACTCCCTCCCAAAAATCATTAAAAGTCTTTTCCACCTTTACATGTGGCATTAAGTAGCTAGTGGGAAGCAGCCGCATAGCACAGGGAGATCAGCTCGGTGCTTTGTGTCCACCTAGAGGGGTGGGATAGGGAGGGTGGGAGGGAGACGCAAGAGGGAGAGGATATGGGGATATATGTCTGCATATAGCTGATTCACTTTGTGATACAGCAGAAACTAACACACCATTGTAAAGCAATTATACTCAAATAAAGATGTTAAAAAGAAAAAAATAGGAAGGAAGGGAGAGAGGGAGGGAGGAAGGGAGGGAGGACAGCATCCGTCCTACCACATACAGTTCAGGACCCGGATCTCTCAGCACTTCTCTCAAGCACAAACCAAGTCTGCTTCTAAACATCCCAGGAATGGAATCTCCAGGCAACAGGGACAGGTGTCTGGCCATCACAAAGAGCCATACAAGTCTGTAACCCTGGACCACTCCCAAACTTTTCTCTCCACCCTGCGAGGCAGCAGAACTTTTGAGAGCAAAGCGGCTCAACTCTGACCTCACGTCCAGCTTGGCTGTGCTGCTCAGACTGTTCAAGGTCACAGGAGGGTTGAAAAATGAGATTGAGAGATTCTGATGGCCCCTATTTTAGTTTCTTTTGACTTCTGGTTGGAGAAAGGTGCCATTATTACAGCAGATTACATACTTTACACACTCACTCACAGGTCACTGCCGTTGACCCTCCATATCCACAGGGTATTGGTTCCAGGACCCCTGAGGATACCTAAATCCGCAGATGCTCAAGTCCCTGATATAAAATGGTGCAGTACAATGAATACGGTCGGCCCTCTGTGTCCGCGGGTTTGGCATCTGCGGATTCGATCCTTGGTTGGTTGAATGTGGGGATGTGAAACGTGGGGATACGGAGGGCTGACTGTACTGCACCATAACCCGTCCAAGCACGCTCACAGATTAAGGAGCCCACGTTAGAAACAGGAACAAAGATTGCACCTGACGGTACATAACCACAGCTTCCTTCTTGTAAATTCTTCTGACTTCAAAAAGTATTGCATCATCCTAATGATCAATCTAGTACTTCTAAACAGTTGTCTCCAAAACCTCTTTTTAACTTTGCATATTGGAGAAATTAAATGCCGGAAAATTTTACAAGTGGAAAATAAAAGTATGTAATGACAAAAGCATTCAGTGGCTAAATCTGGGTTGGAACAATGTGTTTTTTGTTTTTGTTTTTTCACAGAACCCAGGCACACAGAACTACTCTCCACTCATAGGAAAACCCTTCTTATTTTACTTTCTCAACGCAAGGTCTTTTAGAAGCAAGCAAGTCACCAGCTACAAAACCATGGCTATTCCTTGCTCTACAAAGAGTTCCTTTCCATCACATACTTCTCATGGATCTCAGAACACAATTTTATTTTTTTGAATATGTTAAAAGCCAAAAGGTTTCCTTTTATTTAAAAAAAAAAAAAGCCAATCTGAAACTACTCCTGAAATCCAAAGAATATAGTACATTAAACGCTTCTATCAATCCGTTCTTCCCTATTAAGTGGAACTTGCATTGTTTTTTCTCTTTCTTCCCTCCCCCTTCTGTATAGGCGGTTATTTGCAAGGCTATAAGGAAATATACTTCAAACGACTTGTTGGCAAAACACTGCTGTAGACTACGGTTATTAGAGATTGTGTTTTAGACTGATGGGAGTGGTAAAGATTAATAATCAGTAACTCCCTGATTTATTCATTCACACACATACATTTCCACACCATGCCTGCCAAGCCATAAATGAAGCAAAGATGCCGTTATCCTCAGGGTATGTTTGGGTGGTTTGGTACATGAGTGACTTTTTTTTCCCCTATATTTCTTTTCAATTTTTAAATAAATATATATAATTTTATACTTCAAAGTTTTAAACTGGAAACGACTAGCACTAAGAAATCTTCTCTAGACAGGCCCTCCAGATACTATTTCAACTTAAAGCAACTTGGACAGCTAAAATCTCCAAAGTGATGGAGAGGGCACATGGCCAGAGGAGAAACTAAGTACGTGTTAGCAAGAAATCCTCAAGTTAAAAATATAAAGTCTAACAGGCCGCATTCCGGTTTTCTGTATTTATCTTGAATATCAAACTCATTTTCATTAAATAACTTTGCTCTACTGTCATTAAGTCAAGTCTTTCCAAGGAAGGAAGGGTATGGTATCTTGCTGCAGAGAAAAAGATACGGCATTTATCCTCTGCGGGATTCCGCTTCGCATTTCAGAGGGACGGTTACCATCCCCTACACAGCACATCAAAACTTGGCCAGACGCATCCACGCCATCCCCGAGGGACCTGAAGATACTTGAGGAGAAGTTATGAGAACCAAAATTTTAGGACTCCTTGGGGGCAGACGCCACCCAACATACTGGGTTCACTGGAGTAGCGGGAGCGGAGAAGAGGCAAAAATGTTAAAGTTACTTGCAGACTGTTCGGAAACGGTGCCCCGGTCACCTTTAAACCAGCGGCTCAAAGCCCCCGCGGCCCGTCCTCTGTTTGCCCAGGCGGAGGAGGCTCCGCGGCGGCCGGGGCTGCGGGGGGCGAGCCGGCCGCCCAGGGCTCGGCATCTGGCCGCGCGCGGCGCACCCGGTGGGCAGCGCATCCCCGCTCCAGGCAGGGTCTCTCCATTTTCAGGGCCGAGGAAGCAACAATAAGCCGAGCGGAGCGGCCGCGCAGGCTCGCCTCCCTCGCGGCGCCCCACCATCCCCTGCACGCCCGAGACTCGGGTACCCCCGCGCGCGACCCCTGCCACGCCCCGACCCCGCACCCCGGGCTCGTCCCCGGCACGGCGCGGGGTGGCCCGGGCTCCCCGCACGCCCACCGCCCGGCGCGCCGTCCTCCAGCGCACGCAGGGACCCCCGCCCAGCGCCGGCCGCAGGGAGGGGAAGCCCGGCGGCCCTTCCCGCCCGGGGGACCCTCGCGCCGGGGGTCGGAGCAGGGCGGCCGGCCGGCCGGCCGCGCCGTGGCCCCGGCAGGCACCCCGCCTCCCCCGCGCTCCCAGTCTTTGTGTGCAAAGTAAGTGCGGTAGGCGAACCCACCTCGGCGCGCGCACAAAGGCGCGCGGCTCCCTCCCCGGCGCTCGCTCCGGGCGGCCGCGGCAGCGCCCAGCGGCCCGGCGGCTCAGGGCGGCCCGGAGGCGGCGCGGGCGGCGGCTTCGACTGCGGCTCCGACGGCGGCGGCGGCGGCGGCGCGACCAGTCCAGCGCAGAGAGGCTCCTTCACACCCCGCGGCCCCGCGCGTCCGAATTAAGCGGCGAGGCGGGGCGGAGCTAGGCTGCTGAGGCCACGCCCCGGACACGCCCCGCCGCGCTGGCTGCAGCTCGGCGCTCCGGCCCGCGGCCCGCGGGGACTGCGCCGGGAAAAAGTCTGCCGATTTGATTCCTGGAGGTTTTCGTTCTGTGGTTTTAGTTTGGTTGGCTTCAGAATCTCTCAAAGCAGAGGGAATATTGGAAGAAAAAAACTGAGTGTCACCGGATGAGAGAGAGAGAAATGGGAAATTAAAGGTGACAGGCGCCCGTTTGCGAGGCCCACAATCAAAGATCTCTGTCTCTGTCGTTCTCTCTGTCTCTCTGTCTCTGTCTCTCTCTCTCTCTCTCACACACACACACACACGACCGCAAGTACTCGGGACTGTTTGGTTTGTGGGTGTCTGGCCTCCATCGCCACTCCACGCCTGTGACATTCAGAGAGACTGTCCCCATTGAAATTCTGCCAACAGGTCACCGAAGAAAACTCAGAGGGACACGGAATCAGATGTACTGTCCAGCCAGAGCCTGAAACCCAGTGACCTGGGAATTTGCTCAGACTCCTCCCCCTCCCCGTCGCTCTTCAAAGGGTAATTGGAGATTTAAACGTACGCGAAGGAGAAAAGCGTTTGTTTTACCTCTTTTTTCCTCTCGGATTTTGTTTTTCTCAGCTCCCTTACAGCAGATCGCTTCTCTGCCCAACCCCGAGACTCTTAGATTACAATCTACGTGAATCACAGCAGGTAAAAAAATGGGAGATATGTTTCAGAGTAACAAACAATAAAGACAGCAGGTAATGGATTTTAGAGCAAAAGCTTTTTAATTTTCTTGGCAACAGATGAATAAGGGCTTATTTACTGGGAAGCTTTTCTGACTGAAACAGCTTGGGTCATGATCACACAGAAAAGTCATATCAATTATGGATTTTGGTAAACCAATTACTTACTCCAAAGATGCTGGAAAGTCACAGCACTTCAAGGGCCTCGTCATCCCTAGGCCTTGAAGCCCACTGAGAGGTGGGGTCACCTGCCACAGGATTTAGAGAGATGGGCTCCTTCCCAGCCCAAGAAATTGACCTGTGTGAACTTTCTCCACAGTGTTTCCCGCAAGTCTTACTTCTCTCCCATTCTTGGGTTGTGTTGGTTCTGTTCTTGACAATGGATCCACCAGTCACTAAACCAGAACCTGGGATCCAGCCTAGATTTTCCCCTCACTCCCCACATGGGAGACAATTCCAAGTCCTGCACATTCTATGTGACGGCTTGATAGCCCTCCCGGTCCCCATCCCACTGGCTCTGCCCCAGCTGGCCTTCGGGGTCTGTCAACACACTGTGGCAGTAGCCCCCCAGCTGTCCCCAGACCCCAATCTCACATATGCTTTTCCTCCAAACTGCTTCCCCAGTGAACATTCCACTTGCACATCTGCTCTCAAAACCCTTTAAGGGGTGCCCGATCCCTACTACCTGACCAAGTTCAAGCTCCTTCGTACAGTACCCCATAGAGCAGCATACCTCTTGATATCACCTTGACGACTTCCCTGGGCTCTTGCTGCATCCCCCAAACAAACACCCGTGGTGCCACTCAGCCAGAGTGTTGTATTTGCTAAACGGCCCTGTTCTGTGACTATGAGGACTGGATGAAAGAATTTGTCACCTGGTAGGCCTTTCTACATGCCTCCTCTCTGCCCAGCACACCTTCATACCCACCCCCAACCCCCAAGAGCTTCTTTCCTCTCTGAGATCCAAGTTGCTCTGAGAAGACTTCCTGACCTGCTCAAACTGAATGGACCTTTTCTGCCCTTCCCATACCTAGCATGGCCTTATAATTAGTGCACTGTATTATAAATATGTGCTCTCCTTGAGCAGAGTTTATACTTGATAGATATACATATCTTTACATCCGCCTGCTTAACCCAGTATCTGGCAAATAAGAAATGTGAGGGACTGAATTGTGTCTTCCCCAAATTCATATGTTGAAACCCTAACCCCCGATGTGACTGTATTTGGAGATGGGGCCTTTAGGGAGGAAATTAAGGTTAAATGAGGTCATGAGGTTGGGGACCTAATCCAGTAGGACTGGTGACCTTATAAGAAGAGGAAGAGATACCAGAGATCTGTCTCTCTGCGCACACAAGGAGGCCATGTGAGGACACAGCTAGAAGGTAGTCATCTGCAAGCCAGGAAGAGCCCTCACCAGAAACCAACACTGCTGACACCTTGATCTTGGACTTCCAGCCTCCAAAACTGTGAGAAAATAAATGACTTGTTTAAGCCACTGTTATGGCAGCTCAGCAGACGAATACAAGAAGCATGCATTAGATTCTAGACTCTAACACTGGAAAAGCACGGACCCACCAGTGAGCCTATAATGTACCCCGCCTCAAAGCAGCCTGGACAAACTACTATGATGCCAGGGCAGTGGACAGAGTGTCTAGACGTGATAAGTGACCACACAGCCTTTTCCCTGCCCTGGTGAGAAACAGAAACAGCTTATTCCATAGACTGAGGTATTCATGCCCAAGGATCTCAGCCTTGGCCTTACCTTTGTATCAGGAACCATTATTTCTTTTAAACCAAAAACAAAATAGTACATCAAATATTTACTTTGAACTTCTTGAGTCAAAGCTTTATTAAAAGATAGGATGCCAACACCCATTCATTAAGTCTACTGTTTGGGGCTTGTATTTCACATTCCTGAGAATCTTAGGGGGATTTTAATCCAGGTAGGATCAAGTATCCAACTTGGCTTGGGGCCCCTGGAGTCACTGTGGGTGGACTCCGGAAATAAGAACTTAAAGATTATGGACCAGAGTGATATTTATACTTGTATCCACAGCCTCTATCAACAGTGCCTGGACCACAGTAGAGGCATGATAGATGTTTGTCCAATAAATAAGCCTGGATTTTCAGGGCACAGCTAGACTTCCCAGGAGTATGTCAGGTGACACGTAACTCTCAGCCTGAACCTGATGTCCTGTAGATTCCATATTCTGGATGTGGACAGAATCCCAGGAAGGTCAGGTGAGCCGGTAGCACCTCCTTGGGTTTCTACCATTGGGCTGACACACTTCACCAGGTATATAGAGGCCCTTTGCTCACTTTCTCCACATACAAAACAAAGAAAATGCTCCCCTGAGTGGCTTTTGAGTCCTTTAACCAATCACTGGTGATAGATTCTCTAATCGTACTCTACTGCAAAGCATACATAATAATTTTCCATCTTATAACACTCACCCGCAAGACCACGCATACACTCAACTTTAACCTCAGCCTCTTGCTTTGACATAGGGGGCCTTTTAAATTCATTCCTAAGGAAAACTGAGGAAAGCAGAGATGAACATGTGGGGACATAAAGCGGAACAAAGCAAATCAATTTGGAATGACATATGTTGTCCTTTATCTTCCACTTGGTCATTTTCCTTATACACAATCTTGAAATAGTTGCTTTATGCCCGAACCATCATCCTGCAGAACTCCAAACAGATGAGAAAGGCTTAACAGTGCCCTAGAGGAGGGACATTTATTTTTATATGTATACTGTTCTGTATCTTAAATTTTGCACTGTGTCCGTGACCATTTGAATGGATAATAATCCATTCAAAAAGAAATAAAACCTTAATTTTCAATTCATATTTTAAATGTCATGTTCTTTAATATCTGTGTCAGCTATCTATTAATGCATAACACATCCCATCAAAACGTAGTGGCTTAACATAAGAATGAATGATTTGCTCACAGTGCTGTGGGTTGGCAATTTGAATGAGGCTCAGCTGGGATACCTTGTTTCTGCTCTGGTTTCTGCTCTGTTTGGCTCTACCATGCATCTGTCACTGGGAGGTTGGCTAGGGACCAGCTTGTCCTGGGTGGCCTCGAAGTCCAGATGTTGACTGGAGCTGTCTGCTTGGGTCCCTCAGGTGCAGGCTCATGGTGACTTCCTCCCGGGGCAGCTGGTCCAAGAGGGTGAAAGAGGAAGCCATCAGGCCTCCCGAGGTCTAACCTCAAGGTCATCTTGCTACATTCTGTCGTTCGAAAATATCACAGATCTAGCCCAAATCCAAGGTTTGGGGGCTCCACCCCTTGATGGTAAAGCGGTGGTCATATTTCAAAGGGACCTGAGTACAAGGATGCTATGTACGATTGGAGGAGTTGTTGTAGCCGTGTTTGCAAATAATCTTCCCCTGCATCAGAGGTAAGGAACTCCAGCATGGAGGGTAGCTGCGACAGGTGATAGCAGTCGTCTCAAGGGAAACCCTGATTATAAACAAGCCAAAACCCTTTGCAATTAAACATAAAACCAACAACAGATTCAATAAGTTGCTACTGGTCTCACGTCCTGAACTGAGAGATCAAAGTACGTATGTGATTTCTGCTTTTTTGCTTCTGGTTTCAAATAAGAATGAGAGGCGGGGGAAAAAGGACAAAGGCTTTAGGATGCTAAAGAAGCTAAGGTTGACCAGGTTCTAAATCAGTGTATTAGTTATCTGTTGCTGCATAACTAATTACCACAGAATTAGCCCACATATATTAGCTCATCACTGCTTTAGTCAGGCACGGCCTGGATGGATTCTCTACCCAAGGTCCCACAAAGCAGAAATCAAGATCTTGGCAGGACTCATGGCTCACTTCATCTGGAGCTCAAGGTCCTGTTGGCAGAATTCAGTTCCTTGTGGTTGTAGGACTGAGGTTCCCATTTTCCTTTGGCTGAACTGGGAGGCACTCTCAGCTCTTAAAAGCTGCCCACATACCTTACTGTGAGGCCTTTTCCATCATCTAGTGAGCAAGCACCCATCAAACCCTTTGGTGCTTCTAATCTCTGCCCCCCTTCATCTCCACCCACATCCACCTCTGCCTCTAGACTCAGATTTAGAGTGCTCATGTGATTAGGTCAGGCCCACCCAGATCATCTCCCAATCTTAAGGTCAACTGATTTGAGACCTTCCTTTGATTTGCAAAATCCCTTCCCAGCAGTACCTAGATTGGTGTATAACTGAGTAACTGGGAGAATGTGTGTGTACACCAGGGGACAGAATTCTGCCCATACAATCCAGAATATAAATAGATGGACTGATATGCAGATGGACAGATGTTCTTTAGTATAAAACTTACAGATGTGAGGGCGGGCAGAAGATGGAGGCCTTGGGGAGGTATCACATACAAGCTCATCAGCTACTTAGGTAAACCAGAAGAAGCCAGGCCTAAGAAGGAATTCCAGTTAGTTTAATAACCTAGCTCCCACACAACTCAAGGGGTAGTAAGTCTTCATTAAACTGTGATGACCTGATTACTGAAAAACTAAGAAAAGAAAAACAAAGTCAAGAATACGGAACACTAATTTTATCACTTAAACAGCATAATAATATGCATATAATAGTGTTTCCTTTATTTTGCTTAACTGCATTGCACCACTGTTGCATCACACTAATGCAATATTCTATAACCATGAAGATAATGCTTTTCAATGAAGAGACTTATAGAACTCATTTGTGGAAGTGTTTTGTGAAAAGATGTATGGCTTGCCAAGCAAATACAGCGTATATGTACCTTTTAAAATTAGTAGTACTTAGAAAGGATCAAAATGACAGACCCAAATCAAAAAGCATGTGCTATAAGCAAGATCATGAGCTGTTACTTTAAAATAGCCTCTTTGCACGAGCATTTGTGAGCACAGGAATGGAATCACTTCATTAAATATGCTAATAGCACCACTAAGAAAAATGAACACTCTCCCCTTTAATAGTGAGTTATCTGCTACAAAGCATTTGGCAAACTCCACACCAGAGCCGTGCTTCATGATGTAACTGAACACTTTGCCATTTCTAGACAGTTTAAAATTCAGGAGAGTTGTCATTTCAAAACCTTTAATATATGTGTTGCCTCAAATGTTTGATTTCCTTTTTTACAAAACACCTGCTCTTTGTTATTCATCATTTTAAAATCAAAGGGACTCTATAATATAGTGGTGATTAATATCTGCAACTAAATATCGCCTGAGAGTCAAAAGGAACAGCTGTTAGTCATATAAACAACTAGGGCATGATGCAAAGATCTGAGTTTTACGTCTTTTTCTTTACATAAATCCAAAACCAGAAAAAGAGGATTTCCTGACTGTCTTCCTGTACATTAAAACTAAAATCTCTAAAAGCAAAGGGAGGGGAAAAAACACTCAGACGTTCATCATGTCAAAAATATTAAGATGTCTTAATAGTAAATATTAATGAGTAAACAAACAATCTCTGCATGTAAGCAAAATAAAGATAATTCCTATATGCTTCCTGATTCGAATAACTAACACAGAAAACAAGTGGCCAATTCACTGAGAACACTCTACATTTTGCTTCAACTTTTTTTTCTTCTTGCTCTACATTCCAGATACATTTCTATTAGCAGGAAGTATCCCTTAAAATGCTTGAACTGGTAATAACTAGTTGAATGCCATTTATATATACTTACCTGCCTTTTAAGCAATGCAATAAAGTAAGTCCATGGAATTATAGAAAAAAGACTAGGCTAGGGCAGAAGGGATCTAAATCATGGCTCTGCTACCAACTAGCTTTGTGATTTTGGACAAGATATTTAACTCACTGCAGGCTATTTCCTCTGGATTTAGTGGTTAATGATTTTATTGCAACATAAATCTAGATAAATGCATGTTCCATGTAAAAATTACAGCATTATTACACACACACACACACACACACACACACATATATACATGTATATAGAGAGAGGTGTGTGTATACATATATGCTATATCTAAAAATTACAGCATTAATGGTTTTTCTGCTGCTGTCCCATCTTGGCTGCAAAGGGAGGATTGCTCAGTCCACTCTGGGCTTGCACCTAAAGTCCAAAATGCAGTTAATGTTAAATCTTGCCAGAGAAAGCTTGCTTATTAACTCTGCCTAGAGCATTGCCATACGTTTGAAGTGCTAATGATTCCTGGGCTTTAAAAAATGCTCTTCGAGCAATAACATTCTTTTATGGGTTCCACCAAATGCTACCTAATATTAACTGTAGCTGGATAATGTTAAATTAATAAGGAGTTAAACTTGATAAAGAAAGAGAGAAAGAATGACTGATAAAAGTGCAGAGTCCTTCTGGGGTAGCTGAAGGCTCGTTTCTGGAGTTGTTTTGTAATCCTCCCCAGGCGCTTCTCAGTCACCGAAACAACCTGCCTTGTTCTGATTCCAGCTTGACCTGATGACCGCCCTTCTGCAAGTCACCAGCTGAGACACATTGCAAGAAACTGTACTTTGACATGCACCTGCTTTTCCCAGATCGTTCCTCTCAACAACTGCTTAGGCCACCTGCTCTCATCTACGTGAGTGCATAAACAACTACTTAAAAGGATAAATGAAAGAAACGCAAAGGTAGAATGAAACTATCTTTTTCTTTAAAAGACCAATAAAATGGACAAAACTTTGTCCAGAATGATGAGAGACAGAAAGAGAGACAAAGTAAAAAAAATATTAGGAATGAAAATGGAGGCATAACTATTGATACTCAAAGATACTCAAAAGAGAATACAGAAACACTAGGAACAACTTTATGTGAAAATTTAAGTGAAATGGAAAAATTCCCAGAAAAATTCAACTTGCTACAACCAACTCAGAATGAAATAGGAGACTGGGAGAGTCCCACATGCTACTGATGAATCGGATCAGCAATTAAAATTTTCTCACGGAATAGGAGGAACCCAGTACTATGGAAATCGATTTTCAGAATGATTAATGATATTCATGGCTTAGAGATATGCTTAATCTTTCTGAAAGACAGTTTATCAACGTGACCAATTAAAAGCAGAACTTCCCTTTTTACTCTCAACTTCCCTACTCACCACCCCCTTATCAAGAGGACCCCTGACACTCTCATTCCTACCACTTTAGGTAATCTTCATTTTCTCTCGGGCCCTACATCCACTTGGGTCACAAAACCAATCCATTGCTTTCACTATATTCCTCTCATATCCACATGTTCCTCTCCATCTCTAGCAAATTCGGCCTGGACCACAGATACTTAATCTTCATTGAATGGACATCTATGGACTACTCACCTCCCATATGCCCCACATAGCAAACACTATAGCCCAAGCCATAGCACCAGCAGGCCCCATCCAATATAACAAGTTATGTAAGGCTTCCTCCCTCAGACCCAGACCTCCGGTTTTTCCTTGATTAAAATTCAAAGTTACGTCTTTCTTTAAGAAATTGTTTTCTTAAAAATAGAACTACCGTATGATCCAGCAATCCCTCTTCTGGGTGTATACACAAAGGAAATGAAATCAGTACTTTGAAGAGATACAATATCTGCACCCCCATGTTCACTGCAGAATTATTCACAATTGCCAAGATTGTGTATCAAGAAAACAGCCTAAATGTCTGTCCATGAGTAAAGAAATTGTGATGTGTATATACAATGGAATATTACTCAGCCTTAAAAAGTAAAAGAGGGACTTCCCTGGCAGTCCAGTGGTTAAGACTCCACGCTCCCACTGCTGGGGGCACGGGTTCCATCTCTGGTCGGGGAACTAAGATCCCACATGTTGCATATCGCGGCCAAAGAAATAAAACAAAACCTGCCGTTTGCAACAATGTGGATGAACCTGGAGGACATTATGAAAATATGAAATAAGTCAGACAGAAAGAACAGAACTGCATGATCGCACTTATACGTGGAATCTAAGAGAGTCAAATACACAGAAGCAGAGAACAGAATGGCCATTACTAGGGGCAGGAAGGCAGGGGAAATGGAGAAATGCTGGTCAAGGAGTACTAAGATGCAGTTATGTAGGAAGAATAAGCCTAGAGATAAAATATACAGCATGGTGACTATAGTTAACAATATTGTATTGTGTATTGGAAATTTCCTAAGAGAATAGATTTCAAGTGCTCTCATCACACACACACACACACAGACAAAATGGCAACTATGTGAGATTATGTTAATTAGCTTGACTGTAGTAATCATTTCACTATGTATGTGTGTATCAAATCAGCATGTTACATACTGTAAATATATACAATTTTTATTTTTCAAATGGCTTTCTTTTCCCTCAAACAGTTGTCATAAGGAGCCAATTTAGTGAATTCAGCTGAGCTGAAAATTAAGAAAATATATAGAGGCAGGGGAAGTTTACTTTTATAGAATAATGCATTTTCTCATGAATTATAGTTACTGATCAGAGTTATTACTTGAAAAGAAGAACTGTACACATCTTCAGAAATAGTATTTACCTTCTTAAGGTTTTAGAAAGACCTGGGTCTTAAATATTATTGGTTATGAACAGCTATCAAAACATATGTCTAGATAATTTTTTCCTAATTAGCTATGTTCTTTGTATGATTAGGATGAAAATAGGTAAGCCAAGTCATGAACAACTCTGAATATTTCTTCTTTCATGAAATTTTTCTGATCTATTGTACTACTTTGGATAATAAATTTAATTCAATTCCTGACTTTTCTTATCTTCTCAAAATAGAACTGAATTCCCAAATAAAACTTTTTTTTTTGTAATCTACAAAGTGACATGTGGATTTAGAATTAATATGTTCTTTCATTGTCATTTATTTTTGAGCAAGTTGTAACTCCCAACAATGGGGAAAAATCAAATTTTTTCACATATGGAAGTTATAAAATAATATAATAAAAAATGCCTGGAGAACAGTTCCATGCCCTGTGTAAGACAAAGAATGCTTGCTTTGCCTACCAGAGGACCAAATATTACAGTGATCAGGTCCCCAGACCAAATGATGGGAGTTTGTGTTCTATATTCCCTGCTTAGCAGCTGCATAACCTTGGCCAAATTATTCATCTCCTCTAAGGCTCAGTTTTTCCCATCAGTAAAATGGAGATTTATTCACTTAACAATATTTCTCAAGTACATTCTTTGTTCCAGGCCCTGTTCTATTCTAGTTCCTGAGAATACAACAGTGAACACAACAGAGAAAAATCCCTGCCTTTATCCGATGCATATTCTAGACCAAGGAGTCAAACAGGAAAGGAAGGAAGGAAAGAGAAGAGAAGAGAAGAGAAGAACAATAGAAAGGCCTATAGTATGTTTGATAGCATTCGTTATGGCTACGCTATAGAAAAAAAAATTAAGCTGGATAGATAACTAATAAGGACCTACAGTATAGCACAGGGAACTCTACTCATTACTCTGTAATGACCTATATGGGAAAAGAATCTAAAAAGGAGTGGATATATGTATATGTATAACAGATGCACTTTGCTATACACCTGAAACTAACAGAACATTGTAAATCAACTATACCCCAATAAAAATAAAAAATAAATAAAATAAAATAAATTAAGCTGGGAAGGGGATAGAAAGTGGTGGTGGGAATGTGCAACTTTAAATAGGGTGGCAAGAGAAGGTTTCTCTGAGAAAGTGACATTTGAGCAAACACCTGAAGGCTATGAAGGTGTTCCTTGTGCAGGCAAAGTTTTGTATGTAGCTGGAAGAAGAGTGCAGAGGGCGTGAGGCTGACACACACGGTAAATTCAAGGAACAGCAGGAAGGTGGCAAAGCCGAAGGGCAGGGTCCATGAGAGATCATGGATAATGAGGTCAGAGCATGGAAGGCCCTGTCAGCTGCTGAAGGGCAGCTGGCTTTCACTCCGAATGCGCTGGGAAGCCACGGCAGGGTTTTGAGCAGAGGAGAGACCTGTTTGACATATGTTTTCAAGGGATCACCCAGTTGCCGGGGTGAAGATAGACTCAGGGGACCAAAGGTGGAAGCAGAAAGAACACTTGGAAGGCTGTGCATTCATCTGGGAGAGAGAATGTGGTGGTTGGAATCAGAGCGATGAGAAACGGTCACATGATGATATTGTGAAGGTAGAACCAGCTGGATTTGCTGATGGATTATGAGATGGTGAATGGGAGGGAGGAAAAAAAGAGTCAAGGGTGACTCCAAAGTTTGGGGCCTGAGGACTTGGAAGGATAGTGTTTCCTTTTTCTGAGAAGGGGGAGCCTATGAGAGGAACCGCCCTAGGTGAGAATATCAGAAGTTCAGCTTTGGGTACATTGAGTCTGACACACCCTCAGTGATCCAAATGAAAAGATCAAGTAAATAGAGCTGACCCTGGAACCACATGGGTTTGGACTGCACAGGCCCACTTATACTGGGATTCTTTCCCTAAATGCGCACTACATAGTCTTGGCTGGCTGAATCCGCCCATGAGGAGCCGCGGATATGGAGGGCCGACTGCCAATTATACTCAGATTTTCGACTCCAAGAAGGGTCTGTGCCCCTAAAACCCACGTTGTGCAAGGGTCAACTGTACTTGGATATGGGTTTAGAATTAAGAGGAGAGGTCCAGGCTGTAGCTATACATTTAGGAGTCATCTGTGGGTGTATGACACTGAAAGCCAGAAGACTGCATATATCACCAAGAAAATGACTTAGGTCTGCACCCCAGACCACCTGGCATTTAAAGATCAGGGAGGTAATTGGAAAGTAGTAAAAGAGACTGAGAATGCATAGCCAGTGAAAGAGAATGAAAACCAAGAGATTAGGGTTCCGGAGGCCAGGTGAGACCAGGGTCTCAAGAAGGCTAGAGTGGTCAGCTATCTCAAACACTGCTGGAAGCCCAGCAAGATGGGCGTTGAGAACTGACCATTGGATTTACACACTCCATGTCACTGGTGGTACAGCAGGGGTGGAGACCTGGATGGGGCAGCTCAGGAAAGAATGGGAGGCAATGTTCACTGCAGCACTATTTACAGTAGCCAAGAATGGGAGGCAATGTTCACTGCAGCACTATTTACAGAAGCCGAGTCACAGAAGCAACCTAAGTGTCCATCCACAGAGGAGTGGATAAAGATGTGGCACATATATGCAATGGAATATGACTCAGCCCTAAAAAAGAAGGGAATTTTGCCATTTGCAGCAACATGGATGGACCTAGAGATTCTCATACTAAGTGAAGTAAGTCAGACAGAGAAAAACAAATATTGTATGGCACCACTTATATGTGAAATCTAAAAAATAATACAAATGAATCTATTTACCAAACAGAAACAGACTCACAGACATAGAAAACAAACTTATGGTTACCAAAGGGGAAAGGGGGGATAAATTAGGAGTTTGGGATTCACAGATACACACTACTAGATATAAAATAGGTAAGCAACAAGGATTTACTGTATAGCACAGGGAATATACTCAATATGTTGAAATTACCTAGAATGGAAAATAATATAAAGTATATATATGTATATATATATATATATATATATATATATATCTGAATCACTTTGTTCTATACCTGAAACTAACACAATATTATAAATCAACTATATTTCAATTAAACAAAAAAAGAAAGAATGGGAGGGGAGGAACTGGAGGAAGCTGGTAGAGGCAGCTTTTTCTAGGGAGGTAGGTGGAGGGAAATATAGAGATTCTATTTATTGTTTGTTTTGTTTTTAAATTCGAAGGAATTGATGGCATGTTGAGGCCTGGGTGTAATTCTTGTTACTTTCTTTGTAAGCTGATGGGAGTGATCCCGTATGGAGAGAATTAATGATTATCCTTATTGGTCTTTTGAATATGAAACCCTGACCTCACTAAAGGGGAGATTCTGCTCCAGGCAGTTTCCCTTCCGTTGGCGTGAACACACTTGCTCCCACCTCTGAACCCTGTTCATGCTGTTCCCTGGGGCAGGAATGCCATTCCTCCCCCTTTTAACAGATCCAAATTCTACCCACCCGTGCATTGAGTTTCAACTCAAGCCCTACTTTCCCCACAAGGCAGTCTCTAACTTTTGTAATCTGGATTCGTTGCTTCTTTTATTTTCTGTATAACACCCAGTATTTTCCAAACACTCATTGAGTGTCTTTGTGTGCAAAGGAATGAGCTAGATTTGGGACAAGAACACGTTAACTAAAAAGCACAGGGACTCCCCTGGTGGCGCAGTGGTTAAGACTCTGCCTGCCGATGCAGGGGACACGGGTTCGAGCCCTGGTCTGGGAAGATCCCACATGCCGCGGAGCAACTGGGCCCGTGAGCCACAACTACTGAGCCTACCTTCTGGAGCGCACGAGCCATAACTACTGAGCCCAAGCGCCACAACTACTGAAGCCCAAACGCCTAGAGCCCATGCTCCACAACAAGAGAAGCCACCGCAATGAGAAGCCTGCGCACAGCAACCAAGAGTAGCCCCCGCTCGTCGCAACTAGAGAAAGCCCGCGTGCAGCAACGAAGACCCAACGCAACCATAAATAAATAAATAAATAAATAAATAAATAAATAAATAAATAAATAAATAAGCACGATATCTACACTCTAGAAGGCAACAAACTTGTTATCTGTCACATATTACGATTTTTTTGTGCCTATCTTTTTTTTCCCTAATTACCTTGAAAATCTTGAAGGCAGAGAGGAATCAATATTTTCATGCTGTTGGTGTTTTTAGCACAGTGAGAGAGCCATGAGAGAAACTAGATAGATACTGGTTGAATTATATTAAAAATCAGTATGATGGAATTATTTAAAGGATCATTACTTCCCAATTATAGAAATAATCACCAAAAACTCAGCTTATCAGTTTATTCCTTCAAACATTTTTATAACAATTATTTTAAATCCTTCCAAAAGATGTTAGATATTTCCCTGCTGTGTCACAGAAAGGTTCTTAGAGACGTTATTTCAAAAAATGATTCTGATCTGCCTGTGGCAGGGAGAGCTGAGTCTTTATTGGGAATTTTGATAAAGGTACATTGCCCATTTGCTGGAATGGCTGTTTTTAAGACAGTTTTCTGTATAGGAAAAGAATCTGATTAGCGGTTCTACAGAGCGATTGGAAACCTGTGCTTCAAAATAGATCAAAACAAATGCAAAGACAAGGGACATTGTTTAACTGAGATTTCCACAATTCTCAATGCTCTCCCGATGACACAGAGTCAGCCCAGGGGACTACTAATGAGGTAGAAACATGAATATGCATGAGCTTGAATCACGCCCAGAGGCTGATAAAGGGTATTGTCCTTCGCCTGGGTCGCCTGGTATAAAAAAGTGGAGGCACTTGGGGAGTACAGAGTTGGCAAGTTTGTGGCAGATTTTCTTCTAGGCTTCTGAGAACACAAGACTTGATTGAATAAGAACAGCAATCCTGTAGCAGATGCAAACTGTTATATATAGAATGGATAAACAGCAAGGTCCTCCCATAGAGTGCAGGGAACTATATTCAATCTTCTGTGATGAACCATAATGGAAAAGAATATCAAAAAGACTGTGTATATATGCATACCTGAGTCACTTTGCTGTACAGCAGTAATTAACATGGCATTGTCATTCAACTATACTTCAATAAAAAACAGATTAAAAAAAGATACACTTGAATCCCTTATAATAGTCAGTTAAAGAGAGAGTAGCAAAAGCACAAAAATAAAATAAGAATCAGAAGGGCAGGGGAGCAGATAAGAGCATAAGGAGGAAGAGAAGGAAGGGGAGAGGGAACGGTCAGAGGGAGAGGGGCCGGGAAGGACTTACGGGGGATAGGAGTGGGGTGGGAGAGGAGCAGAGGAAATAAAGAGGCTGGAAAGAACAGGAAATTAACAGGGAGAAAGACACAGGATATTTTAAGATTTTTTTTTTTTTTTGTAGGTCGTGCCTTGGTTTTCACTGTGAATTCAAGACTCAGGAAACAAACCTTCCTGTTGAGGCAGGTGTGAGAGTCTTGCTAGGCACCTTATAAGTGGTTGTTGTGTGTTAAGAGGATCTACAAAGAGAAGGGGTGGGGGGGTGCACCTGAAGACTGGGGCCCTTTCCCTGGGGAAGACAGATGTCTCTTAAACTTGAAACGGCCAAGTGAGAGAGAGCCCTGGTCTTGCTCAAGAAGGAGTCAAGCCATGCAGGAGACACAGTCTAAAAAACAGAACTGGCATGCATCGAATACGATTTAACATAAACTTGTACATTCTGTCATTGAAACTTCAGACAAGTATCCTTGAAAGTTTGCTTTACACCACTTTGCTTTTATGAAAGACTTACACTAGTACCTGTTTTCGCTAACCAAAAGAAATCCTCCGAAGCAGATTTTTGCTTTTATGAAAAAAAGGCAAAAAGCAAAACTAGTGTTCAGCGTCTGTTTCGCAACAGGTTGCTATAAAGGCAGGGAGCACCCAGGCCGGGAGAGGAGCCCCGCCATCTCCTTCCCTGGGAACTGCATTCAGCATCTCAGCGTCAAGTCTCTATAGCTTTGAACAGTGTCTGTAAGCATCTCTGCTTTATCTCAGTTTATTTTGTGCAACCATTAGCAAGACGGATAAGGTATAATTCCCTCTTCACTTTACACCACTTCAGCTTACAAAAGGTTTCACAGGCTCCACTTTCGGATAGTGGGGAAATGGCAGACCTTGTTTCATTGGACTTCATGTGCTTTTCTTCCTTTCTCTCTTTCTTTTTTTTTTTACAAATTGACGGTTTGTGTCAACCCTGCATTGAGCAAGTCTATCGGTGCCATTCTTCCAACAGCATTTGCTGACTTTGTGTTTCTGTGTCACATTTTGGAATTCTCACAATATGTTCAACTTTCTTATGACGATTATATTTGTTAATGGTGATCAGTGACCTTTGATGACTTGCTAAAGTCTCAGATGATGGTTAGCATTTTTTAGCAATAACGTATTTTTTTAAATTAAGGAATGCACATTGTTTTTTTAGACACAATGCTATTGCACACTTAATAGACTACAGGAGAGCATAAACAGAACTTTTACATGCACTGGGAAACCAAAAAATTTGTGTGACTCACCTTATTGCAACATTCACTTTATTGCTGTGGTCTGAAAGAGAACCTGCAATATTTCTGAGGTGTACCTGTATCATAATTTCACAATTGATGACTTCTTTGAATTGAAGAAACATAGAAGTAACTGTCTATGTTTGAGTTCAGACAACAATTGAACGATAAGTTCAGACCCAAGACCAATGAATAGCAAGAGTAGTTGTCCTGGTAGGAAAGGCAGAGCGCAGCCCATGTCAGGAAGGGCTGTTGGGAGACTAGAAATAACAGGTAGTGAACATTCAGGTAGATGTCAAAGAAATAGCCCCAGGCTCACACAAGGGCCAGGCTGGAGCCTCGTTACTGCTCAACATTTAGATTTGCTAAATCTCAGGTTGTCTTGAGGATTGCTCCCTAGAATTATCAGAGGGCCATTCCCCAAAAGTACAAACCTTGACTGTTGGAGATTTCCTTTCCTGATTCCCAGCCAAGGGAAGCTATACTGACCTTCACTAATTCCAGTTAATCCTAATATGTCTAACAATCTTTGTTAGAAACTTTAATTCCTCAAATCTGAATAGTTTATATGCAGACTGCCTACAGCGAGAGCTCACAGAATCTTGGGTCTTATTTTTGTAAGTACTTTTGATTTTCAAACTGCAGTATGTAAGAATTTTTGTGAAAGTTTTCTTGAGGTATAATTTACACACGGTAAAATTTACTCTTTTTAATGTACAGCTCTATGAATTTTGACAAATATATATGATTGTCTAACCACCACCACAGTTACAATAGAGAATATTTTCATCACCTGAAAAGGTTGTTTCAGGCCCCTTTGTGATCAATACTCTCCTCCCACCTTTAGTTCTTGCAGTTACTCCTCTGATTTTTGCCTCATAGTTTTTGCCTTTTCTGGAATGTTGGATGAATGGTATTATACAGTTTGCAGTCTTTCCTGTATGGCTTCTTTCACTTAACATGAAGTTTTGAGATTCATCCGTGTTCTTGGATGTAATAGTAGTTTGGTTCTTTTATTGCCAAGTGGTATTCCACTGTATGGATGTACCACAATTTATCCATTTATAGTTGAAAGTTTCCGTCATTTCCATTGTTGGGTGACTATGAATAAAGCTGCTGTAAACATTTCATACAGGTCTTTGTGAGGACATACGTTTTCATTTCTCTTAAGTAAATGCCTAGGAGTAGGATCGTTGGGTTGTATGGTGTTATGAGTGGAATTGTGTCCCCCCAAAAAGATATGTTGAAGTCCTAACCCCCAGTACCCCAGAACATGATCTTATTTGGAAATAAATCATTGCAGATGTAATTAATTAAGATGAGGTCCTACTGGAGTAGGGTGGGCCCTTAATCTAATTGGTATCCTTATAAGAGGGGACAACTTGATTTCACACTTCTAGCCACCAGAAGTGTGAGATGATAGATATCTGTTGTTTTAAGCCACCTCGTTTGTGATACTTTATACAACAATCCTAGAAAATAATACACATGGGAAGTGTATATTTTGCCAGATAGGAGCTGCCAGACCATTTTCCACACTGCCTGTGTTTATATTCCCATCAGTGACGCATGAGAGGTCCAGTTGTTCTACCACCTGTCAGCACTTGGTGTTGTCCTGTTTTTTATTTTACCCCTTCTAATAAGTATGCAGTGATATCTCCTTGTGGTTTTAATTTTCATATCCCTAATGGTTTATGATGTTGAGCATCTTTTCATGTGCTTACTTGCCATCCATATATCTTCTCTAGTGAAATATCTGTTTAGGTCTTTTATCCAGCTGTTATTGGTTGTGTGTTCTCTTAGTGACTGAGTCTTAAGCGCTCTTTTACCTGTTATCAGGTGTATGTTTTGCGGGTGTTTTATCCCTTCCTGTGACTTCTCTTTTTATTTTCTTAACAATGTCTTTTGAAGAAGAAAAAACTAAATTTAATGATGTCTTACTTATCCATTTTTTCTTTTATGGTTTGTGTTTTTGTGTCATAGCTAAAAAACCCTTTGCCCAAGCCAAGGTCAAAAATATTTTCTCTTATGTTTTCTTCTAGAAGTTTTATAGATTTTTGCTTTACATTTTGGTCTACGATCTATTTCAGTTAATATTTCTATTAATTTTTGCACAGGATGCTAGGTAAGGGTGAGTTTCACTTTTTTTTTTTTGTATATGGATGTACAATTGCTCCAGTCCCATTTGTTAAAAAGATCATTTTTTATATATCAAATTACCTTGGTAGCTTTGTTGGAAATCAACGGACTATATAAATGTGGGTGTATTTTTGGACTTTCCATTCTGTTGCATGCATCTCTAGATCTCTCCTTCTGTCAATACCACACAGCATTATTTGTCTTGCTTTAAAATAAGTATTAAAATCAAGCAGTGTGAGTCATCCAACTTTAGTTTTCTTCAAAGTTACTTTGGTTATGCTAGGTCCTTCGTTTTTCCATATATACCTTAGAATCAACATGTCAGGGCTTCCCTGGTGGCGCAGTGGTTGAGAATCTGCCTGCCAATGCAGGGGACACGGGTTCGAGCCCTGGTCTGGGAAGATCCCACATGCCGCGGAGCAACTGGGCCCGTGAGCCACAATTACTGAGCCTGCGTGTCTGGAGCCTGTGCTGTGCAACAAGACAGGCCGCGATAGTGAGAGGCCCGTGCACCGCGATGAAGAGTGGCCCCCGCTTGCCGCAACTAGAGAAAGCCCTCGCACAGAAACGAAGACCCAACACAGCCAAAAATATATAAATAAATAAAATTTTAAAACAAACAAACAAAAATGTCAATTTTTTTTCAAAAAACTTCCTGGAATTTTAATTGAGATGATATTAAATCTGTAGCTCGATTTGGGGAGAACTAACATCTTAATATTTAGTCTTCTAATCTATAAACATGGTATATCTTTCCATTTAGTTAGGGCTTTTTAGATTTCTCCCATTACTGTTTTGTACTTTTCAGCATACAGACCTTGCACATATTTTGTTTAAGTTATCCCTACATATTTCATGGTTTTGATGCTATTCTAAATGATACATTTTAAAAATGTCAACTTCTAATTATTTATTGCTACTATATAGAAATACAATTGATTTGCGTATATTGACCTTGTATCCTATGAACTTGATAAACTCTCATACTACTTCTAGGAGTTTTTTGGCATTTTTTTTGAGATACCTTTGGGATTTTTAATGTAGATAATCATTCATTTGCAATAAAAAGTTTATTTTTTAGAGTCTCTGTTTTTCAAATTTGATAATCCTTTCAGGGGACTCCAGGGGAAGTGGCATGCCTGCAGCAAATGAGAAGAATGATATTCGCTTCCATATTTATATGTTTGCAAAGCACCCATTAAACTGCTGCTCATACTGAATGAATTCATTAAAAAACTTTTCTCTTAAACTGTGCCTGTGTCATTTGTGTTCTGTGATTGACTTCCTACTGCGGACTCTTTGGTTCTAAGCCCTTAAGTGTTCAAACTATACAATTTACTTTGGATGAAATATTTCCTCTTGCAGGCCACTTTTTAAAATTTATGCGAAATGGAACATTTTGTGGCTAGACATAAGCCAAATGCCACAGGGAAGGGGAATATTAAAGCAAGACATTTGATTAAAGAGTTAAGACCAAGGAACTAAAGAATGTAAAGGACGGGGGAAGAAAAGATAATTCTTAGCTTAGGCTGCAAGTCTATTAAAGGAAACAGGATACATGGCCTTGAGAACTCCCTTAGACTCCCAGACTAGATGCATATGTTGATTTGAGGTTAGGGAAGAGAGGAAAGAGAATAAGCAAGATTTGTAATGGAAGGATTCCGATTCTTTGAGGCTGTCCCAGTTGATGTGGGGTGGCACCAGCCCCGTTCCACAGTTTCCTTGTTAGCTGCTGGAAACAGAAAACAGCACGTGGAAGGCAAAAAGGAAAGGGGGCAAAAATTCTGCAAGGCAAAAAGACATATAAAAATATCTTGCAGTTAAGGGAAGATATGTCCGGACAACACACACTAACAATAAAATCTATTCACGTTAATCTGTGACTCCCAGGTACTTGGTCTTTAAGCTCTTTACAGAACACGTCTAAATCCAGAGAAAAGACTCCCTTATACCAACAAAGTTTTTCCACAATCTTTCCATAAAGTGATACACCTGGTTTTTATTTTTTTAATCTTGGTTATTCCATCAACACCTTTAATGAAGTCTGTTTTTCAACCTTCAATTTATAAGCATTCGTGCATCTACACTGGGGCCAGGCAGTGTTTCAAGACCTAAGAATTTGGAAATTAAAAATGAGTTCATTGCTCTCAGCAAGCTCACAGCCCAGTGAAGGAGACGGACAACTAAGCAAATAGTTACAATGTAATAAAATGCTGTGATGGACGAACAGCTGGGAGCCAGGATGTGGGAGGCTTCACCCAGGCTGGAGAGGAAAGCCGGAGAAAGCTTCCTGGAGGAGACTGCACCCAAGATGTCTGATAAAGGACTTGCACCCTGGACATCCTTTCAGCAGCTCTAAGTGCAGGTAGATGGGCAGTTAATCAGAGCAGGCAGTTACATAAAAATAATCTATGCCTTGAACACTTAATTCCACATAAACTCATATGGGGCGTTTATTCACCAGTTTACTTTGTTGTAGGGTCAAGGTTTTCTATTAAGCATAAGCCTTCTAATTGGAGTTTCCTTGCCTTCTTTCCTGAACAGATCACACCCATAATGCATTAACGACACAATTTCCAGTTTGTTTTTTTTTAATGGGAGCAAGAATGGGGAGAGAATTGCAAAGCAATCTGAGTACAGAGTCCTTCTTGATGTTTACTACTTCCCTCGCCTTGTATAATTCTCTTGCCCACACCTAATCTGACAACAATTTGTCTTCTGCAGCTCACCTTCCTTATTTTCCAAGCAGCTGATTTTATCTTCATAATAACCACCCCCTTTCTTTTGGCACTCGCATTTTGTTGACTTATTTCTCTAATTATATTACGGTATTACAATAACAACAGGTGTAAACAAGTTTGAAGCAAACACATCTTTTTCTCAGGAAAAAAAACAATTCAAGCAGTAGATGCAGAAGTGTGTGGAGAAGAGCCTATCAGCTGCAAGAGTCTAGGATGCCACGGGACTCACCGTATACATCCTACCGAGAGAATTTAGAGTGACCATTCATCCAGCAGGTGGCTAAGTGGAGACCTGTTTAAAGGACATCAAAGATAGACAAGACACAAATATTCCAAGGAGAGTGAGCAGCACAGAGGTACGGGGACGGGCACAAAATCATCACAAATATATACGGAAGATCTGATGAGTTGAGACTTCAAGCTAAATACTCCACAGTTGGGCTTTGTGTTCTAAAGGCATACAAAACTGTCCATTTTCCCTTAATTTTTCCACTGTTTAACAAAAGTGTCAAACTCATCTTTCCCAACAGTAATACTCAACATTGCTGAGGATACTACTTTTTTTTAATGTGGAAAATAGATAGAAGCCTTTATTTTTTATGATAAAACAGCATAGGGTTGAAAAATTATTCCATTCATTGACATTATTTCTAATGATTATACTATGTTACTAGGCCTAGCAGGTTAGAGCATGAGATAATATTTTGTGTTTTTTTTTTTTAGAAAAATAAATTTATAATTTTACACACTTTAGTTTTAATTATGAAATTTTATCTGGCTCATAGCTAAATAATGAGTATTTGCTAAATATCTTATGCTCAGTCAGTGGACCCCTATAGCTGGGAAATCCCAAAAGCCCTATGATCACTGGAGTCAACGTTTTTTCAAAGGAACTAAGGCTAGATTCTTACCCCACTGTCATTCATACATTTCACCAAGGTGATATCAGAGGTCCTTTCCAGTTTCCAAATTTTATCAATATTTTTTTATTGAAGTATAGCTGATTTACAATGTTGTGTTAATTTCTGCTGTACAGCAAAGTGACTCAGTTATACATATATATACATTCTTTATTACATAGCTTTCCATTATGGTTTATCCCAGGAGATTGGATGTAGTCCCCTGTGCGATACAGTAGGACCTTGTTGTTTATCCATTCTATATGTAAAAGCTTACATCTACTAACCCCAAACTCCCACACCATCCCTCCCCCAACCCCCCTCCCCCTTGGCAACCACAAGTCTGTTCTCTATGCTGAGGACACCATTTTTTTTTTTTTTGCAGTATTGGCTATTTTTATTGCTTAAAATTTCTACTATTTTGAAGAATTAAAAACTCGTTATTTTGTTTAAATTTGTTTTTACTTCTTTGATTATTGGTAAGGAAGACGTTTATTTTTAAGTGTTAGCCATGTGTATCTCCAGTTTTGTCAGTGCTTAGTTCATGCAAGAGCATGATGATTTATCTTGCAAATATTTTACCCAGATACTTCTTACTATTAAAGTTTATGGGTTTTTTTTTTTTTTGACAGAATTTTGAAAATTTTAGGTCCTTAAATCTAGCAATCTGCTCCTTTGTTTTTAAGTTGAGGTGCTATTTTTCCCCCCTCCCATGACTGGTAAATTTGCTTACTTAACTTTTATTATTTTTTATGATGTAATTTATTATTGTTATTAAAAAATTTTACACTTTCATAATTCTGGAATTGTTTCAGAACTATTTATCAAACAGATCTTCCCCTTCTCCTTATTCATTTGGAATGACTTATTTATTACATATTTGATTCTTACATATTTGATAGTACCATGTTCTTTACATTATGAGAACTTTATAACATGTTTTAATATTTGATAGGGTTAAACTTCCTTTACCCATTACTCTTCTTTTTCAAAATTTTCTGAACTCCTTTTGTCATTTATTCTTTCATATGAAATCTAAAAAATTTTGTCTAGTTTCAAAAGCTCCTCTTGAAATTTTGATGTAATTATTGCAAATTTATAAATTAATTTTAAAAGAACTAATATTTTAATAACGTTCTATTTCCTAATCCATGAACATGGCATATTTCATCATATATCCAAGTTGTTCATATGAATAACCCAGAAAAGACACTCATGATTCTTGTACATGTGCTGAAAAAGGCTATTTCTACATATTTTATGTTAGTGAGGATTGGGAACATCCTTTGTCTGTTCTAGATTTTAATGTATGGAGCCATCTAATGTAGTTTCTATTAAGAAAATGGCGATTGGTTTTAGATAGATTGCTGCTTTTGCATATAAATAAAATACTTTTTAATCCTAGATTTTTAAACTTACTTTTTAAAAAGAAGTTTTAAAGTTTTTTAAACTTTACTTTTTTAAGAGTAAAAAGTTTTTTCACTTTTTAATGAACTTGCCAACATCAGTTACAAAGCATTCTTTTGCGTAATGGAAGATTGTAAAATGTCAGTTGCCTGTGTCATCCGCTACTGTGGTATTTGTCCCCAAATGGTTCCTAGCAAACGGGAAACAAAGTAGAGGCAGCTGAGGCTGGTGCCCAGTTTAGAAAACACGTGGAGGACCATTAAATAACCACTGGAAATGCTGAAAGAGACCCATGAACAACGCAGATAACCTAGGGATAATGAGAACAGTAAATAAAGCCATGAAACCCATCAGGAGACGGGTGGAATATATTCCAACGTTGGCTGAAAACATTGGAGAAGAAATGATGGAGCCAGTTTCCGCTGGGCCCAGGACTTGTTTAGCCCATTTCACCTCAAAGTAAAAAGAACTTGGGGGTCAGCTCCCAAGGAGCTTGAACGTCCCTGCATAGAACTCCATATTTGGACACAGAAGCTGTGTTTATGACAAATGTGGTAGAACAGTTCAAGCAGCTGACACATGCAGGGAGAAAAGTGAAACTGTTAAATCAGTAATGCAGATGTCTTATATATACACTAATATGTATAAAAAGATAACTAATAAGAACCTGCTGTATAAAAAAACGATAAAAAAGAAAGAACAGATATGGAAAAAAATTTTTTTTAAATAATGCAGATGTCTTAGTAGGGAGGGAGGAGGGCCACTATTGGGGTGGGGAGGGGGAGGGACAACCTGTTGGGTGTGAGACAGGCTCAAGGATGTGTGGTGCAATACGAGGAAGACAGCCAATATTTTGTAATCATTGTAAAGTGACCTTTAAAACTTGTACTTAATTTCTTAAAACAAATAAAATAAAATAAGATATTAAAAAATAACAATGCAGAGGTCTTGTAAACCTAAAGCACATACAGAACAAAGTTTAACTTGATCAGTAAATATTCAAGAGTGAGAAACACTTGTGCTCCTGGTGGCCCATGGTACTAAATGCATGACAATAATTCTGTTGATCAGAATGTCACTTCTGTGTGTGTGTGTGTGTGTGTGTATGAGAATCCCCTCCTAGCCTTGCCAGTTTTCCAGCCTGGCACCAAATCTCTGCCCCATGCCAGGGTCATCCTTCATTCCTTCTTCTTTGATGCCTGACAAAGCCTCATCTAACCACACACACCTTCCCCGGCCAGTGAGCAGCTTGGCCCCTGCTCTGAAATGCTGACTGTGCATTTCCAGCCAGTTCCTGACAGTCATGAATGTGACCATTCTGGCAGCCTTGCAGAGAGCTCATCAGAACAGGCAAACAGGAGGGACCAGCCCTGCTTTGCAGCTGGGACACGATGTGCCAAAATGGCATTAATGTCGCGTGGAAGAGGAACAGGCAGGTGGGGCCGAGAGGATTTGTCTCCGGTTAGAACCGAGCTGAGGTTTACAATCCAGATCAAGTTTCTTGGTCGTTTTTATGGTGAAAGTCTAGCGATTTCAAAATCTAGTACTATTGCTTAGAAGCAGAAAAAAAAGTGGCACAGAGGAATAACTGAATTCAATAAATATTCAGGAGTGCCTTAGCCCAGCCCCACTCCGTTTGACACTGCAAACAAAACCGTCCAACCCTGCATGCAGCTGCTCGTAGATAAATGAACAGCTAATTTCAACAGGGCTGCTGAATAATCTAGGCTTAAAAGGAGATGCCCTAATGGAATCCGATCTCTTGCCTACCTCATTAAAAAACCTACAGCTGTACATCAAAGCAAATCACATCCTCCTCCTTCGTTAGAGCCAACAGGAGGCTGGGGACACTGGGTCCCCCAGAAGTACACTTGGGACTCTTTGGATTCGTTTAAGACGGTGGTTATTTTGCCGCTGGCCAAGCAGAAGAGAAGAGAAAAAGCCGTCTCCTGTTACGGTGATGGTTTTATTTAGTTTTTTGAGGGCTGACCACTACTGGTCACTGCCAGTCCCTGGGTGGCCCTGGATTTACCCAAGACCCTTTTTATAGCTTGAATTAACTCAGACCCCTCCACTCTCCTCTGTCTTCAAGATACAATTCATTAGGGGAACAATAAGAACAATGCCGTTTTATATCTGAGTGGCAATTTAGAGTTTTCAATTGTACCAGACGGTTGTCCAAGAGCTAGAGATCTTGGGATGTAGATGCAAAAGAGTACGGTCTCCCCCAATGCTTCTGCTATTTGGTTTCTCATCTGAGGTCCTAGTTACTGCAGGACCTGACTTTCATGGAAACAGACTGTGGATTTGAGATGGATCATTTTATAGCTTTAGGGGTCTTATCAGTCTCCGTGTACCTCAGGGAAGCTCTTTGGGCCACGCATAAAAAGTACTACTGAGGACATGATCGGTGACCTCTGAATTCGTTTCTGATCTGTCTCCATATGAGCTGTTTTTGCCTCGCTCCATCTCTTGAACGTCACACTATAAATCCTCATCTATAATCCTGATTTTCCTCTGCACCAATTGGCTATGCTCTCTGTTCTCGTCGACATCTCTCCCCTCCCAGGATGCTCCTAATTAGATATGACCGTGGCCCGAAGGTGACTTCAGAAAGGACATTTACAAGGCAGGCACCAGTGGGCCTAGTTCCTCCCGGGCCTCAACTGACCACCCAGGCAATTTAGGTAAATTGCCATTTCTTGAACACTGTGGTCTCAGTCATGGTCATTTGATTCAAAAGGAAAATTTCCTAAATGAATGGTTATTAATTCTTAAAGTACTGCAATCTGATTCTGCCAAAACATACTTTTATCACAGTCTGAAATTTCCTACCTCCCAATATGTTTAATATTATACTTACAATGTTATCATCAGAATGACTTTAGAAATTGACCATGCAGCTAAACAGACGGGAGAGACGTGCAGAAGCTAAAGGATGTCGTACAGATAGCTGTTTAAAGTAGCAGCTCTGCCAGATAGAAAGAACGTAAAAAGAATTTAGAGTAGAAACAAGCATTAAACAGATTGGTTGAATCCGATTAGGCTGTGGAGCAAAGAAGGGGAATGGAATTGGAGTTTGGAGGGAAGATCACATATAATTTGCCATAATCTAGGACACAATTAAGAGTAATTACAAAAGAATGAGCATGAATTCAGAGGACCTACAGTGTAGGACATTGACTTGGAGTCCCCCCTTGGCAGAAACCATTAATAAAAAAGTCTCAGACATCATTAGTCATTAAGGAAATGCAAATCAAAACCGTAATAAGATACCACTTCACACCCACGAAGATGGCTATAACTTTTTTTAATGGAAAGTAACAAGTGTTGGGTAGGATCGAGAAATTGGAACCCTCACACATTGCTAGTGAGGATATAAAACAGTTCAGCTGCTGTGGAAAACAGTTTGGCTCAAAAATCAAAACAGAATTATCACACACACGACCCAGCAATTCCACTCCTAGGTATATACCCGAGAGAATTGAAAACAGGTGTTCACACAAATTCATGTACAGGCTCATTCATAGCAGGATTATTCACAAGAGGCCAAAGGTGGAAACAACCCAAATGTCCATCAATGGATAAATGAATACACAAATTGTGGTGTATCCATAAAATGGAATATTATTCAGCCACAGAAATGAATAAAGTAGTGATACATACTACAACATGGGTGAATCTCAAAAGCAAGCTAAGTGGAAGAAGCCAGGCACAAAAATTCACATGTTGTGTGCTTCCATTTATATGAAACACCCAGAATAGGTAAAACCATAGAAATTAAAGGCAGATTCGTGGTTCCCTGGGGCCAGGGGTAGTGAGTAATAGGGACTAACTGCTTAGTGGGAACAGGGCTTTATTTTGGAGTGACGGAAATGTCTTACAATTAAAAAAAGGGGTGGTTTCACACGTTGTGAATGCTGATGAATTTTTTATTTTAAAATTGTTAATTTTATGTAACATGAATTTCACCTCAATTTTTTTTTAAAAGAAGGCTCAGTATGACAGTCTATTGGTGAAAAAATTTATGCTGGATGTCTCTAGATCTTCATTTTGTACTCAGGCCAGTCTCTCTAATTTATATGCTGCTCAATCTCTGAGGTCACCCCAATGCACTTGGAATGGAAATCCCACTTCCTTGGAATACTATTGCCAAAAAATACTTGGATAGAAAAATGAAATTAATGTGGGAAAGTATAATTGGTTCCTTGGTGGGTATGTTTAATACCAGGCCAGCTTAGAATGAAGTCTAAAGATAATTCTTCTTGCTTCGGCTCTCCTGGGCTCTTTTAGATAGAATTCACGGGTTCCATGAAGTTGAATGGAAAAGAAATTACATCTTTATTGTCACTGGTCTCCCAGAATCCTTCTCGCTTGAATCCATCTGGGCTGAGCTATTAAAGATAATTGAGTAAATGCAATTCATAGTATTTACATTTTTTGTGTGTTATATTGCCTGTAAAATTTTGTGTACCTTGCATTTGAAATGTTTGTATTGTCTAAAAGAATAATTGGCATGGATACCTGATTCAGACTCATGATTTTTAAGTTGACAAGGTAAAACCTAATTTGTAAACGGTATTGAACCGTTTTGGAGAACTTAACATTATATAGAAGTAGATACTATGTATAATGTAGATGTTATTATATATATTAGATTTATATTACTTAAGTAAGTTTTGGGAAATTTTGGTGTTACAGAGACAACTGAAGGACTTAGAAATAAAGCTATATAAACTGAATAAATATAGATGTAATTTTAAATGTTTAAAGGAGTTTAGGGTTTTTTTTTTTTTTTTTTTTGGTTTTAGAGTTCCAGCAGGGATACGGTGCTTTTTTTTTTTTTTCCAAAGGAATTCCTTTATTTTTATTATTTATTTATTTATTTTTGGCTGTGTTGGGTCTTCGTTTCTGTGCGAGGGCTTTCTCCAGTTGCCGCAAGCAGGGGTCACTCTTCATCGCGGTGCGCAGGCCTCTCACTATCGTGGCCTCTCTTGTTGCGGAGCACAGGCTCCAGACGCACAGGCTCAGTAATTGTGGCTCACAGGCCTAGTTGCTCCGCGGCATGTGGGATCTTCCCAGACCAGGGCTCGAATCCCTGTCCCCTGAATTGGCAGGCAGATTCTCAACCACTGCGCCACCAGGGAAGCCCGGAGTTTAGCTTTTAAATGGGACCCAAAGATGAATTGAAGAGCCTTTAAAGTGATTTTTAGAAATTTATTGGCATCTTATTTAAAGCAAAACAAGATTTATAAACTTAAGGAAAAATCATGACTTTTCAATTTACTTTTAAAAATCAAGTATTAATATTAAAAAACACATAAGTCACGGAAGTACGAACAATCTTTTCACCTAAGATACATGAAAAAAATATGTGTATATATATATACACATATATAGACGTATATATATGTGTATATATATATAATATATATGTTCTTTGAGGTTTCACAGTCAGTGAACACTCTGTAGCATGGTAAAACTCAGATGGAGTTTTATCTTCTTCCGCAGGGTGCTGTGGACAGATAGGGCTTTCTTGGCTGCAGAATTTCCTTTTCTCCATCCTTCAGGCTCATTTCAATAGTCAAAGCTTTCAAGAAAACACCAAAATGTACTTCCCTTGCTCACTTCAGCAGTTCGTATTAAAGGAAGCACTTAGTGCCCTGAACGCAATGTTCAAACTTGGTTGTTGAGTTCAACGCGGCATCCCTTCTCCTTCCGTGTTAAAAGGCACAGTGGAAATAGACTTGCAGAAAAATAGTTGACTTGCTAGATTGACCATAGTAGCCATTAGCAAAAGGATTGCCTACAAATGCCCGCTGCTCCCAAAGAATCCCAACAAATAAGAAATAAAACAGTGTACCTCGGCAGAGCTGAATTTTACGTATGTATGTTTTACTCAGCTCCCATTTCCAAAACCATGTTCTGAAATGAACTCTCCTCAAGAGCAGTCAATTATTAAAAGAAAGAACTTCAGCAAGAGCCTTCAAATGCTATTGTTTGAAAGTCCTTGAATTCTAATGGGATCTAGTCTGTTTGAAATGGTTTACCCCATGGACTTTCATGACTATTTTACACTTATTGAGAGCCAACAAAAGGATGAGCACAAAGCAAACAGAAAGGTACTAATTTGCAATCTCACCTCTGTCTCTTTCTGTTGTCCAGATCAACACAAAGGTCTTTCTATTTAGATTAATGTAGATAATTTTTTTTTCCGGGACAGTATGAAATTATCTCACGTGTTTTCCTTTGTTTTCTTCTCACATATGCATCTCACTGTGTTTCCTCGGGTTCTGCCTTGATAGCATCCTAGCACTTCAAAATGTCTGCATCACAATCCTCTTCCTAATTTACTCTCCCAGAATATCTTTCCTGAACCAATGTAACATCTCCTTACAGTCAACGCCTGGAAAGTACCTTATTGCCACTTTTTATTTCTACAGGACAAGATTTTGCTCCTGGCTTTGCTGGGATAAACTTGTCTATCTTTTATATTCGTTTACCTATTCCATGAAAGAGATGAGCCAGTGTGTAAATTCCATGGCAGCCCTTTTAAAATCAATCTGTTTTTAGAGATAGATTCCTTTTGTAGAATTTGGCAGGGATTCCTCAAGAGTAGATCAGAATTGACTATGATCATTTGAACAGTTCCTTAATTGATCTACAAGAGGACGACCACCATGTCTTCCAAACCTGGCCCTGCGATTTAAGGAGATTCCCAGGGTAAAAGAGAGCACTGCTGAAAGGTGATCCTATGTATCCTCCTTTTCTAACTTCCTGGTCGTGTCCCTGCCAGTGATGTCATAAATAGCCCTGGTTGCTCCTTTTCCTACCCAGTGAATTGCAAACTCCTGACCCACTGAGCACTTCTCCCTAACGCAGGACTGGCTACGTAGCTTATGGGGGCCAGCACAAAATAAAATGTTTAAAATGCACCTTGTTAAAAAAAATGATTTAAGTATTTTGAGATGGTGACAGCAGAGCATTAAGCCAAGTGCAAGGCTCTTCTAAGTTCAGGTCGCTGTAGGACTATGTGGGTTGTATGTCCATGAAGAAAAGTACAGATTCTTCACCATCAGAATCCCCTCCAATAGAATTCAAAAATTTGCATATAAAAATTATTACGTAAAGGAAATCCAAAAGTAACTTTTTTCTTAGGGAAATGATGGGGATGAAGAAAGGTGGGGGATGGAAGATAGGTGGGGTATGACATAAAGAAGGAGAGACTCGGGACATTCCCCAGGGATTGAGAGGCTGACCAGCTTAGGACAGAGACCAGGAGGTACATGGCAAGAAGTGCCAGAGCGGGGAGGGGTTCCAAGATGAGCTGGAGGGTCGTATGCCAGAATAATCAACCAATTTGAAATCATAGAGCTAGTCAAAAGCACCTCATTGAATGAAGCCCTCTTTCAAGACATCATGGGAAATTTACATAGGTCTTTGATTGTGAAACTGACGAACAGAAAAGGGAACCTTTACATAACCCTTGAGAAAATTGATACATGTACTAAGCATGGACTCCTGGTTTTCCAATAATAATGCAAGAAGGTATAATTGATGCTAAAACTATCCTGAACAAAATTAATCAACTTGATACTTCAGAAGGCATTTCAGGATCTTGCAGTGCCTTGGAATAAGGATTAGGAATTTATTGCTGAATTAAATTATTGCATTGATTCATTCATAAACTAACTAAATTAAATTCATGAAATAAATTTATTGATGAATAAAAGTATGACCACACTAGCTAATCACTAATCCACAAACGATTAAATTAATTTTCATTGAACAAACTAATTGCAGCCACTATGGAGAACAGTATGGAAGTTCCTTAGAAAACTAAAATTAGAATTACCATATGACCCAGCAATCCCACTACTGGGCATATACCCAGAGAAAACCATAATTCAAAAAGACACATGCACCCCAATGTTCACTGCAGCACTATTTACAATAGCCAGGTCATGGAAGCAACCTAAATGCCCATCAACAGACAAATGGTTAAAGAAGATGTGGTACATATATACAATGGGATATTACTCAGCCATAAAAAGGAACAAAACTGGGTCATTTGTAGAGACATGGATGGACCTAGAGATTGTCATACAGAGTGAAGTAAGTCAGAAAGAGAAAAACAAATATCGTATATTAACGCATATATGTGGAATCTAGAAAAATGGTACAGATGAACCGGTTTGGAGGACAGAAACAGAGACACAGATGTAGAGAACAAATGTACGGACACCAAGGGGGGAAAGTGGTGGGGGGGAGTGGTGGTGTGATGAATTGGGAGATTGGGATTGACATGTATACACTAATATGTATAAAATGGATAACTAATAAGAACCTGCTGTATTAAAAAATTTTTTTAATTTAAAAATGTATGACCACACTAGCTAATCACTAATCCACAAATGATTAAATTAGTTTTCATTAAACAAATTAATTAACAGGCGATGGGGATCTAACACATATTTGTTAAGCAAATGAATACATGGAGAAAGGCAGACAAATCTCTTATTAACCCCCAGATCTCAGAATTATAATTTTCCAGTCTGAAACCTGACAACTTTTCGTCACAAGGCAGCCAGAGAAAATATTGATCCAATAGACATTTGTTTCTCAGGATTAACCTCGTATTTCTCCTATGTCCCACATAGCGAGAAATTTAGAACATTTACGGTTAATCGTAGTGCCACTTTGTGGAGCGTAAATACAATTTAGGGAAGAGATTAAATGAGTTGTAATGGCTAAACCTCAACTCACGTGCCTGGAAGCAAAGGAATGTGAAGGCTTTGCAGAGTTTCCCCTTAACACTGTGAAGGGAGCTGTGATTTTTCTTCTATAATTGAGTTATAATTTTAAGACATTATTATCGATTTTTAAAAAATCATATAAACTAGCTCTTAAGATTTCAAAAGATATGCTCAGTGTCCAAAATTTGGAAAATAGGCAGACAAGCCTGGGTTTATTCACACGGCAGCACCAGCTTTTGGAGAGGATGAGAGTGGATCCTGAAAAAGGGGATAAGGTTCTGCTTCCAGTAATGGTGGAATCAACTCTTCCACAGAAAACAACTGTCAACTTCAAATAAAATCCTAAAACAACTACTGAAGGCTTGGTGAGTGACCAAAAAGCAGGTCAAACCTGGAGAAGGGTGTCCACATTTGGGACAGAAGTGGCACCAGCTGAGTTTCGTACTTGTATAGCCTTTAGCCTAAAGTCAGATGGTTCCTTTGGGGTGGGGAGGGAAGAGTGGCAAAACCTTGAATAGAAACCGGCAGTCTTTCTGGGCTAAAGAACCCTAGGACAGAGGCAGGGAAACCACGTCAGCTAGAAAATGAGGGGGAGAAATCTGGGAAAGGAGAACAGGAGAGAGGGGAGCCTCAAATTTTCGGCATAAACTTTGCGCACATCTCTGGGCTGACCTTTAAACTCTCCCTGCACAGCTAGACTTCAAGCAGTCCCGCTGAGGCTAAAAGAACTCAACAGAGAGTTTAGCTGTTGCTCATAATTTATAAAAACAAAAAAATCAGTATTCTCCACCAGTGGTCCCCCAGTGGGTGAGTTGGAGTAACAGGGATATTACCTCCTACGATGGACAAGACAGCCCTACACAGCAAAATACTGTTTTACTCAAAACATGAGTTTCTGCTTTATACCCATTAGGATGGCTATTATCAGGAAAATGGAAAAGAACAAGTGTTGGTGAGGTTGTAGAGAAAATGGAAACCTTGTACACTGCTAACTGAGAATGTAAAATGGTGCAGCTGCTGTGGAAAATTAGTGGTTCCCAGGGACTTCCCTGGTGGTCCAGTGGTTAAGGCTCCACGCTTCCACTGCAGGGGACGTGGGTTCGATCCCTGGTCAGGGACTAAGATCCCACATGCCTCACAGCACAACAAGAAAATTTTAAAAACAGAAAATGAGTGGTTCCTAAAAATTAGACGTAGATTTAATGTGTGATCCAGCAATTCCACTTCTGGAGATGAAAGCAGGGACCTGACAGATATTTGTACACCCATGTTCATAGCAGGGTTATTCACAGTAGTCAAAAGTTGGGAACAACCCAAGTGTCCATTGACAGACGAATGGATAAACAAAATGTAGTAGATACATACAATAAGATATTATTCAGCCTTTAAAAGGAATGAAACTCTGACACATGCTACAATGTAGATCAACTTTGAGGACCGTATGCTAAGTGAAATAAGCCAGACACAAAAGGACAAATATTGTATGATTCCATTTATATGAGGTGACTAGGGTAGTCAAATAACTTATGGTTATCAAAGGGGAAAGGGAGGGTAGGGATAAATAAGGAGTTTGGGATTAACATATATACACCACTACATACAAAATAGATAATCAACAAGGACCTACTGTATAGCACAGGGAACTCTACTCAATATTCCGTAATAACCTATAAGGGAAAAGAATCTGAAAAAGAATGTATATATAACTGAATCACTGTGCTGTACACCTCAAACTAACACATTGTAAATCAACTATACTTCAATAAAAAATTTTATAGAGATAAAAAGTAGAATGGGAATGGACTTGAGGACACATGGAGGGGAAGGGTAAGCTGGGACAAAGTGAGAGAGTAGCACTGACATATATACACTACCAAACGTAAAATCGATAGCTAGTGGGAAGCAGCTGCATAGCACAGGGAGATCAGCTCGGTGCTTTGTGACCACATAGAAGGGTGGGATAGGGAGGGTGGGAGGGAGATGCAAGAGGGAGGGGATATGGGGATATATGTGCACATATAGCTGATTCACTTTGTTGTACAGCAGCAACTAACACAACAATGTAAAGCAATTATACTCCAATAAAGATGTTAAAAAAATGCAATAAATATAATATTTCACTTTCACATTTTTCAATAAAAATAATTGTAGTTTCTTGAAAAAAAAAGTAGAATGGTAGTTAATAGAGGCTCGGGGGAGTTGGTTCCTTATATGGGGTGAGGGTAAGGGGTGTGCCCAGGGATCGGGCTGGAGGGCTGGCTTAGGTGTTTTGCCCACCCCTTTGGTGGTGTTGTGTGCAGGGGTCATGCGCAGTAAGTACCTTTTGCTCCTGGCTCTTCAGAAGTGGCAGTTGGGTTGTTTTTGTCTTTTTGTATCTTTTGTCCGTAATTTGCCCCAACTGCACATACATGCAGTTATTTTTAGTCCCTTATAGTTTCTTTGCATTTTGTTGCTTAAGGAGATGTTTGTCCAGGTGCAAGCATTGCAGCAAAGGGTCCCAGGTCCCAGCCTGTCTCAATACCATACTGCCTCTCAGTAAGTGTTGGTCAAAAGAGTGAATGATTTCTCCAGAATTATAGGAGGTACTTGATTGCCCTTTTTTATTTGCCTTCACTGCTCACATTACCACATCCTAGGTGAACCCTCTTTGGATCCACGTCTCTTAAGGGAAATTCTCATCTGCTTTAAGTTCTCCTGGAAATAAAGCAGGGATCTGACCAAATTTGAACCAGTAGAGCTCTCATAGGAGCCCAGTATGACATGACTGGGTGGCAGATACTAGATAATAAAGAGGTGATGACCTCCAAGTGAAATAAAACCAATGAGTTTTCTTTTTGCTTGTTGGATTTCCTAGGATAGCACCTTGCATAAATCCTAGCTAGCATGATGGAATTTTCGAGCTGGAAGATATCTTATAGGTGATGCATCCCAATCCCTTAATTTAATGACAAGCAGACTGAGGCTCAGATCAGCAAAGTAGTCAAACTGCCCAAAGCCACACAGCTAGTGAGTGATTCCCAGGCTGGAGGCCAGAGGAGACAAAATACTCCAAAATCTATTGGTACATCCTTTTCCTCCAAGGGAAATGCCCAGATCCATAATTTTCCCATTTTCTCTCTCTCTTTCTTTTTTTTTTTAATAGAAAACTTGGAGCTTAAAGGAGTTATGATCCAATTATTTCTTCTCAGATGGATGAATAACCAAGTTGGTACTTTCCATTCCTAATGGCTCAAATTACTAAGCTGTATAATAACTTCCAATTTTGAAAGGTAAATAGATAAAATGCATTTGGAGAGTTGGGATCCTTTGACACGTAAGACTTCTGAATAATTTCAGCCAAAACTGGTTTGGACAAATACAAGTTGCTGTATTGTGCACTGTACCTGGGTTAGACAGAGAGATGCAAAGCCAAGTTAGGCCAGTTTCAGAGGACTGACCCTCAGGTATAGGACCTCAGCAGCCGTTGCAGGCAGCCAGCAAATAATTCCAAGGGAAAATTTAAACAAAGTCACTTTGGGTAAAGACACAAGAAAACAGCAGTCCAGTGTAAGATTTTTTAAAGCTGTTGTCATATGACTTATTTAGAAATGACCTAATGGTGCCAGTAATGAGGAAGACAGATCAAGCATAAGAAGGTAGGATATTCCATCTCCCTCTGTCTTATTCTCTCTCTTTATCTACCTAATCTTGTTAGTGTCGTAAGGTGGCAGAGCTGGGAAGGGAGAGGCCAGTACACATTGGGAGCCAGCAACAACAGCACAACGGTAGTCACGATGAGGGCTAACACTTATCGGATGCTTACTATGGTCTAGACACTCTTCTTATTTAATTCTCTACTTAATCCTGTACCGTGTACCTGGCCTTGTGCATTCCATATATATTACGTCGTGTTACCCTCACACCTAGGTGATGAGGTCAGTGTCGTTCTCCTATTTTACAGCCAAGGAATTTTCCCGAAGTGAAACAACCCAAGGTTGACATGGGATCCACATCCAGCTTGTCTGACTTGGAAGCTCACGATCTTTCCCACTTATGACACCTGCCACTGTGAAGGCCCATCAGCACCATATGCATTAGCAGACATAAATATTGCAAGTATGGTGGAGGTTTTCCTCTACATTGGAAATCAGAAAATGTGAGCATTGCATCTTAGTTTTGCTTCCAATTTTCCATGTGACCGTAAGCAAGTTGCTTATTTTCTCTGTGACTCAGTTTCTTTACCTGAAAAGTGAAAATTATATCTGTCCCACTTTATTGCAAGGAATTTTAATGGCAAATTCAATAAATGATTGTGAAAGTATTATGAAGAATGTTGAACATATGTAGGCTTTGGTATGTTGTATTTACTACAAAATGCAGAAAATTTCTCCTCCTCTTTCTCCTCCTTCTTCCCAGTTTTATTGAGATGTAATTGACATCTAGCACTGTACATCATTTTTTTTTTTTTTTTTCTGGTTGTGCTGGGTCTTCGTTGCTGAGTGTGGGCTTTCTCTAGTTGTGGCGAGCAGGGGCTACTCTTGGTTGCGGTGCATGGGCTTCTCATTGCAGTCGTTTCTATTGTTGTGGAGCACAGGCTCTAGGCACACGGGCTTCAGTAGTTGTGGCTTGTGGGCTCTAGAGCACAGGCTCAGTAGCTGTGGTGCATGGGCTTAGTTGCTCTGCGGCATGTGGGATCTTCCCGGACCAGGGCTCAAACCCATGTCCCCTGCATTGGCAGGCAGATTCTTAACCACTGTGCCACCAAGGAAGCCCTAGCACTGTACATCTTTAAGGGGTACAGCATAATGATTTGACTGACATACATCATGATATGATGATCCCAAGAAGTTTAGTGACCATGCATCATCCCATATAGACAGAAAAGAAAAGAAAAAATATTTTCCTTGTGACGAGAATGCTAAGGGTTTACTCTCATGACAGCTTTCATATATAATGTATAGCAGTGTTCATTATATTAATCACAGTGTACACAACAGTCCTAGTACTTAAGTATCTTACAACTGGAAGTTTGTACTTTTTCACCATCTTTATTCAATTCCCCCTGCCCCTACCCCTCGCCTCAGGTAACTGCAAATCTGATCTCTTTTCTTTAAGTTTGTTTTTTGAACTATAAGTTTGTGTTTTGAAGAAATGTTGCTTCTTATTTGACAGACAGGAGAGGTCTTTCTTATATACATCCTCTGTCTTGTCATCTTCATGCCCAGCTACATAAAGTGGGCAATAAATTACCCCTTATTTATTTATTTATTTAATTTTTTTTTAAGTCTTTATTGAATTTGTCACATTATTGCTTATTACTGTTTTATATTTTGGTTTTTTGGCCACAAGGCATGTGGGATCTTAGCTCCCTGACCAGAGATCAAACCCACACCCCCTGCATTGGAAGGCGAAGGCTTAACCACTGGACTGCCAGGGAAGTCCCCTACCCCTTATTTATAAAAAGAGATAAACATAGAGTGTCTGGTCTAGTAGGAGCTCAATAAATATTAATTTCCTCACTTTGTTTGAATGGGCATAGGAGGCAAAGCCTGTCAGAGATTAATTATATATCAACTTGACCGAGCCATGGGTTGCCCAGATATTTGGCCAAACTCTATTCTGGGTGTCTCTGTGAGGGTTTTTAGATGAGATTCACATTTAAATCAGTAGGATGAGTAAAGCAGATTGCCCTCTTGAATGTGGGTGGGCCTTGTCTAATCAGCTGAAGCCATAAATAGAACAAAAAGACTGATCCTCCCCAGAGTAAGAGAGAATTTTTCCTGCCTTTGGACTCAAACTGAAACATCAGCTCTTCCTGGGTCTCGAGGCTGCTGGCCTTTGGACTGGCCTCTCCCATACCTGCAGATCTTCAGATCCTGGGTCTTGACCACCTCCAAAGTTACACAAGCCAGTTCCTTATCATAAACCCCTCTCTCTGTGTCTCTCCTCCCCGTATGTATCTAAAAATTATTTTCATATATTTTATATGAAAATATATATATGTATAACTGAATCACCCTGCTGTACCCCTGAAGCATTGTAAATCAACTATACTTCAACTTTTAAAAAATAATAAATAAATAAAAATTTTAAGATTAAAAGAATCTTAAATGTATATACACATCCTATTGATTCTGTTTCTCTGGAGAATCCTGACTAATACAGCCTGGTATTTACTCATCAAAAGTCATGGTGGGGGGGGGGGCTTCCCTGGTGGCACAGTGGTTGAGAATCTGCCTGCCAATGTAGGGGACACGGGTTCGAGCCCTGGTCTGGGAAGATCCCACATGCCGCGGAGCAACTGGGCCCGTGAGCCATGACTGCTGAGCCTGCGCGTCTGGAGCCTGTGCTCCGCAACAAGAGAGGCCGCGACAGTGAGAGGCTCGCGCACCGCGATGAAGAGTGGGCCCCGCTCGCCGCAACTAGAGAAAGCCCTCGCACAGAAACGAAGACCCAACACAGCCAGAAATTAATTAATTAATTAATTAATTAATTTAAAAAAAAAAGTCATGGGGAATCTGTTTACAACATCCTAAAAATAATAATCAGCCAAGATCTTCTTATAAGCAATTAGGTTCAAAATTGAAGATCCTGAGTGTGGTAGGGAGAGAGAACTCTGCCTTAGGAATCACTTAGTTACAGCAGAGCCCCAGCCTTGGGACTCAGGACACGTCCTTGGGGAATTCTGTACTTCCCACGACTGGGAGCTTTTTGTCCTTTCTGCCCTAGGGTGCAAAGCACTTTTTTGGCTACAAAAGGCTCCCTTATGGTCTGTCTCGCCTTCTCCACTTTATACGTCTTTAACAAGTGTCAGTTCCACAGAAGGCAGTGGCTCTTTCTTTAAAAGTCAGAAATGATCCCCAATGGCTTGTCACCTGGCTATATTAAGAATGGCTTTTAGATGTCTGCTCCCCTTTATTCTCAGCCAGCCCAAGAAAGAACACACTGTGGCTGTCTGCCTTTGGGTGGTGTTTCCTTTCCCACATCTCCAGTGATTTATAACTCGTTTTTCCTGGTTAACCATGACCATGGCCGTGACCATGCACACAGTCTACCCTGGATAGACTCAGCTCCTAGGGGATATGGCTATTAACGAGAAAGCCTGGCTCCCAGAGGGTTTGGCTACTGAGATGCATTTTTCTTTCTCTCTCATTTATTAGTGGAAAATACTGCCTGGGAGGAAAATAAGATAAACAGTGGCCTTTCAAATTTCCCCTAAGCTAGGGTTTATGTTTTACTTTTCCCAGATCCCAGATAAATTCTCTTCCTGGTTTCTGTTTTATGCCACTCTGGAGGACATATGTCAGGCTCTTAACACTGATTAAAAATAGACCATTTGGATGGAAACAGAATATCATAACACAGTGGGGTTTTGCTGTTTCATTTTGTTGTTTTAATAAACGTAAGTTTAATCAAAAGAGCTAGATGAATCGTCTTGGAGACTAAGTCCTCTGTTTGTCTACAGAACAGATGCAACTTCTCAGCTCTCTTCACTCATAATCATTCTACTTGATCACCCAGAAAGGTGGGTTCGCCTTGTCTCCACCACTGCTCTCTCATGGAAAGAGTCAGAGAACGTCTATAATTGTATGGTTTTATCTCTGTTTAGGCTATGATCTCGCTTGATAGTTACTTGGGTACGTGTCTTACTTCCTCTGTCAAATCGACAACACCCCCCAAGTTTATAGACATGTTTTTCCCACAAGACACACCACGGTCTGTAGACACATATAGGAGACCCTCAATTAGAAATATCTGTTGGTTAAACGAATAAGTGAATGAAAATATTTTAAAAGCTATAGATGACAAGCATTCTAGGGGCTGTTAGGCTTAATTATAATTAGCTGCCTGTTGCCAGCAGTTTGAGCCAGATAGTCAATGTAACCAATTGATACCAGCCAATTGGTAGGTGAAGATGTATGACCATCTTCTCTAAGACTGCTGTTCTCACACAGGTTACTATTCAAAGATGAAGCAAGGCATTTCCAGTCAGCTAATTCTGAAGCCATGCTCCGGCTATGTGCTACGGTCTGTACAGATTTACACTTTCTAAAATAGGGCTCTGGGGCCCCAACAGGAAGAGGATCAATGCCCCCAGTAAGGATGACTCTTTCCAGAACTTAGCATTTTGCTAGACTGAGGCAGTGTTGTAAGAAGATACTTTATTATTTCCCCAGCCATCTTGTGCATTCAACCTGCTATTGACATGCTGACCTATATACGGAATGAAGAATTTGGCTTCTGTGGAAAAACAAAGTTAAGAATGGGGTGAGAATGAACTCTTCAGGGGAAAAAATGTCTACTAAATTTTTCCTTAAGAAATTTAGGTCATTTGAAATAATGTGCAAAAACTAGTATTTTTTTTTTTTTCATAAAAACTCAAATTTTTCCTCGGGCACCTCAGAATTTTCCATTTCTGGTCAACATCTGAAAGACAAAAGAGGAAGTGAGATCTGAGGTAATTATGGTCTGACCAGGAGCAAAACAGGCCCCAGACCTCATGAGGAAGCTCCACCAAAAGAGGAACAGGGCCCTTTGACTTAGAAAACGAACGGCTGGGGTTGAACGGCCCCCCTAATTCAGAGCAGGTGCAGTCACTCTGGCCTTTTGCTGACAGGCGAGACGGAGGAGAGAAAACAAAAGGCAGGGAAAGCGCTGCGGCCGAGAGGCAGTCGGAGGTTCCTGTTGCTAGGGAACCACTTCCTGTGCGCTCACACACAGCTATTCACATATCACTAGAATAATCCTTCTCAGGCTTCGAAGGAAAGGAAACAGCTCTCCAAGCTCAGACGTCACAGTAACACCAGGCAAGGCCTGGCTTTTCCAGCAGGCGCTGAAGAGCCAAGGGTGCCAGGAGAGAACAAGAAGTGAATGGACATCTTGTTTTTATTCAAAGGGACAGAGGGCTGACCCCCTTCTCACGTTTATCTACCCCGATGTGTCAGATGCAAACAGTGACCACACACACACACACACACACACAGACGTGCACGCACGATTTTAGTATCAGTTCCTTGAGAGCAGAGAGCACGTTTCACTCATTTTCAGATACCCGCATTCTCCCACACAGCGCTTTGCACTCAGTTCTCCAAGTTCCTTGAATTCTATTCCTTCATTTCACAAAGAGTTACTGAGGATTTGGTTCTACACACACTGTGCCGAGTGCTAGGATGGAGACAAAGATGCACAGATACCATCCTCCCCTCAAGAAGCTTCCTGGTCTTGTAAGAGTAACACGAGTGACAATTAGGTTTGGCTACAAAGGACAGTAACAAAAATAACAGTGGTGTATATGAGATAGAAGGTTTTATTTTCTGGTTCTCACACATAAAAGAAGGGTCCAGAGTTGGTATTGAGCCCCAGAGACCAAGGCCTCTCCTGTGTTTTATCCCCACTATCCTTAACATGTGGCTTCATCCTCAAAGTTGCCACGTGGTCCAAGATGGCCACCATGATTACCCATCACTGTTCCAAACAGGAAGAAGGAAGGGTGTGCTCTCTTGAGGGAGATTTCCGGAAGCCCCGTGGTAGTAGATGCTACACTTGAAATCTTTTTATGAACAACATTAAAGCCCCTTCCCTTATGTTATTGTTTTGGGGGTTGTGAAATCAGTCTTATTTGTATACAGTTACTTTTTTTCATTACAAAACTTGTAGCATCTCATTATGGCAAATTTGGAAAATAAATTAATTCATCCCTAATTCCAATATGTATTTAAGAACCATGAAAATTTTTATTGCATACTTATGGTGTTAGAAGCTAGGACTATAAAGGTAAACAACTACTGTGAGCATTCTGTTTCCTTTCCCTCCATTTTGTAAAGCTCTGTAAGCTATGCATCGGTTTTTGTGTTTTGTAGTTGTAATTATGGTAAATAATTTTATATCCTCCGTTTTTCACTTCACATTAAATCATTAGCTTTTTCCCATTTTACTACATGACTAAATTTTTAATAATTTAATAATATATACTCATAGTGAAAATTTAAATGTTATTTGAAAAATAAAAACAACCCAGTCAAAAACCAACAAGATACCTCTACACACCTACTAGAGTGGCCAAAATCCAAAACACTGACAACACTAAATTCTGGCAAGGATGTGGACCAACATGCAATTTCATTCATTGCTGGTGGGAATACAAAATGGTACAGCTTGGAAGACAGTTCGTCGTTTTTTTTACGAAACAAAATACACTCTTACCATAGGATTGAGCAATTGTGCATAAGGTGAATATAAGTATTGTATAAACAACTGGCAGGGGTAAGACATGTCCACACATGATTGTAAATCATGGGCCATAAGGGAGGTCTTGGTGAGATTACTTCTCGGTATGTCCTCCATTATTCCATCAAGACTATATAATTGAACTTGGACCTTCAAGCCTAGGTGTGATTTTCATAGATGAATAGATACTCTGTCAGTGGTGTGTAGGATGTATAACAGCAGGTGAAATCTGGATGCACAAAGACCTGTTAGGAAACTATTAAAATAGTTTGGACATGAGGGAATAATGACCCAAAATGGAGTGTAACAGCAAGACTGAAAAAGTTGGAATAGATATGAGAAACGTGGCAAAGGAACTCAACAAGAATGTTACAGAGGTTACGTAGAAAGAAGGAGTCAAACATGGCCTTGAAGCTTGAAACCAAGGTGGACAGTGACACCATAAACAGAAATCATACAATTGGATACAAGAACCAAGTTTTAGGGAAATTTATTATTAGTTTTGATTCTACCAGATTTAAATATAATGTCCCGATAGAGTGAAGTAGATTTAAAACACAGATACTCGGGACTTCCCTGGTGGTGCAGTGGATAAGAATCCACCTGCCAGTGCAGGGGACACGGGTTCGAGCCCTGGTCCGGGAAGATCCCACATGCCGCAGAGCAACTAAGCTCGTGCGCCACAACTACTGAGCCTGCGCTCTAGAGCCCGCGAGCCACAACTACTGAAGCCCGCACGCCACAACTACTGAAGCCCACGCACCACAACTACTGAAGCCCCCGTGCCTAGAGCCTGTGCTCCGCAACAAGAGAAGCCACTGAGATGAGAAGCCCGCGCACCACAACGAAGAGGAGCCCCCGCTCGCCCCAACTAGAGAAAGCCCGCATGCAGCAACGGAGACCTAACGCAGCCAAAAATAAATAAATAAAATTAATTAATTAATTTAAAAAATAGAACATAGATTCTCAACTTCACCAAACTTTAAAAAAAAAAAGTAAAGACTCTCATTTCTTTACTTCATCTCCATCAAAGCATGACTTTATATGCCCAGGGCAAATTCCAAGAACTCGTCCTACCCCGCTCTCCCTCCTTACAAGAAACCGGGAAGGTTAACCTTTCTAAAGGGCACCCGAGCTAAGATCCCTGCTGATAAACTTGCTCAAATCAGAAGGATATAAAATCAACCCTCTCATATGGTACTGCTCAGAAATTCTTAACTCTGTCCAGAAGACATTTGGTATTTGCAGAGTTGCTGAAATGGCTAAGAGGGTAGGACTTTGGACTCAACCAGACTTGTGTTGGGATAAATGAACTCTTTAAACTTGAGTTCTCTTATCTGCATAGTGGGAATAATATAGTACCAATTCCATAGCGCTGTTAAGAGGATCAAATAAGAAATCCATGTAAAGCACTTAGCAAGGTCCCTAATGAATTGCAAGTACGTAATAAATGTTAGCTGGTGTTATTGTTAAGTACCAGGTCGGCATGGTTACCAGATGTTTTATATTCAATTGTTAGAAAAGAACAATTCAGATGATGTGATCATGAATATGCGAAAAATCAAACATGGCAGCTGGACCAGATTAACTAAGGATAAAATCAGTCGGTTGTAAGAGGTGAAGAACAGAGAAAGTTGTAGTCACCTGAAGGAAGTGATACAATTATCCATTTTCCTGAAGCCTTTTCAAATTGTCGGAAGGAACTACATACTCTGAACCCCTTAGAGCAGGGCAGCTATGAGAAGAGTCCAGGCACAGAAAAAAATGGCAAAGCATGAACTTCTGGAAACATGGCTATTAAGGTTGAGGGTAGTAACTGGTTCCAGGTGAACAAAAAAGCAAGAAGGCAAGACTTCAGGCCCTATCTCAGTACCCAGCATAGCAGCAGGTTCCATACACCCTTGCTGAACACACAGACAGATGAACTATGTGACCAAATGCACAGATGCCCCGGTGTTCACAGTGACGGCCGGATACTAGAACTGGGTCTTTGCGAAACCCTGACTTTTTTGAGCCCTTGATCTGTTCCGCTTCTATAGCTTGAAAAAAGCCAAGGGCAATTTGTCCCTTTTGTCAACTTCTCCTTGGATAGGAAAGCTGAAAATTTCCATGATTACTATACACACAGGAGTCATGCTTGATCAAAAATCCATGTACAAGGTGTCAGGCACACAGCCAGATGGGCAAATGCTCACAAAGGGGACCTTACAGCAGGCTTGCTGAGCAGAGGCAGAAACAGAAGTCTTTGGCTGCAACCCTCTCAGTGAGAACATTGTGGCTCCTCAGTTCCCACAAAAGGGTGACCCAGAGGAGAAGACTGTGGCCCCTTAGGTGACCCCGAGTCCTCCAGCGTCACGTGTCATCAAGGTGTGAGCTGGAATACACTTCTAGCGGCTCAGCCGCACCCATCCGTTACGTGGTTCCTTCTCCTGGTGGTACCCTGCATAGCTGCCAAATGTTTGTAATCCTCCATTCCTGAAATCATGAGAAGTCTCTGAAGAGTATAGTGTTAGCCTCTTACAAAGAAGAAACCATCACTGGGGGGAACTTCAGAGAACTGCGTAAAGATCACTGGCCGAGGTAGGTGCTTGTCAGCTTGCCCTCCTATTTCCATAGCAACAGCCCCTGCATCATCTTACCTGCTCCTCAAACCACAGGCAGGATGGGGAGGGAACATCTAGAGGATGCAACCCCAGCTGATTGTTTTTTATCACTTAAGGATGCAGGCCTGGTTTGGCCAGTTTCTGGCCAAATTTCTCGAGAGAAATCAGAACCTAGATTTTTACATGAAATTTTCCACTTTTTAAACACTGACAACTGATTGAAAAAATTTTTTAAAGACTGTGGGCCAAACAAAACACATCTATAAGCTGAGTTGGCCCTGTTTGTAACATCAGCCATAAGCAGTTAAAATCAACTTGCAGGAGTTTGGAATTACTCACTGTTTCTGAATATCTGTGTAGCTCGTAGACTGAATATCAGCTCTCGGCTATAATTCGTTTGAGAAAGTTGTTCATTGACATTTTACTATCATGTTTGATTGTCTCCTTCTCCCATCATCTCTCCGTGATGAAGGAGAAGGAACCAGAGGTGTTCTTTCCTAAGCTGTTTGTTTTTAACCAGGTTCAAAACAGGGTAGATGATTATACTTGTTCACATGGATCCAATCAGTAACTAAGCTGAACGTGAGGGCCCCTGTTTGGGGCTCAGAAATAAATGATTCAAATCCACTCTGAGACTCAAATCAAGCATGTTCAAAATGAATCAAACTATGGCAGTACCTAAGCAAATATGCTTGGTGACAGTCAACTTCAAGATGGAAAATTCTGGGCTTCCCTGGTGGCGCAGTGGTTGAGAATCTGCCTGCTAATGCAGGGGACACGGGTTCGAGCCCTGGTCTGGGAAGATCCCACATGCCACGGAGCAGCTGGGCCCGTGAGCCACAACTACTGAGCCTGCGCGTCTGGAGCCTGTGCCCCGCAACGAGAGGGGCCGCGATAGTGAAAGGCCCACGCACCGCGATGAAGAGCGGTCCCCGCACCGCGATGAAGAGTGGCCCCCACTTGCCGTAACTAGAGAAAGCCCTCGCACGAACCGAAGACCCAACACAGACAAAAATAAATAAATAAATAAATAAATAAAGTAGCTATAAAATTAAAAGAAAAAAAAAAAAAAGATGGAAAATTCTCATTCCTTCTTACTAATCCTTAACCATTCCCCAGTGGACAGGGAAGGATGGAGGGCTGCAGTAAGAAAAAGAGAATTTTAAGAAGCTTGGCTATGCCACCATTTTGACCAGTTAATAAGGCAGTAATCAAAGCAGCTATTTTGCATTCAGGTATTAAAAAAAAATTTTTTTGAAAGGTTTTCTTTTTTGAGATTTCAACCAGGCTGATGGATGCTTTTAAATATGTTATGATGAGTTCAGTGCTGGGACTGTCAAGGGACCCTCTCTTAGTTCGGATTCCCCCGGTTTACGTGGGAGGTGGAGGACACACCAGGAGGGGAGCGGGGTGCAGAGATGGGAGGGGGGCAGCCGGCACGGGGCTTTATCCAGCCAGCGACTTCCGGGGGTGACGGGGGCTTGACTCCGTGGGGCAACCCCGGGAGCCGGCGTGGTCCGTGCTCCCCAGCTGTGCTCCCCAAGGGGCCAGAGAGCAGAGGTATCGGTTCATCAAGACCCATCAGTGATTGCTCGAGGGCTACTCCTGAGGGGTCTTAGAGCAGGTTCTGGAAGAGAAAGCCTCAGGCAGAGACCTGCAGGTGCCGGAAGTGGGGCAGGTGCGCGCTGAAGTGGAAGGTGGGAGACAGGGCGCACCCCCAACTTCATCCATCCCGCCTCCCCGGTATTTGATACGGACAATCACATTTTCCCAGTATTACATAAAGTGCTGCACAAAAGCAGCTGTAGGACAAGTCCCTTACTGTCTTTTCAACCATGTTGCTTGACCCTGTGCCCCCTTCAGTATACAAATTCGGGAACAGTGGCCGATCCACCAGGAATCACTGAAGCGTGTAGCAAAGTACGGCTGCCATGAAGCCAAGTTGAACTGGAGCGTAGGGAGAGCAAGGAAATAAAGCAGCTGACTTCAGGGCCCCCAGGACCAAAAATGCCACTTCACTGAAATGTTTGCAGAGAAACATGGGTAAACAGCAACAAAAACAACGACAACAACAATCTGTGAGATGTAAAAACTTCACGTTTTCTCTCCTCAGAGCCTTTGTGACAACAATCAGCTGGAATTTCTAGATGGTGATTTTTCCACTCTGCATATCCTGAGAACAGGAGGGAAGGTACACTCCCAGGAGAGAGCTGGGTGGGCATCCAAATACATTGCATGCAACACAAGTGCCATCTTCTTATTCATGTGCGGGGAAAGGAAGTGAGAAGTGGGAAGGGGGTAGAGAGATTCCCCCAGGATGGAAACCTTTAAAGATCATCGCTGTACAGTTTGATTTATTTAATGCACGTGCTACTTTAATCATTGCTGCTTTTGTATATTAATGTCACCTTCCCAATTCTTTGTCCTCTAAGGGGTTCTTACGAAGACCCAATAACACATTTCAACCAAACAACAAAATAATAAAAGAAAGTGAAATAGGGTAGAAACACGTCTTGTGACACACACACACACACACACACACACATTAGGCAATTCTGCTCCAAGTATTACCACACTGAAGATTTCATTCCTGGTAACTGATTGATGTTATGACCTGGATGAACTTCTGGAAAGCTCTCTGCCTGCATGTCCACTGTGCTAAGGGGACATAGGATCCGGTGGAGAGTAGTACAAGACAAAGCTGGCGAGGTGTCTCACCGCGCACATGCGCACAGCGTCAAAACCAACCATCAGCTGTGCAGGTGCATTTCTGCTTCTCCTCAAGGCACAGGTGCCCATCAATCAACAACGCATCAGGTGTACCTTGAACACAGAGGACTAAAGCAAACCCTCATTTTCTTTAAACTTGTATTTTCCCATTTACATACAATAAGCAGTCTGTTGAATTTCCTAAATAAAAGATCTGGAAACGATTAGCTCTCTGCCCATGGGGAGAGGAGAAAAAGCCAAGAGCGCTCTCTGGGTGAAGCTGAGGAGGACGGATGCTGTGGTTTCAGAGCCGTGGGTGGTACCATCACTTAAGAGACTTTTGCCCAGGAGAGCGCTGAGAACTTGGAAACCCGATTTCCTCCATCTGACACCTTCTCCATGCGAAAGGTAGTGAGCTGGGAGCCAACTGACATATTTTAATAGGCAGGCCAGGAAGTCTCCCATCACCGCAGACATGAAGCCTTCCCTGGCTGGCCACCCTCTCCTGCCAGAGGCAAACAATACCCCTGGCCCCATCCTCCCATCCCAGTCACCAGAGAAACATCTCCTCGGATTCTAGGGCAAGTCCAACTGACTTCACAGGTGAAGAAAATCCAGGCAAAAAAAAAAAAAGACTTTTTCCTACTGACCCTGATAATGCAGAATCTGTAAGTAAATTCTAGAAACATCTTCCTCTCTGCGAATACATGTTAGAGCCCGTGGCCTCCTGTCCAGTGGTGTTTTAGTTCTCGGAATAGGGAATGTGTCACCCTCAGAGGACTTGGTTCCTTTGGTGGGCCTCCAGCAGCAAGCAGGTCGCTGCCACCATTGCTTCAGAAGAATGTATGTGATAGTGAACATCTAATCACCATTATTTGAAGTAGACACAGTTATAGCGGGATTCCTTAGACTAAGATAAAAGTACGGTAGCAAAGTCCCATAAGGGAGTTTAATGATCAGGACTTTGCTGAAAGTCATCTACAACCCCCAGTAGCATTTTCTCTAACAAAAGGCCTCCCAGGAATCCTCAGATGATCTGTTCCAAGTTTCAGGGAATGGAAAGAAAGGAAATTCAGGATAAAGGAGGTGCACCACCCTCCTGTTTTCTAACTTCCCTACCTGAACAATTTTCTAGTCATTGGCTGGAGCCTCAGAAAGATCAGTAAGGAAGATAACTTTTTGGCGCCATCAGAATGGAGTTTGACTGCAATACAGTTGGCTGGGGCAGAAGCCTCATTTGGACTGTTCTACTGTGACGTGAAAGTAAAAGCAGACATTTTGTCTGAATTATCAGAGACTCGGTCTCATTTTCGTCACCTCCCAGGGCTCTCAGCCGGAAAGCCTGACTTCTGAGTCTCCTTGGGGGCCCAGCCTCACACACACAGTAACATCACGTCGCTTAAGAAGCTGCAGAGTGGAACCCTGGTCTCACTTCCCCAGCAGGGTTACAAAAATACATATATTTTTCCTTCATCGCATCCATTTTTAGTTAAAGAACTTTAACCGTTTGGGGTTCGTTACTTTACACTTGAATAACCTACAAACCACAGGAAATGAAAATTTGACTAAGTGCAGGTGACACAGACAGCCACCTCTGAAAATGTGCTGGGCCCACTCGGCCCTCAGTGACCTTTAGCAAAAGGAGAACATTCAGATGAAATTCTTTGACAGTCATAAAACGGTTTCTCGCCTCTTATGAACGAAGTGTTGCAATCTTGGGGCCCTAACAGCACAGGGTGAAAGCAAACTAAAAGATAATAAGGATTCCACAAAGTCTTCCTGGATTTTAAACACATTTAAAATTGTTTCAGCATTCAAAAGTACTTGGCTTGCTTCTAAAGCAATGCATGGCAAGAGACGTGGCAAGATAGAGCCAACATTTTTTAAACACATATTACTTTTTTGGGGGGTGGGGGGAAACATAGCCATCAGAAGGGATGCAATTAATTTTTAAAAAATATTCTCTCAAGAAAGCATAGCTGTCCCATTGATTGGTCTCATTGCCCACAAGGGAATAAATGAATGAATAAATTAAGATATGATGGGCCACCTCTGAAAAGTTGCTCATCTCCCTCTTTCTAGAAAACTGGTACTACGTAATATCTATTCCTTTGGCTACAAATAAGATTAGCCTAAGCAAGATCTGTTGTTTTTTTCTGTCAGCTATAAACCTGAGTCTCTGTACTAAGAAAAGTAATGTTTAGTTTTAATCTTATTCAATATCGATGCCTTTTATAAGCTGTTGTATGTATGTGTGATTCTTGCCTTGATCCAAGGGCTTTTCAGTGGAATAAAAAGAGATTAAATGAAGGCTGATCATATAATTTCTCCCCTACGATAAAAAGTCAGAGCAATTACAGGCGGCTCTGGGAAAGGAGCACATTCCATGGAGAAGCAAAACGGAAAGAGCAATTATCCAGGGAAAGAAGGACCTGAGAGAGAGGGGGGCCTGAGCCACGCAGACCAAAAATCTGACAACTCTGATACAGTAGCTGCTTAGAAACAAGGCATACACCCAGGTGAGAACGTGTAGACTAGTTCTTACCCTGTCCTCAGCACCTGGCAATAGCTGGCTTATTGGGTCACATTGTCAGGCTTCTAACTGTGCCTTCTTGCTGACGTAGAGTTGGAATTATAGCCTCCTCCTTGTCACTATCAGTAAAGCATCTCTGTTTTTTTTTCTCTATTATATGAGGAACATCATGGCCGCATCAAAGGATCTCCTAAGTATATGGAAACTTCTTCACCATAATACCTCCATCTCATCACCATTTTTCATGGGTCCATTACTTCATTCTTCCTTGCCTCTGTGCAGAGTGATAAGCTTAACCCCAGTTTAGTTTCCCATCCTCTTCTTTACTTTTGCCTTGAATGTTGTATCAGAAGGATATAATAATTCTTTAAAATGGCGCCTTTCGATAAAGGATCTAGCCTCACTTGTAAACAGACATAATCCCTGCTCCGAAGGAACACACAGTCTGATGGAATCTTCGTCACGTGGCCCCATATCTCAGGGCCATCCAATGCTCAGGCTGAGAAAGTGTCTAACCAGGCATTGCGGTTGTAGCCAGAAATGCCCCTCTTCTTTAATTGTTTGCTGGTGTTTAAAATCCCTTTAACAGCCACCACATATTTTTCATTCCACAGGTAGATTTGTGGGTTAAAATACCAACAGGTTGAACAAGAAGCAACACAATGATGTGAATTAACATGCACCGAGGTGTATGAGCCTGACTGCAGGTCCTTCTGAAGGTAGAGAAACTGGGGGATGAGGTGGTGAGGAGGAACCCCACTGAGCAGGTGCAGGACACCAGCAGGGCAGGCTGGAGGTAAAGGTAAGCCTCATCCATCTAATGAAACTTCCCAGCGCTGGTCTTGCTGAAACGGAGCACCAGCTGACAGCAACCCATGCTGTATCACATTAAAAGGGACTTGTTACAAATGGGCTACTCTATCTGCTCAGCTACATTACCCATAAAGTCAAGGGGGGATGCTACCTGATTCTGAGTAGGCATTAGGGTTCTGTCTATTACCAGCAGGTCACATTAAACAAAACCTCAAACGTACATAGATGCTGAATTATTAGAGCTCAAAGGACAGGTAACGATGGTGGTAAAATTTCAATACACTCCCAATTAACCCGTCATTGTCCCCTGGGTGGCCCCTGCAAATATAAATTATAGACCTCAGGATAAGGTGACAGATGCCAAAGGATCAGGTCATCAGCCAAAAAATGGGCAGAACTCCAAATAGATATCACTTTGGATTCAACTTACAGTATTTGGTTTTCACTTTATACACACACCAGCTAATGTGTCTCTCTTCACAAATGGATTTCATATCTATCCTTCCAGACCCAACTCCTACGCCACAGTCTCTTGAGAGGACAATAAGTAAAGAAACCAATCAACAGAAAGATGATTTGGGATCCTAATAAGTGTTATGGAAAAAAAAAAAAAAAACCGGCAATGGGATGAAGAGTGATTTCAAGGAATGACAAGGTAGCATCTGGGACTGTACATTTCAGCTGAGAGCTACTTGAAGAGAAGGAGCCAGTCATGCAAAGATCTGCAAGGGGAGAGAATCAGAAGAGGCCTGAAACTAAAGCAATGTCTGTTACTGGTGGGGGTAGACACTTGGGAGGGCTGTAGAGGGAGATGCTAGAGCTGGTTAATTGCTAATTGTCTCTCCTCCATGTAAATCAGAGCAGGGTGCCAACTTCCCCCCCTCACTGTGCATATTCTTTTTGTTACCATTTTTATTTTCTTGATTCTGCTCCCTGATTTTCATTAAATTACAAGAACATGACCCTCTTTGAGCAGCAAACACACCTGGAGCCCTCTTCTAACCCCTTATCATATAAAACACCAAATTAAAGCCATCGGAAAATAGAAGCTGAGAGTATTAAGATTTAGCTTTCATTATTATGAGGTTCGTTCAACTAATGTTTATCTTTATGACCATTACATCTCATTATCATTACCGATCATAGGCAGAAGCCAAGTTATAAACTCATGATTTGTTTCTTTCCATATTATCTTAATCGAAGTCCTATTATGGGGTAAATAGCTTTAGCAAAGCTGCATATTTAACTATACACTAACATAAAAAAACCAGCAAATGCATCCAGATAGCATTTTCCAAGGTAATTATAAATACTCCAGTAAAAAACTACACTACTTATTTTAGTATTACTGAATTTGAAATTTCTTCATCATCATCATCTACTTCATTGCCAAGTATGTGTTCAGCAAGAACTGAAATCAGTAAAAGAAAGAAGAAGAAAAAGAAAAGAAGCTATTTTCTGCATCATGACCAGATTGTCCAGATGTCGTGCCTGGAATACATCACAAGTGACATTTCTAGTCATGTTTCCAATCACTGGGAACATACAGATTTTCCTTTGCAATCTGCAGAGCTTTCAGATTCTGCGAGCCTTGCTGTCAACAATAGCAGCCCAGAAAAGGAGGCGCTGCCCTGAATGGACTCTACCTGCTGCCATCTTCCGTTCCAACCCGAGGCATTGTGGTTCTTTCGGGGATCCCTCTTCTTCCTGAATTCCAGTCCCACAGACCAGAAAAACAGGGAGAAAAGAAAAACAATGCATTAATTTACAGCAACACTTTTTGCAAACCAACTAATTAATATGAGATGAAGCTCTGAAAAAACTAGACCACGCCCTTATGAACTGAGGCTTCAGAGAAGCAACAAATTCAACAATAGCTACTGAGCAGAATAATTATGTGGGTGCTGGGTTACAAACTCCACGGTGCCATTCACGTGGAAGCGTCTGACTGTTGCCCCTGGAATTGTACAACCCAGGTGTTCTCTGTGACTAATACATTTGGGGACATCAGTTACTTAAACACAGTGGTGGTGGGTTTCTCTGTGAGAGAAAATTTCTGCAAGTGCATATGATGCAACGAAGAGAATTATGTTTTCTTTTTCACAATTGAAAAAGCTGATTTCGTGTGCCTTAGAAAATTCTATCCCGGCTCACAGTTATTTTTATCTCTGGGAAGGTGAGCAAACGCATTCTTCTCTGAGTTCTGGTATGACATTCTTTAATGACAATGTTGACTCCTATAGCATTGGTCAAAGTAGGTCCAGCTGGGAGGGGGGGTGGGGAGGTGTAAATTAAGAGGAACGTCTACATGGGGCTTTTCTAATTTTGTCTGCAAGGTGATTTTATGCTGATACCTTTACTTATTTTTTTCCTTCTTTGAACAAATATTTGTTGAGTTCCTGTATGAACTAAATCTGTGGGACCTTAATCTTTAGGAAAGATTCCTTCTAACATCTCATGAATGAATTATACTGTGGGTAGCTCCCTACTCAGCTTCCTCCCTAGGCTGGCACCCTTTCTGCATATACTTTGTTCTTCCTAAGAATTTAGCGCAATGGAAGATGTTCTGGACCAAAATAAAGTATATGGGTGTAGGGTTCCATAAATGATAATGACTCTCTAACCAGAGTAGAACAATGGAACTCAAAAACTGGTATTATTTATCATAGGAGCCATGCCCAATTTGTTCTAAGTGTGCAGCTCCTAGGTAATATCTCATCTGGCTGAGAAGCCACCAGACTCTCAAGCTTGGTTAGTAAGATAAATAAATATCCTTTTTAATTCATAAAGATTAATTTCATTAAATCACCATCAGTATCAACTCAGAAAGGAATTGATTTCACCTGTGTTTTGGGGAACAAATTTTTTTTCAGAGATCAAAAATCATCTTCAAATGTTTACCACCAGGGACCAGTTTCAAAATTTTTTCCTACTTTTAAAACCCATGAAATTGTATTGACACAGGCAATTTGGTCAAACAGGCTTTCGGTCCCATTATCTAGATTTTATACAAGAAATTTTAATGACAATTGCTTCCACAATTACATTTCTTAAAAAGGATGTGAATTAATAGATACCAAGGACATGTAAATGATAGAAAAGCCCCATTACACAGCAACTAAACACAGCAAATAATTTCTTGTTTCACAAGGCCCAATAGAACAGTATAGAATAAAAACATGAACTATTTTATAATATAGCCACAGGGAAAGTCTCTCAACACGCCAAAATAATCTAAATAAAGTTGTTTCATGGATGAAAGGATTCTCCTTTGAGCCAATAGGACTGTTTACTTTTTTCATTGCTCTGAATTCCAGAACTGTGAAATAACTCAGCCCTTTAACTTTCTTCCAAGCATATTTATTACTTCATTTTAAGTTTCCCCTCCCCCAGTCTTCTCATTAATTAGTAAAAATTGCAAAGCCCTGGAAGGATCTGCAGATGGAAGGATATTTGGAATCCGTCTGGCCAGAGAGCTCTCAGCATAGAATAAACAAGCATCTGTCTTCAATAGTATAAACTATGTTCTATTTAGAGAAAAAAGGCTGAGCTCCGTAGATTCTTGAGTTTCTTCTCTTCAGTGCAAGTCTGTGATTTGCTGAATTTGTTCTTACTGGCTTTTCCCCAGCAAAGCTAGAATAAAATGACAACAGTCCAACTGTAGTAGACATCTGTTGATGTTGCTGCCTGGCATTCACTCACACTTTCTAATAAGTGTGTCCTGATTTCCTCTTTAAATTCATCCTTTCCCCCTCCTAATGAATTGTGGTTCCTATGAAACCACCTCAGTCCACACACACACACACACACACCTCTCCCTCCTCACCGCTCCAGGTGTGGTCATGTGACCTGGGGCTGCGCCGATCAGTCTGCTGCATTTCCCTGTGATTGGTGCAAAGTGGTCATGTGACCCAATCTGGGCTAATGAGAGATTTTCTCTGCACTTCCAGGAATACGGCTTCTATTCTTACCCACTGGTCCCAAATCCTGAGACAACTGTGAAGTGAGGGTTGGGCTGCTGCTGTCACATGCAGCTGGGACAGAAGCCCACACAAAGGAAGGCAGAGCCAAGAGATGGACTGATACTGAGTCCTGATGATATCATTAGAGCCCCTGATCCAGCCATGCCTGAAGCAAGCTTAACCATGGACTTTTTGGCCTAAGTGAGCAATTATATTTCTTTTTCTTTTTAAAAATACAGCCAGGACTTCCCTGGTGGTCCAGTGGTTAAGAATCTGTGCTTCCAGGGCAGGGGGCATGAGTTTGATCCCTGGTTTGAGAACTAAGATCCCACATGCTGCATGGTGCAAAAAAAAAAAAGAAAAAGAAAAAATACAGCCAGGGTTCAAATCCTGCTCTGCCATGTAGGAACTCTGTGAGCCTCAGTTTCCTCATCAACGCTAATAAATGTAATAGTTTATGTTTTTGTGGGGTTGCTGTGAAGATCAAATGAGGTGATGGATATAAGAATACCACATGACTCACTATTAATATGAGATGGGGTGGCTCTTGTCTACCCACCCAACAGCCACCCACCCCCTTCTGGTAAAAGCTGCCATCCCCTGGCCACAAGGGTTTACCCAGGCAAGAGGATATAACCTAATTCAGGCCTAATTCAGGCTAGTTAGAGTGAGGAGGCTGGGACATCTCAGCTTGGTTGGTGGATGTCCTACAGTCTTGAAGCCCTCAGGATGGAGCCCCAGAGCTAGTGATAGTCACATCACATGAGATAGCTCAAGAGAATGAACCCAGGCTTCCCTGGTGGCGCAGTGGTTGAGAGTCTGCCTGCCAGTGCAGGGGACACAGGTTCGAGCCCTCATCTGGGAAGATCCCACATGCCGCGGAGCAACTGGGCCCGTGAGCCACAACTACTGAGCCTGTGCGATAGTGAGAGGCCCGCGCACTGCGATGAAGAGTGGCCCCCGCTTGCCACAACTAGAGAAAGCCCTCGCACAGAAACGAAGACCCAACACAGCCAAAAATAAATAGATAAATTAATTAATTAAATTAAATAAAAAGAGAATGAACTCAGCATGCGGTGAGATGCAAAGGCAAAAGGAAGAGAAAGGGCTCTGATACCATGTGTCCCAGAGTCCTGCAACTTGTCTTTACTCAGTTGTTGTTTATTGTTTATTTCCCCATTCCTCTGCCAACTGCCTGATAGCTTAGGTTGCCCCCTAACTTCTTCCAGCTCAGGAAATGCCCTTCAGATAACTGTAGATGCAGAGGAGCCCAGAGAGACGGGAGGAGCCATCTTAACCACTTCAACATCTCGCTCCCGCCACCACTGGGTCCATGGAGAATATTCCTCATGAGTAAAACCTACAATTCACTAAGCTACCCAAGATCAGGGATACTGGGACCTTGACCAGAAATTTGCTTTATTCCCTGTCTACGTGGTGCCAGAAAGTCCTAGGTGCTTTTCCCAGTCTGCTTGTTGGAAACCTAAGTAGCTACAGCGAAAGAGGAGGTGTATTGGATCGCATGCTTTTGTACAGCTGTAGTTCTCGAACTTTGATGTGTATGCAATCACCTGGAGAGTGTGGCACAAATACAGAGGGTCCAGCCCCTTCCCACTTCAACATCCCTGGGCCTCTGGATTCTTTATTAGCGCTCCCAATGATGCTGATACACACTCAAGCTTGAGAATCACTGTTGTAAAGGATGAAAATTTGGTCTGGTACTTAGACAGTATCACCAGGGTCCTCTCTTTCTCTCAGTCTCTCCGTTTGTCTGTTTCTGTCTGTGTGTCACTTCCCAGGCTCCTCCTTCATTGCACAGACAGGAGCTCTGGGGCCACATCCTTTCAGCTCATGTTTCAAAGGGGGACAAGGAGCGTTTCAGGCCCTGCATTCATAATGCAGTCAGCCCTCCGTATCAGTGGATTCAACCAACTGCAGATCGAATTTCAGAAACCTTTTAATATAAGAGACTTGAGCATCTGTGGGGATCAGGGGGGTCCTGGAACCAATCCCCCCGTGGATACTGAGGGACGACTGTGTAGAGTTCTAGGGGGAGCTTCCTATTGCTCTATCTTGGGTCATGTGCACATGCCTGTCAGGGAATGGGGACCCTGATCTTCCAGACCTACATCACTGCCCAACCCGTGAGCCACCGGAGGGACGGGGTGCTGCAGTTGGAAGCCTCACCAGAACCTCAGAGAATGGGGAAGGTGCAGTTCCCCAAGGGAAGGAAGGATGCCGGCTATGCTGCTGTTCAAAATATAGACTCCAAGTGGACAATTCTCCAAAGCCACAGGACTAAAAATACCTACCGCTTATTTAGTGGCTAGCCTGTGCCTGCAGCTTCATGTATGTTACATGTAACGTGGCATGATATTCAAAATAGTTAACAGCCTGTATGGTACAGGCCACCAACTAATCAGATTGTGGAGGCTCCCAGAGGTCCCTGGAGCACAGGGAGTACTCTTTACTTCCTGGACCACGCAGAGTTCAGGGGTGGGGAAGAGGAGTGATGTGGGAAATGGATGCCACTCAAGGGCTTGGGGAGCAGTTATTTACCAGTTGAAACAAAGGTGTTTTTAATATTTTAACAGCCAATATTTATTTATTTATTTTTATTGAAGTATAGTTGATTTACAGTGTTATACCAATCTCTGCTGGACAGCAAAGTGACTCAATTTTACACATATATACATTCTTTTTTTAAAATATTCTTTTCCATTATGGTTTATCCCAGGAGATTGGATATATTCCCTGTGCTATACAGTAGGACCTCGTTGTTTATCCATTCTAAATGTAATGGTGTGCGTCGACCAACCCCAAATTCTCAGTCCATCCCTCTCCCTCCCCCCCAATCCTTGGCAACCACCAGTCTGTTCTCTATGTCTGTGAGTCTGTTTCTGTTTTGTAGATAGGTTCATTTGTGTCATATTTTAGATTCGACATATAAATGATATCATATGGTATTTGTCTTTCTCTTTCTGACTTAGTTCATTCGTATGAAAACCTCTAGTTGCATCCATGTTGCTGCAAATGGCATTATTTTGCCCTTTTTTATGGCTGAGTAGTATTCCATTGTATATGTGTACCACATCTTCTTTATCCATTCATCCGTTGATGGACATTTAGGTTGTTTCCATGTCTTGGCTATTGTGAATAGTGCTGCTATGAACATAGGGGTGCATGTATCTTTCTGAATTATAGTTTTGTCCAGGTATATGCCCAGGAGTGGGATTGCAAGATCATGTGGTCTATTTTTAGTTTTCTGAGGATCCTCCATACTGTTTTCCACAGTGGCTGCACTAACTTACATTCCAACCAGCTGTGCAGGAGGGTTCCCTTTTCTCCACACCCTCTCCAGCATTTTTAACAGCCAATATTGTTCTTACTGATGCATACCTGCTGAATATTTTCAGCCCCGAATATCATCTTAACAACCACACTTCTAAAGTATAGGTACCTCCCAGAGGTATGCTGTAATATGCTAGAGGTATGTAAAGCCTCTCTCTGGAGCATCAGTTTCACGCAAAGATTTGGGAGGAAAAACACTATTTGCACATTAAAACAAATCTGATTACATTGCGGAAGGGTAAGTAGAACAGACCTAAATGTTTAGGATGAACACGGAATGTCAAGGAAGTTTGGAAGCGGGGACCCTGACATAGAGGTACCCTGTAGACAAGGTTGAAAAGCACTGTCAGGGAAACCGCAATGTTGATACTTGTGTCCCCATTATGCAGAAAGGTCCCTGGAGGGTTGAAGATTTTGACTAAAGGTGCATGCTTTTAGGTGGGGCAAGAGTCACACCATCTTCCTGGGTCAGAACCCCAGCTCTCTCAGCAATACTATGATGCCTTCCTTCAAGTTTGCTCCTTGCTGATGTTATTTTTTTTTAAATTTAAGTGTAAGTGGAAAGAACAGCTAGTTATTGAATAGCTATCCTTAGTGATGGGACTAACAGAAGAGAACTTTGGGTAAAGAAGACATAGTATGGTTTTACAAAGGAATGAGTGATTATTACTCTTAGCTAGGGAAGAACATTTCAAAGACACACCATTGTGTGCTTCAAGGTTTAGAGAGTCTGAGGTCAAGAAAACCACAGAACAAAACATTTATCACATGGTGGAAATTTCAGAACCAGCAGCATAGAAAAGTCTGACACAATCTTTATGGCTGTAATTCAACATGCTGGTCCAAACTTTCAAGTTACATAATGACTGCAAAAGTATTTGAATTAAAATAAACTGCCAAACTACTGGGGAATGGAAGGGGTAAGATTAGTTGCCTATACTGATTGCTGTGGACTGAATGTTTATATCTCCCTGCCCCCACCCCTCCAAATTCATACGTCGAAATCCTAATTCCCAATGTGATGGTATAAGAGGTGGGGTCTTTGGGGGTGATTAGGGTCATGAGGGTGGAACCCTCATGAATGGGATTAGTGTCCTTATAAAAGAGACCCCAGAGAGCTCTCTAGCTCCTTCTCCATGTGAGGACACAGTGAGAAGATGGTCATTGATGAACAAGGAAGTGGGCTCTCACCAGACACTGAATCGGTTAGCACCTTGATCTTGGACTTCCCAGCCTCCAGAACTGTGAGAAATAAATGGTTGTTGTTTAAGCCCTCAAGTCTATGGTAGTTTGTTACAGCAGCCTGAACAGACTAAGATCCTGATCAGCTGAGGATTATTATATATCCTGCACATAGATTTGTGTTACAGATCGTGAATAAGTGGTGAGAGAGAATCACGACTCTTCAGCTACTTTTATATCTAATTCTACTCCATATGCACTCTATAAACATGGGTTGAATGAATGAATGAATGAATAATGTTATTTAAAGAAGAATATTTCCAACCAGAAATAGACTCACAGACATAGAAAACAAATTTATGGTTATCAAGGGGAAAGCGGGAGGAGGGATAAATTAGAAGTTTGGGATTAACATATGTGTACTACTATATATAAAATAGATAACCAACAAAGACCTACTGTATAGCACGGGGACCTATACTCAATACTGTATAATAATCTATAAGGGAAAAGAATCTGAAAAGGAATATATGTATATATATAATATATATATTATGTGTATAACAGAATCACTTTGCTGTATACCTGAAACTAACACAACATTATAAATCAACTATACTTCAAAAAAAGGCATAGCAAATATCACTTCATATACGTTTCCCAACTCTGTTTTCTTCCTGGGAGTCAAATTAAATGCATTTATGATCTTAAAAAAAATGAATGTTTCTGCCCAACTCTTTATTTGCATAAAACCAATGCTCCAGGAGGCCAGACACGGCTGAAGCCCTGCAGGGCACACTGCCAGATGTCCCTGGAAGACAATGCAAGTGGGAGAGAGACTGTGCCGAAAGGATTTCATCCATACCTGGTGAACAAGAGAAGAAGAGATTTTGCTGGAAACTGGGGCACCAGTTTTTTATCTGGGTTCCATATTGGTTCACAAAATTAGTAATACCTCATCTCTGTCTAGTACGTCTCCATTTGTAAAGTGCTGTCTTATGTGATTTCACATGACTCCCTCAATAATTGTGTATGGTGGGCAAAGCTGGTATCCCCGTGTCCTGGAAAAATGCACTACTTTCCTCTACTCACCCTCACCATGCTTCTGACACTCGACTTTTTCCCCGCACTGAACAATTCTCCAATGCCAGCTGGGTGTCCACAATTCAATTCAATTCTGATATTAACCAGAGTTAGCACTGACCCCTCAGGTTAAAGGCTCAGCCCCACAGGACCGCCTCCCACTTCAGACACCAGCCGCAAGCAGTGCGTCCCAAGTTTCCCCATGACTGCTGTGCAACGTGGCTACAAATCAGAGGTTCCCACAACCCCCTCCTTGGATTCACTAATTTGTTAGTGTCTCCCAGAAACCAGGAAAACTGTCCACTTACTACTGCTGACATGTTACAAAGGATATATGAGAGGGTACACCCGACCAGATGAAGATGTACATAGGGTGAGGTCTGGAAGCGTCCTGGGTGCAGGAGCTTCTGTTCCCATGGTTACGGTGTGTAGATGTGGAGATGTGTTCTCTAACCCAAAAGCTTTCCAAAACCCCCACTTTGGCACGTTTATGGAGGCTTCCTCACATAGGCATGATTATTAACTCCATTTCCAGCCCCTCTCCCCTCTCTGAAGAACGGAGGGTGGGCCTGAATGTGTCAAGCTTCTGATCATGCCTTGGTCTTTCTGGTGACCAGCCCCCATCCAGGAGCTCACAAAGAGTCACCTCATTAGAACAAAAGACACTCCTATCACCCAGGAAATTCCAAAGGATTTAGGAACTCTGTCCGATTATCTTATCACTTAGGAATTACAAGGCTTTAGGAGCTCTGTGTGAAGCACCCAGGTCAAAGATCAACTAAGATTCTCCCCGGATCCCTGTTTACAAGGATCTTAGGAGCTCTGTGTCAGGAACCAGGGACAGAGATGGATATACATATATATTTCTTTCTTCTTATTTCACCCCTCATTTCCCACATGAAGAATATAAACACCACAGTCACACAGCCGTAAAGAAGTGCAAGGCCAGACCCTCTGTTCACTAGTCATTAAAGGAACACTTCCCACTTTGCGCCATCCATCCCTCAGAGTTCAGGCAGAGGGATCAGAAAATAGGTGGTCTTTGGTCAGGGATCAAAAAGCAGGGAGAGCTTTGGCCAGATACCCAAGTTGCACCAGCACAAACACTGTCTTGGGGCTTCCATAAGAATTCTGGAGGTGACTTCTGAGTTCTGGGTCCCATATCCTGACCAATCTCACTTCCAGAACTTATTCTAAGCCACGACATTTGTGGAAGCTGGAATTATGTCTGTAAGAAATTACACCCCTCAGCGGTGACACCCAACAGCTCTTTTGGTTTCCTGTAGAACCTTCCAGAATAAATGGAAATTTGAAGGTGGATTTTTTTTCTTTTCTTTTTTCTTTTTTTTGGTAAACCTAAATTTTTCTAGTCCTAGCTGAAGCTGAAACTGCAGTAAGGAAGTTTAGAGTCAAGGTCGGAAACTCAACCTCTTTTCCTGAAATTTGACTTGACATAGAGTACTACTTATAAATTGCTCAAATGAACTTAAAATATTGTGTCAATTCATCCTGGGGAAAAAGTGCTAAACTGAAGTTACTTAATGCCACCTAGAGAATGGGAGGGGGGTGGAAGGAAGCCAGCCACCAGCTGTCCAGCCCTCTCCTGGGCTCCTCAACATAAAGGGTCCTGACTAAGCACATCTCTTAAAGCAACATCATTTTTGAATATTAATTGTGGAAGCTCTTCTAATTACAGTAGTGCCGTGGAACTCATTATTTTTCAGGAATTTCCCTCACAGAAGCTTTATGCTCAGAAAAGCCTGGCAAAGCTTACTAGAGAGGATTAAGGATTTCCCTGGGTCGGCATATAGTTCTCATCATTCAGGCTGCGTTACCCGTAAAAGGATTTTTTAAAAATGTCCTTCCACGAATCCTTGTCAACATCATTTTAGAAAGGCAATGACATCTGACGGAAAAGAGTCCGAAGAGCCACCTCCCAATCCCACATAATTATGTGAACCTGACCAAGTCCATACTTCTATGGGCTTTATTTTCTCCTTAACAAGGAGCAGCCCTTCAGCACCTCACAGCCCGCCGTGCTTCCAGATCAAACGAGGGAGGCGCAGGGAAAGCATTCCAAGCTCCTTCCAATGACAGAAGGGTTAACGCTGTTGTTGTTTGGAGAGAGATAATGACAAAGGTCAGTATCTATCTTTTCGCCTCAACAGAACCCAGGCAGTTCTGTGCAAATACAAACCCAACACAACCAAGAGAATCCTGTCACCAGCACACAGTGATCGCTCAGCAAATATTTACGGTTTGTGGGCTAACCTCACCAGACGATTTCAAGTCTGCCTGGAGCACACGGGAAAATTCAGCAAATTCACAGGTGTGGCAGGGGAGGGGCAGGTTCTAATGAAAGTGCTGCCCAGAGCCCTTCTCTCTCATTTGCCTTCTCTTTCTGCCTAGAAATGCTTCTCTGCCCAATTTTAGCTCCTGCAGAGAGTGGGCTAGAGCTACTCCTGGAGCATAAGGGTCCAGTAACTTATACACACACACGTGCACACACAAACACGCATAAACACATCCACAAAAATGCATACATACACACACGTACACACAAACATATATACACACACACAGACACAGACTTAGGCATACACGTAAACACACACACGCATATACAAATATACAAACACATATACAAACACTCATAAACACAGATGCACACATATAAACACACACGTATACACACACATATACAAATATACAAACACTCATAAAACAGATGCACACATAAACACACACATATACACACACGTATACAAATATACAAACACATATACACTCATAAACACAGATGCACACATATAAACACACACGTATACACACACATATACAAATATACAAACACTCATAAACACAGATGCACACATATAAACACACACATATACACACACGTATACAAATATACAAACACATATACAAACACTCATAAACACAGATGCACACATATAAACACACACGTATACACACACGTATACAAATATACAAACACTCATAAACACAGATGCACACATAAACACACACGTATACACACACATATACAAATATACACTCATAAACACAGATGCACACATATAAACACACACATATACTCACACGTATACAAATATACAAACACATATACAAACACTCATAAACACAGATGAACACATATAAACACACACGTATACACACACATATACAAATATACAAACACATATAAACACAGATACACACATATATAAACACACACACATACGCACCCAGACATATACACACACACACATAAACAGGCACACATACACAAACACATACACACACACAGACAAACACACTCAAACACATATACACACAAAAGCACAAGAACACATGTACACACATACACAAATGCACACGAACACACATACACATATACACAAACACACACACAGACGCACAATACATAATCAGACACACACGTGCAAACACATACACACAAGCACCCACATATACACATAAACACGTACAAACACACACAGGGATACGCACATATTCACAAATACCTATGCACACACGAGCACACACACATGCATGTACGTACACAAGCAAACACACATACACACCACACACCACCGACCAAAAGCGAACTAAGCAACAGAAGAGAGTAAAGCTGGGGAAGAGATGCTTCGGCAGCTCAGCCTCCCCGGCGTCCTGCTGGCCCCTCTGACCTTCGTATCAGGAGATCTGCTGTTCTCTTCAGTGTCTCTTGTGTCAGGGCTTCCAGAAGGAGAAGGGGGTTACTGGGAATTCGAGTGTTAGTTTAAGCGATGCCCCAAGTTCCTTTACCAGGAATTAATAACCGGAGCTTCCTTTCTCCAGACGTGGCTGCGGGTCTGAGCGCCCCTCTCCACCCATCTTCCTGCTGGTCCCAGGCTCCGGGCGCTGCCGACCTCCAGATGCTCGGCTTCACCCCTTTCTCTCGGCGGTCTTCACTTGCCTGCCCTTCTAAGGAAGAAGAGACGCGCTTACAGGGAAGGCGGCGGTTCTAGGCTTTAATCTAGAAAACCAAGGGAACCAGGTGCAGTAGCTGAATGGCAAGCTTGCTTCCTTTTCGTGGGAAACTTAGTCATCCAAACCAACAGTGACGGAGCATCTACTGTGCACCTGCCGCTAGGCTGGGTGTGGGAGAGACGAGGAGGACCAAACCCCAGTCCCCTGGAGAAGGAAACCAGTCATTAGAACGTCAGAAGTGCCAGGGGAGAGCAAAGAGGAAGGCGCTCAGGCGCCTGCAGGTGATGAGGGGCCAGTGGAAGGAAGAAGACTTAGGGGAGATGACACCCAAGTGCCAGAGGGGGAGGTGGCGGAATTCCAGGCAGGGAACCACTGCAAGAAACCAAGACTCTAGTAACAGTTTTCGCTTTTAATTTCCTCTTTAAAAAATGTACCTCGGATCTCAGACATAGCGCGAACCCAGTGTCTCCCACGTGCCGCCTCCTCTCCTCCGCCTCCCCCTTCCTTCCCTCCTTGATAACTATATCATGGGTTCCCCGGTGCTCTGACTTCCCACTGGGCTCGGTCCACGTGCAGGAGATCAAAGGGAGGGAGGACAGTGCGGTCCAGGCGCTCACCCCACTGACCTCCTATCAAGGCAGCCTTCTCGGGAAATGCTCTTTTATCCAGGTTCCTGTGGCAGCTTCCTCCCGCCCTCACCCCTTAAGGCCTAGGACTAGTAACAGCCCTTCCACTGTCACTAGTGTCCTTTATGGTTCCTCTCCAGCCCACGCACACTTTCATAAACAGTCGCCTTAGTAAGCTCTTCTTGAATTATTCTAATTCAAGGGCCATCTGTTTCCTGTTGGGACCTTGACTGATAGAGCAAATAGCAAATATATCAGGGAGAGCAGGATGCAAAAATTATGTACGTGTATCTAAAAACTACGCAAGTGTATATTTATATTTTTATAAATTTATGTAACATATAAAAATATTTATATTTCTATAAATATAAATACATATAATTGTACATATAAATGTATAAATATGTCCACAGCAGTGATGGTAGTGATGGTATCTCATTCATTCACTCATTTATTCCACAGACTTATTTATTTATTTATTTATTATCCCACACACTCATTTATTTTCATCGCTTGCTACATGAAAAGCACAATGAGTAAGGAAACCACCCTTTCTGGATCTTATGAGACAGTGTCAGTTACAACCTTTTTTGTATGGTCAGACTATATATTTTATTTGGGGGATTTATAAAATATAATCTCAATAGCTAAGAGCAAAGGGAAGATGGGTACTCTGAGTTTATATTCTATTCTAGCTTATTCCTCCAAACTCCATGTCTCTAAAAAAAAAAAACAAAACAAAACCGAGTGGAGAAAGCCCAAGGCAAGATCAAGTACCAGGTCTGCATCCCCCAGGTTACGCTGTGGGTACAGTTCCCTCACCCGCTGACCCACGCTGAGTGGTGAGTCTGCTGCTTTGGGGTCAAAGGCTTCAACAGTGATAACCAAGGCTCGCTATGAGCCCAAGATGAGAGCTGAAAGCTTTACATGTACTATTGAATTTACACTTCATGAAAACCTCTGTGAATCAGGCATGGTTTTCCTCATTTTGCAGCTAGTGGTAGTAGTTCGCACTGGATTCAAACCCAAGTCTATATCCAACACCCACTGCTCTTTATTCCACGGCATCACCTTTTCTAGGAATAGACAATTCACGGCCAGGACCAGAGCGCTGCTTGGTAAATGAGAGACAATTACAGGTTTGGAGGCAAAGGGCCGTCCTGCAATTTCGGCGTACTCTCTGTTATTATATCCACAGAGTGAGAAATCGGCTGGGGCACCAACCTTACAGGAGTCCTCTTTTGGTTCTGTGTGGTGGCATCAGACATCAGCTAACAGTTTGCTCAGAGATTAGAAAGAAGTGGGAAGGGCAAGCAAAATAAGATATACCCAGGGCACTCCAAAGGTCTGCTTCCGTAGACTTCTGGCTCCCTTTGAACAACCTAATAATTATCGGTTTGAGAAGGTAGTAGAGATTGGAGTGTTAATGGGAGGGGTGAAATTTGAAATTTAAGACTGTTCCAGGGAATTTCCTGGTGGTCCAGTGGTTAGGACTCTGAGCTTTCACTGCAGGGGACCCGGTTCCATCCCTGGTTGGGGAACCAAGGTCCCACAAGCCTCGCAGCGTAGCCAAAAAACGAAACAAAAAACTGTCCCACTCATGATTAACCACACTGGGGCTGGGCTGGGCAGCTTCGCCATATGCTTCCTTTGGCTACAAGGGCAGAAAGGCAGCCAACCTAACCACACAGGAGGGTTTTTATGAGTGGCAAGCAATACAAATGCTTGTAAATTTAGAGTACCCCATAAATTTTGAAGAATTCAAGTTTAAAGTCTGTTGATGACCTCATTAAAAAAAAACAAACTACCTTACTTTTCCCCTACGCCTAAAGTACCCATATATCATGGTTTATGCCTGTCGTTCCAGAATGATTATTAACAGTGTCCCCTTTCACACACAAAAGTGTCGATTTAGATGATAAATTATCATCTCACCTCTGCTGTATGTAACTGATCAACAAAAGAAGGTGAGGCAGTGAGACTCTGAGCTTCAAATACCTCAAGTCTGGTTTGAGAACGAGTGTTGCCTTGCTGCGTGAGCCTAGGTTATTCAATTAACCTCGCTCATCCTTTATGTGCCAGGTGAAGATAAAATATTGGCCCGTGACTTTTATGAGCAGTAACAAATAGAAGTTTTTCATAGAGTTATAGGTCTTAGAGCTAGAAACCATTCAACACACAGCGGGGTTATGAAGAACTATACAAAACTCACCTTGAGGCAGCCAGTCTTCCCCGAGGGCCTCTGTTGTTTTGGAGAAATCTAGCAACTCAACCCAGCTGTGGTAAGTTACATCACAGGGAGCTGATTGATGTCTTAAGCCTTTTATCAACTGGAATTCAAAGTATCCATCAGTCTGTGTCTGCCTGTGTTTACCATAACAAACTCTCCAGTGGTCCCAGTAGATCTGATGACCATGAAAGTGGCAGGAGCACATGCTGTGGAGGTTCTGAGAAGGATACAACCACATCTCTTTGAGGGACTACGAAAATCTTGAGGACAGAAATAGGTTTGATTGGGAGCGTGGAAACTGGGCATACTGTGAGCAGGAAGAGATGGGAGGAAGGCGTTCGTAGTTCCAGACTAAAGAGACAATATGAGGAAAGGCAGGGAAAATATGTGTGCGATGAGAATGATAAGACACAGGTCTGGTCATAGAGAGGGCATCTGTAGGGGAGGGGGAAGTAGGCTGAACCACATGGTACGGTGTTTGAGTGTCATCGTAAGGCTAAGGCTTTTTACTTAATTCGCAAGGCTGTGGGAAGCCTGTATTGGAGCAAAAAGATTGCCCATCGGGAAGATTAGTCCGGAAACGGTGCAGACTGGATGGGCGTGTGGAGAGCCTGTGAGTAGGGAGCACGGTGAGGAGTCCTTTGGAACAACAGCAACAAACGCAGTAATAACGATTGTGATGCACAGAGAGTAGCTCACTAAATGACGTCAAGCAAAATCCAGGAGAACATCAACAAAGGGTTGACAAATAATCTCCAGTGGAAAGACTATTCTTTGAAGGTGAGCCATTTCTTGGGGCGATTTATGAAGCAGGAGGCAAGCACTGTCACAATAAATGGCCATTAAGCCTGGCATCTTCTAACGCACCTTGGGAGATGAGGGGGAGCCCCTGGCTCCCCGACTTGTAACTTTCAGAACTCAAGGAAAATGGAGTGGATGGCTTTCTTCCATATGCAAGCCTTGGGGGCATTTCAGTGTTTGCAGGGAATTTAATGTAGGGAGAGTAATTAGCGCCGACATCAGACGAGATACCATAAAAAGATGAATGTCCTGATTCTGAAATGCCAATAAAAACAGGGATGGGAGTAGAAGCTGAGAAATCCAGCCTGGGTTTATCTCTGCTTCCTGATTAGGATCCATGATGCATAATCGTGTGCCGTGCCTGGGGCATCCATTTTCCGCCGTAAACAATGACAC